>NW_024573270.1:600000-1200000 GCF_018153835.1 Drosophila eugracilis
AGCATATTTTGTGCGCTCTTTTGTCATAATAAATTGGCAAACTTGAAATCGGATATCGGTGCACTCGCAGCACTCCCTGTTCCTCGAAGAAAGTGACAAAGAAAGCGGGTTGCCATAGTTTCTGCTCATTAAATTGGAAATGTAAATGGAAATGAAAATGATTTTGGGTCGCGCAGCTGTGTCCCTCATCTCTCAATACATTCACATAGATGTGGGTCTGTATGTGGAGGGTTAGGGGTTGTCAGAAAAAAAATCAAAAAATCAAAAAAAATAAACAGAGGACACTGCAAGGGCAAACACTGACTGGCTCGGTTTGCATTATAGTATTTCGACCCGTGGAAAGTATCGCCTTTCCACAACCGAACGACAATCGATTTATGTTATCGGGTCAAATGTTTGTAGTATTATTATTACCGTTATAATTTCCACCAGCTTTTTGTGCCTTTCAGTTGGTTTCATTTTCATTTTCATTTTCACTTTCATTGATTTTTTTTTGGCCTTTCATTTGATCGTTTTGGCCTTGTTAGCCGTTATAGCCGCATCTATCGAATTTCGTCGAGAATCGCAGCAATTTGCGATAAATTTATATATCGAAATGAATTTTCAAATAGTTTTTTCTCTTATAATAATAATAATAATTGTTAATTATTGCATGCATTTTGAATACGTTTATCGAGCGTTTGCTGGTGCTAAAATATCGCTGGGGGCGAAGGTTATCGATAGGCAAATGATGTAACAATCGAAATGCTTTAATTTCTGGTTCGGCATTAACCGAAACTTGAACTTGATAATCATTTTTAAATAATAACATTTTATAAATTGCCTACCAATTTAAGGAGTACGTTTCTATCTCATTAAAAGTATCAATTTTTATTAAGAAATTATCGATAATTATCGATAATTACGATATGAACCTGTGTGTTGACACAACAATTTTGATATAATTCTAATTCCTTTTCATGCTGAACTCTCCACAAGGAAACTAATGCCGAGTGCCTTCGATAACATTCACCCACTCGATCGATAGACCATCAATCGTTGCACTTTCAAACAACTCCCCCACCCCCTCCCTTTGGTCGCAGCTTTCTCCTTCCATTTAATAACGAAAGCAACTTGAAATTCTGATAAACTCGCTGAGAAATGTTGAAGGATTCGATATATATTGGCATTCCAAAGTCGGGACTTGAATATATATACCATCCATCCCTAGCCATCCCAGCCATTTCCATCTCAGATATATCCCCAAGCTGCGTGCCAAATGCCATTTGCACTTCTGCACCCCCGGTAAGAGTGGGAAAATGCGAAAGATGGGCAAGTTGCGATGGAAATCCCCGCATCCTCTGCATGCCCACTTTTTGCTTCTCCTGCTCTTCCCCCCACCCCCCGCCCCAATTTGCTCTTTTTTCCGTAGCTCATTGTTGGACATTCATTCGATTCATTCCACACACTCGAAGATACACATCCACAACCAGTTTCCAGTTTCCAGTTTCCAGTTCCAATAATTGAATTACCCAAAGCCAGGCAAACACTTTGAGATTGTCCCGCAAAGAATTCCCCAGAAACACATACACAAGCACACTCAAACTGCAGTTGCAGATAGAAAAAATTTATATATATATATACAAAGATACCAAGATACAAAGATACAAAGATACAGATACAAAGTAGAGAACGCATTACTGGCGACAAAACTCTCAGAAACTCATCCCATTTCATTCTACGTCTCACTCGCTCGCTCGCTCGCTCTATATATATATATATCTCTATCTCTCTGTCTGTCTCAATTTATACATAAACACTCCTTAATAGTTAAATACAAAAATATACCCATACATATGCATACGAAACATAGCTATATATTATATTATATATATATAAATCAATTTATATAAATATTTTCTCAAATTATTGCATAACTTGTTTTTTCGGTTTGTTGTCCTTAGAGCCAATGCCAAGTGCTAAGAAAACAATCGAGTCGCTTTTCAGTTTTTCCCATTTCCATCAATACAGACAATTTGCTAAATGTTTTTCTTCACCTTTTCAATATCTATGATTTCCACCACAAAAACTTAATTAGAAAAACCAACCAAGAAAACGAAAAGAAAAGAAAGTCAAAAAAAAAACAAAACAAAAAAAAAAAGAATAAAATTAAAGAAAATCAAAAAGAAACTCAAACGCAAATATTGCCAAGTAACTAACAGATGTCTTTTTATCTTTTGCAACTGAACTTTAAAACCTAAACCCTAAACCCTAACTCGATGTGTGGATTGGAAAACTCAATATAGTCGCGTTTCGGTGATGCGTGGACAGGTGATCACTCCCCAAGGACTGGGCATCGTCGGCATCCGTGTCTCTGTGGATCGCGACTCCCGATTTGGGTTCACCCTAACTCGTCAAGGAGGATGGTGAGTATTTATACTTTTTATAACTTATTATAAATTGGTAAAAACAAAAAAATATGTAAGTCTTTGGCCAACAAATACTAAATGAATGCTCTGAATTAGTCCCCTTCTTTGATGCTCCACTGTACTCGTGTGGGTGCAAGTCATATACATTTTGGTAAATGCAAATTACTTACGTATGGATGACTTTCTCCAACGAAAGAGAGAGATGAGGGGGTAGCTTTTTTCGTTGATTAAATTCTGCTGATGGAATCCGCCGATGGCCAGAAGCACAGTTGCGCAGTCAAAAATAAAGGCCAAAAAAAAAAAGAAAAAAGTAGAAGAAGGTGAAGATCCGCCAGCGAGGGCAAGTTATCAAATTTTTAATTAAATCTTTTGCTTTGATGTGCGGCCAACTTTCGTTTTTGGGAGAAGGAGAAGTAGAAGTAGAAGGAGATGGAGATGGAGATGGAGAAAGCAAGCCACTGTCCTCGAGTCCTCAAGTTTACACAAGTGGTTAGCATAATTAGAGCAGACAGGCCACAATTGGCCAGAAAGCCGCAGGAGTGGCTCAGTGGTTCAGTGTCTTTATGGTGGTGGCTTGGTTCGCTTGGTGGTTTCGAAGGATGGTAAATACGAGGACAGAGGACAGGACATTAGTTTCAATTATTTGACATTTTCATTCGGATTGCTTTTTAAGCACAAAATGCTCGGAGAACTTTTGCTCTAATTGAGCCCATCAAAGATGCAAGGACAGAATATTTTCTCAACTGTAAAGTAGTAGTAGTTGTAGCAAAAGCAAAAGAAGAAGAACAACTAGTTGAAGGATGACAGAAAATTTCGGAAAAGCGGAAAAGAGAGATGCCCGGCCCGCCCGCTTGGCAATCCAATATATCTAATATAAATATTTTTCCAGTTGTTTTTCCTTCTGTAAAAAGGATTTCCGTTTGCTGCCATCAGCAACATTGTTTGCCGTCCTTGTTGTTTTGCCATTTTCTTTTCCCTTCATGCGTGTGTGTGTGTGTGTGTGTGTGTGTGTGTTGGCCAATTTAAATAAACATTTCGCACCCGACTCTGTCTGATTTTATTATGGCCAAGCGAAGGAATACAAACAAAATCTGTGCAGCAGACAGACAAAACTCCGACGACTGTCTGATGATTATTTGTGTTTACTTTCCACACACACACACACACACATACACACTCACTCTAGCTTTGTTTATTTCAATCTCGCACACACTTGCACATTAGCCTAGACAAATAACCAGGTGTATAGCATATCTTTTTGGGCCAATGCTGAGCCGGAATAAAAACAAAGAGCGGGGGGAAAAAAGAAAAACAGAAAAACAGAAAAGCAACTACATTTTCACCCGACTTTTGGCCATAATTTCTCATTAGGCCAATGGCCAAGTAAGCGATATGATGTTGCATGTTGCTCTTGCCTTCACCCGTGTCCCGTGTGCCGTGTGCCGAATATGTCGCAATATGCAACAACTTGCCTGGGTCGTGTCCTGGCATATAAATTCCTCACTCTTTATTTATGTATTTTTATTATGACAATTTCTGCTGTTATTTATTTTTTTTTGCTCCCCTTTCTGCATTTCTTTTCTTTACCTTTCTTGTTTTTCCTTTTCGAGGGATTTTAAAGTTGTCCTTGTTATTTTTTATGTCCCTGTTGTTGGCCTTCTTCTTAGTCCTGCTTCGGTGTGTGTGTGTGCAATAATTCCTGTTTATGTTCGCATTATTTTCGGCTTCTTACATCTACACTGCTGGCCAGCAATTTAGTGACGCTTTTGAACTCGCTATTAACTGGCTTACGCCAAGCGTTATTGATGCGCTTGAAGGGTATTGGTTTTCCATGAATTCATCATGAAAATTCTCTTTCATCATTGAACTTGTTTGCTGTAGGAGTTATTTTCTTGAATTCCTGCCTTTAGCAGGTGAAGTTGTTGCTGTTGCTGCTGTTGCTAATGTTGCTGCTGTGCTGTGCCATGTTATGCGGCCCAATAAGCAACAGTGTGTTGCTAGCGCGGGTTATTATACCGCACTTCTTTCTCATTTTCCAACCAGCATGATACCACCCCTCCCCCCCCTGATTTTCCCAACACATATGTCCGTGTGTGTATCCTCTTACTTTTGGCCTCAGATTGCTGTTGTAGCCTTCTGGTTCTGGTTCCTGGCTGTGTTGCAGGTTTTTATGGTTTTGTATTTATAATGTTTATTTCAATTCTATGCTTTTATTAGCCACCCGCCTTTGCCCCTAACACCCTTCCCCCCCTCCCCCCCTCCTACTTACACACACACATTCGCAGACCGACTTTTCTTCTTGTTGCTCTTTTGGCTGCCTCGCCATTTGTTGTCCTGCTTAATTTTTTCCTTTTCCCCATCTTCTTTTTTTTTTTTGTATTTATTTTTTATTTTATTTCGCTGTTGTTGTTGCTGCTGGCTGACATGCATTGTATGCTATTGTTGTTGTTTTTCTTGTTGTTGTCATAGTAATAAAGGTAATAAAAGTCATTATATTGTGCTGCAGGGGATTATTGTTGGCATTTTTTATTGCATAAGTATTATTAGAGTTCAGGATTCATGATGCCCTCTCTCTCTATCTCTCCCTCGCACTGCCAGACTCGTCCACTGTAACGTATGTGTGTGTGTGTCTTGTGTGTGTGTGTGTATGTCTTCTGTGTTTGTGTTTGGGTTGTTGCCTCCGCTAAATGCTATACACCCGCTGACTGAGCTGGCTCACTGGCCACTCCTCGCATTTCTCTGCCTTTTCGGGGTCTGGTCATGCTCATAAAATCCAATTCAATTACAAATGAATGAATGCAATCCACGGCAGACCATAGTATTTATACAGCTGAGGGCAAAGTAATAGGGTGTAAACGTACTAAAAAATATATTTATTTTCGATTTACACCAAAAATGACTTAAAATGTTAATAATTTGGTAGAAGAAGAGAAATCCATCAGAAAGTTGTGTAAAAATGCTACTATTATTTTGCCCATGGCTGTGCATTTATGACTATGTGCAACTACTCTTTATGCATGCCATAAAAGCAAAACAAAAACAACAATGGCAAGCAAACAGCTGCAGGGAGACAAAAAACAGTAAAATTAAATTAGCACAAAAATTGTAACAAATTTTACAAAATTCCCTTACACATATATTTAGCGATTTTATTTTCCACTGATTATTTTTTTTTGTTTTTTGTTTTTACCACTTTATTTTTAATGAAATGCATGTCCTTGTTTATGGCCATGTTTATTGAGGCAGCTTTGGTGGCTTTGTTTACGAGGCAATTCAATTGAATGTTTTGTCATTTGATTCGAGGCAAAAATAGGGAGCATGGAGTTTAGAGTAGTACATTAAGGGAAAGCCAACATTTTTCCACATGCAGGCAGGCAGGCCATCTCGCCATTCGTTGTGTCCTCTATCTCTCTCTCTCTCTCCCTGTCTTTATCGCAGGATCGCAGGAACAAAACACAATTAAAAATCGCATTAATTAAATATTTCAAAAGTAAAAGTTTTCGCCATTTCTTGAGTTTGCAACGCGACTTGGCTTTGTACCTCCAGTTCCCCCTCGACTCGTGCTCTCCTGCATTTTCTTTTCCATTTTCACCCCCTCTACCCACCACTGCTGTTGTTGTTATTTTGGCCCTTTGTTTTCCAACATCTTCGTCTTCTTGGCAGAAGTTTGTGCAACTTTTCCGTAGCTGCAATGCGAATTTTCTCTTGTAATAATGGCGGCGGCTCGCAATCGCCATCATTATATTTAATGCGGCTAACGCATGACAAGGGGGGGGGCTATGTGAGGAAGGAGGAGGGGTATGGAATCTTAACTTGTGCTCTATACTACCCTCTCTGCACCGCCATCCATCCATCCAGCCAGCCAGTCGGCATCTAAAGTTTTTCAATTTCCCACAAACAATTGAGGTATTATCTGTGCCTCCACCTCCACCTTGGCATTAGATTGCGGGGATGGACAGCGAGAGAAAAAAAAAAGAAGGAAAAGCAAAAGGAAAAACAGTTGGAAGGAAGGAGTAGGGCGGATACTCGCGCAATTCCCTCTTCAAGTTCATTAAAATATTAATTTGCATGTTTGCCAGCCAACTTTTGCACTAATTTCGTATTCCATTTCATATTTCTCATGGCCCGTGTCTTGTTTTTTTTTTCTCCTTCTCAGGTTCGATGTACTGGTGAATGGCGGCGGGGCTGTGACCTTGCAGTTCCAACGCTCCCCCTTCCGACCACTGACCCGGACCGTCTTTGTGCCCTGGAACAGGATCGTGGTGCTGCCGCCAGTGCAAATGCAGCTGAGCGACGACGACGAGACCACCAGCAGGAATATCAAGTAAGTTTCTAAATCTTACTCAGAGTCTATTAAGTCATCTTACATCTTACAAAGCTTACTTCAGATAGCTTAACCTAATACTAATACTAATATTATCTTATCTTATTTTTCCTTTTCTGTAGGGTTGCTCCACTTAATCCTGCCCTGACTTTCCTCAACTCGATACACTACCATACGGCCGACGAGGCCAATGATGCCAGCAAGGTGTGCATGGATCACGATCACGAGAAGCTGCGTCCCCAGCTGATCAGCACGTGGATGCCAAACGGTGTGGGCGCCATGCCCGGCAAAAGGGTCATCTTTGCCGAGACTCAGGTGGGTGTAGAAGGAGAAAGAAGAGGTGTAGCAGTCACCCTTCCTTTCATTTACCATTTACTATAGCAAAGCATTTACCCACCGACCCGCGTACCTAATGCCATTCCTAATTAGCAGTCCTGGCAGCAGCTGCTGGACGCAGCGCAGTTTTAATTAATTTAAAGTTTGCCTTAATGACATTATAACTTTGCATCTGCCCGCTGAAAAGAGGAGGAGGTGGTGGTGGTGGTGCTGGTGTAGGGCGGGTGAAAGGACCACCGAGGTAGACATTAATTCTGCCAGGAGAGAGAGAGAGAGCGAGAAGGAAACCTGCCTCCTCCTTGAAGGTCTGGTCCTCGACGGCGGATTCGCAATGCGTTTAATTGCAGCACTCGAACCTGTCCAGCTGCGGTCACCGCCAGACACTTGGTTTGCCACCTCCTCTGTCTTTTTTCATTTCCCTATTACTACCTTTTCCCCTCCTATTCTGGCCGCCACAGAGCCAGTTAAAGTTTTCCCAGGTTAACAGTCACCTAGGGCCAATGGTAAAGTTGCGTTAGGGTTTTAAAAACAATAAAAGGAAACATTTACAGCAATAGTTGAGGATGAAATTTAGTTAATCAACGAATAGCAATTAGTTTGAATGTCCCTTGAGAAGAGAAGCTTTGTTGGAAGGCTATAAAGTAATCTATTCTCAAGATGAAAGTTAGTTATCTTAGATAGTAAGTAAGTAACCCCAAACTAAACCTGTTGATAAAATACAATCCACTCCTCCACAAAAGTACCTTTTTCCAAAGTGCTAACCCACTTTTTCTTCTATTATTCCCCCACAGATCGTTCAAGAATCCATCCAGATTCCTGGTTCAGACCTCCATCTGACCTACCAATCCTCGCAGGCAAGTGGATATCTGAGCATCGTACGCATGCGCTTAACCGCCGAAACGATACCGCCCACCCTGACCCATGTGCATGTGGGTGTGGAAATTGAGGGAGCCCTCCATGTGAAGACCTACGAAGCGGATCCCAGTTTGGTGCACACATTCGCCTGGAATAAACGGAACGTGTATCGCCAGAAGGTTTATGGTGTGACTGTGGCAAGGATTTCGGTTGGCTACCAGCACAGCACCTGTCAGTCGCCCGTATGGATTGCCCAGACTGCCAAATTGCAGGGCTACGATGTGGATATATCGGATATCGGTGGCTGGGGACTGGACATTCATCATCACTACAATTTCCATGAGGGCATACTGCAAAAGGGTGATGGCAGTACGCTGCACATGAAGGAATACCCGAGGACCGTTAAGGTGGTAATGGGCACTGGTCTACAGCGACCGCTCACGTGTCCCGATTACTGCAATGGCGTTGCCAAGGATGCCAAGCTATTGACACCCATTGCCCTGGCCACCGGGCCAGATGGCAGTCTCTATGTGGGCGATTTCAATTTGGTGCGTCGCATTACACCCGATGGCAAGGTGTTCACCATTCTTCAGCTGAGTGCCACCCAGGTGTCGTATCAATATTACTTGGCTGTCTCGCCAGCCGATGGACATCTGTACATCTCGGATCCGGAGAGGCATCAAATCCTGAGACTTTTGCGACTGGAGAAGGTCAAGGATCCGAGCATTAACAGTGACCCGGTGGTCGGTAGCGGCCAGCGTTGTATACCCGGCGATGAGGGTAACTGCGGTGATGGTGGACCAGCCCTATTGGCTCGACTATCCCATCCCAAGGGCCTGGCCATTGCCGCCGATCGTACCATGTACATTGCCGATGGCACCAATATCCGAGCCGTGGATCCCAAGGGTGTTATACACACGCTGATTGGTCACCATGGTCATCATAATCACTGGAGTCCAGCCCCGTGCAGCGGCACCTTGATGGCCAATCAGGCTCAACTCCAATGGCCCACTGGCTTGGCTCTGAGCCCTCTGGATGGTTCCCTGCACTTTATCGACGACCGTTTGGTACTGCGTCTAACATCCGATATGAAGATTCGTGTCGTGGCCGGAACACCGCTGCACTGCAGCAATGGTGGACAGGATGGCAGGGTGAATAAGACGGGAGCAGATAATGTTTTGGGCACCGTTTTGGCCATGGCTTTCTCGCCCTTCGGCAATCTCTATATTGCGGACAGTGATTCGAGGAGGGTTAACTCTATTCGCGTGGTGGACACGGCTGGAAATATGCGATACTTTGCTGGAAAACAAGAGGGCACAGGGTGAGTACTTATTGTAGAATGTTAAGATATGATAAATGTTACCTTGTCCGTTTGTCCGTTTGTCCGTTTGTCCGTTACTGAGAACAAGCTCTTAGATCTCAGGATCTGTTTGAGTTCTGAACTTCCAATTTGGTTTACAGACTGCTTTGGTGGTCATAAACATGAAGTTGCTCTTAGGTTAGCTGAATATAGAGTTTGGGTTATACATTTTAGGATGCCCTTAAATCAATGTTAATCTAGGAGTTGCAGTCTCCCATACTAATAGTATGTTTATTGCCATAATTCTCGGATATAGATTGCAATTGTCATGTCAATAATGTAAATCATCAACTACTTTCCATTAGTTTTTGTCCTGATTCTGAAATATGAATGCTTTGTTTTCGAAAGCTTAATAACCAATATTTCATACACTTTGAGAGGAGGCTTAGTTTCGTGAATCTAGTATAAATCAAAGGGGGGTTCACCCTTTTCGCTGTCACTGCTAGGCCATATTTGGTCTTCACCGAGTTATCAAAGTGCAGAGAAAATAAATAATTCCCAGTAGTTAGCAGTAGGGCATATACTGCGTATAGAATGTGCCTATATGTTGTTGGAATAGCCGACTATTGCATTCTTAGTTGTTTTATGCCCTCAAATATTGACTGGCTACTGGGTCAACATAACAGGGAATTTGGTCAGCAGGCCGCTGGCCAAAAACTGAATGGAATGAAAATGGGTACCAGGGACGAAAATTGTTGTTGGTAAAATGAAATGGGTAGAGGTGGGGGGCGGATGGTGGGTAGGGGGGTGGTTGGTTAGATTGACTCCACTCGGACTTGTTTATGCGCATACTTGACCCAATTAAGTGAGCTCCGGGCTATTTGCATATTGCCGAACGATATCAGCCAATTTTTCAAAATGTCTACCAAACGACACACGGGACAAAACGCACCGCACACAACATTGCCAGGCTAGTGAGAAAGTGAGATAGAGATATATATAGAG
The DNA here is from genome assembly GCF_018153835.1 of Drosophila eugracilis. Taxonomy (NCBI): domain Eukaryota; kingdom Metazoa; phylum Arthropoda; class Insecta; order Diptera; family Drosophilidae; genus Drosophila; species Drosophila eugracilis. The sequence continues at coordinate 610,229 of NW_024573270.1, forward strand.
AGAGAGAGAACGGGAAGGAGAAAGGATACTACTCGACCCGTAGAGTGGGGCATAAATAATAAAAATTCAGCAAGAGCAGCACAAAATTGCCAATGCACCAAAACGGCCATAAATGTCAGGCCAACTAGGCAATACCCCCTAGAGTATATCTCTCTCTCTCTCTCTCTCTTCTTCTTTCTCTTCTATACATGCATGTATATGTATATGTATGTGTGTAGATAGACATACATGGATATAGCCTTGGTCGTTTTTGGCCATCCAGTGCCATGTTAACTTTATTTGACTTTATTAACCCATTTTGAAGGCATCGAAAACGGTGACCAGAAATTAATTGGAATTCTCACATTGGGGAATTTCATTGTCTGATTTTTCATTGCCCCAATACACGCACACACATATATATATGTATGTATTTATACATATGTATTTGTGTTCCAGAGGCACTAAAGCCATTTGCATTTTGTGCATTGATTAAAGCGGGGCAGCAAAACGGAAACGGAAACAGCAGTCAATGAACTTAAATTCCTGACGCAAACGGAATAATTTTCTGCCCTTGTTGTCAGGCGAAAAAAAAACGTTTAAGTGTTGTAAATTGCTATAAAGAACTTTGACAGTGTTGGTCAAAGTTGGTATTAAGAAGATAAGAAAAAGTATTTGAAAAAAAGATTAAAATTGGTGAAGGGAGTTGGGAAATTTGAAGGATCGCTTAATAGGTTTATGAAACGTAAAGATTAAGTGTTGTAAAATGAAACAAAAGAGATGTGCCAGTGTTGGTCACTGAAATAAGAGTAGAAAATTAAATTTAAAATGATATTTAAAGGTTAAAACAAAAATAAAAAACAAAAACCACACAGAAACATAATAGAAAAGAGACAGAGACAGGCAACACTGTCCAACTTTATTCCCATCAAATTTCGGGGTTCATAGTTGATTTAAGCTAACTAAAATTCCGGGCATGTGAATGGCGTCAGGTGCCAGAAGGCCAGAAGGGGTTCAAAAGGGTAGACAAAACATGTACGCTGGCGCTGGCAGGGCGGACGATTGAAGTGGGCGTGGCCGGCAGTCGTAGCAAAGTAATTAGCGGCCGTCGCGCCACAGACAGAAACTATAAATCAACTTTTCACTCTTTTTTTTTTCGTCCCTCTCTCTCTCTCTCCCTTGCTTGCTCCTTTTTTCTTTCCCCCGGCGTCTTTTGTGCGAAGGCTATATCTTTCGAGAGGTAGCCAAAAGGGGTTAAGGAGGAGGAGGACCGAAGGGCTATAAGGGTACGAAAGGCGGAAAGGTGGCTGGGTCTGTGTCCGTGTCCGTGTCTGTTGCGTGGGCGTGGCAGCGATAAGCGGCGCCCCAAGCTCACTTTACTTTAGACTCTGTTTATCGAACAAACAATGTCATCATAAATATGCGTCCCGAGCAGCCGGCAAAAAAGTAAAGCGGCAAGGGAAATCCTGGAGGAAAACCTCTGGAGTAAGGGTGCGGCCACAGAGATAGGAAAAGTAAAGGAAAGGAAGAGGAAAGAACACCCACCACCCAGCCCTTCATCGTATCGTATAACAATGAAACCATATCTGTGAGGCACTACAAGTTGGCCAGAAAGATAGAGAGAGGCAGAGAAAGCCCTTAGAATCGCTTACTTAGCTTAAAGTAATAGGTGCAGCCAGTAGTAGAGCCAATTAATTAGCAGAAAGCAATCTAAATAGTGCCTTAGTTTAGTTTAAATTAACTTTCCATTATATAAAATCAAAGTTCCTTAGCTTAATCACTAATATTCTATACCCAACTAATTCGCTTTTCTTTGAATTTTCCTCTAATTTCCAACCATTAGATCCCAGACGTGTGACTGTGCGATTGGCGGCGGTAGCAATGGCAGCGCTGCCTCATCGGGTATGGGCGGGGCCAGTGGTGGCGCCTACTCAACGACTGTTAATCCAACGCGTCCGAATGGCGGCACCACCCCCACTACCCCATCAGGCGGAAACGGAAGCGGAAATGGCAACGGTTCGTCGGCAACCTCAGGCGGCGGCGGCGGCTCGAGCGGCGGTGGCTCAAACGGCGGCAACGGTGGTACAAATGGCAGTGGTGGTGCCTGCATCTGTGCCGGCGGCATTGCCCTCTCCACCGGATCCGGTTCAAACTCTGGCTCCGGATCAAACGGCGGCGGTGGTGGCACTCTGGCCAGCATCGTCGGCAGCGGCGGTCTGATGTCCACTGGACCCACCACTACTACCACTGTGCTTCTGGGTGCCAAGACCACAGCTTCTGGCATTGGCGGTGGTGCGGCCACCTTGAACGATGATGGAACTCTGAGCAATGCCGAGACGCTGCTATCGTCAAATGCCCGATTCCAGGCCATATCCGCTATTGCAGTGGCCCAGGATGGAGTCATCAATGTGGCCGATCAAGGTGAGTTTTAGTAATTATTTGGAATAGAGATTTCAGGGGATTGGGTTAGCAGGCTGGAAAAGTAGACCTCAGTAGAGTCATAGAAAGTATGCGTTTGGGCGAAAGGCATTTGCGAGTCACTTGGATTGCACATATTGTTACCATATTCCATTCCAATGGGGCTTTCAAGGGTTCTGCACTTCTGCTGCACAACCCGCAAACATATTGCTTTTCCAGTGTCCTGACAGTCGAGCCCAACAACTGTCATCTGATACAGCAAATTTGTCATCTTCTCCACCCACATGGAGTGTGGGTGTGGGTGGGTGGGCCAGGCAATTCGCTTTTGTATTGCACACACACATAACAGCATGGAAAATGGAACATTTCCTTTGGCAAATTTTCTTCAACTCGCACTTCTTTTGCCTTTCTTTGGCCATGTTATTGTGTTAACAAGCGGTGAAGGGAACAAGAAAAAAAAAACAGAGAATGAAAAGAAGAAAATAGAAAATGTTAACTGCTGGCTAGATGGGAGAAAATGAAATACAAAAAACGAAAAATACGTAAAACCGGAAGTTGAATTTCGACATATTGCAAAACACAACCACAGCAAATACAAATACAAATACAAAAACAAATACACAAACACACACACACGCACACATGCACATACACAAATACAATAATAATAATAATGACAGCAACAACAGTCACGGAAATGGCAACAAAACTTGAACAATGAACAAGCTGCGGAGGAACAAGCAATTGTTGTTGTAATTGGCCATTATGGCCAAGGGGTTTGTAGAGGAGAAGAAGGAGGAGGAGGTGTAGGGGAGCTGGTTGGAAAATGGGCGGTAAAGTAGGAGGGTAGGTAGGGTGGTAAGAGGAAAAGAGCGAAACCAATTTCCGTTACAATTCGAACGAGGACAAATTAGGACCCACTCACACACACACACTTACACACACACATTTGCTCAGGTAACTGAAGAAAAACACAAAACAAAATGGCCGCCAATAAATTTCGGAATTTCGACAGAAGAAAGTTGAAGAAAAACTCAGGCAGAACAAAAATTTTTAGAATGATTAATTTTTAAGGAAATTTAATCTCATAAAATAACTTAAACAAGAAGCGAACTTGGTCAGGAAAAAGATTCAACGATTGAAAAGAAAATATAGAAAGCTAATTAAGTAACATTTTACGATATTAACTTGATAGCTTTTCGTTCAGTGTACGAATAGAGCGTTGCCCTGTTAAGGCGAAAGCTCAAAAAAGCACGGAAGGTATAAATTTGAGTGCATTAGCAGAGCGTAATTTGATAAGACCAAAAACGTAATTAATAAATTTCCACAAAAAGCGAAAGGAAGGGGGGGAGAGTTGACTGCCCTTCCCCAAACACTCATTTTCCCAGGCCAAAAACGATGGACAAAAGGGTGGATTTTGGGTGGCTTCGGTTTCTTTTTTTTCGTTCGCCTCCCTGGCGGATGGCGGATCATTATCATCAACGGGCCGGGCCGATGAACAAGAAGCCGGCAACTCGACGCGGAAATTAATGAAAAGGCCGGGCGAGAGTTGAAGCCGTGGAAAGCAAATCAATGGCTATAATTAATCAAGTTTTAGTCTGCAATGGTGGTGGTAGGTAGTGGTGGCGCTGTGCACACGTGTGAGTGATTGCTGTGTGAGTGTGAAAAGCGAAAAAGTGAAAATCAATCTTATTACCTACGCGCGCGGCATTGAATTGGCAAAACTTTTCCATCACCAACCTAGCCCCCCTCCCAAAAAAAAGAAGGGGGAAACCGCCCCAACTCCATTCACAACATTAATCAGGGATCTATATATATATATACATATTATATATGTGTGGGTGTTTCTATATTCGTGTGAGCAGACAAGACACATACAAATGTTGCTGGCTGGCTGGCTGGCCGGCCAAGGAAACGCAAAATAAGCTTCATTAGCAGCGCTCGGCAACCTTAAGTGGCTTTTTTCCTCGGCGAATGTGTGAAAAATTATTGCATTAATTGCCAATGCCACCGAAAAGAAAAGGAAAATTCAAGCTAAAAATAGCATGGAAGAAAAGAGAAAAGATATATATCAATGAAATCGAAGAGTGACAGGATAAATGAGAAAGAACTAATGCAGTATAAGTAGAAAATCTTAAGGAAAAATAAAGGTAACTTAATGAGCTGGCAAATTAAGAAGGCCTTATGACGAAACTTAAGGAAAAACCTTTTTAAAAACCCTTCATAAAGCACCACCCATTAGTTATAATTTGTCTAGACCTTTCCTCTGGAACCTTCCTTTATTGACAAATCGCGATATCAAACAGGACGGGGGAGGTGAACATCCTCAAACCCCATCGATATCAATTTCGCCAGCGATTTGGACATATGCCAGCTGGCCATGACGACTGTTTAACGCTCAGGACAATTGCAGGACACCCCGAGATATATCGATGTATGTGTGGGTGTGTGTAGCAAGCCCACTGAGAGGATGGTTTAAGGACCAGGACCAGGACCATGGACTGAGGCTGGGGCTGGTGGAGCAGCAAACATTCGGCGACACAATGGCAACAACCCTTTGCACTGGGCACAAACAAGTTGTTCAGTTTATGGGGTCATTACCATTACATTACAGCAAGCTCACCCGCACACCCTTACACACACACACACACACATGTATGTACATATACCGAAGGGGTGGAGGGTTGAAGGTGGGTGGGTGGTAACCTCCAGCTGAGCGTCACACATTTATTGCATTGAAATTCGCTCAATCGCTGGCCTGGCGCTTTGCCAATTCGAATGCCAATGCCCCAGCTTCAGTTTGGGAAACCAAGCGCGCCTACACTGCGGGAAAAATATATAAGCATTAAGTTTGGAAATTCAAATGGGAATTATTAATAGGATAAATGTAGCTGTAGGGGGGTATAGTCAAGTTACAAGTTTTCTTTATCCCATTAAGTTTCGAAATTTTGTTCACTGTACAAGCATCGCAAAACCCGAAACCAAAAAGCTCCTCTAAAATGAGACCATAATGGCTTACGCTCCAACTACAGAGGGTCACAGATGGGTGGATTTTGTGGAATTTTGTGGATGGGGTGGTTGGTCGGTCGGTCGGTCATGTGTCTCCTGGAGGATCCATCCTTCTCCTCCTCCTTTCTGGTCTGGTTCTGTTCTGGTTTTTGGTCCTCGGATTCGGGTAAATGAACTGTAACGCAATCAAATCAACACTGCCCGCAAACGCCATAAGAATAACCCACAATGTATTTAATATTTTTATTGTGATATGTGCAAATAGCAAACTGGCACATAATTCCCAATCAGCGGTGGATTTTTGTGAGTTGTTGCAGGCAATAATTGTGGGTGGAAATGAATGAAGGTTTATGATTGTGGGTACAGGAGGGGACTAAGAGGTAGTTTTTCCACTTCTAGAAAAGACTTTTTTGATCTTTTGTAGATGTTTAATAAATAGTAGTACTAGTTATTCCTTGCCATGTTACAAGTTTAGCTTTAAATATGAAAATTGCAAACTTGAAATTTCTAGAAGGAAACATCTTTAAGTTTTACTTTTATAGCATACTTCTTAGGGCATCGGAGTGGCCAAGTTTTGTGGCATTTTGAAGATGAATGTAGTTGAGCGCAATGATGTAAAGTTAATGTGTTCCAAAGCCCTACCCCCCCCACCCTCTCCTACCGCCTTTCTTCACTTAGTTTCTTATACAAAACGCTGTCATCATCGTCTTTTGTTGTTGTCTGTTTGCAAATGCAAAGCCGTTGGAAAAATGGGGGGTTGAGAAGTGTTGAAATAAAACATGGGGGATGGATGATAGGGGGTGGAGATAGGGGCGGAAGGCAAGCAAATTTATGCAAATCCAAAGCGATTTTCAACACTAACTAAAATGAAACGACGCTTCACAGGGGGTGGGGGGCAACAAGGCAAAAGGAAGGAGGGTGGCCGTTGCCGTGGCCAAGAAGGGGGCAGGAGGCATGAGGCATAAGGAGGAGCTCTAGCAAATTGCACAAAAATACTTAAGACACTCGCTCACAGATGGAACTTACCTACACCATTTTGTATTTGTGCATTTGCAGTGATTCAAAACTTAAAACGGGGCTGTAGTTAGATAGATGGTAGTGCGGTGGTAGTAGTGGGGAGGTGGAAAATGCAGAGGGCTTTCGTCTCTGTGCTGGGTCTCTGGAAAATGCAGAACAGTAAAAACAAACAGCTGCAGGAACTTGGCGTTTAGCTTAAGCAAATGATCAACAAAACCGAAGGAGCAGCAGCGAGCTGTGAATGTTTGGTGGGCGGGGGGAGGTGGAAATAAAGATGGACCGTTAAGGAAGTGCGAATAAATTTGATGACCAGTTAAAAGGAATTGTCCAAGGAGCTGGGAATGAATAAATGAGTCAATTATCTGCCAAGGACAACGAGTGTGCGACTTTTTCCTCTTCTCCGTTCTTCTTTTTCTTTTTTTTACGATGCTCCAAAAGGTACTCAAATGCCAAGCAGATGCTTGCCAAAATGAGAAAAAAGAACACAAAAAACAGCTTTTCCCCGCTTTTCCAGCGACAGCCACCCATTAGGTAGTAAATAAAGTTGATAAGCTGCGCTTGTATGCTGTTACCCTATTGGGGTGTAAAAAAGTTGCCTTTTACTTCTTGGCCAAGTGTGTTTCCCCATTAAAAATTAACTTGGTTTTGCAGAAACTATCAAAAGGGAGAACTCTTTCTTCTTCCTAATTAATTCGCGAGATATTAAAGTTTACTTTTAGGCGGGCCATCAAAAAAGGCTTAGTAAGGCTAGATAACATAGTTTATGAAGAAAAGCCTTTTCTCTTCTTTCCATTGCTTATAAATTAAATTCTTGTTTCATATTTCTTTCTAGGAACCCTACACGTTTTGGCCTTGGAACACTATCTTCCATCGCACGATGAAAACGGGGAGTTCCACATTCCCTTCCCGCCTTCCAGTGAGATTTACGTGTTCAATCGATATGGCCAGCATGTGGCCACCAAAGATCTGACCTCGGGTAAGACTCGTTATAGCTTCCTGTACTCGAAGAATACGAGCTTTGGCCGCCTGTCCACTGTGACCGATGCCTCCGGCAATAAGATCCAGTTCCTGCGCGACTACAGCAATGTGGTGAGTTCCATTGAGAACACCCAGGATCACAAATCGGAGATCCAGATCAATGGCATTGGCATAATGACCAAGCTGAGCGAAAAGGGTCGCCAGGAGATCGAGTTGGACTATGATAGTAACACTGGTTTGCTGAATTCCCGATCGTCGGGTGGTGAGACGTATATCTATCAGTACGATGAGTTTGGACGAGTTACCGGAATGATCCTGCCCAGTGGTGAGATTGTAAGGATCACATCCCAGCTGGCAGATAGCCAGGGACTCACCGTCTATGTACATGCCTCTGTGGAGTCGCTATTCTCGAGAGAACGAATTGCTGGCGAGGCGAATGAGCTTTTGGTTTTGGGTGGAGTACGATCCACTTTCCTGAAACGAGGACAAGCCCATGCGGATGCGGAACTTAAGGCTAACAATACATTGGTTATCCATGGTGATAACGGTGTCGTTGTGGAGGCCTCAGCCGTTGCCAGGCATCCACTGCTGGAGGCTGCTCTGCCCGTGGAAGCGGAAATGCTGGCCATGTGGTCACATCAGAGTGTGACGATGGGTGAGGGATTAACCAATTCAATGTACTCGGTCTACAGTTTGGTCGGTGACGTGAGGAACCCACAGCAGACACTGAATCGCGAGATCTGGGTGAACCAGTCGAGGGTTATTGGTGTGGAATTCGATCAGTTCACTAACCGAGAGACCTTCTATGATGCCCGACGTACCCCTATCCTGATAGTGGCCTACGATCAATCCGGTTTGCCCAAATCCTACTATCCCACCAATGGCTATCCAGTCAACATCACCTACGATCGATTCAATCGAGTTGAAGGATGGGCCTGGGGACCAGCTGAGCTGAAGTATAGCTACGATCGACATGGACTGCTCTCGGAGATCACCTCGCAGCAGGATGGCATAGTGTCTTTCGTGTACAACGATTGGAATCTGGTCTCCGAAATCGGTTTGGCCAGTCAACGAAAGTTTGTGCTGCAGTACGACGATGCTGGTGGCCTAAGGCATGTGGTCCTTCCTTCGGGCACTCGTCATAGCTTCAGCATGCAGACCTCGATTGGATTTATCCGGTGTACTTACACTCCACCCGGCAGTACGAGAGCCTATCTACAGCACTACAGTCACGCGGGAGCCCTGCTCCAGACGATTCTGCCAGGAGATGGTGCCAGGATTGTTTATCGCTACAATGCAGCTGGTCAGCTGACGGAGGTGGTCCATGGTGATGGCCGGAGTGAGTTCCAGTACAACGAGGCCACCGGAATGCCGAGCACAGTTTCGCACACGGAACGAGAGTTGGAGTACCGATGGGACTTTGAATATGCCGCCGGATTGCTGGCCGAGGAGAGAATCGATTATGTGGCCAAGACGGGTCTGAGCAATGCCAAGTTCAGCTATGAGTACGATTCGCAGTTGAGAGTAGTGGCCCTGCAGGGCAGGATTGGGGGACAGAGTTTGCCAACGCAGGCCTTTGCCTATGATCCGCGGACAGGAAGGCCCAGCTTGATAGGTCAATTCCGATTCTCGCAACCAGTACAGAATCAAACCCAATTGCACGATGGAACGGCAAGCTTTACGAGAACCGTGGATGGTCGTTTCCAGACACAGCGAATGGCCTTGGCTATCCATCGATTGGAGGTGTTCCGTATGGAGTTCTCCTATGGAGTGCATGGCAGGATCTCACAGACACGGACCTATACCCGCAATATGGCAGTGAATAGCTATACCAACGTGAAGAACTACACCTGGGACTGCGATGGACAGTTGGTGGGCGTGGAGGCCCAGGAACCTTGGGGATTCCGGTACGACGACAATGGCAATCTGCTGTCACTCACATACAGAGGCAATACGATACCCATGGAGTACAATGCCCAGGACAGGATTGTTAAATTCGGTGAAGGGCAGTACAAGTACGATGCTAGAGGATTGGTGGCCCAGAATGCTAGGGAGGAGCGATTCCATTATAATACCCAGGGTCTGCTTGTGAGGGCCTCGAAGCGGGGTCGATTCGATGTCCGTTACTACTATGACCATCTGAAGCGTCTGACCACCAGAAAGGATAACTTTGGCAATGTGACGCAGTTCTTCTACACGAATCAGCAGCGACCCTATGAGGTCAGCCAGATCTATTCGCCGAGGGATGGAAAGTTAATGTCACTGACCTACGACGATGTGGGTCATCTGATCTATGCCCAGGTCTATAGGCACAAATACTACGTGGCCACGGACCAGAGTGGTACTCCCCTGATGCTGTTTAATCAGTATGGCGAGGGAATTCGGGAAATAATGCGTTCACCCTTCGGTCACATCGTCTACGATTCGAATCCATATCTATATCTGCCCATTGATTTCTGTGGTGGCATTCTCGATCAGGTTACAACGCTGGTGCACATGGGAGATGGTCGGGTATACGATCCATTGATTGGCCAATGGATGTCGCCGGATTGGCAGAGAGTAGCCGAAAGGATTATCACACCGACAAGACTGCATTTGTATCGCTTCAACGGCAACGATCCCATCAATGTGGGTCACGAACGACACTATCCCGAGGACTTTGCCGCCTGGATGAGAACCCTGGGCTATAACGTGGGCAATCTGGTGCCCCAGTTGGCTCGCGATCTGTGGCAACCACCAGCATTGTGGGGACGACCACCGGCCAATCCGGTGGCCCTGAATCTGCGCAGACCCTTCGACAATATACCCACCATGGCGGTGGAAAGTGGCTTCCTGGCTCACCTTAATGTCCGCCGGATGTCGGACTTTGAACAGCTGTCGGCACCACCACGTTCGGCCCTTAAATGCGATGTTATGGATCCGTCACCGAAGACAATAGGATCGGATACGGAGCCACCATTTGGCAAGGGCATCGTCGTCTCCCGCACCGCCGACGGACAGGCCATAGTGTCCAGTGTGCCGGCTGCGAATGCCATTTACCGGGATGTCTACACCAGCGTATTCAATCGCTCCAAGCTGCTGCCCTTCACCTTTGTGGTGCACAATGCCCAGCAGGACTCGTTCTTCTTTGTGAAGGAGGACGCTTGGCGGGCAACGGAGGATCGCCAGCAGCTGAAACGTCTGCAGGGTCAGGTGAACACCACCTTCCATGAGATCACACGAGAGGCGACAGTTGGTAGTGGCGGTGGTTCATCGGGATCAACAAATGGTGGTTCTGGTTCCTCATCATCGTCGTCGTCATCCTCATCTTCCTCGTCCAGTAGTGGCTCATCCTCGAATACGGGTAACTATCTGGATGTGAAGATTCATGGAGCACATGCCATCATCAATCTGCGCTACGGCACAACCGTGGCCAAGGAACAGCAGCGACTGATGCATCACGCCAAGCTGACGGCGGTGCGAAAGGCGTGGCATCGCGAGAAGGAGGCACTGCGAAGTGGCCTGACAACGGCACTTGAGTGGAGCCAACAGGAGACCGAGGAGATTCTCAAGCAGAGCTATGCCAATAACTACGAGGGCGAGTACATCCACGATGTTAACCTCTATCCGGAACTGGCGGAGGATCCCTATAATATAAAGTTCGTAAAGAAAAAGGGCGCCACTGGTGGTGCGGCGGGAGTACCCAATACCCGAAGGAGACGCCGTCGATCCACCGATCCTCTCCAGGAGGAGGATCAAGTCGACTGTTAGCTCTTAAGAGCTCTAAAGGGGGGTAATAAACCCCTGAAAACCAGCCACTAAAACCGAAGAACAGGAGACGTAATATATATATATATATATAAAACCCAATTTATATATATATATATAGTTATCGGAACATTATATATATATATACATACATATATATATATATATATATAAACACGTATACATAAATATTTTTTTTTATTGTTAGCCATTAGAGAAAAAGTAAAGAAATTTAAGGAAGCGACAAGGCCAACGTAATCCCATGTAGCTGTGCATGTACGTTAATATGTGTGTGTGTTTGTGTGTGTTTGTGTATACGTGTGTGTGTGTGAAGTCAGCTAAGCCGCAGATACATTTACAGAATACAGCCACGGATATATAGACGCAGTTATAGATATACAGATATATATATATATAGATATATACACACACATAAAGATAATGGATAGCATAGTGTAGTAGTCATACGAGCATAGAGCGTACCATACATACAAGACATATGTACATGCATACTCACCACAATAAGGGGGCGTAGAATGGAATATTAGCAGGGGGCAGGGCAGGGCAGGGCAGGTCAGGGCGGGGCGGGGATATATATTATATAATATATATATATTAAAGAAAAGGGCGTATCGTTTTTTTTTTCGTGGTACTCGAGCTTTTTGAGACTGGCATAGTTTTAAACAAAAACAAATGAAACGGCGACTGGCGACTGGCGACTGACAACCGACGGACCTTCAGAGGAGGAGCTGATCCCTTGGATCTTCCTCCTTAAACTCCAGTCATCCAATGTACATAGGTAAGGGAGGAGCAAGAGGAGTGATGGGGTGGCGTCACCGGAAACGGAAGGGGAAGTGGACATTTTAGAGGGACAGCCCAGACCAAAACGCATTCACACACAAACATAGGCACACACACACACACAGACCGACGGACCTACACTAGACTACAACCGGTTTTTGGGTTGTGGGAGATTTTTGCTTAGCGAAAGCTTTCTCTCATTTGCTTTGCACAGTGTCAGCTTTTCAAAAACTAAACAGAAAATATAAGAAAATAAAAAAAAGAACAAAAAAGTATTTATAGAAATCGAACAACAAAATTTAGCTGCTAGGCAAAGTGTTTTTTTTTTTAAATAAACATATAAATGGATATAAATTTAATATAGAAGACAGACACACACACACATATTTATAGAGAGAGACCTATAGCCGTAATGTCCTGATAGATAAGTTTAAGTTTCGTCCTACTTAATTAACTAATTTATTCATTATTATTGTTCATATATATATATATATATAAAGATAAACATACATATATATATATATATGGCCGAGGCAAGGGCAAACACATCCACAATCCAAAAAAAGAGGAGAAAGAGGAGAAAGAAAACAACAAAAAAGAAAGGAAGAAAATATCGAACTAATTTTAATTATAAATATTAATGCTATTATTGCGTGGAATGTGAAATGTTTTGTTATTATTTGTAAGTCTGCTTTTCCGAACTCAGCTCAGCTCAATGCGGCCCAAAATAAACTCACAACCAGCAAAAGGAATCGAACTAAATAAAGCTTAAAAACAGTATTAAAAAAATGAAAATAAAAAAAAAACACAAAACAACAGGAAACAGGAGACACTAGATGTATAATATGATTTCAGCTTTGGAACCCTGATCGAGATCGTTGAGCCTTCCGTCCAATTTGATTGAGATTGCGGGGGATGAAACGGAAAGTATAAATTATAAATTAGATGCCAATTAAAGTAGAATTCGATCGAATGATTTTCGCATTTTGCTTCGCTTGAGAAAGAGAGAGATGCCCCAAAGAAGAAGCCACACACAGCAGCAGCAGCTCGAATTTTTTTTCACTTGTTTTCCATGAATTGGTGCTTATCGAATTTATTGCCACAACAACTATATATGTGTAGTTATAGTTGCCTAATAATCGCGTGCGTGCGTGTGTGTGTGTTTTGATCGTTTCCTTGCCTCCTTAGAAACTAAGCCAAGAATTGCTATTACAAAGAACATGAAAATGAAAAGAAAAAACCCCGTAGAAAAGGAGGAAAACCAAAAGATTGCTGAATTAGTTGCGCAAACGAGCAAGAAAACGAAATTTTATAAAAAACAAAAACAAAATAAATTACCAACTCGAAAACCAGACCAGAAAACGAGGCCAAAACCGAACGATCAGAGTTGGATGATAAATAAGGAAGCCAGCCAGCCAGCCAAGTAGAAAGCAGCTTAGAGCAGAGCAAGTATATGTCCGTATAAGGAAGAGCGAGAGCGGACAGGGGGGATACGGTAAAGGAGGAGGGCAAAACAAGGAACGTATCCGGACAAATGTCCGCTCAACAGAGACAGAGATAGAAAGGGAGAGGGAGTCCGCGTGCGTGCGATAGCGTTATATCAAAAAAAAAAAAGAACAAAAAATAAGGAAACAAATTCGGAATCTGCTCCGATATTTGCCGGAGTATCTGTGTATATATATTAAGGCTAATCAAGGTAAACTAGTGTTATATCGTATATGGCACCGTGCATCGTAATCTCTAGTTATATATAATATATATATAAAAATATAAATAAAAATACAAAATAATAGAAGTTCATGCGCCAAAGTGTGAACAAATTTTTTTTGGCTTTTTTTTCTCCATCGTTGTCGCGCCTAATTAGATGTAAAATAAACGAGACAAACTATCGGATAAATGGCAAATATATATATATAGTATATATATTAATATATATATATATATGGTATGTAATATGTATAGGAGTCTAAATGTTAGTTATACGTGTGCGGCGGGGTACCACTGTACTAGCCTAGCCGCTCGAATTTCTCCCATCTGGTTTTCGATTCGTTTCCATTTCCGTTTCGTTGATTGGCAAACCAAAACAATTCGAAAAAGAGCAGGAGTCAGTTACCTATTAGAATTTGGCAAGCATAAAAAGCATAAAACAAGCAACAAAACAAAAACAACAAAACAAAAACAAAAAAACAAAAACCAAAAAACAAAAGGAAATTGCTTCAAAAGCAAACAAAAAAAATGATAAACAAATGGCACACTAAAATTAATATTACGGATTAGAGCGAACTATTGAGAATGGCTTGAGAGAGGGAATGAACGGAGAAACCGAAAATAAAAAATAAACTAAAAAGTATAAATTATGAATTATGGATTATGAATTATGAAAACAAAAGAAGCAGCAACAAATATTTATGTGTAAATAACAGAAAGAAAAAGAAAAACGAAAAACGAAAAAAGAAAAACCAAGTATTTTAGGATATTTATGTTAGAGAGCTACACGAACTTCAACTTAAACCGAAGGAGTAACTTACAACTAAACCTAAACTTAAACCTAAACTAATGCTAAAGTCGAAGGGCGGAAAGGAGTAAGTAGATGGGAGAGGAGAAGTGGAGAATACTTAGCAAATAAAGAAACAGGGAAACAATTGAGATAAATTAACATTTAAACGTTTTGCACACACCACAAGAACAAGAAATCAACAACAAAAAGCTAAACAACAACAAAAAACTAGAAAAGAACACACACACAAACACACACTGATACCAGATACATTCACATCTATACACTGACAGTAATCCAGATACACACACACACACACACTCAACAGCAAAGCAAACAACAAAATTTAGCAACAACAAGAATTTATGAGATATAATAAACGAAAACAAGAATAAAAATAATATAAACAAAAACCAACCAAAAAGGCAGCAGCAGCAGCAGCAGCTGCCGCATCAGCGAAGACGCGAACCAGAAAAGTCAAGCAAACAACTTATTATAAACATTAACAAAAAAGCAGATGAAAACGAAACAAAAATGAACAAATTATATTTATTAGACAAAATAGCTGAGAAGAGCGGAATCTGTAGTATATCGAACTATGTAATTCACAAATAGTAAATAAACCGAGGCAAAAACCAAGCGAACCTAAGGAATATTGTAGGGCAAATTCAAACTAAAAAAACTAAACCTAAACCTAAACGTAAATCGAGAAACATCCCAAAAAAACGTTTTTTTTTTTGTCTGTGTAAGCTTAGTGGAGAACACACACACACACTTCCGCACACCACCCCCCGTATTGTCAAATAGCCAATTGCAAAATGCAAATAGCGATAAACGACAAGCGATAAACGATAAAAACGATAAACAGAACTCAAAACACAACTACAACAACACACAATTCATCACCTAGACAACCCCCCTAGGCATATGCATATATATATATATATATCTATCGGTAAATGAACAATTATATATGGCATTATATTACCATTACCATTACCACAGCAGAACAGTAAAATAAAATGACATAAAATACAAATAATTACGATAATTATTGCAATAATGATAATGATATACCATATATGTAATGATTTCAACGCGAAACGAGAATATTTTAAGCGTATTAAGTTGAACTATATTATATATGAGAATATATAAATGGAAAGGAAAAACAAAAACGAAGAAAAAAACCGATAAAAATAAACCAAAACAAAAAAGAAAAGAGGAAAAAAAACCACACACACAACACAACTTCTGAGGATATCAAGGGTCTAAGAATAAATAAAAACTAATGAATTAATTAAAAATAAATAAATGAATATGAAAACTAAATGTGAAGCTATAACCCGGTGTTTTTCATTACCTACGACACATAATCTTTCCATGGAAAATTTTTGTAAGAAAAACGTTGAAAACTTAGTAAGTATGGAAAATGGAAAGGCGTGTTGGCGTTGGAGGAGTTCTCATCAAGGAGTGGATTATTACTTATAATTTATTTATGATTTTGGAAAAAGTTAAAGAAGCTTGAACTAAGGATAAATAAGGAAACTAATAACTATTACCCGCTCATCATACTGTTTAAATACCCTGGAATCGTGATCGCTGCATAGCAGTGGGTGAACGACAGTCGAACCATCCATCGAGAGCCATCCAAGGAAGTTAAGCCCCCGAAATGCATACATAATAATCATCTCAGTTGGTGTTGCTGTTGGGATGTTGGGATGTTGTTGCTGCCGTCTTGGCCAGAGCGTTGACACACATGCATGCCAAATGAGTTTTGAGAAACTGGCGGAGGGAGATGAAGAAGATGGCGGGTGGGTGTAAGGTAAGAGATGTCACCCCGGCATTTGGCAAAAGATTTGGCCATATACCCACGATGCCGGAGCCAGCCAGCTGCACTGGATTTGAGTGAAATGTTGCTACTTCTGGGGTAGGTTGGTTGGTTGCCTGGTTGGTTGGTTTTCTCGGCCTGTGTAACTGCTACTGGCAGTGGCAGTGCATTGGTGTTGTTGCATCTGCATCTGAATCTACAGCTGCCACTGCTCTGCTGCTGCTGCTGCTACTGCTGCAGTTAAATATTCAAATTTATACAAAGCATCTTCAGGTGCTCGTTGAGCAGTTGTGTGTTGTTGCCTGTTTACCAACTACAAACTATGTGTCAACAGCGGCTCAGGCCGAGACAGATGAAGAAAGCATCCACTTCCTGGCAACCCCTCCGCCAACCACCTCAACATCCATCTCATCCCTTCATCACTCCTCGGGGCTGCTGCTGCATTATTTATCCCCAGAAACGAGAAAGCCGTATGGATAGAGGACAAGAGAGTGGGGCGGGGCACTCACCTTAGCCGGGTCGAGGCTGCTCTCCATTTTCTGCATTTCAATTACAGACTTGCTGGTGGCACCCTCCATCATCATTGTAGTCATCATCATCATCATCATCATCATCATCATCTGCTGGATCATCAGTATGCACCTCTGCCTCAAGAGCTGTTTTCTAGCCTAGACCTGACACCCAGAAAAAAAGAAGGAAAGGAAAATTAGGGGAAAAGGGTACACCTAAGAAGTGCCAAAAGTCAAAGTCCCACAACAGTTTCGATACGGAATGTTAATATGGGAAAAAGGAATACTAGAAACAGTGGCAGGTTGTCGTACTACGAGCTAGCTAAAACTGGGAAATTTGATTATTATTTACCGAATATTAAGGGATTTAAGGTCATACATAGCTTAGGAGAAAGGGTAACAGAAACAGCAGTTAACGTAGCTTATAAATCACTTGGGGAAATGGTTAGATATTTGGCAGCTATAAATGTAAAACTGCAAATTATAAAAAAGTAAATTTTAGATATACAAAGCTGTAGGTTGTTTAGAATCAAAGCAAAGAGAAATTTTGAGAATATATTACCCGTCAGATGCATCCATTCGTTTGGAATAAACTGCCGCCTGGCATAATTGCATGGCATCTATGACCCTGCTGCATGTGACACATGCAGGTGAGTGAGTACTTTGTTTCTGGCAACGGAACTGTGCTTCTGCATGGGTTCTTTATACCATAAATCTGAAGGGTTTTGGTGCTCTAATGAGGCATCA
Source organism: Drosophila eugracilis (assembly GCF_018153835.1). Classification (NCBI taxonomy): domain Eukaryota; kingdom Metazoa; phylum Arthropoda; class Insecta; order Diptera; family Drosophilidae; genus Drosophila; species Drosophila eugracilis. The sequence goes on from NW_024573270.1 coordinate 627,762, forward strand.
TCAAGGTTCCGCCTTGAACCTTGCCATTGTCATTGGCATTGGCATTGGAAGTAGTCAGCTTGGGTATGTGGCATGTGGGATTTCCTCAGATATTTTTCTATCTATAAGTTAAGATTCTTTCACAAACCGCGCTTCCCTGGCAATGGAAAACCCTTTTAAAAGAAAAATCATTTATTGTTTCAAGCTGAAAGCTGAGTTAACAATAAACTTGTATTACTCACAATAAGCCATTTTCACCATCTTAATTGGAAAAACCTTTCATTTATAAATCCAACAAGAGCAAGAACAATAACAAGAATGTTGTGATAAAATTCATTGGTTATTTGCCAACTATTTGTTATAGATTTTTTTTATTATTATTATTAAAAAGGGAAGGAAAAAAGGAAGGAAAAAGGCAGGGAAAAGAAAGAAAATAAGAAAAGAGCTTCGTCGGCTTCAAGACAACTCAACTCATATGCAAAGTTTGCAATGCAAATATGAAATATTTGTGTTTTGTTTTCATTTTCTTTGTGAAGTGAAATAAATCAAGGAAGGTAAATTGAATATATCAAATATTTTCCTTTCAATCGTTCGCCTACAAAGACGAATTCAGATGAAAAAAACAAAAAAAAATGCCAGTAAGGCTATTGTTTTATTTCATTTTTCTATTACGCTGTCAAAGGAAGTCTTCTTAATTGTATGAGTGTGTGTGTGTGTGTGTGTGTGTTGTGTGAGTGTGTGTAAATGGGCGTTGAGGTATTTCACAGCAACGATCTTTTCGGCCGGCGAATGGCATTTCAAAGCCAAGGAATTCGCTGGCAAGCGGGGACAAAAGGAGCAAAATGTCAACTATTTTGTGAAGTCGCCTTTGATGCGGCAGCGGGACATCAAAAAGATGCAATGTCAACACACGCATACGCACACGAACACACACGCACACACCCACACCCACCGAGTGTGCTGCTGGCCACATTATTAACTCGGAAGAAATGAACTCCTGGGCGTGTCCAGGATTAGGATGAGAATGTGAATGCGGTGGGGCATGCGACAGAAGACTCATGAGCCATGGCAAACTTTAGCATATTTGTTAAATACTTTAATTAATAATTTAGAGGAGAAGAATGGGTGGGTGGTTGGTTGGTTGGGTTGTTAGTCCTCGAACAAACAGGAGGGGGAAAACCCAGAAGTTGAGCAAACAACTAACAAAAGATCAAGGATTATGCGTGCTCAGTCTATGGGCATGGCATGGCATGGCATGTGTGTGTCTATGTGCTAGTGTGTATTTTCCGGATGCGGTGAAAAGAGGAGGAAAAGCGCTCCTAGGACTCCGGCCTGTTGTAATAAAAAGAAAACAAAGAAGATTAGACTAAACGGAGCGGAGGCCAAGAAGAAGCCAGCTTGATGAGTTTAATTATTTGAATGCTTCAGCAGCTCACAAGGGAGAAAGGGTAGGGAGGAGAAGGAGGTAAGGGGTGGTGGGGGGTAGGAAAAGCCAAGGGCGCGCCAACCAAACAAAAGGCAGATGCTTTTGTCATATGCACACGACCTCAACTTTTCTAAGGCACAGAGATGCCAGAATGCTGCTGGCCCACAGACGCCCAACCACCCGAAGTCATCACCTCCTTTCAACCACCTGCCACCCTCACCTTGTTAAGCAGAGCAGCCAGTTTGCCCCCCACATCCTCTTTAGGATCCTTTCGAGACCAAGAATTCAAGGCCCCCGAGAATGTGGACTTCAAATCTGGTCAAAGAGCTGCCCCCCTTCGTTGAAGAAAGGCCCACGAATTCCAAGCTAAAATAATTAGGCTAAAGTAATTTAGTTCAAAAAGTTAGTTAGTCTCGGGGAAAACCTTAAAGAAATTGGAAATATAATACAGAATAGGAAACTATATACCGCAAAGCCTTTAACTGCATCTCATTTTGCCTTTTCTCAGAGATCAAGAGTCAAGTCGTTTGAGATCGAAAGCGGTTTAAAGTGCTGCCTCAATTAGCGTTTGCCTGTCGGACGCTTCTGACCAGGTCTGATAATGGATGAACCAGGAGTGTGGTCCCAATCCCCGACTCACCCAGCAGCTACCATCACTGCATCGCTTCATCCCTCCCTTGGGGGGAGTGCATTCAAAGTGATGCTCTGTTCTGTTTTCAATTTGGTTACATTCTCCATTTACACGGCACAGTCTCCTCTTTTTTTGCTTTTTTGGGTGAGGTGGTAAGGTGAGTTCTGGCAAAACGACCCTGCTGCAGTCCCTCCTCCTTGCTCCCATAACCAACCCGCACTGGCCGCCACTCTATTCAAATGAATCCCCATTTGGCTTCCACTTGACAATGGCAGCGTGCCCCCATCCTTCCTTCCTATTCCGCCACCTCCTTCTCCTCCGAGGAGCGTTTCTGTGTGTGTGTGTGTGTGTGTGTGAGTCAGTGAACTTAATTTGGTCACACACAATTGATTCTTTTTACAGGTGCTGGCAACCGGGCCACCACCCACAGACAGACACACACCCAGGCTGCTGCCATTGTTGCAGATGCACTGCGGGGAAAGTGTTGAAAGATAATTTTAATCCTTTTTTCGAAACTTTCCATCCGAAAATTGTCTTTCTTAGTCATTTTTCTGGAAATTCAAATCAATGTGAATACCATTATCAAAGGCAACTTTTCATCATCATTCACTTTGAATTTCTCTCAGTGCTGGAATAGGTAAAACAGTGAATAGTAGGAGTAGGAGTAGGAGTAACCAGAGAAGGGGCCAGAAGCAGGAGGAGATGGAAACTGGAGCCAGTGACGACATGTTTGCTGCCTTGTGCAAAACTCGTTTTGTAATTTGTGGCTGAAACAATGCAATTAAGTTGACATTAAGTGAAGTTCGCCCTGCTGGCTGCTAGCTCCTGGCTCCTAGCTCCTAGCTCCTGGATCCGGGATGCTGTCTCTCCTCCTGGCTTTTGGTCCACCTTGGAGGTCACCGCATCCACACTCCACAGCCACCACATGTCATTCTATATACCAGTGTGTGTGTGTGTGTGTGTGTGTGTGTGTGTATGCTAGCAACTATAGCCACCCAACCATCTCTAGATGCCTGCAGTGGTAATGGGATCTAAAAGGGCACTTTGGTCCCGGGTCCAGCCATTTTGCGAGCTTCAGGGTAACCACTCAGCCTGGCCAGGTTATTAATGCCCTAAAAAAAATAACAATTTAGTGTTTTTTTTTTAATGGTTTTTTAAGTCGTTTTATTAGGAGTTTTATTAAGACTTTTATGGAAGCTTCAAGGAATCTGTAATTTTAATAGCAGAAGAAAACGAATTTTTAAAGAACTTTGCAAGAAATTGAAATATTTTTTTATATTTTTTAGTAGAAAACAAAACGTTGTTTATAATTTATGAATTAGCTGTGCAATTCCACTTTCTTTATTTCTGACTTTTTCCATGATGATTATTTATGGAAACAGGAAACAGGAAGGGATTTTTTATAATATATTTTCTTGTTTTTCTATTTGTGAAAAATATCACTGTCATGCATATTAATTGGCACTGATTTTGGATTTTTATCCGACAGTTATAGGAGAGGGTTACCCCCCTCTTAACACCCCACCCCTTAAATTGCAAACCAATTTCATTTGCTGCCCTTTTTGGCGAAACTTTCGAGTGATGCGATTATCCTGCGAGTGCTGCATTCGAACTGCGGTTGCCCTGGGTCCGGTTTATGTCCTGGAGCAGGAAGAGCTGAATGTTTTGGATGTTGGATGCAGGATGCAGGGTCCAGGGCATACCAGAAAGAGACAGCAAATGCCCAGCGGTTTGGTGCAAGAGCGGGCGAGGGCGGGATAGCGGGATACATCAAATGCGATGAGCGGTGAACACATTCGCCCAGAGCCGCAGTCAAGTGGAGAATTACTGAAATTAATTTTGAAACATGTTCGCAACTTTAATGAGATTTGCGTGTGTGTTTCGCTCTCTGTGTGTGAGTGCATAACTGTATGTGTGTGTGTGTGTGTGTGTGCTCGTGTATTCTGCGGCTTTAGTGGGTTAAGCGGCTTATGTTGTTGCTAAGTGGCAAAAGAGCAAACCACCGAATGGTAAAAAGCATAATTAGTTGCATGCAACATCATGGCCACTGACACACACATGCCACGCCCCCTTTCTCACCGCCCCCTTGCCCTCAAAAGGGAAAAGGACTTTTCCGGAAACCCATTAAAGCCGAAAGCTGAAAATTGTTTTGTGCAGCTTTTCCAGCTCATTTCGTTTTTCCTTTTCTGTTTTTTTTGGGGAAAAGTATATTTTTTGACTGGAAGTCGTCGGCTATATAAGTCGTAGATTTGTGCCGAATGAAAATTCATGTCAAAAGGCAAGCACTTCTTAAGCATTTCAAAAGGAGTTTTACTCCTTTTCAAGTGTTTCTTTTCGCCAATTAAAAATGTTGCCTTGAAAATGTTTCTTTCTTGTGATTAACTTTGATTTTTATCAAGCTCTAATATTTAGGTTCCTAACTATTTCTAATGACCAACATGTCCACCCTGACAATATGTACATATAATTATTTTCCATTCAGATAATTAATCAATTGCCCAAAACCCATGACTTGTCATTGCTCCTAATGATTTTGTACATTCTTTCCTTCTCTGAAGCCAAAAACAAATTAATTTCGTTTGAGAGCCATCTAAATGATTACCTGTGAATATCCTGTATATACATACGTTCGATATTGTTTTTACCCCAAAAAAAAAACCATCAAATGACCTTCTCCCTGGGAGAAAACCAAAAACCAACTCAACCCCACTGAAAATGACTCACTACTTCAGAGCTGTTTGTCACTGGACTGCCAAAGAACAACGGGTACTGGGGTGAGGTAGTCAGCAAAGTGAACTAAAGTAAAAAGCAAACTCAACCAAGAAAATTGAATTCGAGAAAGGGTGAAGAAAGGTCCTGGCAGAGTTAGAGAGAGAGAGAGAGCAGGCAGGATGGGCAACGAGCGAAAGAGATGGAAGGCAAGTGAATTAGTGGGCAAAACTAAAACTGAAACTAAAAACTCAGCAAGATTAATAGGAACACGTAAAATGTAATTATTTTCCTGTACTTGTGCTATTTGTGCCCAGCACACTCACACACATACACACACACATAGAAGTAGAGGGAAAGTTGGGAAAATGGGAAAGCTTCACGCGCCTGGCATGACAACTTTGAGGATTTTTAGCCCCACACATACACACACATATATAATTGGGAGCCTGGCTCCTGGCGTTGAATGTCCGTGTATATGTATGCTGTATGTGTGTGTGTGAGTGTTCTACCATCTCGTTCTGCCCTGTCTGTACCTGTCTCGTTCACCCAAAATGCCACCATCTCGTTCGCTCCCTCTGTGTAACGTGTTTTGCCCCAAGTAGTTTTCTTGTGTAATTATAATTGCATAATTTATTTATAATATGATTTTCATGCTGTTTTCCCTGGAAACGAGAACGAGAACGAGAAAAGGGGGGAAAAGAGATGGCGTAGGATAGCCGTAGAAAGCGTGCCAGTGTTAGAGAGTTCAAGCGAGCGAGGGAGGGACAAAAGGAGAAAAAGAGCAGGACAGCAGCAGCAGCAGCAGCAGCACGGCAGCTTGATAGGGAACCCTCACAGCGCAGTTTAGTTTATGTACCAAATGCATTGGCAACTGCCGTTCGAGATCCAGCATCAGGACGCACACTGAGCCAAAAAAAGGGGCAGTGATCTTAATTGCTAGCAATAAGCCAAGTTTTAAACTGAAAAACTAGAAACTCAAATTGGATTTCCCTTCAGTTAACTTCAATCATAATATTTTTCATCATTTATATAACAAATCAGAGTATTTTTTCCTGTTTAGTCAAAGAGGGGTAGGGGGTAGCTTCGTTGCCCAAACCTCAGAGCATAAGGACGCCCCCTCCACATTTTCCTCGAGACAGGATGAAATGCCTAAAGGACCAAACAAACCAGGCAGTCAACCAGCCAAACTGCACTTTGGGCTGAAGTAAAATGTTACCAAACTTGCAGGGGTTCATAATGGGAGGAAGAAGAGAGAGAGCGGAGAGATTGAGGGGGTGGCCAGGGGTGTCGGGGAAAGCCAGGGAAAGCCAGGGAAGGGGTGTACGTGCCAGTGCCTCAAGTTCATTATGTCTGGCCATATAAATTTCACTTGGCCACAGACCGAAATCGGAGTCAAATGGCTCTGGCGGCATTTAGGTGTATAATATGCCACGTGCACACTCACACAAGCACTCTAACACACACACACACACACATACGTACGTACATACGTTCATACATAAAAGCTAAGGGGGATTCCCCTAAAAATATGACAAAGAATTATTTCGGTTCTCTGGCATTTTCGGTGGCAATTGGTGACATAAACGAAGCCAGCACAGATTTTTGGGAAACTGAAATAGTATCCAATTTCAGGGTTGCCATCAACCACCCTCCCCCCGCAGCCCAGTCTGAACCCCCTGCCTTCAAAAATGGCATTCGAAAGGAAGTGCTAAAAGAATGCAAAGCTAAGGTGATTTATGCCTCACAAATGCTTGTGGCTTTTGACAGGAAAACTTGAACTTTGTAATTCTGAAATTGTTGGCTTTTCTGTATTTAACAGGATGACGTTTAGCAGTTTCGGTTAGTTTGATGTGAAATCTTCAAAGTATTTGATTGGTTTTTCAAAATTAATGTGATTTTATTTTCTAATATTTAAACATTCCAAAAGTGCCAATGGTTTCCCTTAAAATAATCCTTAAAATCCCTCGGGCAAGTCAAAAAATAAGATAAAAAGTTAAGTTCCCTAAGCCTGGCCCCCTTATCCCCCGACACACTCTATTATATATATTAATCAAGTCTAAGGACTCCGCAGGATCTAGAATAACCCCCCCACCCCCTTCGTAGTTGCTTGCCAACACTGGCCACGTATTAGCAACACAGATAATCATCAAAATACATCAACAAACTTATTGGGGAGCAAGGCAGGGCAGGGCAGGGGCGGCGGGGGTTAAAGAAGCGAATCGAGGGGGTGGTATCTTGGAGCGTGACAATCCATGCAAATGCACTGCGAGATGCTGGAGGTTAAAGGGGTGGGGATGAGGCGGTAACAGGTAATCGTAATTGAAACAAAAGTTGTAGCCAAAGAAACTGTAGCATACGTTGCGGCGCCTTAAAAACCCATTTCCAACTGTTGACACGTGCCGCATCGTGCCGCGGCCTTAACACCGCCCTGTGCCCCCCCCTGTACAGCGTCAACCAACCCTCCCCCCTTCTCGTTCTGCAAAAAGTCCCCTTGAAACGATCTGAGACGCCCCCGTATGAAAATCACGCGACCGCATGCGAAGTAAACAACGTGAAATGAAAGTCATGCGTCGCATTTTAAAACGCGCCGGTGTCCCAGGACGTGGTATATTTCCCCTGTCCTTTTCTTTTTGCATTTCCCCCCCGCCGAACATCCTTGGCCCGTGGACAGAGTACTAGTAATAGTAGACCCCTCTTGGTGTGGTGTCACCCATACCCATACCCATACCCATACTCATACCCAAAAACCATGCCTTATTCCCAGAGATGCGCATAATTTAAAAGACAAATTTGCGTCGCCAGGGACTCTGATGAAGATGGTAAGGGTAAGGTGATGAAAAAAGGTGCCAGAGAGGTGCCTATGCACTTGGGGAAAAAATGTATAGCTCTTCTTTTTCCAGTAAGAAAGTGATTTTCTAACAAATTTCTTTTTTTTTTGGTTTTCTTGAGACTTTAGGATCACATCACTTCACTAGTCCAACTTTAATCAGTAAATCCCATTGGGTCAGCTCATGAAATACACCCAAATTAATGACCAAACATGAAGATGAACTTTTCCCCAGTGTATCATTACAATCAAAGGAATGGGACACTGGAGCTCAGCGACAGAGATGCATTGAAAAGTACACCTCATTATTGTTATTGTGTTTGTTGCTCGCTACTACTGCTGCGGTGGCCTAACTCACCTGAAGGCCCCGACCTCCCCCCGACCTCCAACTCCAACACCACCTACCGGGAACTCATGGCATTAGCATTCGCATTCGTCACGTCGCATGTTTGGCTTCTGTCGTGCAGCGAAACGGAAATGGCAACAAAGTACAAAGCAATTTAATAAATGCCGGAATCACGTGAAGGTGTTAAACAAAACATTCAAAACCCAAAACAGTCGCGGCAAAATGTCTATGTGTGTGTGTGTGTGTGAAATGAAAAAGATGGATCTGAGTTAAGGAGGTGTAATTGAAAAACGCATTACCTTTTCCCAGGCAACAGGTGAGGCTTTAAATAATGCATTTTATATTTATATATATATCATTTTTAAACAGAGTTTTATTTCTGTTTTATGTATATATATAAAAATTATAATTTTTTATTTAAAGAATCACAAAGAAACTTTGGGTAACTTCTTTACTTCGCCAGCTACTAAATTTGTATTTAAACGCAAATAACTCGTTCTCACGCTTTAATAACTGTCAATGCGTTGACATTGTTGTTGTTGTTATTGCCAGCCGCCAATATTGCCCTCCTTTTCGTCTTCTGTATGTCGGTCTTTTTCTCTTGATGGCTCTGCCTGCCTCCCTTCTCTGCCTGGGTCCTCCTTCATCCTTCATATTGTATCCTTCTCAATCCTTTGCACAGTGGTCCGCGTTGGCGTCAGCTGTTAATAATGAACGAGGCGTGTTGGTATTAAATGCGCGGCTCTGACCTCAACAACAACAAAAAGGCAGAGCGCGGTTGCTTTCGATTGTTGTTGTTGTTGTTGTTGTAGTTGCACCGAAGAAAAATAGGAGAACTTAAAAGGGTTAAACTTTTTGTATAGGAACTTTAGTTGAGGTTTCGATTGCAGTTTGTAAATTTTGAAGCACGATTAATAAGCCTTTTGAGTCTTAAGAATGTGTGATGAGTATGTAAATTTTCTTCTCTCTGCATTTCATCTATGTATTGGCCGGGCAGCGTATTTCGGATTTCGTATTCCGTATTCCGTATTCCGGAACCGGCTGAGTTGGCAATGGCAATGGCGGCTGATCTTGTTCCGTTTACCTTTTCAAGTAGCCAGCAGCAGCGACACAAAAGCACAAAAAGTGCGCCCATGTGTGTTCTTTGTTCTTTTCTCTCTTTCGTTGTTAACTACGCTATCTCTCTCTCTCTGTCTTTTTCCGTGTGTGTCCTTTTTGTGGACTTGTCCTTTTGGCTGGTGAAAAAGGGGGGGGCTGAAGAGGGAAAGCAGGGAGAGTGGATTGCTGACATCAATTTGTAATTTCAATTAAAAATTTAAACGGCGAATGAGCATTCGCTGGCATGGCCGCGACTGTTGACCGTTTAACGGTAAAAGGGATATGCATTTCTTTGTCCATTCAGTTTTCCTTTTTTCCTGTTTTTGTACCAATTTATATAAGGATATACATCCCCTGCATATACTTAAGCATGCATATATGTGACCATAATTTGATATAGCGTATGCTCAAAGGGCCTGCCCCCAGGTCTTAATTTGATTTCTTTCGCCAAATGGCTTTTCTTTATGTATATATATATATGCTTATATAATACATAGCCTAACCAGAGATACAAAAAAGAAAGTGCGAAAAAAAGAGATATGCTCATACGGAAAGGCAGAGAAAAACTTCCTCTTAAAGGCGCAAGTTTGCCGAACATTTAAGCCAACTGAGAGACTGCAAATTGGGTTACTGTCCCACTTTTTTTATTCCTGACCCTTTGCTTTTGGCAGTAAGTTAATATTTTTGAATAAGAGTTCGATTCGAATGGAAATTGGGTTATACCGCAGGAAGAGACCGAGTCAATGGATGTACAAACTACATATATAAAATGTTCTTTCACAAGTGCAGTTCTTGCAGAGCATGGCCTGGCCCTTCATTTAACTAAATAAAAGTTTGGCCTTAAAGGGTTTTCATCAGCATCTTTTAAGGTGAATTTAAGCTCTATTTATAAAGTTTAAGGAATCTTTTCAAAGTTAGAAACGAACCCACTCAATTAAATGCAAAAAAAAAAAAGAAAATGCCTTGAAGTTGCCGTAGAAGCAAATATTCTGAGAAACCTTTTACCATTCTTCCGTCATAGATGGAGATGTATATGGCGCCCTGAAATGTAGGCTATATAAAGCAACATTTTGAGCAGGCAGAGATGTGAGTTTGCTTGGTTGGCCTTTAGGCCTCGTCCCCTTCCTTCCGCTGCCATTAGACGCGAAAGTGTCAACTTCCGCAGACGCATACACGTACACCCGGGCACTAACACAGCAATAGCAATAGCAGCCGCCAACACACTCATAAAGATGTGATGTCGTCTTGACTAAAAGCATGTCAAATTTTTGCACATCGAGATGGGAATCGATGCGCGATGGCTGCTGGTGCTGGTTGAGGGTTGGGGAACGCCTGCGAGAATGCATGATTGAATGATTGAGAAATTAATACACACACACATACACACACATATATATATGGTACACCAGACAGACACACATACTCGTGTACTCGTGTGAGGAAGAAACCATCAACGGTGGCAGCTTCGTGAAATTATTCCATTTCACTTTACAACTGAATGCAAATTACATGCTGTAATTTCCTGCAAGAAAGCAAGAAATGAAGCGAAATGAATGTGGCACACACAGATACAGATACATTTACACATACACACGCACTCGCGCTCGCACACACACACTCACACACACACGCACGCGGGCAACAAATGTATTTTGCGCCGAGCGGAAATAAAAATAAATTCGAAAAGTTAATATTAAATGTGCTACATTGGAAACATATTGTGTGTGTGTGTGTGTGTGTGTGTGTGTGTGTGCGGGCTTTCGTATCTCCCCCTTTTTTTCGCCCCTCCGTTTTGTAACGTACCCCCCTTTTGCCTTCTCTTCGCTTGGCTGGCGCTGATTTTCCACATGCCTAGCAGACAACAAGGGCGGCCCCAGCCCCTACCCCCCGTTTCTTCCAACTACGCCCCTGCAGCCATTACCGCCCCGCTTCGGTGGCCCTTCTTACGCCCGCGTTAGCCCCTCCATTTGCAGTCACTCAAATACACGCACACGAAGACAGAGGCGCCACCGGGCAAAAGTGCCCCCCTTTTCGAAGCCAACCGCCCTCGTCCCCCTTCCTGCTTTAAACCACCTTCCCTTCCCCACCACCCCCTTCGCACCATTGCCATAAACAATTGCGCATTTTCAGCGCCGTTTGCTTACAGTTTCCTCTTATTTTGTTTTACTGTACTGCGCTTTTGTTGTTGTTTTATTTGTATCTTGTTTTTTTCTCCTTTTTTTTGTTTTTTTCTCCTTTTTTTTTTTGTATTTTCTCCACTTTTTTTTGTATTTTTTCTCCTTTTTTTGTATTTTTTCCGTGCTTGGCGCATTTTTACATTTTTATAGAGAGCAATTTCCATTGGATTTTTATTCTTTTTAATTTGCGCGCCATTTTTTGCACTTGCAGTTAATTTTTTTATTGTTATTATTTTCGCGCTCATTGTTGCTGGTTTCCACAGCCCCCCCGAGCCACTCCCCCTCAACTCACTTTTCCTGCATCTGGTCAATGGCTCGCTTTTTTGTGTGATTTCCATTTTTTTTCGCCAGCCAGCCAGCCTTCTTTATTTTCATGGATCCCTTTTTTTTTTTTTTGTTTTTGGCCAACGCGTAAAATATGCTTAAATATTTTAAATTTAATCACACGCTCCGCTGGCTTCGGCAAATACGTCAATGCATATGCAAACAAATGATGTGAAGCTGCTTGGTGGCTGAAGGGGAAGGGTTGACTGAGGGGGTGGGGGGGGGGAGGTGTGTCACACACACACACACACCAGACCTACCTACCCCTCATACCCAATGAAAACAAAAAAAACCTTCAAAGCCAGGTGAGCTTGCGAGCCTCGAAGCGAACGTTTTATTTGTGTCTGGGCCAAGCAAGGGTTAAGGGAGTAGGGGTTGGAAAAAAGGGGGGGGTGATGGAGGAAAACCCCCCATGCCGTTCAACATTACCGGCAATTAAGGATGCATTCAATTGCTGCCGCATAATTGTGACCACAGATTCGCTGAAGGACAGCTGCGTTTCTGCTCACAAAAAGTCTCACTAAAAACTTCACAAATTGTATTTTAAATTACAAATATTTATCTGCTTTATAGGTTTAAATTACTTTTGCAATAAAGTGACGGGTTTTTTTTTTAAAGGATTTTCCTTTTTTTATAAAATATATGAAAAAATATAAGTCAGAGATCTCAGAAACTTGAGGGCAAATATGCTGTGGTAGGTTTTTAACCTTAAATTTCAACGTTTTTTAAGGGTAAACATCACGGCTTAACTTTTTTTTTAGACTTCTTTCTTTTAATTTTTAAATGCTTAAATAATCTTAAATGAAATAAGAATGGAAAATCTATCTCATCAAAGTATTAAATCCATGGAAATCTCTCAACATTTCCTTAAGATACAAGCAAGCTTACTAACATCAGCATATCAATAGGGTATTGTTGCCATTCCAGACTAGTAACTGACCTTTGTGGCGCATATATTAAATTAATATATATTGAGTTCTATCATCCAATTGGGCATTATTACAATCGAAGATTGGTCTGTTTACCCAGCCTTACCTCTCAAAATCATCTCCCATGTGTGAACGAACCATTATAATCCTGAACGGATGCAAATTTCTCAAGGCTCACACTTGCCCAGAACTTTGGAATTAATTTTCCTTCGATTTGATTTCATTTTGGCCTATGAATAAGTAACAGAGAGATGAGAGAGAGAGAGAGATAGAATATTTAGCATGTGCATATTGTGCCCAATTCCCAGGACAGGACATCATATGAAATCCTTTCACAGGAGTGCGGCCGATTAACGACATACACTAGTACTAAATATCCACTTTCGTTTCATGCATTTTTAAGCGACCAGAAGACCAGAAGACCAGAATAAGCACCTTCTATCGGTCTCGTAACTATTGTTATTATTATTATTACCTGTTGGGCATATTTGTTTTCAATACGAGGATGTGGATGATGATGATGATGCAGCTGCAACAGCCATTGCAATTGCAGCTGCAATTAATGTAAATTAAAATCAAAACCCGAAACCGAATTCCATTTCCGTTTTAACAAGACACTTAATTACATAAGTGTGTCAGTGGGGTGGGAATATACAGCTCTCTCTCTCTCTCTATATATATATATATCTATATATATATATGGATATGCGGACTGAGTTTATGGGGCATTATGGACACATTTAGTTTGGCAGTCGCCAGTCGCCAGTCGGTTGCTCATTGCTCATACGGCATGTATGACGGAAAGGCGAAAATGGAATGGAGGGAAAGGAGAACGAGGCATGGTATATGGGATATGGAATTCGAATTGAGGGGATTTCGGGGGCGAGTGGCACTTAGTTTCGGCTTTCAGCCTTAGCTCCCCGGCTGTCAGGTATTCCGATTTCACATTCGCAGTGGCAGTGGCATTTGCATCTCCATCTGCATTTGCATTTGCATTTTGCTGCTTGCCAGTCGGCCACGAGTTCGTAATTAAGTTTCAAGTGCTATTCCAGTTTATCGGCTAACCGAATTCACATATGCATCGCCAGCTAGCTGTATCGCCGCCACGTCAGTGTGTGTCCAGGCACTGCCAAAATAGGATAAAGCGAAAATAATCTAAGATTTAAGACTAAGAAACGTAAAAATTTACACTTTTTATGAAGAATTTATATCTGAAGATACTCTTAAGAGTACTGGAAAGCAAGGCATAGTAAAACTTAGAGTGCTTAATATAGTTAAATATTAATACTTTTTATTTGTAATTTTATTTTTCTCTGGGTGCATAGACATATTTGACTGCCCAGGCAGACAAAGAACACTTCAAGGTAATAGTTTTTCAATTGATATCCATTTCCATTTTGCAGTTAATTATTTAATGCTCAATTTAATTCAGTCATCTTGCCATCACACCATTATTATAATATTATACTGATTTGATTCCGTCGATATATAGGCCTAGGCCTAGGCCTTTCTAATTACATTTCTGGCCTTACGTTTTAGCCGGGTTCCGAACCAGCAAGTGGGAGAGTTTTTATAGGAAAATGGAAATTAAGCGAGATTTATGGCAGCGACATGGCAGAGAAGTTTTTGCAGGCTAAAGCAGAGCACAAGCAGAAAAAGTCAATGGAAGAGAGTAAGAGAGTTTACAAGGACGAAGGAGTTTTTCTTGCCATCTCCTAGGAGTTTGGGGGGAATTCCTTGATATAATAAACAAAAGTTTCCCCACAAGCCCAAGAAAGAAGTGCAGGCATTTATTGTCGGCAATTCGGCAACCGATTGGCAATTAGAAAACTTTCTCTTAACTTTCTATAAAATTTATATGCCTTAAATATCTATGAGTTGCCGATTTATAATATCTTTTAAGATATATCTTTGAATATTTTAACTTCATCATTTCTTAAATCATACTTCTTTTTCTCCTTTTTTGGATCAAGCCAGTAGTCGTCCAAGTTTGGAATTGAGTTTTTTTTCCAATATGTAGTCAATCTGCTTTAAAAAGTGAATTTTTTTCAATTTTTCTATCAAGACATAGGGGGCTGGAGGGCAGCCACTTTGCATTCCGATTAAGGGACGAAAGTACCCCTCAACTTATGCAATGAAGTCTCCTTTCGCTGTCCGAAGTCTCCTTTTCTTATTATGGATTTCGTAAATATCCGGCATCCACGTCATCAGAAATCCAGAAATCCAAATTTCCAAATAAATATACTTGATCGATCACTGCATCCTCCTGGAGACCAGGTACCACCAATACGATGGGCTTACTTATTTTTTTTAATTTTTATGATGGTAGTACCTCTTACCTGATTTTTCAGCCATTAAATCAGAGCTCGCAGCAAAAAACCAGAGCATATATGATAAAAGCAAGTATAGGGGTTTAAAGTTTTGGTTGTTAACTGCATAAAACAGTCACTGTTTTAGCCGTAAGTCTTGTTTTGACAAAGTTACAGCTAAGACACGGCAACAAAAGCAGAATCTCTTCTGTAAAAAATAGGTTTTTTGACTTTTTAGCCATTAAATCCACACTCTCCCCAATAAAATTAGAGCAACTTTGTTAAAAATAGGTATAGGGGCTTAAAGTGTTGCTTGTTAGCTGCATAAAACAGGCACTGTTTTAGCCGTGCTACTTGATTTGACAAAGTTACAGCTAAGAAACGGCAACAAAGCCGGTTTTCTGCTATCAAAAGACGTATACTTGATTTTGAGCGCAAAAAAATCAGTTTTTTAGCCATAGCACAGCCAAAAATGGTCCAAATGGTGAATGTAATACCTCGTAGGCCTCCTAACTTGATTGCCAAGATTCCCAATTGGTTTGCATTCAAATCTGGGAAACTTCATTTTTGGCCCATTTTTGAAAATTTTGATGATGGTACCCCTTATCAAAAATGCGAAATTTGGGTCAAAATTGATTTTCCCAAAATCGAAAAACGGGTGATAGGGGTGGTTAGTATTGGTCGTTAGCAGCACGAAACAGTCGTTCTATTGGCTGTGCGTCTTGTTTTGACCGAGCTAGAGCTAAAAAACCGAACATAGTATTGCAAATTTCTGTTAAAAATCAGTTTTCAGAGCTCGCACCGAAAAATCAGAGCAATAATGATAAAAGCAAGTATAGGGGTGTTAAGTTTCGATACTTAGCTTCATAAAACAGACATTGTTTAAGTCATGCGGCTTTTTTTGACAAAGTTAGAGCTAAGAGACGGCAACAAAACCGGAATTTCTGCTGCTAAAAGACGTATACTTGATTTTGGGCGGAAAAAATCAGTTTTCTTGCAATAGCACAGCCAAAAATGGTCCAAATGAGGAATGTAATACCTCGTAGGGCTCGTATTTTGATTGCTTTGATTCCCAATTGATTTGCATTCAAATCTGGGAAACTTCATTTTTGGCCCATTTTTGAAAATTTTTTTTATCAAAAATGCGAAATTTGGGCCAAAAATGACTTTCCCGAAATCGAAAAACGGGTGATAGGGGTGGTTAGTATTGGTCGTTAGCAGCACGAAACAGTCGTTCTATTGGCTGTGCGTCTTGTTTTGACCGAGCTAGAGCTAAAAAATCGAACATAGTATTGCAAATTTCTGTTAGAAATAGATTTCTTGATTTTTCAGTCATTAAATCAGAGCTCGCACGGAAAAATCAGAGCAATAATGATAAAAGAAAGTATAGGGGTGTTAAGTTTCGGTTGTTAGCTGCAAAAACCAGTCATTGTTTTAGCCGTGCGTCTTGTATTAACAAAGTTAGAGCTAAGAAACGGTAAGGAAACCGGGATCTCTACTGCCAAAACGCGTATACTTGATTTTGGGCCCAAAAAAAATCAGTTTTTTGGTCATAGCACAGCCAAGAATGGTCCAAATGAGGAATGTAATACCATGTAGGTCTCGTAATTTAATTGCTCTGATTCCCAATTGGCTTGCATTCAAATCTGAGAAACTTCTTTTTTGGTCCATTTTTTGAAAATTTTGGTAATGGTACCCCTTATCAAAAATGCAAAATTAGGGTTCTCATTTCCCCCCTAAAATTACAGTATTTTGTTCATAACAAAGCCAAAAAAAACCCTCAAAGAATATTGACCACAATATTTTTATTAGAACAATAAATTTAAATATTTTAAATAACAAGGTCAACATTCGGAAAATCTTTTGAAGCGCTGGAAGTCGTGGCCAACGCCACTCCTCAGCTCCTTGTTCACTCTGCCATCTACTTCTGCTCGTGGGGAGTGTTACCTGGTCTCTGGTTTCTGCTTTTTAGGAAGACTTCTTCGGTAGTTCGATCACTGCAGTGATGGAACCATTTACGTTTAAATTTGGTTCCATACCAGAAGAAGGGAGGCGTCGATTTCTTTAATTCTCTTCTGGCTTTGGAAGGGACGATGACTGCTCAGCGTCCTCTTGCTGCCTTTTCTGAATCCTCTCCACCACCTCCCTAAGTTTCGCATTAACCTCAGCCTCGGTTTCCGCCTCCTCTCCTTCGGGTCGAGCCGTAATCCAAAAAAGTGGCTTTTTTTCCCTCATTGACGTCAACACTGCTTCTTCGAGATTTCGACATGGAGACCTTTTCTCCAAATACGACATGACCACACCCCGTGATACTTCTTCCTTGGTAATCTCTATTAAGAACAAGAATTGACAATTTATTAGAGATATGAGGAAGTTAATTTCAAAGATTCTTTAAAAGTTTTTGTACTGAATTTGGTTGTTTCACACGCGAACTTTGGTCTTATTTCGGTTTATTAACATTACCAAGACGAGGAAGTGACTTCTCGTTTCCGTTTTCCATTCTAAGTTCAACTTTTTCAAAATACTTAAAGAAAGAATAAATTTTACTGCTTCGTCTTCGAGCTTCAGTTGAATAACTGATGTTCAAAGCTAATGAAAGGCCTAACCCGACTGACATTTTCCCTCAAAGCCTTCCTGATCAGAATTTTTTGTTAGAAACCTGAAACGGCGTTTCAGAACTAAGAACTAGCATTTCTTTCCATAACTTAGCCAAGAATGGCCCGAATATGGAATGTAATACCTCGTTGAGGTTGTTTTCTAATTCGTAACATGTCAGCATTTAAGGTTGTAAAAGTTCAATATGTGACAAATGCAAAATTGGGAGAATCTTCTTTTATCTCCCAAACATTCACCAATAAGGTATACCTTCTGTGTGTGTTGTTGATTCCGAGGATAAAATTCAGGAAAGGCTATCATATGTATTGAGTGGGGGGTGTGGGGATGAGTAATCTCTTTGCAGGAAAACTGATATGAAACTAAAAATGGGAAAGTAAAAACTAATAACAAAAATAAAGGGGGGTGGGGGACAAAAACAACGAAAAACTAATTTTGTCAGCGACGTTGGCGCTGCGACTGACAAGTGACTTGGACTCGCGAGTCCCTCTCCCTTGGCATAAATAAAAATTCGTTTGGCAATATGCGCGCCGCGTATTTTGTTGCAAAAGTCTTGCATTAATCTAAATATTTGCATGCTTACGTTGCCTCGACGGACTGCGAAAACAAAAAATAAAAAACCGGAAAAGTCGGGGGATATAACTTTGCCAGCTCTCCGCCTCTGCCTCCGCCTTTGCCTCCGCCTTTGCCTCCGCCTCTTCGGCACCGCCATCGCCTACTTCCTCCGCCTATTTATTTATTTTCATCGTCGCCGAATTGTCAACGAGTTTTTCCAAGGGGGGGTTTGGGATGCGAACCGGACCAAAACCGAACCGTTTCGCTATGTTCCTCCATACCGATACGATCCGTTTTTTCGGCTGGAGTCGCATTTAAAATGCATTTCGCATGCGATGATGATGACGGCGACGATGGGCGCCATTCTCATGGCCATTTCCATTGCAAATGGAATGCCAGCGGCGGCGAAGGCAGCAGCATTTTGCAACAGCAGCAGCAACATCACTTGCAACAGTAACAGCAAGTAAGAAGGTTCTACAAGGATTTAGGTTTAGACTGAAGAATACCCTTGAAGGCATTAGATATGGAAATGGAGGATATATAGATCGTTGTATCTTCTTTTGATTTTCAAATAATGTTAAAACCGAAAACCAAACTAAGCAATAACCATAGCATGCATTTAGGGGCGATAAGACCCATCCCTCACCTTTCCTTGCTTTGCAAATTACAGGATATGAAGCAGGATATCAGCAGCATCAGCAAACCGCTGGCAGACAAAGACAAAGGCAGCCCCAAAATAATAATAATAATGATAATCATCATCATTGGAAGCTGTGGCTAACGTCTTATTTATTTTCATATATATATATATATATATATCTATATATGTAAAGTATATATATATTAATATTTGTACAAAGCTTTTCCGCTTTTCGCTTTGCCATTTCATTTGTGGCTGCATTTGAAGTTGGAAAAACCGTTTAAACGAATTTCAAGGATTTGCATTTTCTTTTTTCGGTTTTTTCGGTAGAAAAACAAAACAAAATAAAGCAGCGGTAACTTTGATCGCGGCTATTCGAGGATAATGACCCGCCAAGAACAGAGAGAAAGATGGCATGGCAAGGCATGAAGGTTCTGGGGTTTTCCGGCCCCCCGCCCATTTTCCTATACATTTTCGTTGGCTATTTTTTTTATTTGAAAGGAAAAACCGACGGGCAATGTCAACGTCTATATGTATGTCAAATTAATTGATGACCAATTTGCGTTTTCAATTAAAAGCAACGGTGCACTTTTTGTCCAGATACAATTTCATGTTGCTGCCACGCCCCCTTGTTTTTAACCCAGCTGCAATATTTGTTGCAGTTGCCGCTGTTGCTGTTGCTGCTGCTGTTGCTGTTGCTGCTGGGTTGTTGTCGCCGTCAACACACACGGAAATTGCCCCGCTTTTTTCACTTTGAGCATGCAACTGAGTTTTTTGCCTTTCATCCTTGTTTTTATTTTGTTTTTCATTTTTATTTCGTATTTTTTTTTTTTTTTGTTGGTTTATTTTCGGGCCAGCTTATGAAGTAGAGCCGTCGATATATGGCAGGAGCAAGGGAAGCAGCCAGCTGTTTGTGTCTCTTTTCCAGTGACCAACAAGCAAACAGCCGAGGGCAAAACGTTCGTTGGCCTGTGCCAAATCACAGCTGTTATGTCTAGTTTTTGTATTTTCTGATTAATTAAATATTAAAAACAAAAGATGAACACGCATTTATTTATATTTGCCAAATAAAATGACATCTTTTTGGGAGTGCTTTTTGGAGCAGATTTGTAAACAGATGCATAACATAATTGCCAAATAAATGTTTATGTGATATTTGTTGACATTTTCTGATTGAAAGAAGAGGGTTAAGAGGTTGATTTTTTATGGTTTTTTCCTATAACTAAACATAGAATGAAGTTTTCCTAATACTTCTATCATAAAATCATAGTGGTGCTATTTTTGTGACCCCAACTGTTTGCATTTGCCTGTGATGGGCCTGTAGATGGCGCTGTCGTATGCGCCGGCCGCTCAATTACAAAGTAAGACAGCGTTTCTTTAATTAAGTTGGACAATTTGTAGCCAGTCGTTGCGAATGGAATGGAATAATAGAGTTTTTGGCCCATTTGCCAGTTGCCGCCATTTGATGGAGTCCTGGATATCTGTTATGTGTCTGTTTGTGTGTGTGTGTGAGTGTGTCTGTGTGTGTGTATGCTAGTGTCCATAAAGGATATAGATCCAGGCTTAGATTATTGGAGGGGAGAAGGATAAATGCCCAATCAAAATAGAACATCTTTATTGGTTTTCTGATGGATGTGTAACGAGTTAAATGATTTTTTTTTTGCTGAAAAAATAATTTTATCTCACTTAAGAATAGCTTAACTGCCTATAAAAATATTCAAAAAATTATAACAAAATAGTTGCAAATTTCAAAAGGTTAATTTTATAAAATTTGTCAACATTTTCTGCTAGATTTACTTTGATTTTGCACGCAAAAGTAAGCTTTACAATTGCACGAAGAGAACTCATCAGCATTATTTAGAGAGAGATTTGAGTTGATAATCAGATCCTTAGCTTATTTGAATCTTTTATTTTGAAAACTGAATGTCCTTTCTGTTTAGTTGACTGCAAGGACACCTGTCCGGGGGGCGGGCGGGGCGGACCCTTGGCACAAAAGGCAGCGGACAAAAACCAAAGTGCTGAAGTGCCGAAACGTGGACTCGAGTGGCGGGGTCCTTGAGAGACTGGGGCGCCAAATGAAGTGACAGGCAACTTAACGCATTTAAATTAATTAAAAATGTGCTTAAGATGTTTTCGACTCGCTTTGGCGACGATGCGGCGATGCGGCGACAAAAGGCGCAGTTCGCTTCGGATTTTCCCGCTGCTCCTGACAGCGCCGCCTTTTGTTTTCCCCTGCAGCTGGCAGCTGTAATTAGACAATTCACTCGCCCTTTTTCCCTACTCTTCTTACTGCCATTCCTCCCTTCTAGGTTTTCCATTTTCCTGGACCAGGACTCGGACTTGTTTGGCCTCGCTCCCCGCTTGCAGATAGTCGAATATTTTTTTGTTGACGGCACAGATTCGGGATGCGCCGCATTGGCGGTAAAGTTTGCGCCACCGAACTTTGTCGTCGTCTCCGGTGACGCTACTATTTCCACCAATCCACTTTTCTAACCAAAATCAGTGCTGTTAACTTGGCTTTTTGGTGGCTAAAGGGAAATGGAAGGGAAGTTATCAGTTAACAGGCAGTTTATTGAGCTTTAACAAGAGGATAATCAGATCTGTAGATACTATAAGGTAAAATATTAGTTTAAGAAATCGAAGAAATCATTTTTTAGGACCTAACTCTTTCACTTCAACAATATTTTAAGGTGCTAATAGATAAAGCAATTCAGTTCAGTTCCAAAGTAAGCCTTACAGTTTGATCTTAAGATTCATTCCTAGCAATTTTCCTAACACTTTCTAAAGAATTGTTGCCTTTCTCATACTTGTTGTGATCCCAGCTTGGCATCTCCATTCTCTCCCAACCCACTTTTCCAAGCCCCAATTTCCCACTGGCCGTCTGCATTGTCACTTGAGTGACTGCAAAAGTGTTTTAGCCTTGCTTGCGCATCGACTTTTAAGTAGTTGCCCCATTCCCGTTCAAAAGCCCGAGCACTTTCCCCGCCCATTTTCCATTTTCCCCCAGCCAAATGCAAGTGCATGGTTGGCAAAGGGGGAGTAGTGGGGTCGATGGAAGGGAGTTGCTCACTCGTAGGCGTTAATGAAAATGCTTGTAATTAGTTTTGTTTGTTGGCAGCGAGCAGCGAGCAGCGGAAGTGCTCCAGAGCAAATAAAGCCGACGCTGCGCTCTTCACATGCATTGAACTAATTGATTCGCTAGTGCCCCGTGTCGGAGTCCTGGTTCCAGGACTTCCGGTGAGAAAAGGGGTTAGGGGATAGGGATTTGGGGGATAACAACGCCCCCCTAGGACTTTGACTTCATCCTGAAGCCATAGAAGTTGCTAAAGGGTGGGGCTTCCAATGACAATTTCTAAATAAAATCGCACTCATCGAGCTAATGAAAAGGTTAAATCAGATTGATTTACACCTTAATTTGACTAGCTAATTGTAAAGTTTAGTAATTTTCCTATATAGTTCAGCTTTTCCAAAGGAGACAGTTTGGTAAAAAGTGATGTGAAAACTATATGCAAGTCACACCTTCCGAAAAACAAGCTAAGAAAGCAGAGCACCTGCTGCTGCCATTTCACTTTCAACTCGAATGGAGGGAAAGAACACACCTTAATTGCCCCAAATTTAATTTCCGCTTTAAGTTTGTCACACACACACACACATAGACACATATAGACACACATTAATATGCAAAAATGGCAGCAGCAGTAAAAACAAAAGGATGTTTTCTAAGGATGATGGCCAAGATGGGGATGAGAGCTGGCCGGTCGGTCGGTCGGTCGTTCGGAACAGGAACAATTCATCATCCATATGACAAGCAGTCGAAAGCAATCGTTTTGTCATCTTCTCGTGTGTTGCTAAATTGAATATGCCCCCCGATCAACCCGCCCACCATTCATATATCTATATATATATATATATGCCTCTGTGAGGCTCCCCTTTTTCTGTCTATCGCTATCTGAGTTGAGCAGAGCAGCAGATCCCGAGATCCAAATCCGGGATGTTCCAGGGCCTGGGTTCCTGGGTTCCCGGGTTCCGAAATGAATGAATGAATGAATGAATGAGCACACATGTGGGTGTGGATGCGATGAGGCCGTGGTTGTGTCGTGTTGTCCCTGCATGAATCCTCACAGTCAATGCACTGAAAGGAAATATTTTATTCTTGATTATAAAAATGGGAGAAAGAAGAAGTAATTTTCTTACCTCATATCTTACTCTATCTTCTGAATATATTCTGAAGATAATGAAACAGTTTTTGAATGTCGAAGTTTCCCTTGATTAACTAATTTCTCTCAGTGCATATCCACATATGCATATCACTAGACGCATTCCGAAATAACACTGAGCGATAGATGGCAGGGGGGCAGTGGTAGAGAGCAGGGGGGTTGGATAAGGGGCAGACACACGCATTGCCGCACGTTCGCTCCGGAGGACAGGAAGGAAGGAAGGAAGCTCTACAGACTGATAGATGCTAAGGATGCACACACACACACACACACACACAGGCACACACTCTCTGGCATTCTGCGCGACACGCATACAAAGTAAGCCAACGAAGTGACTTTAAAAGAGGCCTACGAGGAGAGAGCCCCATCATCATCGACACACCCAAGTGGAGAAGTCCAATCCGAAAACCCCAGAAGTTCTTCCTGCCCACATTGACAATAGATCATCAAATTCATTACGTTTCATTTCGTACATATGTCTGGCGAGTGTGTGTGCGGTCTCCTCATTTGTGCACCTTTCGTCTGGGAAATCGGAGGGCTTGGGCTTAAGGGAAGGGAGGAAATTTGACATCTGTGCGTGACCATTGCAGCAGCGGGCCCATCGAAAAAGCCAAAATTGAGTGGCAAAAATAATGTGAAGACACAAGGAGAAAGATTTCATATTGATATATTACTGATTGAGGAGCACTAACTTAATGATAAAGCAAACTGAAAGTTTACTTTTTAACCAGAAAGAAAGGCGAATAATTAAGATAGAAAATCTTCTTCATAAAACTTGATTTAAACTAATTGGTGATTGGAAATGTGTTAAATTTCCTTATTAAGAGTAACAAATTGAAGTAAGAAAATAGTTAATTTGTTCCCTGTGTACCCCAAAAGCCTGGACTGGCCAGAAAGCCTTCTAAAACACACACAAATTCCACACCTCCTTGCCGCTCGCTGTTGACAAGGAATTTTTGGTACAGCAGAGACGTGAAAGGGGATTCAACAATGTCGGGATTCGCGGACAAGTTACACATCCACCAACGAACCACCCAAACAAAACCACCCAATCCTACCCGCCTACCGCCACTTTACAACCCTCGAAGGCAGCCGCCGCACTTGACCATGGCCAGGCGAAAACTCGTGTTGACTCGTGGTCTAAAAGCGATGCCGTCTAGACCCACGGAAAAACCCACTGAGTAGGATGAGGTGGAAGGAGAGTGGTAAACGAGTGTTGGGGCTTGTTGCACATGGCGTGTACGCAATTTGGCGGAATGGTGGATTGCAAAGTCAGTGGCCCAAGATTGAAGCAGAAGGATGAAGGATGCAAACAAGCTGGAGAAAGGAGAATATCTGTATGTATGTCCGAATCGAATGCAATGAATACACTCGCCTCGGCTCATATGGTAATTGAGTGTGCTGGCTGGCCCTGATTTGATTTGGCCTTTCTCTTCGATGGCCAACTGATTGCATTCGCTTGATTAGAAGTATTCATGACCATTGCTTCTCACTCACCTTTACCCATACTGGGTAAAGTTGCCCAAGGGAAAAAAGAACAAAAAAAAAACAGGAAAAATACGAGTATACACCATAATTTGAGTGTCCAACACATGTTTCCTAACCATTTCCATGTTTCCTTTTCGTTTGATTAGAATTTGAATGAAGTTAAAGAAAAGCTTTTTTTAATCCATTTTTGATATATTTATTGAGTAATTATGTCTCGCCTAGGAAAACTTTTTGCAAAACAACTTCGCTTTGCTTAAATTCAAACTTTAATTGAGATTTTTTGGTAATAACTTTAAGCTAAATGCCAAAATCCCCATCACATATTCTAGATTTCACCCCTTAATGAAGCCAAAAATTGTGCCTTTAAGGGTATTCGATGTTCCCCCTTTGCGAGACATCCCTTTTTCCGAGGACTTCCTGCTCCTTCTTCATTCTGCTTTTATTATTTATTTCTTTCCTTTCATTTTTTTTTTTGGCTTTTTTGCTGGGCGTGACAGTGCTAAGTGAGTTGACCTCGTGGCACCCCCCAAAAAGTCGCAAATTATGAAAATTGAAGGCACCCCGCCAAGGATACAAGGACACAGGACTGGAACTGGAACTGGAGACCCATAATAGAGCAAATTATGCGAGAAAAATGATGGCCAGACGGGTGTATCGTATCGATGGGGGTTTTGTTTTCGAAGGACTTGCCACTCAGGCAGGGTGACCCAGACACCACCATTTCAGGTGGTGTTTGTTGTTGTTGCTGCTGCTGCTGGTCGAGAAAATAATAATAAAAAAAATATATATATATATGCATACATATGTATGTATGTATGTATATGGTAAGGGGAAAAGGAGAAAAAACAGAGCTGGTAAAAGTTTTACCAATTCGAAATTGCGGCGGCTCGACGGGCAAACAAGAATAAATTATGCCGACGCACTCGAGTGCTTATTGTCCTGCCACGCCCCCTGTCTACAATATATACATACATACATATACCACCACCAATACATACCACTCACACCAGCAGCAGCACACAAATCGAAGCCGTTTTGTTTGCCATATTCAAAGTCATAAATCATAAAAAAGGAGCGAAGAACAGCTCGAGGATATTTTATCATAATCACATCAGGAAGCGGAAAGCGACAGGCCCAATAAATGAATGAGAATGGGGTTGTATATATACCTATATATATATCGGTATATATATATCTATATTCGATAGAAAAATGACATTATCCATATTTTTGGCATTAAGTGCTTTGCCTGCTGCCGGCGGCTCCTTCTCTGTCTTTTAATTTCTCAGATCGGTATTGGGATTTCGGATTTTGGATTTTGGATTTTGGATTCAGATTCAGATTCAGAGCT
The DNA here is from genome assembly GCF_018153835.1 of Drosophila eugracilis. Classification (NCBI taxonomy): domain Eukaryota; kingdom Metazoa; phylum Arthropoda; class Insecta; order Diptera; family Drosophilidae; genus Drosophila; species Drosophila eugracilis. The sequence goes on from NW_024573270.1 coordinate 653,384, forward strand.
AGATTGGCTTTCTCTTTTGGGTTTTTTTTTTGTGGCTGCATTTGACAAGTGACTTTGTTATGGTTATGTGATGTCTGAAAGTCGGCAAACGATGGCCACGCGGCGATGGATGGGCGGGTGGGGTGCATAATTTAGCATTTGTTTGCCTGTTTGCTTGCCGGCCTGCCAAATTGCATATGAAAGTCAATAAATAATTTCCACGCGCACATACAGAGACACAAATACATCATCCACTCGTAATTTTATCCTGCTCATTAGGCATTCAAGGAGTCGCCTTAATAAACGAAGAGTCCTCCCGCCTGCCAGTTGGTTAAGTGAATTTTGATTTCGCCATTCGAGCGGAAGAGTTTCCCCTCCAGGGCTGGAAACATTGAAATGGAAATGGATTTTGCATTTGGCCACAAGTGAAAATTATTTAAAATCACACAAATATTTCTTTATAATTAATTTCGAATATTCTGTGAAATGTTGCAATATGTAAATGTTTTGAGGCTGCAGCTGGGCATTTCGTATTGATTTTCAGATGGATGGTCGAGAATTAGGTAGATTTTCAGATTCTAGCGGAGAAATTTAGAGTAGATAGGGGTATACCTAGGGGTAGGCAAAGTATCTCCGAGTGGGTGATCCATAGATCCATTCCTAGTCTCAGCAGTCCAAAAATAAGGGAAAAATAGAAGCAGAAGGGGTTATCTAGTCACCAGGGCAGACTGGGAGGAACTGGGAGTGATCACAGCCGGGCAGCAGAAAGAAAACTCGTGACAAGTTTGCAGAGGCAACTCTTTTTATGCCTAACTTTCTAGCTCTTATAGGGCCCGAGATTTTTGCATTCTGAATTTCAACTTTCTAGCTCTAATAGTTTCTAAGATTTCAGCGATTTTAGTTTTTCGCGTTAGAGTGGGCGTGGCAGGATGCTGTTATAAACGCTGCGCTGTTTAGGGACCTCAAGAATCTTCATGGTTAATCTCCACTTTGTATCTCTTATAGATCCTGAGATCTCAGCGTTCATACGGACAGGCAGACGGACATGGCTCAATCATCTTCGCTATACATTCTGATCAAGATCTCTACAAGTAACGGGTATAAAAATAGTTTCTGTTTCGAAATCTATCCAGTTCTCAAAGAGAGGAGGTTGTTTCGTGAAGATGTCGCCTTTTCTAAGCAAAAGCAGAACCAAAATCAAAATCAAAAATGAAAAGCGAGCAAACCTTAAACGATTTATGTAAATTCCATATTGCAATTTATTTGATGATTTTCGCATTATGAAATCTCCCACCCCAGAACGAGTGACATTTTGTGCCCAAAGTGGTGGTTATAGGTGGACCATCATCCGGTCTGTCCCTGCTGATTTTCAGATTTTCATGCTCGAGGTTAAGAAGATGATGGCGGCAAATACGGCAAAGGCGGGAAAGGCTGCTAATGCCCGTCGTCTGCCGGCATATGTTTTGGCCAAATGCTGTCATAAATTTCTGGCGCCGACAGGACAAACCTGCAAAACCAGTAGAAACTCAAGTTGGAGTCAGAGTTGGAGATTTTTGCAAAATCGGCTGAGTCCCTGGCGGGGAAACAATGTGCCGTGTGCCAAACGCCAGGGACAAAGGCGCAAAAACAAAAAGCGAAACGAGTGCGGTTGTCTGGCCAAAAACACACAAAAACACAAAAAAAAAAAAAAAAAACAAATGGGAGGAAAACCGAAAGAAAGTCGAGGAAGTGGAGAAGCAACTTGCTGGCAAAGTTGGCAAATGATCTGCCAGAAATCAGGAACGTTAAAAAGTAGCCTTAACCGGTGCTCCTTCCACGATGGTCTCGTGCCTCTTCAGCCTCTCCAAAGCGATTAGAGCCCCAAGTTGAAAGTTGGAAGACACTAGATGGAATTGGACACCAAGCAGACGGGTGCAATCAGGCAAAGTGCCTCCATGTTGCTGCCTTTCCATGGATGTGTTGCTCCAACTCCTGTTTCAGCTTCTGCTTCTGCTTCTGTTGCTCCTGCTGTGTCCAGTCTTGGTCGGTCATACGCTATGAGAGAGCACCTGCCAAAGAGTGGGTAAGAGAGATGAGGTGTCTAGGTGGATACTTGGATAGGGCGGATAGTGGACGATAAGGATGCACACCCACACACAGAGACGATGCTAAAATAATTGCATAATTTGCATATTATTTTCTGCTAAACATGCAAAAAGCTTCGCGCAACGTGTGCAACATGCACTCATGTATGCACATTCTCCGCAAAAGTGATGCTTTGTAGGTGTGTGTGTGTGTGAATGGTATAGTGTAGTGGAGTGTGTGGAGGGTGTGCGAAGTGTGTGTGTGCACATGTAGTGTGTGTATTAAGTGCAAAGTGTAAATAACCAACTCAGCATAAATCGTGATTACAACATTTTGTGTGCGGATATTTGCGGGCTTGGTTTTGTGGTTTTAATTTAATTAATATTTTCATCCTTTTTTCTCCACGTGTACCTCAACCGGCTAGCACAGATTTTTCCTCTCGCAACTCTATCTCTTTTCGTCCCTTTTCCTATTTTATGCGAACATTTTCAACATTCACTTGGAAAAATAATCGATTTTTATGACAAAAACTATTTTTGTTTTTTATTATTAAAAATTATTTTATAAAGTAATATTACGAGGCCAGTGCTTTGATTATAAAAATTCTTTAAAAAATTAGTTCTTTTAATAATAGAAAAACCCCTTTAGTTCCATTTTAACTTCCATCTTCTTTGCCACAGTGTAAGTCATCGCTTGAGCGCTTTCGTGCAACAATTTGTGTTTACCTTTTGCACGGCAGTCGACCTGCCACTCCCACCTTCGCCCCCTCCATTGGCGTTTTTTGCATGGGCTGGCTTTTCATTTCGAGCTTCATTGGCGGTGGGAACAATGCGGCTATGTAATATAGTACAAATATTGCGTAAAACTTAGATAAATACGTTTTAGCCATATACTCGCATGGCCAGCAGATGGGTCGCAGCAGTACGTTTATGGGCTTAGCAGATATCGTGATGAGTTAGCAAGTACTTTAGGTAGTTTGAGTTATACTTTTTACCCAAGTTATATTATGTTTATTAAGTTTTTAAGTTTAAATATGAAATTAATTTTAAATTTTTCAACATTTCCTTTCATTGGAAAGAAAATCAAAAAGTTTTTCTGTAAATTCTTAAAAAAATATTCATAATTTCTGCCTTGCCATAAACTTCTCACATATGTCCACTTTCCGTTCTATATGTATGGGTATGTCTGTGTCCTATGTGTAAGGTCCTGGGCCAGTGCGTTTGTGTTTGTGTCTAATAGAAAATGCAAACGTGCGAAATCGCATTAAATGAGCATTAGCGCATTGTTGGTTTAGTGCAGGAGCCCTGTGCCACGCCCCCTTAAAAACCATCGCCAACCCCCCTTAAACGGGCTAAATTAAAGCCGGAATTTAAACTCTATTATTAGGATGAGCGGCTTCATCCGTGCATGGTAAATAAATTTCCAGAAATTGAAATACTTTATGGCTTCCATAAGCACCAGCGTAATGAAGTTACCGTTCAGTTTAAACAAGTTGCGAAATGGATTTCATTTTATTAAGAACAAAAATTTGGTTTCATAACAAAGAAAATGCAGCGCTTAACCGTCAATTCATGCTTAGCTTTGAAAAGGGATTCCAAGGCGCATTGAATCTTATCAAGAATCTGATCAAATTTCTTCTTAAATTCAGCGTTTTGTACTGCTTCCAGCGAGAACTGACCTTCAGACTCGTTGACGGCATTTCCTGATATTCCTTTTTCTACTTCTCGGTAAGCTCTGTTAAGAATGAATTGACAATTTATTAGTGATATGCGGGAGAAAATGACTGTTCAGAAATATTTAGAAGATAATTTTAATGTTTCACACGCGAAAGTTTGTTTTCTTTCGGTTTATTAACATTACCCTTACGAGCCATTAAACTTTTTCAAAATATTTAAAGAGAAAGAGAAATTTTAGTGCTTCGTATTCGAGCTGCAGTTATATACTGATCTTCATAGCCCACAAAGTGCCTAACCCAGCTGACATTGTGATCAGAATTTTTTGTTAGAAACCTGAAACTGCGTTTCAGCACTAAGAATTAGCATTTCTTTCCATAACCAAGAATGGCACATTCTTAATTCTTAACTTTTCTGCATTCAGGTTAAAAAAAGTATTATGATACTCTTATCGAAAATGCGAAACCTGGATTCTCCTGATTACCCCTCCTAAAATGGCACTATTTCGTCCATAACAAAGCCAGTAATGGTGGCAATATGGCATGTCGATATTCTCTCTTAAGAATGCTTTTTAAAATATGGTACTAACGAATTTTGTTATTGGTTAGCTGAGCTTATTGATAGATGTGCAATAATCTCAGCAATGTTAATCTATTTGAACGACGTCAACAGTGCGTATGCGTGATAAGCCTTGATAGGAGGGCTCAATATAAAGTTTTATATTTAAAATGAATATCTGAATGATTCCTGCTTTATTTCACTTAATTAGCGAGCACTTTTGATCTGGAAGTGAAGTGACCGCGGGTCAAAGTTCATAATCCTCCGACAATCCCGTTCGACTTTTTCGTTATTTTTTTGTATTTTTTTTGTTTTTTGCCTGCCCTCCAGGAGCACTTCAATAAATTAATTTAAAGTTTAATTAAAAAATTGGTCTTTATTTTCAATTAGTGCCTCGCAAAGTGACCCACCCACTATCCACATCCCACGTTCACTCGCTCCCGTGCTCTACTGCTCTCCAGCTCTCCTGCTCTCCTGCTCGCACTTGCAGCATTTCTTAATTAATTAACCAAATTAAATTTATGCACAACAACAGCAAAGCAGGAGGAGAGGGGGCGAGAGAGTCAAAAGGAAGCCGGGCACAATAATTATCAATAAACCTGACCGTTCCACCTTTTTTTCCCCCCCACCCGTTTCTATATATATATATATATTTGAGAGGGGGGGGAGAAGGCGAACTTTGGCTAGAAGGTGAAGAAGGATGAGGGTCATGGGATGGCAGGCAAGGTGGCAAGGTGGCAAGGTGGCAAGGTGGCAGGTCGAGGGGCAGGCACAACAATGGCTATTAACTTACATTACCTAAGAAGTGCCTGGGCAGACTCATCAGGCATGGGTACGACTTAGGGGGGTGCTACTGTGGGCACGTAAAAGAAACATTAACGCGCGCCATCTCTCTTGCTCGCTCGTTCTCTGTTTCTGTCTTCCTTCACCTCCTTCACCATTGAGGAGGCCATTCCCTAAACATCCTTTGCCCCCTCCCCAAAAGGTCCTTACTTGTTACTTGTTAACCCGAGGAGCGTCAGCATCCTGCACGTGACCTGGAACCATGGAAGCAAGAGCCTCGAACCTAGAACCCCAAACCAGAATCTAAGAAGCCGCCCCATCCACCAAATCGAGGGCACACGCTGCCGCTCCTCTTAGACATACACTTAGGAAATATTTTTGAGGTTTAAAGATGAGCACTTTCTATTGTTATTCAAATCAACATATTATATATTTTCTAGCAAGAGTAGGAATTAAATCAAATTAATTATTAGAAAAGTCTTTACTTACTTCATGAATCTTGCAGATAAATCAGAAACTGTTCAACAGACAGTTTGATGTTATGTCTTAATAACTTTTTAGCTTTGACTAGAGCAGTTTAGCTTACACATATTTCAGAGTAATGTAATTTAAAACCCTTTTGTGCCCAACTCTGGCATTATAGTCACCTCTCTTTCTATATACTCCATACTATATATATATATATATATATAGTTATATATATTTATGGTCGTACATCAACTTGCATCCATGCTGAACTTTGGTCTTCCATGTCCATTAAGATGTCTCAGGTAACTAGCAAAATGGCAAGTCGGTGAGTTTTTGGGTCTGTGGGAATGGGTTGGGTTGGGGCTGGGTTGGGTCACCGTTCAGATGGCTCTTACTGGGTGTTGCACACTCCATTATTGCCACACGGTCGAGCGGGACAACTTAATTTCCGTCTAGATTTCAATAATAACAACAACAGTAGTAGGGGCCAACATCAGCAACATCAGCAACTTGCACGGCAGCAACATCAGCAATGAATTTTAAAATATTCATAAATGAATGCAAAAAGAGTTTGTGTCGGTGGTGGTGCTAATGGGATAAGGTAAGAGGAGGGGGGGTTAGTTGTAGTAGTAGTAGTGGGTGTATATAACATAGTATAGCCCCTTTGGTAACCCCTTTTCTGCCCTTTATTGAGGTTGAAAGTTTACATTGCTGGTGTGCTGATGTTGCTGCTGGAGTTGCACTAATTGCTGGCGGGTAAAAGTGGGTGAAATCAATGGCAACTGGCAGAGAGAGAGGCAACAAAGCCATCGCACATCCATCGCATGCAAAACGCTCTAGTCCACCGCTCGTTTCGCTTTTCACTCCGCTTTCCACTCCGCTTTCCACTCCGCTGTACACTCGCTTTTCTCTCGCTTTTCCCCGTAATGTTGCCGTTGTCGCTGTCAGTTGTAATCAACGTTCAAGTCACACCCCTCCACTCGCACATCAACAGTCGTGTTCAACTTAATAGCACTTAGCGAGAAGAACTAAGATGCATTATTAATCGTTAGATAAAGATTTTCCAATGCAAAAATCAGAGGCTAAAGGGATACTTAAACTAAGGTGCTATTAAGATATTAGATTGCTGTCAAAGTTCAGTGAGAATACCTACGGTACCTAGTCTGGTGAACGCTGCTGTTTCGGCCATCTGCGGCAATTAGAAAATGTTACCGACTTAGAAATGCGTGGCGCCTGGCTAAATGGACGTTAATGGCCAGCTGCTGGCAACCAACTAATAGCAAAAACGGCAAATACAACGGCAACATTGGCGGCAATAATAAAATTATCGCCCAAAAAAGGGGCAAAAGGGAGCTGGTCCTGGGTTGGTCTTTATGAATTGCTCATACGCCCAGGTGGACACAAAATGGTGAACTGAATGGGTTGATGGGTTGCTGGGTTGGTCGGTTAATGGCGGAAGGAAGGAAGTAAGCAAGCAAAAGCAAAGCAAGGTAGGTGGATGGGCGTTTTGGACTCGCATTTGGGGGCGTGGCAAGCGGTAGGCACATTAAAATGAAATTGCAAATTAAACATCAAAGTCGCCGCGTGAACAGCAGAGAGCAGAGTGAATAGTGAAATGAGTTCATAATCGGATTTGACGACTTGTGAAATGGTTTTAAATGCCCCAGTGTTCGTTCAGTGGCGTTCAGTCCGATGGAATTATAATCATTACAGCAAAAGCCGAGCGAAAAAACTAAATGACACCGATTGGTTAGGTTGGGTTTGTGGATGGTTTGGGGCAAATGGAGGAAGGGAAAGTGGGGAAAGAGGAAAGTGTAAAGTGGAAAATGGAATGTAAAATGGGAATTTAGAGAGGGGGGGGTTCTAAAACAGGGAACTAGCTAAATTACATCCTTTGATAAAATGTAAAATGTACCCATTTTCTAATGGCCGCTTTAGTGGATTAATTTCAGTTTTCTCCCTCCTGGAATTTCCATTCCGCATTACCATGGCTTTCCGATGTTAGATACTGGGAATCCCTAGAATCGTGATTACAAAGGGAAGAGATGATCCTAATATCAGTAATAGTGCTGAAAACTAGATTCCTTGGCCAACACCTCTTTCTTTGTCTTTGTCAAAGCAGACGTCCATCCATATGATGAACAGGCCGACAGGCGGCGCGGCCTTAGCAGCAGTTCGGTATCCGTATCCTGGCAATCCAATGGATTCCTTAAAAATCAATAGGCGACTGAAACTGAAATTCTGAACATGGAAACATGGTAACGGAAAACTAGAAAACTAGAAAACTAGAAAACTGGCTGGCGAAAACTGGGCTGGGCTGGGCTGGGCTGGGCTAGGCTGGGCGTCTGACGTTGTCAGCTTCTCTCGATGGTGGTCACATCCTCCTGGGAGACACGGAGGAGTACCTCCCAAAACTCCCAAAACTGTTGGCTCTGCGGCTTTTGCCGGCGGTTGACTGACGCGTATGCGTTATTAAATCTGCATGTGTGTGTACTCCTACTTCGTATTCGTATTCGTATTCGTATGTATGTATATCTATCTATGTGTTAGTGTGCGTATGTGTCTATCTATGCCAACGACAGTGGTGTGCGTGTGCTGACAGCAATTTGCGTATCAATATGGGCACATAATGCTTCGAAAATGATTTCCAAAATTTGCATTTAAATTAAAAATTATATTTGCAACACAAACAGATGGACGGACGGACGGACGTATGGTTGGGCGGACGAACGAACGAACGAACGGACGGACAGACAGTCAAACGGACGGACGGAAGGAAGGATGAGGAGTCGAGGGGTTAGGAAGGTGTAGGCATTTGCTTTAGCTGCTACAACGATTCTCTCACCGCAAAAACGTCAAAAAATGCAAATTTAGCAAATTTTAACAAAAATTGTAGCTTTTAGTTGTTTCAACGCTGCTGCTGCTGCTGCTGCTGGTGCCGATAGAAATGCGTTGCGCATACGCAACGTGTGCCGCCACAAAATGAACGTGCACGCACACATACTACACACACCAACACCAACACCAACACACACACACACGAACACATTCAATGGCACCCATACACATGCACTTGACAGCATCCGCTGGCCAAAATTTGCGGCTTTCAGAGCTTCTGTTTTTGATTAGGCAACCAACACGGCAATGCCAAACACACACACACACACACACATGGTTGTATGTGGCAAGAAGTGGCGACGCCAAGGGATATGGATAATGTATATCTATATCTATATCTATATCCTATGCCTGGAATGATGAGATATCAGATTTAGGGAGAAAACTTGAGTTTAGCTAGGAAATATCTAACTTTTATCAGACATTTAGTAGAAAAACCTCTCAATCACGGAATTACTTTAAGAAGTTTGCAATTTACTAACAAGATTGCTTAACTTACAAGTAAATTTCAAGATTAAAGTACTCCCTGCCTAGGAATATTGCATAATTTATACATTAACATATACCTCAAGGAGTAGTTCATTAACTTAAATTTTCGGTATAAACGTCAGTTGGACTTGATCAAGCGTTCGGCTTGCCTGGTGAACCGTATCCTTTCCTGACCATCTCTTTCTTCCCCCTCTTTTTGCCACGTTTCGTCCTGAACTTACCCCCTTGGCCATTTCCGGAAAACACCCAATAAGCTCCCACTTATGCAAGGCTTTCGCATTCCGATATTCCAACGTCCAACGTCCAAAGTCCAATGGGCAACGGCGGGACGTCATTCCTCAGTATGCAATGGCGGGCATTTGTATTGTGCGACAATGCGACGATGCAGCGATAGGAAAACAATGAGGGCAGAGGCCAAAAGGAATCCACAGCAATCCACGAGAAACTTGGGATGATCCACTGAACGAAAAAGAAGTTTTCTCATTAGAGAAAAATATGAAAATGAAAAGTTTTCCTCAGCTAAAAGTATCAAAATTCCTTAGAATTTCCTTAGAATAATCCCCTTTCCCTAACACACTCTCATCCATTTATCTTGCAGTGTAGCTAGTAGCAGGGATTGGAGTTCGAGTTGGCATTGATGTTGCTCTTGTGGGTGTAACTGGGAGTGGTTGGGGGAAGGTTGGTGGGTGGCTAGATGGGTGGTTGGTTGGTCTTTGGATGCCAAGTGCTAGTGCCGGTGTGTGTCAAAACAAATTTCATTTCACATTCAATTAAATTAATTTTAACACCATTTGCTGTTGGGACAGCAAGGGGCAGCATGGGGCAGTAAGAACGCAAGGACTGTGCTAGGACCCAAGGGGTGAGATGACCCCGCGGCAGAAGATGCCGATGCCAATGACGACACAGCAGGATATATGCAGGACTCGGGGACGGAGGACTCTGGACTACGAACTCTGGTCTCCGTTCTCTGGTCTCCGGTCTCCGGACTCCAGACTCAGGAGCAAACACATCGAAGGACCAGCACTCTGGGCCGAGAACACCGCATGCCTTTGCCACGTTTTCCACATTTCTCCACTTTACCGTTAATGGTTTTATCTTTTCCTTACTTTCCATTGCCCCAACCCCCGTATATGTATATACCCCATAGATCGATCGAGAGAGAAAGCGAAGGCCCAGCGAGCAGCAAACGAATTCGAACAGCGAGTTAATATAATTACAGAAATAAAGTCTGGAATTTTAATTAAAACACAACTTCATTTACAGCCGCAGACGACAGGAGGCCCATTCGAGGCGAGGCAAGGCGAGTCGAGTTCAGTTCAGTTGAGTTGAGTTGAGTTTGGTTCGGTTTTAGTTCAGTGGGAATGGGATATAATGTAGGTAGGATATGGACATGGGACATTAGGGAAGGCTAGGATGTTAGATGCCAGAACACAATCCAGAACTATAGAAGTGACGCTTGTCAGCGGAGAAACACTCCAGTTGCCAGTTTGTGATAGCCAATATACCCTTCTGACCTTATTTTTCACCCCCAATAGGGAGCTTTACAGAGACTTTTAGGCATTTTCTGTTTAATAACAAAACTAGCAGGCATTCCGAAACTAAATATTAAGCTCATTTATTGCTTAAAGTTTAATCGGTTAACAAAAATTCAAAGTAATTAAAATACTGAGTACCTTTAGGTCGAGAGTCACGACCTTTGACATCTTACTGGTTTATTGCGCGTTGGCCGCCTGGCCGCCAAATGGAGAAAGAAATGGTCGTAGAAGGGGGGCAGCCGCATTTCAATTATGTTTTTACGGCTTAGAGTTAATTGAAAAGCAATTCGTAGGCAAACACAGCAATCGGCGGATGGACAGTCGTCCGGAGTGCAAAATGAGTGGCCGGACGGGATCTTTTGGCCGCTTAAAAATTCATAGATAAATAAACAGATGCATGCCATGGCGTGTATGTGTATTTTTCCTATATATATATATATTTATATATATTTGTATATGTGTCAAAATGTTTTTTGTTTTTGGTTTTACTTGATTCTCGCTATTGACTTTGGCGATTTCAATTAAAGCACGTAATTGATTAACATTGAAGCGAGAATAAAAATTGAAATTATATTTACTTTTTATTATTGTCCCGCCAGCCGCCGCGCACTCTTCTTCTCACTTTTCATTATCCATAAGCTTGATAGGCAAAGATACTCTGCCTTATTTTTGGCAATCTTGAATTTTGTATATTAACTGAAGGATTTGCCTGAAACACAGTCTATATATATAGTAAGCTATCAGTGTTTTGAGAGTTAATCAAAATCATTAATAGAGATCTATACTTTTGTTAAACTCAAATCCAAGTTTATATCATTTCTTTTGCCTAAAAAGTGTATTCAAAACTTCGATTCGTAGATTCGTTCCTCAATCCACATTTCGGTTTTTGTTTGTCGAAACTTTAAATAACATTTGCGGTGAAAGGCGAGGGAGCTGAATAAATTTTCCAATTGCGTTGATTTGTAATATTTGCTGTCGTTTCATTAATATGCGATAAGCATTATTGTTTCTGGGCAAATGCCACTCTGTGTGTGTGTGTGTGTGTGGCAGGCAGCAAGACTGCAACACATCGATGATTATTGCGGCATAATTGTTGCAAAACTTGAACTCTTTGACCGTACCAGCAACGGACAATCAGCCAAGGAATAAAGGATACTGTCCTCAATTCTCATTCCCATCATCATCATCTGATCATCGTCATCATCCTGCAGCAGCCACCCTTCATCCGGACTTAACCCCAGCCGCCCACACGCCCCCCTCTTGGCTCGGATTTGCATAATAAATGAGACACAAAAGCCAAGCGGCTACTGTCACATGGCCAATGGGGAAACTGGCCATGTGCCATCTATAATGATGATAATAATGATGCACAAATGCACACACCACTCCTCGGGAACAGGTGTAAAATGGGGAGGCAATTGAAGTGAGAGTTGACTTGGACACAAATGCAAATCGCCTGCATATGCCAAAAGGGGCACTGTGAGAAAATAATGGTGCTTAAAATGGATTTTATTTATGAGAAAAATCATTGGAAAAAGGTCACGGAAGTTAGCTGCGGTTTGAAAAGCCACTTCTTAAAGGTGACACTAAAACTATTCACTAGACGAAAAACGTTGTCTTTTGAAATAAATTGCTACTTCTTTACAGAATTTCAACTTATATAATCCTTCAGCTAGCTCATTTCCTTTTCCAATTAAGAAGACCAAGACCAAGGATTTTCTCTAAGTGCAACCAACCAGTGGCAATGATGAGCTGCTGGAAGAAGGGGATGTTAAAAACAGAGGAAGCGGGACAAATTGCTGGGGAGGAAGGCGGTGCAAAATGCAGGAGCAAAACAATATGCAAATTTTGTTGCATACTTTTCAGAGGCAGCGTGAAAATCATTGCAGCTAAGCAGACAGAAGAACCCCAAACCATCCGCCTCGTACCGAACCCCACGATTTCGAACCATAAAAACCCCAGACCAGAAAGTCAGACAGACTCTACTCTACTCTCCAGTCCAGCACACAGAGCACAATCAAACAAATTCACAAATAGAGCAGGACGGGTTAAAAGAACAAGAACGAGAGGGCAATAGAACAGATATAGAACAGAGTGAGTGAGAGAGACAGGGCTACATAATGCCTTTCCGGTATCCAATAAACCGACTGCACTTGGACAGCCCGGATTTCCGCCTGAATCATTGATGAGCTATTAAAGTCATTTATATTTTGCTGTTTGTTGTTCGTCCAACTTCAGCACCATCAAAGCGGACTCCTCTCTTTGTGTCTATCTCTGTCTGGCGCACTGCAGTCTCTAGTCTCTGGTCTCTGTCTCATCCATTGGGTGTGCAATTGCCGGTTCTACATAAACTTTTGTCACGTTTGTCCTCGACACGTTGGCAAGTTAGTTTCTGTTCAGCGACAGGATAAGTTTCATATTCATTAATACTCATTTGCAGCCGGGAAAGAGTTATCGTTTACCTGGGAAATTGAACTGGACCCTGGCCCCACGATGGGGGGGGGCTTAAAGGCTTTCATTTTGCAATATACCAGGCTATCTATAGTAATCGGTTGGAATCGTTATCTATATATATATTGACAAAAAGAGGAATTTACTTTCACATATCAATTAAGTTGACAGAAAGCAATCAAAGCTACCTACCTACCTGCTACCTTTAATGGCCTCCAATTTCATCTTAATGAGGTACAGCAACTGCAGAGTGGGCGTGGCAACGGGAAAACACACACAACTAGCCAAACAATTGAATGGCGATTTTGGAATCCATAAAATTCCCGAGCGAATGTTGTAAACTACAAGTTGCAGGTGGGCGGGAGAAATAAGAGTTGGCCAGGCGGATGGAAGTGGCAATTTCCACGTCAACAACAACAACAACAGCAGCAGGAGCAGCAGCAGCAGGAGTCGCAGAGAAAAGCCACGACAACGACGACGTTGATGGAAATGAAAAGATAATTTACCCGCATGTTTCAACATCAGCGACGGCCACGCCCACAACCAGACGGAGTGGCTAGGCCTTGGAGTCTGGATCGGATTCGGAAACGCTTACTCCTTCTGAATCGGAATCCAAATCCAAGCCAGAAACAAGAGCTTGTGGCTCATCCTGGTCGTCATCATCATCTGCCCATCATCCTAATCATCGCAATCGTCTTCATCATCTTAGCCATCCTCATCATCATCATTATCATCATTGGAATACCCATTGTGGTGGCCACTAATGCTAATGCCCGGCTATCTGTCTATCCATCAGGCGGCCATGTTATGATGTAAATGCCAGGCTTCCAGCCCCTCCTTTTATTTCTGCTTTTGGCACTGAGAAAAACAAGAGGCAAGAAGAATTACGCGCGATTTTCATCTACAGATTTCACTTTTTGATAGAAATCATTCGAATATGGAGAAATCCCCAAAGTTATCCTCTTCTGATTTACATATTTTTCTCTCTCTGTACTGATGATGATAATGGACCCGGCTGCAGCCTCAATCCCGCTTCATTCCAGTTCAAATATGTCGCTTCCGTCTTGTCATTGGGCTTGCAGGCAGCCAGTAAGGCTGCTGCCGAACATTCGCCAGGAGGCAAGAGGGGCTGGTTTTCCAGGGGATAGGCAAATCGGAGGGGATATGGCGGACATGTTTCGGTGGAGAAGGAAGGAGGATGGGTGGGAATAGATAGATAGATAGGCCATCGGGTGAGTGGAGTTTGGCAACACGCACAGGCCAGGCCGAAGGCCCACAAATTTATTGTTCTTAAACATCTGAGTGGGCCCGGAGAGCTTCTGGTGCTCCTGGTGCTTCTGGTGCTTCTGCTGCTTCGGCTGCTATATTTGAATGCCAAGTTGCCAGTTGTCACAATGTGAGTGATATATAGCCAAAATGTCAAATGTCAGCGAAAGACATTATTACTGGCTAGTTGATCCGTCCTCGTCGCCTCCATTTTGGCCTCCACCTCGAGCTAACTCCACCTCCTTCTGCCCCATTCACATCCTCATTTGTGCATTTGTGTCTCCGTCTACGGATGCCGCCGTCTGCCAGGATAATCGATACGCACAAGTACACACACACACACACGTACGTAAACAGCCCTGGCAGGATGACACATTAAAGGATTGGATTGGGTTCGGTTAAGGATTCCCTTAAATCGCACTTAAAGGGCGATCAATGTGGCGGATACTTAATATAGACACACTTTATGGCTGATTTAAGGAATGAAAAAAGTTGTATTCTTTAAACTCAATGTCACTATTTGAACTACTCAAAACGATCATAGACTTCCCTTTAAATATCAGAAATATATTTTTAGAAATTCCCATTTGGATCGAAGAACAAAAAGAAACACCAAAACAAAAAATTTTAAAAATGGAGCGACTTCGAATGTCCCTTAACCGTGAAGTGCGTATCGGCAACTATAAGGTGGTACGGAAGATTGGCTGCGGATCCTTCGGTGATATATATCTGGGCATCTATATCCACAGTGGCGAAAGGGTGGCCATCAAGGTGGAGAGCACCAAGGTCCGTCATCCGCAATTGAACTACGAAAGGCGATTATATCGCGCGTTGAGAGCAGCACCTGGTTTACCGAGAATTCGTTATTACCACAAAGAGCAGCATTACCAGGCGATGGTAATGGATCTACTAGGACCATCACTGGAGCGTCTTTTCCAGTTCTGTGAACGTGCCTTCACCATCAAGACCGTCCTCTTGCTGGCCGAGCAAATGGTACGACGAGTTGAGTATGTTCATAATCGTGGCTTCCTCCATCGCGACATCAAGCCGGATAACTTCCTGATGGGTCTGGGCAACATGTCCAAGCAAGTATATCTCGTGGACTTTGGTCTGGCCAAAAAGTTCATGGACATAACGACCGGTGTGCATATACCGTATCGTGAGGAGCGTCCCCTAACGGGTACCGCCCGTTACGCCTCCATATGCGTTCATGCGGGCGTTGAGCCGTCGAGACGCGATGATATGGTGGCCGTTGGCTATGTCCTCATGTACTTCAATAGGGGCTCACTGCCATGGCAGGATCTAAAGGCATCCACCAAGCAACAGAAGTACGAACGCATCCATGAGAAGAAGATCTCGGTTAGTGTGGAGGTCCTTTGCGAGGGATTTCCCTGTGAGTTTACCATGTATCTGAACTATTGCCGCGGCATGGGTTTCTATGAGAAACCGAAATACGACGACATCTGCCGGATGTTCAGAATGCTGCGTGATGGCATCAATCTACGTCCTGGCCTCATCTACGACTGGGACATGCTGATGATGAAGTTCCATAATACCCAGAAAAATCCGGGCATTGGTCAACGTGTCTTTCCACCCAAACAGGAGGAAGATGAGGGCCATAGTGGTGAGCCGATTGTCAAGGACGAAAAATGCAACAATTGGCCATGAGAATGGATGGAGATATTCCTGGGGAAATCCTGCAGACCTGCAAGTCATCCAAAGTGTGTGTGACATCCAAAATTCATAATGACGATAAATTTCTTAAGTTACCTAACCTGAAATGAGAACCACCTCCCTCGCTTGATAACTTTAAATTAAAGTAAATAATATCTAACATTTTCCTATTACATTTTCCACAATCTCTGCCTCGACGAGATAGATGCCTGAATGCAATGCTAGATCGACTTCTTCCCATTGGAACTATCAACTGTTGCCTTTTGTTTACGCACCGACAGGAAACAGTGATTTGAAGAGTGGACACAAGCACAGATGGATAGCGACCAAGTAAAAACCGGAATCCCATTTTTCCTTTAGTCTCCGCAAACAGATGGGCCAGATTCATACCTACATATATCCATCCATCCATAGATAGATGGAAAGATGGGCTTTGGTTGTTGTTTGGAAGACATACCCCCCACCCCTACCCACGGGCTAATAAAAATGGTTCGGTTTTTCCAATTCGAGAGGCGACAACGATGGTCATGCCATGCCACGCCCACTTTTAGGTATGCAGAGATGTGGATGAAGCGTTTCCCAGTGGGCAGTTGGCAGTGGGCAGTGGCATCCCGGCAAATAGAGCAATTTAAATTGGAACGTGATTATGCAAACGTTTGCACAGCTTAACTCAAGTGCCGCTCCGTGCCGCTCGGCCAGTTGGCCAGTTGCCGCTGCTCACAGAGACGCACACACACACACACACATGGCCAAGAGTGCTTCCGAGTGGCCAGTAGAGTGGCGCAACCAGAAGAGCAGGGGGGAAAAAAAGAAAACGAAGAAGAACGCTCAGAAGTAGCCGGCCGCCCCCACCTACTCGCACTGCATTACAAGTCTTAAATCAATTTTTAAGGCCAGCCGGCCACCGCACAAAAATCCATCTAAGTGCAGCATGTCTGGCTTAGGCGCCAACCACTTAGAGTTGGTTCCCGGCTACTCCTCCGTTTGACCAAAGACGCGTTGGTTGGATACTGATGGATTGGTGAGAAAGTCTGGGAAAGGCCAAGATTAACAGGGAACGGCACTTAAGTCGAGGCATTTAATTAGCCAATCGGTTCTGCTATTAACAAATTGGCTGGTCTAGTCTTTTGGTCTTCTTTTTACTTTTACTACTAATTTATAAATAATTTTAAACTAAGGCGATAGATCAAGGAGACTTTGAAACTTCAGTATTAAAAATCATTTCTTTTACGGTTTTAAAGTAAATATTTTATTTTAGTAAGTCTCTAAGTATAGGATTTAGTAATCATATTCAAAAAAAAAAAACAGATTATGATATTCTTAAACTTAAACCTTTCTTAAGTTTTCAAATCAAATGCTTGGAAATATTAAGTTTTTAGTAATATTAAGAAAGATTAGTTAGCCATTTCCTAAGACTGATGCACCCAATCCAGCCAGCGGCGAAGTCTGCCATCCCATCGCCTTGAGAGAAGTTCCAGAAGGAATATCCCAAAGGCCAGGACAATCACAAGTCCATGAATGCGATAGGCCCCGGCCATGATTTTGTTGGTAATCCCCAGCAGAAGATCTGGATCATTGGCGGCAACATTATCTTTGTCCGCAAACTGCAGATACTTTCGTTCGATATGAGCCATCACCCCGGCACTCAGAAGCTGTTTTATCTTACGATCCACGGCCGGACGGAGAAAGGATCGCCTGGGAAAGTAGATGACCAACTGGTATATATAGATTGGTTTGCGAATGAAAGTTAGTTGGCTGGTGTTCCGATGCTTATTATTCCAATAGGCCAGATTGCTCATCAGCGAGATTGTGGTGAGTCTTTCGCTCGATGCCGACCTCTGGACCCGTTCAAATCGGGCTGAAAATGATTCGCCCAGGCGATGGGTAAGATGCAGTGGATAGAAATCATGATAGCCATTCGATACTAGGGTGTAGTTCTCCCTGATCAAGCCACCGATATCCTCGGGCAGCGGACGATGACGAGAGACGCGAAGGACATCGAAGAGTCGCGCCTGATAGGCACACCGCAGCACCAAAGTGAGCAGTAGCCAACTTGCTAGAAGGTAACGCAGGAATCCTGTACCAGGTAGCCGGTTATCGGGTATCGGATTGCCAATGCTCACCAAGTACAGATTCTCCAAAGGATGGCTAATAGGCAAACGTGATCGGAGACCACAGGTACTTACCACCGCCAGCACCAGGATCGTGATAATCACACCCCAAACTTTGCCACGAAACGGCAGGATCAACGGTCCAAAGCGACCAAGATACCTTTCCCTACGCACCACCATCACGAAATGATTCTGATCGTACACCGTCGACCTGGAGAAGTGCCAGCGGCGTTTGTCCGAGCCACTCAAACCACCGACGGCTATAGCCACACTTCCATCCGCCAGCTAAAATTCGATTGGAAGGTTAGCTGAACCAACCCATCATATCCCATCCCATCCGATCCGAACTCACCTGAGCAAAGCAGCCGGAAACGTTGCCCTCGCCAAAGATCTGGCTAGGCTCGTGGGGCATATAGAGACGGATCTGAAAGCGTAACGCCTTGGCCAGCAGTTGAAGTAGATCCCAGTCAATCCCGGAAAGATCCTGCGCTGGAATTGTCTCGTTGATTGGTGGTAGATCGTTGTGCCGCTTGTACATGAAATGCGGTGGCAAGTGATTGGCGCCCACATTCAGTGGACAATCCCCAAGGTGGCCATGACGCACTGGATACAAATCGGGCATATCCTGCATTGGTTTACCGGTGATCCTATCAAAATGATTAATCCGACGAACCGTTATGCCAGGTCTGCAGTTCGTCTTGAAGAGCTTATAGCTGTAGGTGGACACGGTGCCGTCCTCCATTTGGGCCACCACCACCACATTGACGAACAACATTCGCAGATTAAGGGCAATGATTCGACCAACGGTCTGGTTAATAGTTTCCGGACTCTGGAACTCCGTCACCACCACCACGGAAAAGAACTCGCGCTCCAACCACTCGTCGGAGAAGTTAAACACATGACCTCTACAAAAGTAAAAGGAAAAATGCTTAAACAAAGGTTAAGGAAAGATCAAGAACAAAGAACTGCGCCTCACTGGAAAGCGGTGTAGTCTCTGACCACAAAGAGGGTGTAGTCCCAGGAGGTCTCCTCCGGAGTGCCACTGTGCAGCAGGACAGCAAGATCAGGGGGAAGGCTCTCCAGGATCTGGTCAACGAGCTGTCGCTGACGATGGGCCAGGTCATGGGAACACTGCAGACAGCTCTGGCGGATGACTAGGGTGTTAATTCTTGTAGCAATGTAGCTCCTGGTCAAATAACCTATGGCACTAGACAGTCGTCTGGTGTTCAACTCATTTTCCAGATTGCCCAGAGCAGATGGGATGAGCAAATCCTTACCAGGAACCTTTTCATGCTTCTGTTCCTGTCCCCAGGCCCAAATCGAAATCCCCAGCAGAAGACAGCCGGAGAACAGCCAGTGGATAGCGAGGCGCATGACTGAATGCCAGGAATAGCAGAGGGCAAAGTAGGACTCCAAGTGCCAGGACATCTGAGAAATGGTGCTAATGTAATTGGTGATAGTACTTAGCTGATATGCAACGCAGTCCGAGGTCGCTCGCAGATGTTAATTAATTGCTGATAGTCCTAGGATTCCCATATCGATTGGCAATATTTCACAGGAAGAGATAACTTTTCGAATGTCCTTGCTGAACGGCAGACTTTACTATGCTTTAAGGAAGTAGTAGGAAAATGTTAGTGCATTTTATTACTAATTAAATTTCACATTGCATTCAGGCTTTAACCTAACACCAGGTATAAAGACCATGATGCCCATCCAAGATAAACCTCTCTTTTGATCTCATGGAGTCCAAGGAGCTGCCAAGGACGGAAATAGAAATTTACGACCAATTGGACGGCTTTAAATTGAGTCAAGGCATTCTCTGCACCACCCACGACTTGGCGACACCCATCTACAGGGGTTTCGCCATCAGTCATGAGCCATGAGCCATGGCCAAAAGAAAAGGAGCAGGAGGAGGAGCAGCAGTAGCAATAAGCGCCACTCAGAGCGCACTTCTTGGTAATTTAAGAAGCATTGCCGGGGCCACGACTTGACCAGAATGCGGTGCAGGCAGGGTTCTTTATAGGGTGGTAGTGGTACTGGTACTGGTACTGGGGCCTTTTGGGTTCACTAGATGTTATTTTACAAGGACACGCGCACAATTTATAATAACGTCGTCTTCCTCGTCTTCGTCTTCGTCTTTGGCTTTGGCTTTCTCTTCTTCGAAAGATGCTTTTCCTTGGCCAAAAGGAAAACGCACACACATACATTTGCAGGCTAAGTAAACCAGGCTTTGGCTGTGTATGTGTCTGTGTCTCTGGCTCTGTGTCTGTGTCTCTGTGTGTGTGTGTTTGCAAACGAGAAAAATGAAGCGAAACAATTCCAAGTAAGCAAACAAAACTGATGGAAGATAATCTACTTGAAGCATACTTTAAGGCGTATCTAATGGTCCTTTTAATGTTTAAACACGCTTTCCTTCTCCTCATCCTTGTTCTCGGCCAGCCTTCTTCTACGCCCTCTCCATCTCTTCGTCCAAACCAATGTCCCATGTTTATTTTATCCACATCATCAGCGCTCAAGTCGCCGGAGCAGGGCATCCGAATCTGCGGCTGGCTTTTTCTCACAGTAGCTGGCCAATGTCACGTTCAGACACCCACCACCACCGCCACCCACTTCGACCCACATAGCCCAGATCCAATCTGCCCACACTTTATCCTCATCCTTCTGGGTGTACACTGTTAGAAATGTTAGGAAATCACGATCCTTGACTTTAAGGAAATATATTTCCTAATAAGAATTTCAGAATTTCCTTAAGGAAATACTTGGAAAATCCCAAACTCGATCTTATTTAACATTTCTTCATATAGTTTATCTGCTTTTTTTTCTCTAAGTGCAGTTTTTTCCGGTTCTTTTAGCCTGTCACTGGCCATCGCCTGCGTCTGCGGCTTCTTTTCTGTGTTTATTTTATCATCATAATTTCGCATTTCTGCTTTTATGAATTTTTAATTTGAACAGTCAGGGAAATCCGCATGGCTAATGTCTAATGGAGGCGGGCTGTACTCCATTGGCCGGAGATTCATGCCGATGATCCATGTCTCTGAGGCAGTTAGATAGAGTAGCCATTTCTCGATTGTCAATTACATGCAACAGAATTGTGATTTACAATGCGAAATGATAGCAAAAAGAAGGGAAATTTAGATTTGATTTAAAGTGGTTTAGGCAAGGGAAAACCCTTGTCTTTCCTTATGAAATTAGCTATTATTTATATTTATTTAATAAGTACTTAGCTAAACATTTTATATAGCTTTATTCTGTGAGTCAACGACTTTGTTGGGGCCTGCAACTTGGGTGACCTCATCGAACCGCATATCGCTTGAATATTTAATGCCCGCCCTGTTTCAGTTTTTGGATATATCCTATCCCCTCAGCTAGCCCTCTCATCCTGTAGATTCCCCAGTTGGCTAAACCTAAACCGCAAATATCGCACACAGCTTGTTCGCTGGTGGCATCATTACCCATGTTGCCACATGCCAACCAACGACAACCACCACCACCACCACCACCATCACCATCACCAACTGACTGCCACCGACATCATGCCATTCAGTTTTTGGGCTTTTGGCTGCCGCCGTGGCAAGTCCTTTGGTCCTTTGGCGAAAAACGATTACGCACTAAGCCTATAACTTATGTTGATGTTTTCTTTCCGTCTTAACATTTGCAAATTTGTCATTTTTTTCCTTTGTGCAGCTCGGGCTGAGCCTTGGCTTTATCTCACCAATATTTTGCCAGAGTTTCCCTCAGTAGTCCTCCTTCTGGCTTTTCCTATTCTATTTTTTTCCTAGAATTTTTTTTTTTTTTTGAGAGAGAGTGGGAGACCACCCCCCATCTTAAGTAGTCCTGGGCCGGCAGTTTTAAGTACTGTTTGCTTATTCCAGGAGCGTTATCTAGGCACCTTCTCCTCCACCCCCCTTCTGGCCCGCCGTTGTATAGCATCTTTGGCTCTGTGTATCATATTAAACTAATCCTAAATGGTTTCTTCACGGTACATTTGCTGGCACTTGTTAGGCACTCGGAACGACAAACCACACAATCTGCCTTTACAATATGCACCTGCATATTGTTGGCATTCTGCCGGCTACACATATTTGTCAGTACAAACAGTGGCAAACTAAAGACCCAGCCCATGTGGGGTGGGCAAGCCAAGCAGCTCGCATGCCAGCTGGGTATATTGGTAAAGTCAAATGCGATTAGGGACTTTCTTTATTTTCTCCAGAGAGAGAGAGAGGAGGGAGTGACGGCAATTGAGGCAGCTATTCCGCACCCAGCAGAGATCCACTGCCACTGGATTATCCCAGACCCATGAGGCTTGTTTCCGTTTCGGTTTTTATTTTTTAGCCAGGTGAATGGCTTACATTTCCAGTGATTGCAAAGTTAAAAGGAAAGCAATAATGATAAGACATTGATTGGGAAAAAGGAAGTGATATATATTTAGGGGAGGGATTAACAAAAATTAAATTGATTTATTAGGTTATTAAGTTGAAATCAACTTGGCTTTCGATGGCTAGTTATTAGAGAAATAATAGATTTTCCCTAACTTGGTAAATTTAAGCACTAGCTGGACTAATTCAATTAGGCCGCGTACCTCAATCAATCAACCAATACTTCGTTCGAAACCAATGGTCAACCATCTCGTATCAAGTATCGACGCATTGATTAATGGCCTCGCATTCAATGTAAAATTCAATGCCGCTAATTGGGCAACAAATTAGAAATCTATGAAAATAATCATTACACTCCCTCTATGAGTGTCCGTGTGTTTGTGTGTGTGTGTGTGTATGTTTGGGTGTGCTGGTGTATGGATTCCCAAGGGCTAATGATCCGATCTAAAAATCCCCATAACTCCCGAATCGTCTGGCTTTTGCCATTTGCGGACTTAACTTCGGACCAAATTATAATGGTAAAATCAATGGATATATACTCATGTAGATATATATATATATATATATATATAGAATGTGTACATGCGACATGTCCCTCTTTAATTCAAAAAACAAAATAAAACCTCTACCGCTCGTTTATAAAGTTATGCGCTAATAAATAGTTCACAATGGTGTATAAATTGGCAGTTTCAACCGAAAAACGGGGAAAGTTCTGATTCATTTTTGGAGGATGTGTGTCTCTGTGTGTGTGTGTGACTCTGCATGTGGAAGCTGCCGCAAAATGATAATAATTACGTGCATTATGTTTAATGCAGGCGATGAACAAACTGAATGAAAATTCGCAAAAAGAGGGCCACACATACACGGCTGATGTGTGTGAGGGGTCGATGAGCGGCCATTGATTTCAGCTTTTAATTTGAGACCATTGTTCTAAGGCGAAAGCATTGAAAGAAAAATATGGAGAAATTTATATTTTAAATGAAATTTATTTATATATTTTTTATAAATTTTAAAGATTTTATTTAAGTAATTTAAATTTTGAAATAATAATAAGCTAAGAACTTTTTATGGATTTAACCCAGAATCCAGCAGCATATATTGTTAACTATTTTAAACGGCATAAATTGTAGTTTTTTATCCAATATTTCTCACAGTGTTTTCTCCCATATATGCATATGTGTGTGTGTGTATGTCTGTGTATGTGAGAGGCTTAAATGCGAGTGCATGTAAATGTTGACGCCGTGGCCAAACAATAGCCGCTAGTTAGTTTGCTGGCCGCTTGATTTTTTGCAACTATTACGGTCCGATCTTTAACCCCCCAATATGCCTTCCCTGCTCCCTCTTTCTACCCCCCTCTTGGCCAGAGTGTTTTTTGTGTGTGTTGCATTAATTAAAACACAATCATCGCAAAATTATGCATGCCGCTGCCTCGTCGCTGGGCGCTGGGTGCAAAATTATTTATTGAAGGCATTCAAATAAATAACAATGCCCCACTGAAAATCACCCAACCTTCAATGGATTTTCGGCAGTTGATTAGCTACCAGAAAATGAAGCCAAAAATGGTGAAAATGTCAACGGGGTTTCAGTCAATTAGAAATGCAAAAATTATGAAAATTTAGCAGGATTTAAATTTGATTTTACTGCTAAAAATGAACTTATTGGAGGAGAGGAAATCAAGGAAAATGTTTTGAATTATTAAAAATACAAAATATTTTATATTTTATTAATGAGTTTATGTACATAACATTCTGAAAACTATTAATTTAAAGTTTAAAATTTAAATAACTTCGAAAAACAGATAGCTTTCAATAGAGCCATCTAGCGGGCAGTTGAGAAAGCTATATAGGTTCAGGCAACAGGAGGCGATAGAGAGCTGTGAATAGGCAGGGAAATTTTGAATGATGAGGAATTTCTATCAAGGGGAAATAATAAGAAATAAATTAATACGAAAATATATAAAAAGTTAAACAAAATTATTTAATTTCTGTAATACAAAAAGTATAATTTCTTCTTCACTTAAAAAATTCTTTTTTTTATCTCAATACTCAACCATAAAGTTGGCCTTTTATAAGCTGAAAGATATGCAGGCAAATTGACTTCCATTAAAAAAGGCATATAAAAAAAACTTATTAAGCCTGGCAATAAGCACTTTAAAAGTAAGTGCTGGCTACACAATAAGTAGTTAAAAAAAGGCATGTAAAACGGGTGAAAACATTTATTGCAACAACGTTAATGACAGCTGCTCGCTGGGCGGCAAACTGTAAATACAAATGCATTAAGAGACGCATTTGCAACTAAGCTGCAAGTTGCAAGCGAAACTCTGAAAGCTGAACAGTGAACGCTGAAAGCCAATGGGAAACTGCAATAGCGGTAATGACAGTAGCACGAAATCAGTTAAGACAGGATAGCAACAATACCAATTACAGATGCATCGATGGTACAGTGAGGGAAATTATTATATATATATATGGTATATAGACTAAAAGGGATAGAAAATGTTAAAACATATAGAAAAGGAAGCTTTAAAAGCCTTGTTAGCAATGTTTTCTAACAGCAAACATTGTTTTTAAGAATATTTTTTGAGTTTATATGTTCTTTTTTGAGCTTTCTCTTCTTCCAAGAACAAAGATTTCTTCAAGATTTACTTCTAGCCCTTATTAATATATAATATTTAAGGAAATACCTTTCAGAACTGCTTAAACCAGAGTCCAGGGAGGCAGCGCATTAATTACAGATATTGAAAAACCGAAACATAAATGCTAGTTAAGCACTTTGCAGTGTTTCGTGGAGACAAGTTCAGCGGGAAAGTGACCGAATTGCAAATCGTATTAAAATAATTACATTTAATGGCAGCCGATCCCTCTCTCGCTCTCTCTCTGCCTCTGTTCCTGTCTGTGTCCCAAAACTCATTTGTTTTTATTAACGCCACATGTAATTGCAACCGATGCAGTTGGACATTGGCATTGCCATTGCCATTACCATTGCACGTTGCACGTTGCACTTTGCATGTTGCACATTGCACGTGTCCAGCCATATGGAAATCGGGGCGAAGGTCTTGGTATTGGATTTGGTTAAAGGCCGGCCGGGTCGAATAGTTAACGATTATTTAACCGGAAGGAATTAACCTCATTTTCATGGTTTCATAATTAATCCAATTTGTTCAACATATAAATTTCGCAGTCTCGCAATCGTTGCTTAATTTATAAAAATATATATATATATATATATATTATATGGGCTCCACCCTCTGACCGATCATAATTGGAAATTTATTATCCACCGCGGAGTTGTCGACAGGGGAGTTTGCTGTGTGTGCTGTAATCAATATGCAATTGTGTCGCTGTTGCCTTCTCTCTCTCTCTCTCTCTATCTGCTGGTCTCTATGAGGATCTGGCATCTCTTTCACGTGGCCACGTGGCGTATACGCAATGCGGACAATCAGCAACAGAAGCAGGAACAAGAACAACTTAATACGCGGCCACAAACAAGGGCAATTATGAAACGCAAGCACTTATGCCCAAGAGATGTGGCGGTGGTGGTGGTTGAGTGGTCGAGTGGGTGGCGGTGATTCAATGGGGTGGTATTTGGTCGGTCAGCTGTTTGGGTTGAGGTAAAAGGCCACCCATAAAGCTAAGTAGAAATTTCCCAACCCTAAGAAGGATATTTAACTAAGTATTACGAAAAGATAATGGGAAGTTTTCTGTACCAAAGCTCTTGCTTGTCCCAAAATCTTTCGAAATTTCTGAGCTATGTTTTTCGAATGACTCTGCTTGTGGAATGTTAACTTCACAGCTGTTACTAACAGCCCCTTTTATTTTATTAACTACATTAACGGTTTTGGTACATTACAAATTTTGAGAATGTTGAAGCTGATCTATTTTTTACTTTACATCTTTACATCTTTCCAATCTGATTTCATTATCATTGCAAATCTTAGCAAAAAAAGATTTCAAAATTGCGATAATTTGAAATTAAAATAGTTTCTGTTTCGGAATCTATACAGTTCTCAAAGAGAGGAAGGTTGTTTAGGTATATTTTGTGAAGATGTTAATCACTAACCTTATTTACTATTAACGAGATAATGAATGAGTTTGGATTTAATATTGACAAAAGCAAATGCAGAAATTGGTTATCAAAAATATAGGCAGACAGAAATTTGGTTTCATAACAGAGAAAATGCAGAACCAACCCGTCAATTCATATTTAGCCTCGAAAAGGGATTCGCATTGAATCTTATCAAGAATCTGATAAAAATTTCTTCTTAAATTCAGCCTTTTGTACTGCTTCCAGCGAGAACTGACCTTCAGACTCGTTGGCGGCATTTCCTGATATTCCTTTTTCTTCTTCTTGGGAAGCTCTGTTAAAAATGAAATGACAATTTATTAGTGATATGCGGTAGATGAAGACTCTTCAGAAATATTTAGAAGAGAATTTACATGTTTCACACGCGAAAGTTTGTTTTCTTTCGGACTATTAACATTACCCTTACGAGCCATTGAAAGTTCAACTTTTTCAAAATATTTAAAGAGAAGGAGAAATTTTAATGCTTCGCCTTCGAACTGCAGTTATATACTGATGTTCATAGCCCACAAAGTGCCTAATCCAGCTGACATTGTTATCAGAATTTTTTGTTAGAAACCTAAAACTGCGTTTCAGAACTAAGAATTAGCATTTCTTTCCTAACTTAGCCAAAAATGGCCCGAATATGAGCCATCATTGAGCTTGTTTTTTAATGTTTCTGCATTCAAAGTTGAAAAAGTATACTTTTTGCAAAAAAAGGTGAACGAAAGGTAATCAAAAATGGTAAATCCGATTTATCCCTTTTAATTAGAAGTATTTTTTCCATAACAAAGTTCCATAAAATAGTTGTCCAAATGTGGAATGTCATACCTCATTTTAATCGCTAGTAAATTTCCATGAAAACTGCATTCACAGCTAAAAATATTGATTTTAGCCATTTTTAGCTAAATTTGATAATCAAAAATGCTAATTTAGGGTTGTCATCATTTTCCCCCTAAAACGACTGTATTTTGTTCATAACGAAGCCAATAATGGAATAAGGAATGCTCTATCTCATTGTAATCGTTATTAAAAGCAGACGGTCAGTGATAAAAACGGTTATATTCCATCGTTGGCTGCATAGAACAGACGATCTTTCGGCTAAGGGTCTGGCTCTGATAAATCTAGAACTAAAACCCTTCAAGGAATATTAACCACAATATTTTTATTAGAACAATAAATTTTAACAAGGTCAACATTCGGAAAGTCTTTTCAAGCGCTGGCAGTCGTGGCCAACGCCACTCCTCAGCTCCTTGTTCACTCTGCCATCTACTTCTGCTCGTGGGGAGTGTTACCTGGTCTCTGGTTTCTGCTTCTTAGGAAGGCTTCTTCGGGAATCACTGCAGTGATGGAACCTTTTACGTTTAAATTTGGTTCCATACCAGAAGAAGGCAGGCGCCGATTTCTTTAATTCTCTTCTGGCTTTGGAAGGGACGATGACTGCTCAGCGTCCTCTGGCTGTCTTTTCTGAATCCTGTTCACCACCTCCCTAAATTTCGCATTAACCTCAGCCTCGGTTTCCGCCTCATCTCCTTCGGATCGAGCAGTACGCCAAACAAGTGGCTTTTTTTCCCTCATTGATGTCAACACGGCGTCATCGAATGTCTGACATGAAGAGCTCTTCTCCAAATACGACATGCCCACACTCCGTGGTACTTCTTCCTTGGTAATCTCTATTAAGAACAAGAATTGACAATTTATTAGAGATATGCGGCAGTTAATTTCAAAGATTCTTTAAAAGTTTTTGTACTGAATTTGGTTGTTTCACACGCGAACTTTGGTTTTATTTCGGTTTATTAACATTACCAATACGAGGAA
Source organism: Drosophila eugracilis (assembly GCF_018153835.1). Taxonomy (NCBI): domain Eukaryota; kingdom Metazoa; phylum Arthropoda; class Insecta; order Diptera; family Drosophilidae; genus Drosophila; species Drosophila eugracilis. Next base: position 681,586 of record NW_024573270.1, read on the forward strand.
GTGACTTCTCGTTTCCGTTTTCCATTCTAAGTTCAACTTTTTCGAAATACTTAAAGATAGAAAGAATTTTAGTGCTTCGTCTTCGAGCTGTAGTTGAATAACTGATGTTCAAAGCTAATGAAAGGCCTAACCCGGCTGACATTTTCCCTCAAAGCCTTCCTGATCAGAATTTTTTGTTAGAAACCTGAAACTGAGTTTTAGGCTTTAAAATCAGTATTTTGCCAAGAATGATGCAAAAAAGTGCCACACCTCGTTGAACTCATAATTTTATTTCCTATCGAATTGCATTCAAAGTGGAAAAAGTGTAGATTAACAATAATCGCAGATGGGATTAGCAACAAGTATCTGTGGACTCCGAATGGAAAGTGCCCATAAACACAAAGGATAAGCCGTGACTCAGTCCTTGAGCTGTTATACAAATTAAACGAAGAGTTAAAATGTTCAAGAAATTCTTGAAGAGTGTAAAGGGCTAGAACAGCGCATGATTCTAGAATTAACAGAGCCGAAGAGCAAAGGAAAATGTTCTCTTTAAATTTCCATTTGATTTCCATAACACTTAGCTAGGTTTCGAACCTAACCATAATTATTGAAAACACGAAAGGACAGCATCTTGCTGAAATCTCTTTCCTTACCAAAGCGCAGAATCCGAGAGTGAAATTGAGAAATCACGGCTAATAGAATTCGGTTAACAGGATGTGAGATGTGCCGGCTTCTATTTTTTGTTTTCGGACAGCGGTCTTTTAACTGAAATATCAGCTGAATTTTGAGTTCAAAACACACAAAACTCTTAACCCTTCTCGTTCTGATTTTGTAAGCCACCCCCTGCTCGAGGCATTCGAATAAATCTCAATTACCTGTGGCAACAAATCACTGGCACTGCTAATGTAGGTAAAACACAATAAAAAGTCTTAAGGATTTTCCACAAGCTCAACGTGAAGTATTTGTTTTCATTTGATCCAATAATAGCTCAAGAAGAGGCTAAAATATTTATTTGTTTTGCTCAGAAATACTGAAAGGCAAACGAGAAAACAAATCAATTTATAAGGATTTTGGTTTATGTTTGTTATAAAAATAAAGAAATATTTTTTTTAAAGATTTTTTGGATTTAAAATTATGGAAAAGTTGAGGAATATAGGATTATATTCTTTTAAGCTAGAACTTGTTTATAAAAATATTTAAAAAATAACACAAAAAAAGCTTATTTCTTCAAAAATATAAAATGTAATTATTAAGAACTTCTCATGTTGAAAAATAAGGGAAAAACACAGTGTCTTTTCTTAGGAAGTCTTTTAAAATATTCGAACTACCAGTAAAATCTGTAAAAAGTATCCCAGTTCCAAGATTTCTTAATTATAATTAACAAAAAAACAAAAGAAAAAACTCTTTCAAATTGGTTACGCATAAAGATTGGAGTTTCCCCTCCTCTATTTCTCTATTAATTGCTGGAAATCCACAGACAATAAATCAACCTGAGTAGCAGCTATCTTATTGCCGGAACATCAACTATATTGTTCTTTTAGAACGAGGGTGGGGGAGGAGTTTCTGTTTTTGTGTCGCATACATTTCGAGGCATTTCCGGTTCCCAACGTCTTCATTTTGCAGTCATCACGTTTCAGCCCGTTTCCTTTTTTCCAACCCCATTTTACCCCGCCTCTGGCACATTTTCGCCTTTTAATTTCGCACTTGGGTCATTTTGTTGTTTGGTGTGGATTATAAGACCACTTCATATTCATGCAACTAACAACCGACGTAGCCGGCACACAACAACAACAAAGAGCCACCCACCTCCCTTCAAACCCCTGGAAAGCCAGACATTTGCTACTTCGAAGTGGCCAAAAAAAAAAAAAGCAAAGGCGGGTGTAGGCATAAAAACCAGCTGCCTTTTGTATTTAGCCACAAACAAAAAACAAAAAAGGCTGGCCAAAAGTAAGAAAAAGGGGGTGTGGTCGAAGGCGGAGGAACAACGGCAACAGCAACAATAAACATTCCCAGCGACTGGCTGGCCAAGTGCAAGCTGACCAAAATGAAAGGCCAAAAGGTTTTACGCCAGGGCAAGGAAGACAAAAAAAAACAGTCAACGGAAGGCAAAGGAGACGAAAAAGGCCAGGCCAAAAACGGACTTGGCCCGGGAAAACTCTATTTCCGCACGGCAAACAAAGTTTTTGGGGAAATTTTAAGAAATTAGCAAGTAAATATTATTATTTATCAAGAAATTAATCAAGTTTTTAAATATTTAATAAGCTAAATTAGGTCTAATATTTATGTTAAGAACTGCCTTTTTCTAAGTTACTTTATGTTTTATATTAAAAATATAAATTTTAGAAATTATTTTAGCCATTATTCCCATCATATTGTAGAGCTAAAAGTCTAAGCTAATTATTTAGAAATATAAAAGTCTTGATATAAATATTTTAACAATTTCTCTCAGTGCACAAACACTTCAATGTCTGCCATTCGTCGTTGCTGGGACAATATGATGGAGTAGAGGAAAAAAGAAAAAGAAAGGCACACGGAAAACACAGAAAGTGGAGCTCACAAAAGTAACAACTTAATTTCTACTCCCTTTTACCAGAGCCTGCTGCTTGGTTACCCTTTTGAATTCATACTGGCCTCATACACTGGCATTCCATGGAAATATTGAAGCGTAGTAATGGTCCATCAATCGGAGTGTCTGAAATGGATGGAACTGGCAGGACATTGCGGCTTTTCGAAGAAGTTTTTAACAAGTTTTCGCTTTTTATTTTGCCAGAGAAAATGTTTTAATAACGATTTTGTTGTCACTTTTTCTACGTCCTTAACTAATGGCAAAATATTACATACTTCTAAAACAAAACAATTTTAAACCAAAAAAAGAAATCAAATTAGTCCTTTTCCAACGACTAATTCTTGCCTTGAAAATTAGCCAAAAGCCTTGGCTAACCGAACTCATTTCCCTTAAGCTCTATTAAGAACTATCATCAGGTGTCTCTTTGTTAGTTACCCTTGACCCTATCCCCTTGCCGACCAACCTCTTCAACGCCCACTTAAGCCGTATAATACCAATTTAGAATCCCAGCGATGGGCGAAAAAGGGAAAGAAACTTCAGCTGCCAAGGCAAGCGCCTTAAATAACGGGCAAAAAGTTGGTGGCCTCTGTTACACGTCCGTTTTGTGGGCCACTTTTATTTATATCAACATATATCCACTGAGAAAAAGTATTAGGGAATTGCCTTTTGTTTGTGTTGAATCCAAAAAATTGATTTTACCCTAAAAGAAAAGTAAGATTTGCTTATTTTCTAGTTAATTTTGATTAGGTCCGTATTTTGGAAAAACCATAGCATACTTTTCAGTGGCCTAGAAAGTCTACCATTAGAAAGTCATTTAAATTAAGAGCTATTTCTGTGAAGCTTCCCTATTTTCTCAGTGCATTTATATATAATTCATTTCTTTATTTTTGGCTTTGCTAAATGTCTGGGAAAAAAAGTGGGAACAAAAAGCCGGGGTCATAGTTCACAGCTGTTCATTCGTAGCGCCTTTTTCAGCCACTTGTTTTGCGACCCGTCCAGTTTTTTTCGTTCCGCTTCCGCTTCTGTTTCTCTTTTCGCTGCTCCCCTTTTTTATTTTCTTTAATTTTTGTTTTTTTTTTTTTGACTTCCTGCTTTTCTTTTCGGGGTTATTGTTGTTGATAATTTGTTGACCATCACATTTTCCGCACATTTTGCGTCTACATTTTATTGCCGGCTGCGAACTGCGAACTGCGAACTTGGAACTTCTTCATTTGGCTCCAACTGTCGCGCTTTCTCTGTCTTTCTTCTTGGGGATATTGCCCTCCTTCTCGCACGCACTTCATGCATTATTTAACTATTTTCTGTCCGCCATTATTCCCTCTTCTACTATATTTTTGCCCTGTTTTGTTTTGTTTTAATTAAAAGTGCTGACCGCCAAAGAGCTGTACCTAGTTTTCCCCCACCCCCCCACTGTGGGGAGGGTTTTTAGTGCCAACCCTCTCTCTTTCGGATTTTCCCCATTTTCCTACGACCCTCCGACCCGTTGTTTTTCCACTTCTCGAAAGCATGTCTGTGCATTAATGTGGCTTATAATCAAGATCCGCCAACAAAAAGCGTAGCAAAGTGGAGTCGAGTCAAGTGGAATGGAATAAAAAGTTGTTCGTCCTGCTTTTTGGCCACATCAAAGGCAAGGCCACTCCAGCCCCCTATTTTAGGACCAGTTCTATCCCATCCCAAGACCCATCCCTCCTCTCTCGAGTTCCAGAACCCATCCTCATCCATCGATTGTGGTCGCATTTTGTTGTTTATGTTGTATTTCGCCATTTCGCTCTGTCGAAACTTTCATCATCCGCTTATCTCCGTTTGCGGTTTTCATATATCCCCGATATCCTAGATGGAAATGCTGAAGTATGGGGGTGGGCTATATATGAAGATAGAGGGGAAATACTTAATAAGTTGTATTACAAAAAAATCAAAAGGTGGACCAAATATTTGGCATTTTTTAATAAAATAAAATTCGATTTTTTAAACTAGAAACTTGCAAAAATCCAAAGAAAAACCCCAGAAAAGCATCTGCTAAAAAATATTTAAAAAAAACAAAAAACAAAGAGTTAAGCTGAAGATTATTACACGTTTCAGAAAAGCTTTTAACCCACTACTTCATTTCAGAAAAAAAAAAGTAGGAAAAGATCTTCCGCTTGCATACCTTGACCCGGTGACCCGATTTGCCGACTTTCGCTCGATTCATTTCAATATTGTACGATTTGCCGGATTTTCCTGAGGTGAATGGAATTAAAAGAGTGCATGGTGGTTGGGCAAAAGAAAGGGGGGGATAAATTAGAAAGGTCGGATGGAAAATTCAGGAGGCGGTGGCGGGGTGGCAGACAGTGAAAATGGGTTAGGGATGGCTGAGAAAATTAACGACACGGCGCGGTTTTCATTTGTTTTCTAATTTAAATTTATGTTTATGAGTTATGACTAAGAGAGAGAAAGAGAGTGAGACAGGAAGAGGGAGGGCAGCGGCCCGCCCACTTATAATTATGAGTTTCTGGTTCTAGGCTCTTTGAGGTTATGTTCACAGGCAGGCTATTAATTTTTGAGCACTTCGTTTCGCGGTCTCGGATTAGTTTACAGTCCATTTGGAAGGCGTCCGAGATGCGGAAGGCGGGGGGTGGAGAATAGGAAACTTTCGAGTAATTGGATGAACACTGGCCAACAGGCGAATGAGTAATGTGGTGGGCCAAATTGACAGATGGGCTGAAGTCGATTCACCAAACAAATTCCACTTCAAAACGATGGAGTTGAGGATAATTCCGGCTCGAATTATGAACGACTTTGTATGGACTTATTTATGTTTTCCCAAGATCTTGTTGAAATTCTACCTTTCATTAGTCTTCCAAAGTAATTGCGCTTTTGTTGGGGGGGGGGAATCTTTCCAGGATAGTTAAGTAGATAAGAAGATGAAAGAGAGAGCTTGACTACTAATACCCTATACCTTGACAAAGTCTGCTAATCTATATAGTTTTAAGGGACTTCCATCTTAAAGCTTAAATAGCTTTGATTTTTCTTCTCTTGTTCAAGTTTCTTCTATGAATTTCCCATCATATCATATGTAGTTTCATTAAGTTTTTCCATCTTGGCAAAAACACAAAGTACTCATTGAATGCCAAATGCGTGTGATGTTCATTTTTGGTACTGCGTAACCGTATTCAATATTTCGATGCTTTGCTGATGCGGCATTCGCCTGATTTTGCCCAAAAGAGTCCTAAAATTCGCGAGCCAGGAATGGGCTTGGGGGGTGCGAATTCCAGGATAGTTGGCCACAAAACGGGACTGAGGTTAAGGCCATGCCCTCCTCGGTACCTAGTACACAACCCCCCCCCTTGAGAGAGAGGGGAAAAAAATTCATTTATTATTAAAATCACTTTCGTTGCAATGAGGATTCCAAATGTCCTATCGTTTCGTTTGTTTTTATTGGTGTGCGTTTGTCGTCATCTCCTCTATCACACATTCCGTCTCTTTCACACACTGTATGCTTCGTCTCTGTCGTGGCTTCTGTGTTTGTCCAAAATCCTGACGGAGAATTGTCTTGAACTAGTCCAGTTCCATGTGTAATGTGCTCTGGTCCCAACGGCTGCTTCCCCTTTTTCCAGCCGCCATACCCTGAAATCCTTGCTCTATAGACCTCTTCTTCTTGTAAGTGCTGTGCGCTTGGCTTTTCTATAGCTGAATGTTTGAGATTGTAGATTAAAAAAAGTTTACATTTTATTGTTTAAAATACTGATTAACCTTTTTTTGGTTTTCATTTAAGTTGCTTAAGTGAGAAGAAACTTGAATTGCTTCACGTTTTAACTTAACTTAACCTAACTAATAATTTAATAATTTTTAAACCTTTTTTAACAGCTTTTCTGGTATTTGAATGTAAAATTTCTTATTTACAGAATAAGCTTAAATAGTTAAGAATTTTAAATAAATTTAAATTGTATTTTTTAGCCATTTTTAGCCCCAGCATTTGTCGAGAATCGCAACTCTCTTCCTTTAAAGCCGCCCACCGTCCAGCCAGTTTTTGGGGGGCCTTGCTGTTGGTGGGTTAACAAGTGTCATATGTGGTTGCTGGATGTATCTCCATCTGTCTGACTGTGGTAATGGCACATCTACTACTCCGTATTTGCTCCTTCCGAATCTCCAGCATCATCCCCACTAACAACATCAACCACCATACCATACTTCGACGAAACAGGAGCACCTGTCTCAGGTCGTAGCATATTCCTTGGATTTAACTCAAGTGTGCTTTGGAGATTTTGTAGCCGCTTTAAAACGTTATGCACCACAGGACATCCTCTGCCCCGCATATATATATATGTATGTATGTATGTGTATATCCCATTCCCATATATCCTTTTTGGGTTGTTTGTTTTTGTGTTGTTTTGGGCTGCGCAAAATGTCAACGAAAGTGCAAATAAAATCTAATGGCGAAATCATTGCAAAAGTTACGAACACAGACGTGTTCCGACGTGTATGCGTGAAAAATCTCTCTCTCTCTGTATGGCTAGGTGAGCTATGTACATGTGTATGGGTATGGGTGAGTCCTTAATGGGCTTGTCATTTGGTTTGTCGCACCCGCGTGAATTTGTTTTTATTCCAGCATTGCATTTTATGAGTCGGTCGGTCGGCATTTTTCTGGTTTCTTTTTTTTATTTTGTTTTGTGTTTGGGAAACGCATTTCGCATTTTCCACAACCACTTTTCTGAAACACAAAAAAAAAAACAGAAGAGGAAAAGAGAAAACAGGCAGACATTCCAGCGATTTAATGACAGGAAAGTCGAGGCAACCGTTTTGCCATCATCATTGCAAAAATCTCGTTAGGGATATATTAGTCTCCAGTCAAAAGACGCACAAACTTGGCCTTAACTTTTAAACGATTTCGGTTTGGCTTTCACTCAATTCAAGCCAAAATATCCAGTGACATTTGTGTGTTAGCAGTTCGAATGCTGCTTTGACACTGAGTGAGACATTTTAGGGCAGTTGTTTTTAAACACCAAAAAGGGGTTTCTTAGCTTGACTTTTCTGCTGAACAAGTTGATCTTTAGTCTCGTGAGGGTCTGCAAGCAGATCATAACTTATGAAGTTGCCTAAAAATATGTTTTAAAAAGTCCTCTCTAAGGATTTGGTTTACTTTTGAACCTTTTTACTTACATTTTTTTGTTTTAAAGATATTAAATAATCATGTTTCCTGGCCAATTTCATTTGGTTTAAGCCAATTCCTAATCCTCTTTCGCACTCGCACTTGATTCAATTTCAAAATATTTTCCTGCCACCTAAAAGGGAAGGAAAGGAAAGGAAAGGCAAGTGGAAAGCTTGGAAAACAGGATGATGGGAATTCGCAGGATGTTGGGCCACTAAAGGTGCTCAAATATTTATGCCCCTTGTGGTGGATAACCGAAGAAAATACAATGAAACTAAATAAGAATATTGCGATATACAATAACCGACTCCCGCAGCCCAATCCGCTGAATAAAACATGTACACTGAGAGAAAATGTTGACTAGAATTGTCTTTTTTTTTACTTACTTTTAGTTTAGGTAAGCTTTAGGTAATTTTCTCCTCTGTAGGAAGTTTCTCTTTGTTCTCCAATTTTCATTTTTAAATCTAATTAATATTTTCTCTCAGTGTAACAAATGAATCTCCTCTTGCATAATCATAGGTGGGTTGCCCTGGCTACGGGATTCGCAATGAATTTCTGAATTTAGGCGCTGCTCTTCTTTGGATCTGTGGTGTGGCATTTTATGAAATCGCTGCCCTTATGAGATCCCTCCCTATCGCACATATGAGTAGTGCACAATTACACACATTTTTCTTTCTGCATTCTGGTTTTCCCTCTATACGTATAGTCTCTCTCTCTGTGTGTGTGTGTGTGGAAAGTGGGCGGCATCAAATATTTATGGACGTGCCAGGGGAAGCCGCCAAGCAATCGCTTCATATTCAATATTCAGTTGTTACGCGCGGCAAGTGCAGCAAATTGCCAATTCGCCATTCCAATAAGCCAAAACCAAATGAGCAGCAGCCAAACAATGGCCAAGTCCGCTGTCCCTATATATATGTGTATATTCCCTATATATATATATCCATCTGGATAAGGCCACTCTATCTGAGCAGGCCAAGGGCCAAAAACCATGGCAAGCTGAGACGAGACCAGAGATGGAATCGAATGGCTGCCTTCGAAGCAATTATCCCAGCCAACACAATAAAATCCACATATTGAGACGAGTCAAATATAATTCCATTTCAAGTCGACTATAGATAGATATATATATATAGATAGTGAAGGATTAGGCTTAAATCGGATTAAGGTTAAGGTGAGAATGTTTTTGGGCTGAGTTAAGTCTGTTAATTGGGGAAGTTAATCAGGAAAGGTTTGAGCCACAAATCAGTAATCAGAATCAGAATTTCATAGAATATTTAATAGAAGTTTACAAAATATTATTAATATGATAAGCTATTAAGTGTTTTCTTTTAATATTTAGTCTAAAAAGTAAGAAAGTTTCTTCAGTAAACTGATTTTCTTTTTATTTTTGCTTAAGCCAAGTACCTTCTTATTAGCCTTATTAGCTCATAAATTCGTTTTAGCTTATGTAAGTGGTGTCAAGGGTTAAGCGAAAATAATGACTCCAGCTTTAACCCCCACTGATGATGACCCCCCAAAAGTGCACGAGTATCTGTGTCCTGCATATGTAAATGCAATCAAATTTGCAACGGTCATTTGGCCAGCCAGCCAATCTAATGGCCTTTCGGTGCGGGGCGGGTGGCGTTGGCGTTGGCGTTGGTCATGACATGGGGGCATGGCATTTATATATTCATAAAGCAGCCACCGTCGCTGCATCTGAATGATGTTTACCTCATAAATAAATAATTGTTGAACACAAATATGTGGAACTGCACTGGCTGGCAGTAGCAGTAGCAGCAGCAAAAGCAGTGGCGGCGCGGCACCAGACAAATTACCAACGGGTGAAAATGTTGCCAAAAGTTCCTTGCCCCAAAAAAAAAATAGAGGAAAAAATAAACACACACACACACTTACTCTGTGTGCGTGTGTGTGCTTACAGGTGTTGTAACTGCGAAATGTTTAGCTACAGTGAGACTTTAGGTAGATTTTCCTTAGGCTTCCACAGTGAAAACTGTTCTTTTGCCATTACTTCCTCTCGAATTTCTTGAGTACTTAACTTAATTACGGCTTAGTAGTCTTCATTTTCTTAGTGGATCATCATTTTCATTGCACTTGCGTTTGGTAAAGCCCAGCACAGAAAAGACAAAGGCTATATATATCGTTATTGATGAGCCACGAAGCCAAAGCCAAATCGAACATTGAAACCAAAACCGCCTGTCACGGCTCATCAAGTTCGTCTTGAAGGCGCAAAAGGGAATTCAGTTTCACCCTAATGGGCGTGTACAAGTGCCCTTGCAGATGTGCCGAAAGTATCCTAAATGCAAAGGATTTCAAAAAGGATTCGAAATGGAGACAAACCCCCCTCGGCCAGTAGACATGCGAAATGTCAGTAGTATATCATTTTTTAGTGAAGTGCAACCGCAGCAGCCGCAAAAAAGGGCGGCTAGCTAAAGGGTAGGGGGGCGTGGCCTAGACCCAGACCCTCAGACAGACAGGCAGGATGCATATATACAAGGATACATTCAGACACGGATACTGGCCCAAAAACGCCCGCACTTGAATTAAACATCTTTCACATCTTTTGCAATTGTACGTTGAATCCTGCTTCCATATGCACCCATACATGTCCTGGCTATATGTGTGTGTGTGTGTGTGAGTGTGGGTGGGTGTGTGTGTGTGTGTGTTAAACCAATTTGTCTGACTGCCTGCAGATGTGTTAGTGAGCCTGCTGTGTTTCTTGTTTTTGTTTCTTTAACGGAGAGGAGATTGACTAGTTTGGCAAAAGTTAAAAAATGAAAATTTATTCAGAAAAATAATTATTAGCGCCTTAAAATTTCTTTAATAACATACAAAAATATTTAAATATTAAACATATTTTTATATTTCTGTAACTTTTTAACCTCCCCTCTGCTATTTTCTGCCGAAAACTAAAGCAGTTTCGTGGGCGGTGAATGGAATTTCATGTGAGCAGCTGCTGCTGCTGCTGCTGCTGCTTCTGCCTCGGCTGCTGCCTTTTTCTTCACATTTTCCTCCCAAAAATTTTCTTCTTGCTGCTCTTTTTTTTTTTTTTTTTTTGTGCCATCTTTTTGATATTAGCGCTGGCTGCGACGCCGTCTTGGCCGTCGTCGTCGTCGTCTCCGTCATAAGAAATTCATAAGTATTTCCGCTTGCCTGATTTTTGATTCGGTAATTAAAATGCAACTGAGATTGCGCTGCTCCACGTGTGTGTTAGCTGCCTTTTGGGTTGAAATTCTCGTACTTCTGCACACATTCGTACTTGCGCTAGCTATTTGTGCAGCCAACAAACATTTTTCTCATATATGCCAGACGTGGAAAACTTGGCGATGTTTTTTGCCTAGTTTGAGGTTCATGAATCTGGAATTTTATTTATTTGTTTTTTACTTGGCTTTGCCCTTTTCTTGTGGTCTCAGAACATCTTACTTATTAGTTTCTTAAGATAGTTTCTTAACGAAACAGAAAAGAAAGCAGTCTAATAAGTTGACAAGTTTCTGATTAAATAATATTTATAATTTGTATTTTAGTTAAGAGATTATTATGCTCCTTTGATTGGTATTAGAAGGCAGAATGTGCCACCTTCTTATGCTTCGTGTCACGAGTCATCTCACATCACTAATACCCATCAAACCGTGATTGTTTTTGCCAACTCACATATTAAGATATATATACAACACATATATATATATATAAGGGATATATAGATGGGGAAGAACTGGGTGGCGTGGGGCAACTGTTATTCCAGGTGCTCCCTGGGCCCGACAGCTGATTGCTTTGGCATTGCAAGTAGTCGAGCTTTGATTACTCGAACGGTTTCTAAGCACCAAAAGGGGACCCAAGGCAGCCCAAGACCGCCCAGGACCAACCCAACAACAAGAACACCACCCACCATCCGTTTACAACCCCCGTTCATTCCGTTTGGTTCCATTCTGGGGCAATGCAACAGTGGCAAAACGCATTATCTGCTTCAGCTGTCAAGTGGAAAGTGGAGAGTGAAGAGTGGCAGTGTGGCAGGGTGGCAGGGTGACGGTAGGGGGGGGGGAAATCAGCAAGTGGAGAGCGCAAAGCGGAGCTAAAGAAATATATTTTGCAATTTCATTTACAAAAGTTTATCTTGGAGTGCGCGATTTGCGCCAGGAAACGGACTGCGACTGCGACTGAGACTGAGACTGCGACCAGGTACCAGGTGGAGGAGGCCCAGATTCAGATGGAGGACCAGAACCAGGACCAGGACAAGTACCAAGACCAGAACCAGGCTCAGGACGAAAAAAAATATCAAACCATCAAATGTCAAAGTAGTGAGGTCGATGCTATAAATACTCTAACTTAGAGTAAGTATGAAGATTCAGCAACTTCCTATGAAGTTTTCTTTAAAAAGTTAGTTAAGTTATTCTTCTCAAAAGTTAAAGACTTAATATGTACGTTAAGTTTCTATTTAAGAATAGTTTTTTTTAAGGTTTATTAAAAGCTTAAATATAATATTAACTAAGAATATGACTAAGCATGAGGACAAAGACATAAGCTCTCTTGTAGGGCATCAAAAAAAACGAATGAAAGAAAAACTAATGGCATCAAAGAGGAAAATCAAATATTGCTCAAGTGCCACTGGCAGCCGCACCAGCCAGCAACCACAACAACAACCAAAACAACAACAACAATAACAACAAAAGCAACATCAAGCCGATTATCGTGGAAAACCGTGTAAGAAAACATGCAGATGGTCCAAAAGGAAAGTTTTTGGCCAAACGATAGACCGCAATGCTGCCAAAGTCAGAGCCATAGCCATAGCCATAGCCATAGCCAGAGACTCAAGACTCAAGATTCGAGATGAGTTTCGTGGAAAAGCGATGGTGGAAAAGTGGAAAAGTGGGCGGGGGCCAGTCAAGCAAACAGGGAACAAGTTTATATGATTTTGATGAATTTCCGTGGCAACGGGGCCAAAATGAAAGCGCGACTCGATAAGTAGCAGTTAAGATTTCGCTGCTCTTCTCAATATCCGCATGGTCAAAAGGGAGGCGAGAGTTTTTGGTTTTTTTTTTTTTTTTTTGCCCAGAGCTTACCTTTGAGTTTAATATCAGGGAAAAAGATGATAGGAAAAACGTTGGCGGCAGAGGTTGAGGAGGAGGAGGAGGAGGAGTGGCAAGACAAGTCCTGTGCCACTCTGCCACTGGAAAGTAATTTCCTGCAATTTAAACTAAAGAAAAATAAGGAAGCGTCTTTGATTTCCGCGTGAAATGCTGTGGGTGGTTGGATGTTGGCTGACTTACTATATATATAAAGATATATACCTATATATAGAGGCTGTGAGGAGGGGTCGAATTAAAGTTGATTCAATTTATTATTAGCCGCCGTTTATTGGATAACCGACAGCGCTGCAAATTGCAATGTCGATGTCGCTCTATTTTGCGTCATTCGAATAAATCGAATGAATGCCATAAACCAAATTAATCGAATAGTCGTTTATTGAACCATAGTTTGAAACTATTTTCAGACTTAAACGTTGTTTAAGAAAATTATGGCAATGTGTTTAAAATGTTTGTTTCTACTTTTGGCTGATAAAGATATATCTGAGCAGCCTTAGCTTAGATTTTTCATGTTAAGACGGCATTTCTTCACCAAAAGTTAGTTAAAATTCATCAATAAACTTCTTCTAATTTCCATCTTTCAGTTTACATTTTCGAATCTTAACTTAGCTGCCCTTCTGCCAAATATTTCTAAGCCATTTCCAATGCTAACCTATCGGTAGCTGCTGTTGCTGCTATTTCTCCCCCATTTTTCCCATTATTTGTTTTTCTTTTTGGTGTGGCACTTGGGGCAGACACTCCTTCCCCATTTAGCTGCGACACCAAATGAAATGCCTGAGGGCAGTAAATTTAAACGCCCGGCAGGAGTTGCTTCTTGTTTGGTTGCTGAGGAGGTTTAGTATGGGAGAGGTTGAGGAGCTGTAGGGAAGGTTACTGAGGAGTTGGCCAGGGGAAACGGCAATGGAACGCGGTTTTTGGCCGCATGGCGAGCGGAGTATTTACCGCCATGTGCATAGTTTGCAAGTCTGCGCGGCGGCGACACCTGCAGGAATGGTGGTCACTCCGGTTCCTTCTTGTCCCTCTCCCTGTCCTTGCCTGTCCCTGTCCCTCTCCCTGTCCCTCTCACTGTCCCTCTACCTGTCCCTTTCCCTGTCCACATCCAGGACCAGACTGGAGAGCAGACATGGCCACTAACAACATCAAAAAGTGCCAAGTGCCAAGTGTTTGCGTTGGTCGCCAAAACGCGGCCCTACAAATTGTTTCTCTTCTCCTGTATTTTGATACCCTGCAAAAGCTGCTCTAGAGGTATATTTGTGCTAGATAGAAATGAGATTTATATAAAAGTATCAATAGAAATAATGCTTGCAAAGTAGAGAGTTAAAATATAACTTTATTTAGGATAAAACTATTAAGAATTTCTTTTTAAACATAACCAAAATGCCAGAAAAGCTAATTTTAAAATGCTTTTGGTAAATATTATGTTAAAAATTTGAAAATATTTATAAAAATTAAGGTACAAGCTATCAGGACACATTGTAAAAGTAGGTTTATAATATATTTTTTACGGCTAAATACTTATTGATAAGATTAAAGACAGACTTAAGAGAGGTTTTCCTATGCCTTCTTTTTCCTACTTTATTGATTGATTTCCACTCAAACTATAGATAATGGGTACTTCAAGGTCGTGTTAGCCCTAAAAAAAAGGTGTCCTTGTTTTTAACCGTGTGACATTTTTCTTTTTTATTTACGGAAGGGGAGTGTTCAGCCCTAATGTGAACTGGTCCAAGTTTCCTTCATCCTGTTCCTCTCCAAATTTTTTTTAACTTTTTCTTTAACTTTTTTTTTGCTTTTTTGTTGGCTTGTTTTGTTTTGTCCACTTGTTGGCTACTCTTTTATGCACATCGATTTTCGCTCAGTGCTTTTTATTTGCCAGTCCATGGTGGAAGGCGGCGGGGATGGTGGAGGGGCAGTGGAGTGGCAGTGGAGAAAGGTGGAACATCGTACATCGGAGTTGTTTGTTTGGCACTGTTTGTTTATGTGCCGTAACTGGTTGGTGAGAAGAATAAAAAAAAAGGGGGGAGGATAAGATGGGTGAAAACAGGACAGGAAAAATGTTGGGAAAATTGGGGCGTGGCTGGAGGGGCAAGAGAGGTAGAGAGCAAAAAAAAAAAAAAACCCGACGGCACGGGGACAAAACTTTTTAAAGCGACATTTAACGATGCCCTTAAGTTGAGCACAACACTTTCCAGGACCAAGTGAGTGCCACATGAGTGCATTCATTTACTCACTTGCACCCACACAGAGACAGAGACACCCCCCTCCCACTGTAGCTTGCAACTTCAACTCAGACTCAAAATCATGAGTCCAGCGAGTACTCACTTGGCACCCAAACCAATTAAACTCCATCCTTAGTTGGTATAAAAAGTAAATTTTCAACTTACAAATTACGACCTGCGGCGGTTAAAGTGATCGGTTGAGGGTTTTTTATTTTCTTTAAAGAAAAGCCTTTAGAAGTCTTCTTAAAAAATGTTAAATGTCATTAAATGAACAGAATATTGGTTGAAGTTTTAACTTCTCTTTCTGATCTCCTAACTACACTTTCCTTTTTTTGATCCTCAAATCAGTACCTATCTTAGTACCAGTTAGTGACTTTTAAGTACATATACTACCCCCAGTTAGTAACAGTTTTAGCTGCATTCGCAGTTAATAGAAACAATTTTCGACCAGTCTAACAAAGTTTTTAGCCAAGTTAAGGTGGCCCTTTTGACACTGACGTTTTGGCAAATGGCGGATGGTTTGCCAACGCTTCAAGTACGGCGACAAATCGTGCAACAAAGTCAAATGCACTTCATGGAAAACTAAAGGAAAAGTGTGTTGTAGCGTATGTGTATGTGTATATGTGTATGTGTGTGTGTGGAAAATTGACAGAGAGTGGGGTGTAGTGGAGTGGCTGTATGTGTGTAGTAGTACATGTGATGATTCATTTTGCAATATTGCATATTGTGCGTCGCACTTAAATTCAATTAAGCTACAAAGGCAGTTGCACACAGTACACACATGCAGTAACACACAAACACACATGCAGTACAAGGCAGCCATGAGCTGGCACCATCAACATCGCACACACACACACACATACAGGAGAACCGGGGACCACAAGCGTCCAATAACCCATCAGTTGTCGCGTCAGAAAAACCCAAAGCGAGCCACCCTAGAGTGAACCACCCACTGAAGTAACGGTGGCTACACTTTATAGCATTGCCCTTCGTGCACTCACTCATTCATTGATTCATGCACCAATTCGCCCCACTCATTCAATCATTTCTGCCGAGTCCTCCTCAACGATATCGCTTTAGTTTCCACCTCCGAGAAGCTTCAAGATGGCATTGGCAATGTTGTAGCCAGCAAATTCTTCAGATAAATGGCTTAAAAGAATTCACTTTTGAGGTGACTTAAGCTTAAGCTACCTTTTAGAGGTAGTTATAGGACTTAGTTTAGGGATTTGTTAATGTGAATAATAATCTAGCTAGTAACTCAGTAAACCATCTCCTTGCCCAGAAATCCCAATTTACCATAGGGTATACCTCACAAAACTAGTGCCATGGTGTTTTTAAGGCGTGTTGCCTGGCATTTTGTGGGTGTGGCAGCAGCTCTCTAATTTCATTTACACGCTTTTCAACGCTACCCATCGGGCGCACCAATCGAGCTCCATTTAAATGTTTGCCTAGGTGCGCCATCCAAACGAACCACTCATCATCCACCAACCATTCCACTCATCTATCTATCTAACCACCCACTACTGAAGCACCCCAGCACACAGAGATACTCAGAGGTAAGTAAGTGGAACTTCCGGAGCTATACTATAGGTAATGCCTGGCTCTCGCTCGCATACATCCTTGGGTGCTTTCGCTTTTGAGCTTGAGTTTGCGTTTGCATCTCGCAGATGCCTCGCTGCCATGTAGAACTAATTCCATTAAAGCCAGCTCTAACTTGATTTTCAATTGACTCCTCATTTGCAGTGGTGCTTGGTTCTTGGTGCTTGGTGCTTGGTGCTTAGTGGGGTGGTGCTGTTTGGATGGTTGAATGGTAGCGATGGTTGGATTCGGTGGGTCAGGACGCGCTGTCAGCAATCAACATGTTCAATTGAGCATATCCTGCCGGCTGCAGGACACTGCCATACTGCCATACTATACCAGAGAAATGTGATTACCCGACGCTATTTTCCACATACATCCGTGCAGTGGCGTAGGCGTTAATTTTCTAGATGGAGGGGGTTTTCTTTAAGACATAAGTCTTAGGAACTTACCTCAAGATAATCTAGAAAATAGTTTAGAAGTAAAAAACCATTACGAAATATTTATTTATTGAACTTTTAAGAAGCAGATTGAGCATACAGAAACCCCTTAACGTAAGCCACTGACAGAAAGAGATGGGTAATAGGGCATAGAAAGAGATGGCAGGACAGAGAACACACAACAGGAAGAAAGTCCAGCGGGCGCCTTTTACATTTCATTGGATTTTATGCGTTTCACTTTATGCTGATGTTTTTATTATTAAATTTTCTTTAATTTTCATTTACATTTTCTGGCTTTCTTAGCGCTCTGCTCTATCACGCTCTATCTCGCTTGCTCCTGTTGCTGTCTCTCTCTCTCTGTTCTGGTCGTTAGTGTTGTCGCCAATGCTGATGACTCCTCTTCATTTTCACACTTTTCATTCAATTTATTGCATTTCGCAAATTGAGTGTCGCTTTCCTTAGATCTATTCTCGCCTTCTCCACTTTGCTTTCTCCTCCTGGCCACATCCTCTCATCATCCTGTCCTGTTTTCCTCACTTTCCTAATTTCCCCAAAAGAGAGAGAGAGAGCGCGAAAAATGGCAAAGAAGTATCTAAAAAGAAATAGAAGCCAATTTGATTTAAGGTTAAGGAATACTTAAAGAATGGGAGGGGAGTTTAATATTCCAGTTAATACCTTTAAGTTGCTTAACTACAGAAAGATCTTTAATTAAGTTTTTTACAAGCTGCATTTTAAACCACTATTTTTTGGTATTTTTAGTTAAAAAATAGGAATAGTTTTTGTTATGGTAGTGTGTTTTGTTTATTTTCTATTTTTTTTTAATTCTGTGCCAAAGAACTCTGTAAAATTGTAAACGTAAAAATTTGCCTTTCTATACATCCTTCTTCCTTATTTTCTGATCCTTCTTTTTTCTAATTTTCCCATCAAATATTTTCCATATTCTTAATTTCTTGATTCTTAATTTTTAGATTGATAATATTCTAAATTTTTTCTAATTATTTTCTTGAATTTTTACTTCGTAGTGTTCTCTATTCTTGATATTCTTTTTGGCACTTTCCTTACTTCCTTCTTATCCTCCTTCCATTTATCATAATTTTTCCCAATTCTTTTCTTATTTTTTTTCCAAATTTTCTTAACATTCCTCCAATTGATAGTTTTTCCTAAATCGCTTTCCTTACTTTTCCTCTTTGCTTTTTGCTTTAAGTAGTGACCGGCAATGGTCCGTCCCACCATGACGGCTAATTGACAGCCCACCTTCTCCTTGCCATTTTGAGTCAGAGCATTCATTTGACTTTCCGTTAGCAGAATGACACTGCCAGCTCTAATCAATTTAGCAGGACGATGGTTGGTTCGAAAATGATTAAGACTGCCGGTATAAGATATAGTACTTTCGGGTGAAAGACCAGATTTGTCCCACAACGTGATGGGTATCCTGAGGGGTAATTTCATGGAGGTTATCGTTTCAGCCCAGATAAATGTCAATTGCTGATCCAAATCGCATTTACCCAATATCTCATTCAATGGTATTTGCCTGGTCATTATGGTGATGGATAAGAGTTTCTGATATGGATCCATGTTATATCTACAATCATTGATCACACCCTCTAATTGTATCACAGCCTTACATTACAGGTCGATCAACGTTGCATTCTCCAAAGTCCAAATCGATAATCCGGGCCTCATTCAATCTCTGACGTAACCTAATCCATTGCAGGCAATGCACTGTGTAGAAATGCCTATTGATACAGTATTTACTCAAGAGCTCTCGGCAATTCGATAGCGTGCATTTGGTTATATAGGGAAAGGTATACAAATTATCGATTGGAATTGGCAAAGCCACTTTACCATACCGATTCCTCCTAACGAAATCATCATCATCATCAGTATATTCGAATATTTCTGTATGCGAGTCATTATCATTCGAGTTTATATAGCGAACTCGACGTACTGGTCTAGCTTGATCAACGGCCACACTTTTGGGTTCCGATGTTTGCCAAAGCGAAGTTCCTGGAAGCCAGGGAGTTTTGTTAAGGAATTGACAACCAAAGATTACATACTTTTCTTGGGGCTCGGAGTTCGTATATATGTCGTTTATACATTTCAACTGTAGTTCTCTTTTCTTTCTAGTCCATGATCGTAGATCCCGATAATCACTTTGTTTAGTTACTATTGTGGGAAGTTTATTGCTGCTTTCAGCTTGATTTATCACTGCATTATAATCTTTATCGATTTCTTTAACTAGATCTGTGACGAAAATAGAATCTTTATCGATTTCTTTAACTAGATCTGTGACTTTAGTGGAATCTTTATTGATTTCTTTAACTTGTTCTCCAGATATATAAGAATCATTATCGATTTCTTTAACTTGTTCTCCAGATATATGAGAATCTTTATCGATTTCTTTGACTACACCTGTAACTATAGTAGATTCTTTATCGATTTCTTTGTCTTTTTCTCCAGATTTATGAGGATCTTTATCGGTTCTTTTAACTTGGTTTCTAGATATATGAGAATCTTTATCGATTTCTTTAACTTGTTCTCGTGATATATGAGAATCTTTATCGGTTTCTTTAACTAGATCTGTGGCTATAGTAGAATCTTTATCGATTTCTTTAACTTGTTCTCCAGATATATAAGACTCTGTATCGATTTCTTTAACTACACCTGTAACTATAGCAAAAACTTGATCTTTTTCTTTATCCTGATCCATAACTGCAGCAGAATCATTCTTGCTTTCTTCAACTAGAACCTTAACTATAGCTGAATCTTTATCGTTTTCTTTACCTTTCTCCTTGCCGCTTTCTCTACTTTGATCTGTAGCTACATTCGAAACATTATCGCTTTCCTTTGCTTGATCTATAACCATAGTAGAATAGCTATTGCTTTCCTTGCCTTGATCTGTAGCTATATTCAAAATAATTTCAGTTTCTTCACCTCGATCCTTGACTCTAGTAGAATCCTTAGAATATTCTTTACCTTGATACTCCTTAACTAAGAAAGAAACTTTATCGCCAATAATTTCTATTTGAAAAGCCTTGGAACTTCTTGAGCTCTCATTGGATGTACTTACATTTTCATAACTCTTCTTAACTTGATCTGCGACTACATCAATGTGTATGTATATAGAAACTTTACTGCTTTCTTCTCCCTGATCGGGCTTACGATTTAAAGATTTTACATTCTTGAGAGTCTGATTTTCGGAGTCAGAAGATTCTATTCGAAGATCCTGTGAATTTAAGGAATTTCCATTGGACTTTGGACATTCATTTTCATCACTTAACTTGATCATTCTTAACTTGATCGATGACTATGCTGGAAACTTCGCCATCATCGAGCTTGTTTCTTAAGTTGGGTTTAAATTCCATAGAGTTTTGGCTGTCGGAGCTTGATAATTGCAATGGAAAATAAGGGCCACTTCTTGAGCTTTCATAGGATAAACAGGAATATTCATCAGAAGACGTTATTATTTCTTCGAATTTAATTGAGTTTCTTCAACATATGTAGAACTTTTTATGGGATTTTCTATTTCATTACAACTTACTTCTTGCTTTTCAAATAAGTTTCCCGCAACATCGTAACATTTAGATATCCGTCGTTTAACTTGGGAAACCTCCGTGACATCAATTTTGTGTTTCTTTTTAGTTTCATTCAACTTCTTGTTAGTCTGCCTTATTCTTTAGGCCTTTTGTCTTGCGAAATTTTGTTAATCTGGGTAAACATTTCCTGTTAGTAGTCTCACCCAAGAAAGAACTTCTCTTTCCAATCGAATGATTCGTCTTTCCGGCTCTATCCAGCGATTGAGATCGACTGCTTTTCAAGACACATTGCGAATTATATAAAATGTCTTTCCATTGACGCTGAAAGCTTGAGTTCATATTGGACTTAACGATTTCAAATGCCTAAATCTCAGGTCGAAGCAGAGTATGTAGGTATTGGTGTGGCACGTTCCACAGAAGCCCTTCTGTTTCTTATTGCAACGCAGGCATAGATAGTGATCTTGCTGGCATACATAGACCAGAAACTGTTGTATTAACGAAAACGGCGATAGCATCTTATAATCGCAAGCTGCACAGTTCATGGTGGATTTTATTTAAAAATATATATATTGTAAAAACAATATCAGCTTTTGTTAGAATATTAAGTGAGATTAAGTACTGAATAGAAGTAAAGTTTCAAATTGATTTCAAAAGCAAGGCAGGAGTTGATGCTTCCGGTAGATGACGCTGCAAAAGGCGCCATCTATTGATGAAACCATTAAAACGCCCAAGCAGACATGGCTAGATCTGCTGGGTTAGCGATCTTTGATCAGGAAAACAACCTTTAATTCTACGATATGGTTTTCGTATAACTTTATGAGATATTGATTTGCATGCAGAAATATCTAACAACCCATTTTGGCTTCCCCTTATAAGTAGCCCTTGGAATATAGTTCACCGATTTGAGCTCGAAAATCAGTAGGGCTTTGCGCATTGGCTGAAAACGAACAAACGAGCAAACAAGTCTTCCAATAACATGTGATCCAGCCCCGCTCAATCAAAATTACCTAAAGCCATATCTATATACAAGTTAAAATCCTAACAAAACTCGAGAAACGAAAACAGGACGAGAACTTAACAAAATGTCCAGCGAGCAGTCGAACAATCAACCGGAAACGGAAACGGGAACGGTAACGGAAAATCAAGTCGAGGCTGAATCACAAGTAGAACCCATTGAAGTTGAAGCCTTGTCGATCGCCAGTATGACCAGTTCCGAGGATGAGGCAGCAGCCAGCACTAGCCACAGTCCATCGGGAAAAGCGGACAAGGCACAACCAATCAGTGGCTGTGTGGTGCGAATAAAGCGGGAATTGCAGGATATACGGAAACATCCACCACCGAATTGCAATGCTGATATGTATGAGGAGGATCTATTTCGTTGGACGGCCGGTGTGGACGGACCAGCTGGCTCCGTTTACGAAGGCGGTCATTTCCGGTTGGACATCCGATTTCCGTCCAGCTATCCCTTCCGGCCGCCACGCATCCGGTTCAACACCAGGATATACCATTGCAACGTGGACAGTCGAGGTGCCATTTGCCTAGATGTCCTCGGGGAACGATGGTCGCCAGTGATGAATGTGGCCAAGGTTGGTTTTGTGATTTTCCATTTCATTCTTACTAGTTGTTACTTTCTACCTCGCTAAGGTCTTGCTATCCATTTACGTGCTGATGAGTGAGTGCAATCCAGAGGATCCGCTGGTCATGTGCATTGCCGATCAGTATAAGACCAATCGTAAGGAGCACGACAAGATTGCCAGACACTGGACCAAGCTGTTTGCCATGACCAAGGCCCAGAATAACGATAAAGAGAAGGTTAAGGAAGTTGATAAAGATGAGGATAAGGATCAAGATCAGGGTCAGAGTCAGAGTCAGGAACAGAACGCAGTGCCAAGTCAGCCAGAAAATTAGCAGTCAAAGAAGAAGAAACAGCCAATGCCCAAAGGTCAAAGTTTTAGCCCCATTAATCAGACACTAACATAAACACACATTAAACTAAAACCATTCTTATGCGCCTTTCTTGAGCCAATAAATTTTCAAATTTACTTCCACTCTATGTGATGGCTCTAGAATGTTTAATCCTGATCTGAACACAATATAAATATTAAAGTATCTTCAAGTCATATTTTCGAGGGCACTTCCTTCGCTTTAATGGGATGTTTTTGTAGTGCCAGTTGAGAGCTTCTCATGCTGCATACCCTTTGACCCACCGAAATGCCACCTCAAGGCAAGCAGTTTTCAAAATACTCCCGGCGTAATGTGCCACCACCACCAACACTAGCACTTCATACTGTGCCACCTAGTCCTTCCCTTCCAGAAATGCTGACTGTGTCAGATAGTCCACGCGGTCCTTTGGCCGCTCATGTCTATGAATATTCATGAGCTGCCAAAAAATGAACGTTGGAAAAACATCCACGGCCCAATGGACCCGTGGGTGGGTTGCTTTTGGTTAGCTTTGAAAAATGAATTGGAACGCGAACGGTTTAAGGATGCCAACACCTCCACCACCTCCACCATCACTACCACCACTACCATCACCAAGATGGCGATGCAGGCCATCAGCGATACAGGACACAAACAGCTCAAAGGACCAGGGCGTTAAAAAAGGTTTCCACACAACAAACGGGGTCACCTCAATTGACTGCGAGAATATATTCAAGCCGGCAATCTTTAAGGCCCATATGGAACTAGATGGCAGAGAAGGAGTGCTGCAAAACGCAAACACAATTAATGTCCTGCGAAAGGAAGGGATACCAACTAAGGGGCTTGGAAAACCTACATATAGGTCTTTGAGATCTTAAAACTCCACTTTTTGGAATACATATTCTACCAAACCATAAGTCACTTCTTAAAATACAATTACAAAGTTAGTAAATATTCAAGATTACCTATACTAACGAAAGTTAATATAACACTCCTCTAGTCCATGCAATAAGTGACAATATTGATACTGTCAGTTAGCGGAAATGCCAGAACGCACAGCAATCTCATGAATCCCAGGGTGATAAACGCATAACCCCAGTGACATTGGGGATGGCTTCCACCTTCTTCTTCATTCCCTTCACAACCACATGAAAATCCCTGGGAAACCCAAGTCTGGCCAACAATGTCATCAAAGTGCCCGAGTGCCGAGTGCCTTTCCAATATCATCCGCCCATTCCCTGTCTGCCGCTTGTCTGTCCCTTATTCCCCGACAAGTCAAACGTTAATGAACTTAAAGAAATTAATTAAAGTGCCAGGACACCCATAGTCCATGGCCTAAAGAGTACACCCAACACACACCACACACCACCCACCACCCACCACCCACCACCCAAATCACCCACATATGTTGCACATACATACTCGTACATAACATACATAGTGTATAAAGAGCTCGCAGCTTAACGCCTGTCCCGATTCCCGTTTATTGGAAACGACATCCGGGCTGGACGTCAAAGTCCTTGCCTTGGCCGCCACCATCACCATCGCCTGGCATCGCATCGGATCGGATCGAATGGCTTTCTTCCCGGGGTAAATGCAATAAAAGCAAGTTGCTCCCACTGAGACAACTTGACCGTTAAAAATGAAGTCAGCAGATGGGCGATATGCGAGTTTTCACTGAAGTTCACTTAAAAACGGCCTCGGAATGCCCTTAATCTGTATTTTTCTTAATGGACAACGAATCAAACTATAATCCTTATAACTTATGAGGCTTATCTAACTATTTCTAGTTAAGAGGTCATAAAGATCTAGAATATTAGCCTTTTTGGAAAAATTAATCAAAAATGGCACCAGAATCAGAGGCTGCTTGTTTATGGAGAACTCTGAAACCAACTTATTAAGATAAAAGACATCTTTCGAAGTTTTCTAAACATTCCCAATCAATATGTGTCACCTCGAAACTGCAAAATGGGGAGCAAACCACACAAGTGATGACTTCATCGCAACTTCCTGCACCCGTTCTCATTAACCCCCAGATATGGCCCCTTAGCGGCAAGCTGAACCAACGGTTACCCTCCGCTTAACCCTCGACACTGCCACCGCCACCGCCACCGCCACCGTCGTAGCCGTTGAATGTGTCAACCGCCGCAGGCGTCGCTACATTCGCACCCGGGTTAATCCCACAGAGTCGCCCGATTCCAATTGGCAATTGGCAATTGGCGATTGCCGGCAAACAGGCAAATAGCTTGGACAATCCGTCATAGCTTCGACTGTGGATTCGGATGGGTTTTGGGCATATGGGATGGTACCACCGACTTGGTTCGCTAATCGCATTGCATAATGGGTGTCCTGAAAGTGGGCGGTTAATTAGGAGTGGGAGTGGACAATTCCTAGGAGTTGGTCACCACATCCGCGAACTGACTATGTCTGCGTATGTGTGTGTTCTCAATGCAATCCAATTCTCATTTGCTGCAATTTCCATGGCGGGCTAATTCGGTACGGCTAATGCTCCAAAGGCGATTTCAGTTTACATTCAAATCGAAATCTACCGAGTCTCTTGATACGAAAAGGGATCAAAGTTGGAGTTTGGTTTAAAAAGAAAAAACAAAAATAAGGAACTAGAGAAAGGAAGAAACTTTCCCTGGAGATCATAGTGATTATTTCCTTCATACTCCAGTAAGTAAAAGTAACCAAGATGAGTGAGATCGTAAATTAATAAACTTCCATCGCCATCCAGTCAATATACCCCATTGTCGTGTGTCACATGGCAATAAATATTGCCGCATGTTAAATGTTTCGCTCGCCCTTTGGCCCGGCAAAATGACTGCTCAGGATTGAAGGATTGAGAGATTGAGGGATTGAAGGATGATTGGAGGCGGAGGCGGAGGCGGATTTCGAGGCACCACCCAAAAACCGAGGAGACGTGGCCTGCAGGCCTGCGATGGCCACTCGCCGATATTGCACAAAATTAACAAATGAGCCCGACAAGCGTCCGGCTGATGAGTTTCGTTTGCCCATTTTGCCCACGCCCATTTGACGTACCATGCCTCCTTGGTATCGTTGATACGGTCACCCGAAAAACTCCCGGAAAAGCCATACCACCAAGCCCAATGGCCAGAGGGCCGGAGTCGATTGAATTCCGTGTCAAACGGTTTCTGCACTCTCAGCTTTTATTGAATTCCATTACAGATTCATGTCCATCAGGAGGAGTAACGTCATCATAAGGGCCATATGGCCCAGGCCTGTGTTTGCCTTTTCGTTGGCAAGGGGGAGGGCGATGGCTAGGAGGCCAATATAATGAACACACCCACCGATTGCTGTCATTAATGTTAATGGCAAATTGTTTTAGAGCACCGACTTCTGCCGGTGACACTGTGACTGCGTCAGGACGAGGCCCGCATCCTGTTTGCCAGTCAAAAGAGCAACAGAGGAGAGACCGAGAGCGAGAATGAGCAGTTTGTCAAAAGTGCGGCGGCGACTACAAAAGCATTCGTTCCTTATCGCACCAGACAGACTTTTCCAACGGCCGGAAAAGTCCAGTGGCTAACAAACCGAGGGGAAAGGGTGTTTTTTTTTTTTCTTTTTGGGAACACAAAACCATTATGATTATGCCGGCGGAACGTCCAAAGGTTTGCCTTTCGGCCAGACCTTTATTTTGGCCAGCAATCCGTTGGAAGCCTTCCCACAGTTTTGGCCGTTTAAAAATGACCAAGCATCGAAAGCCAATTAATTTTTTGGGGACACTGAAAAGTTTTTTGGGTGTAGAATATAGATGCATTTAGGTTTATTATTCAAGATAAGAACGTTATTTGTCCGATTAAATCCACAAAACATTCGATTATGTTAGATACAAAAAAATCATTGCATACTTTTTGACGGCAGTGATTAAATGTCATAAATTCTTACTTAATACTTAGTTAATAGCTATTATCTTAGTTTATTCTTGATCTTAGGATTTTATTTAACTGTAGAAATCGTAAAAGTGCTAAATAATTTCGCTGGCCTCTGTCAACTTGGTTACAGCAGCAGTCTGCGTGCGTGCGTGTGTGGGGTATAAAATCAGCCCAAGGATTCCTCCGAGACACCCCCTTAACCCAAACCCAAACTCAATTGAGATTTGTCGCCCAGAGAAATGGCTTCCACATCAAAATCACTATACTACACTAGTGCATTCAAATCTGGACTGTGTGGATGAATTTCATGGCATTCGCACAATGAGAATTCAACCTCAACAAAGGGAAATTAATTTCGTCAACCAGAGAGTGCAGCTAAAGAATTTTCCAGGGCTTCTTCAGGTTGGAAACGAGATGAGGGAATGGGGAATGGGTTTTATGGGCTAACCTGGCATCATCGAAACTAAGGCTTTACGGACTCAATTAATTTAAGAGATTTTCCAAGCAACTCAGACAAAGAACTTGAAGCTTGTGGTGCAATTGAAGCGACATCGGATTGAGTTTTGGCATTGCTCTTCATTTGGCGGTCTTCGCTTGGATTTTTGGCTTGCTCGAAATTTAATTAAGCCTTGCCGCAGGCCTTGGTTGAAAAGATGGTGGGGGCGGGGTGTGGGGGAGAGGTTGATGCTGGGAAAAGCCTTTGGAAAGTTGCCGTCTAAATATTATTTTACACGATGCTTTAACGGCAACTTTTGCATGCCTCATAATAATAATAATCGTCATAATGCCGCCAGGCAACAACTGTTTCATTAAAAGAAAAATAAACCAAAGAGGGGAAAAGGGGAAGAGAGAGAGGGGCCTGGGTGTGGGGTAAATGCAAGGGGAAAAGACGGTACAAGATTGCATCGTATGTTGTTTTATGCGTATGATATTTTGCCAGGCCAAAGTTATGAGTTCTATAAGGAAGCTGGCAAAAGGCAAAGGAACAGGCAGGCGGCAGCCCCAAGAAAAAATGGGGAATCTTTTCCCCATTTTGTTCCCTTTCTTTTTTTTTTTTTTGGTAGGGTGACGGGGGTAGGGGTAGGGGTGGTCGGTTGCACTTGCTCTTTTAGTTAAATGTTTGAAAAGAAAAATTAAAAACTTTTTACAGCGCACACAACATGCGCGACTGCTGCTGCCGCTTCTTCTTTTGCGCTGCCATAATATCCTGTAAGCGGGGCCAAAATGCAAGTGGAAAAAGTTAAGCGGCCAGAAGGGCGGTTAAAACAGACGAGGGGGAAGGGACGTAGGGGAAGGTGGGAGGAAGAAGATTATGTCGCACTAGCCGGGTCTTTTCAGAAAGCAACCAACATCCTCCCCCCCACCAACCATCGTGGCAAAGCGTCTTAATCCCGAGTAAGAACAACCGCAGGCGGTGACACCCACATGCAACATGCTACTTGCAACTTGCAGCATGCCACATGTCAGATATAGCCCACTGCAAAAGCGTAAAGTTGCTGGTCCCATATAAACACACGACTTGCTGCGATCCACGCTTTGGTTGGGCCTTTGACATAAAGAAAAAGGGGAAATTATAAAATGAAAATCTGTTAAATAATAATTTTAAACTTACTTGAAATTTTAGAATTTTTAAGAAGATTTTCTTCAGCTACTAAAAGATCCAACCGATCATCCTTTAAGATATTCTTTTCTGTGTAAAAAAGAAATATTTTAAATATTTGAAATTTTTACTTACCCCACAAGATGCTGAGTCCCTCCAACTTTCTTTGCCACAGAACATTCCCTGATCTTTCCGATGAGTTGGTTTTAAGAGCACTTAGTGGCTGCTTTAAGGACACACCTACCTAGTCTCCCCCTCTTTTTGGCTTAAACAATTTCGAGTTCTCTGCCCAGAAAGACACCAAAAAAGAAAGCTGGAAAAATTAGAAAGAAAAAAAATAGGAAAGCTTGTAGCAACGTTTTTTTTTTTCATATGTATGTGCTCTTTGCTTTCTTTTTTTTTTTTTGTTTTCATTTTTTTTTTTACAATTTTTTGTTTTTCTTGTTGACTTGGCTGGCTGGCTGACTGGCTGGGATGTCGTCTTGTCTTTTTCTTATACATATATATATATATATGTGCCCACTCCCCCGCTTTCCTGTGCCACTTTCCACTTGCGCCGCTCTCGTAACTTTTGCTAGTGCGGCGACATCTGCCAATGTTTTGAACATTGCAACACACACGCTAGAGGACAAACTCCTTAGCAAAATAATGAAAAAGTAACTCAAAGTCGTATTTGTATTTTCTTCAGCTTTCCCATCTCTGTCACTCGTCTCCCTCTAGCCCTCTCTTTCTTTTTTCTTTTCTTTTTTGGTCTAAGGGATATCTCAAAGTCGAACTCTTCCATCATGGAGGTTAAAGGCAGGTCAGCCTGTGTTTTGGAAATTGGTGCGAGTAATTGGTTTGTTAGAACAAAACTTATGGCATTCACAGACACACACACAAAGAGCACATACCAACCTCCCCTTACTCGAAGTTGTTCCTGTCACTGGACATGGGCAAAGTTTTCCCGGGGACTCACCTGGCACGAGATGAACAAACGGACGGACAGACAACCTAATAATAATCTGCATGCCAGCCTGAGAAACTTAAAAACATGTCACAGAGTTTTCGGTTTACAGATTTTCGCAGGCTGCACACACACACACTCACACACACAGGCACAGACAGACAACTTTGCTTGGCTGGCGTTCACTTGGAAAAAAGGTAGCATACTTTTATGGGCCCTTTAGAAGGAAACTTCCTTTAACAGAGATTTTTACTTACTTAAATATATTGAAAAATATAAATTAATAAACAATGTTAGTAGAAATATCTCATTAACATCCAATACTTTCAGCTCCCATTAGAATTCTCAGTGTAGAGGGGGTCCCAGTGGAAGTCCTGGTCCTCGTCTTCGTCCTGTTCTGAATCCCTACTTGGGTCGTGGGTCGTGGGACAACCCGTGGCGAGGACTGGAGATACAGATACACGTCTAACATGTCACTGACACACACGAAGTAGCTGCAGTTTGGTGAGTTTTAGGGGGGGTTTAGGAAGCAGAGAGGAAAGGCAGAACGGCGGCGCAGCACAAAGGTTAAAAAGCAATTTTTCGAAATGTCAGCATACAAAATTTCATTACAAATTTGTTGTCTTCATTTTTTTTTGTTCTTTCTGTTCTGTTCTTCTGTTTTGTTTTTCGCATTGCCCACTTCTTTTGTTTCTTTGCATTGGTTTGAGTTGGCATGGCATGGGGCATGCTTATCAGTGGACTCTGTGCGGAAAAGTGATTTGAAAGAGGTCTTAAGTAATTAGTTTTTCAATTTATTAAATAGAAAGAATGAAAATATTAAATTTTTAAGCCAAAAAAAAAAAGAAATCCTGAAAACCCCCGAACAGAAACTCAAAAGTACGCCCCTTAAACCCGAACTGCTGCCCAAGGAAATTCCTTCTGCCCGACAGAACCGACGACGAAGTAAAAGATGAAAAAAAAAATAACTAACATAATTTATGATTATTAATAACAATAATAGGGAATATGCATATATGCAAAGTGCCCAAACGACCGCACACACACACACACACACACACACAAGTGGGCAAACAGTCACGGACACGATGGGAAAATCGACGTTTAAAAAGGATTTGCCTTGCTAAACATTTTGAAATGCCTTAAGCTATTCAAAAATTACATCACTCGAGTAAATACGAGGCGAGACACTCGAAGGCAAAATTCTGAAGGATATATATATATATATATGTTATATGCAAGTTGGGCGAGTGAGTGAGTCCAGAGTCCTGTATCCCGTATCCCGTATCCTGAATCCTGAGATGCACGATTAATGGCAACGAGAAATGTAATGTAGCGAATATGCGAGAGTTGCCGTCCTGATTTCAAAATGGGATCTGCGGGCAAAAATGGAAAAATACGAACAAAAAAAAAAAAAGAAATAAGGAAAATGGCAAATGGAAAAGGGCAAGCCAAGCAAACGGAAAACAGGGAAAACAGCAGGGAAAACAAAACAAAAGGCGGCGCTGGAAAAACAACGCCAAGCGGTTCAATGCTCGACCGCTGGCGTTCGCCTGATTTAACCATGCATTGGGTCAGAACTCAGGACTCCAAATTGAGGTCTGAGGACTGAGGACTGAGAAGGACTCTGGCCGCAGACAGAGGACCTCGTCCTGGTCCTCGACATCATCGAGAAATGAAAACAACTCAAGCGAAAATACAATCATATTTTTATTGCCGGCTGGTTGGCTGCATTTTGAGGCGAGCCCAAGGAAGCGGACACATTGCCGAGCAGCGAAAAAGGGCGGCTGTTTGGGGGGGGCGGTGAAGGGGGCAGGCATATCAAGGACCTCCGCCAAAGAGTGGGCGGGTCATTCGTTGTACACAGAAAGGAAATATGTTTTCGAATTTTACAAAATATTTAATTTTTTTATTGGCAAAGCTAAGTTAAGTTTTAGTTAGTTTTTTTTTTACATTTTAATAGAAATTAGTTTATAATTTTTAGTAATTTTTAGAAATATTTAACTAAGCAAAGAAGCAACTTTTTAAGCTCTTGAACTATTTTTCATCATTCTAAAAATTCTTAAATTAATTTCTTTAAATTTCCATTTAATTGAATACTAAAAATTTCTTTCAGTGAAGCAATTGTCGTTTCCTCGCTCGTTTAGTCGATTATTCTTGGAGGCGTTTTTCTTAATAGCAACTCCGAGAAATACAAAAACCAAAAAAATAAAACAACAAGTGGTGAAACAATAACAATGGGAAGAGCAATAACAGTCACGACTGAACGGGGGGTGGTTGGGTGAGGTTTGGGTGAGGGTTGGGGTCACCAAGTGAAATGAATTAAAACTGAATCAAAACATCTGGACACACGACCGAAAGACAACACAGCAGACGAAAAACTGTAAGACCGTCGGGCCCACAGAGTTGGGTTGAGTTGAGTTCAGGATTTATTCAAACTGAAGAAGATGAATGAATGAATGAATGAATGAATGAATGAATGAATGAATGGCCTGGGATGAGTGAGTGAGTGATTAAATTGTTAAACGAATAAGTAAACGAGTGGATAATTGAGAGGTTGAGAATCAGTGGGGAAAATGTATTCAAAAAGGAAGGTCAATTAATAAGGTAAAGGTGAAGGTAACTTATAAGGAAGTTATTTTAAGTTATTTTCATATTGCAAAGTTACTATAATTGTGGCAGTAAGTTGATATACTAACTTATTACTTGATTAATTCATGTTATTTGTAAGTTATTAAGCCATTAATTAGATATTTTTTTTAGAATTTTCACACAAAGTTAAGATATGTTAAGATTACAGTAGGCTTCCCTTTAAAACTCACATAATTTTAGCAACATTTTAAGCTTACCCCTTGGCCGCTGTCATTCTAAACCTATAAACTTGAAAACTGCAATATAAATATAAAAAATTCCCACAGAATGTCAGCCAAACACATCCCCTCACACCGTTTATTCGTCTCACAAATCAAGGATTCAATTATCGTGGAATATTTGAGACACCACCCGCCGCTTCATTAAGTGAAGCAATTCCCACTCAGGACTCTGGCAAGAACTTCGTTTTATCAACTCCCCTGATTCGATGAGTTAACTTTGAGTTATTTGCGAATTGATTTCCCGCCCACAACATCCACCGGAAATGGCCCCGAGTCAGTAACCAAAAAGAAGCCACTTACCTGTCCTGTCCTGCCTCTTGGATGGAACTATCAATGCGGCTGGCCGCACTTCAGCTACATTCAGCTAGCTATTCTGTCTATTCCGTCCGTCCTGTCCTCCAGCTTTTTGTCCAGGCGGAAAATCTAGAAGAAGAAGCTAAAGTGGCACGAGAACGGGAAGGGGAACGGGAACGGGAACTGGAAAATATGCAAGCCAAGCAATTTGCATTTGCACACCGCAAACGGTGAAGCAAAACTTAAGAACACAGCAGACAAGGACAACAAGTGCTGCAAGGAATATGCTAAATTACGAAAAGACAAAAAACCAAACACGGCACACCAAAAAAAAAAATAGGAAAAGAAAAAGAATGGCAGAAAGAATAAACTTTGTTAGACTCCCCTTCGGAGCCCCAAACCCCCCTCGGACCGCTCTCTAAAAAAGTATTCCCGAGAAGTTGCCCAAAGTCGAGTTTGGGAACCTGGTTGGGAACCCAAGCCAAACGACAAGAAAAACATGGGACAAAACAGGAATTTATTTTTGGGTTTAAGACTCAAAGATACCTTCGAAATATGTATTTTTTAAGTTTATATTTAGTAGGGATCATTAATGATTTTATATAGTAAATGGGTTAGTTAGTAGTTTAGATTCATTTTAGATTGCCAAAATCATTATCTATTCTTAGGATTAGCTTAGGATTATGTTTGGAGATAAACATTTCTATTAAAATAAACATAAATAAGTTAAGTTAATAAGAAAACTCCTCATATGTTCCATCGTCTTGATATGGTACTGTATAGATATGGGTACTATAAGGTCCCTAATGCCTTTCTTCTACATCTTAAGGGGTACTAAAATCCCTTTAGCAGGAAAGGAGTTATATAGACGCTGGCTATAAGATGACTGCCTTTCTGTTGGACAGTTCTCTTCTTCAACACTACAAAAAACTGTTAGTAATATTTCTTATTAACCATGAAAATTACTTCAACAAAAGCCAACCAAAAAGTTTAAGGATGAAAATTCAACCTAAGTTATCAATGAAGATGTCAGCTACCAAAATTCCAGCTAATCAGACATAAAAGGTGACTTCTTCATTCCAAGAACCTTTCTAACAACAGCCATACTGATATATAAATTTAAGAAAATGACTTTTCCATTTCTCTAACTGCACGGGTCGTGTCAAGGTAGAAGGCAAATAATCAGAGACCTCAGCTCCGAGCATCCTTGTTGTGTGCTGTTATTGAAAATAGTTTTACAATTTATAGAGTACCCCCTGCCATGCCCCTTTTGCCATTATCCCCCATACTCCGTAACTCCTTATACCAGTATCTCACCTGGCCTTTGTCTGGTCGGTGGGCGTGGCACTGCGGCTAGGCGCCCACAGCTCTTTGCATGACAAAGGCTCCTTGCGGTTGCCAGGTCCTTCAGATTGTCAGTTCAACTGTCGGCTCAACATTGAATGGATGTAGATGGACGGGGCGGTGGGCGGTGTAGGGCTGACAAGGAGCGGCAGGGTAGTGGGGAGGCGGTTTTCTCAGAATTCAAAGTTCTGGTTACTGGGTTGTGGGTCCACTGTACGTACTTGTCCCAGGCGATGGCATCGCACTCCATCTAAGCTGATTTGTCGGCTTAGGGCCAAGTCACACAAGATGGCCATAACCGAAGTTTGGTTATGTGTAAGGAATCGCATTTACAGAGAGTTTCTCTCAAGTGCTGCGATGTTTGTCAAGAAGATATATCTAAGGCGTTATATATATAGTCTACTATAGTCTTATAATCAACACCAGTTGATAAGTTTAAGTTCTTTAAACTCTATTTTAAATATTTCGTGAAGAAAAACCTTCTCAAAGCTGGAAGATACCCACCATTAATATCCATTTCCAGCTGTATTAACTAACTAAAGCTGTTACTTAAGCTTAGTATATATACTTCGATATGCACATATGCCCTGGCAAAGCAGTCGATTGATCATTAATCTGAATTGAAGCCAACGGGAAACCCCGTCGAACCCGGAATCCAACCTGAAATTAACATAATTTATCGCTTATTGAATCAATCGAAGTTCCAGCTTGTCAACCACCGCCCACCTTACCTTTTTCCCAGCCCCTCAGCGCCACCACTCAAGTTTTCCCAAAGAATGAAAGAAAATGAGAGAGATTGGCCGTTTAAAAAAGCGAGCCACGTAGAAAGATTACATGAATTCGTAATAAAAAACTACTGTCAGCTTGCATCAGGGAACTTTCCATCATTTCCCGGGGAATGCGGAAGCGGAAGAGCGTCGCCCAAGAGGGTTAAAGTAAAAGTCCTTGGAATTGAGAGAAGGGGATGAAGATTTGATTTGGGTGTTGGCGTCTAAGTAAATCCGCTGGGGAATATATATATATATATACTCTACTATATGCAGACATAGGAAGAGAAGTAGATTCTGCTGGAATGTTTTGCTATTTTGCGATTGAGCTGTCCAAATGCGCCTTTTAATGTAATCTCTTACGGATTTGTTTTGACAGGAGTGCCGTACTACATTCACCACCCAACCACCACCTAACGAATAACACCCCCGCCGCCTCTCCCCACACCTTCACAATTCGTGCGAATTTCTTTTCACAATCCAATGCATATGAAATGGGTGTGGATAAGCCTGGTTATGTTTTCCGGGGGCCGAGTGGTTTATGCTTAGGCATACCCACTCCTTCTTTCATTATAAATATTAGATTACTCAAGCGTATGTTATTTATTATATTAGATTCGAAACGGCTGCCTTATGCCCGGCCAATTCAATTGGGGAATTTGGCTGTGCGTCTTGTTTTGACCGAGCTAGAGCTAAAAAACCGAACAGAGTATTGCAAATTTCTGTTAAATATCGGTTTCCAGAGCTCGCACCGAAAAATCACAACAATAATGATAAAAGCAAGTATAGGGGTGTTAAGTTTTGGTAGTTAGCTGCATAAAACAGACATTGTTTAAGTCATGCGGCTTGTTAGTTAGAGCTAAGAGACTGCAACAAAACCGGAATTTCTGCTGCTAGAAGACGTATACTTGATATTTGGGGGGAAAAAATCAGTTTTGTTGCTATAGCACAGCCAAAAAAGGTCCAAATGAGGAATGTAATACCTCGTATGGCTCGTATTTTGATTGCTTTGATTCCCAATTGATTTGCATTCAAATCTGGGAAACTTCATTTTTCGGCATTTTTTGAAAATTTTGATGATGGTACCCCTTATTGAAAGTGCAAGTTTCAGTTTCTCCCTATTTCTCCCCCAAAAGATTAGTATTTTTCTCATATCTTGGCCAATAATGGTCCGATTATATAACGCAATACATCGTTGAGCTCGTAATTTGATTTCCAACAAAACTGTATCCCCACCTTAAAATGTGATATTTTCACAATTTTTCGAAAATTTTGATGATGTTACCCCTTATCAAAAATGCGAAATTTGGGCCAAAATTGACTTTCCCAAAATCGAAAATCGAGTGATAGGAGTAGTTAGTATTGGTCATTAGCAACACAAAACATTCGTTCTTTTGGCTGTGCGTCTTGTTTTGACCGAGCTATAGCTAAAAAACCGAACATAGTATTGCAAATTTCTGTTAGAAATATATTTCTTGATTTTTCAGTCATTAAATCAGAGCTCGCACCGAAAAATCAGAGCAATTATGATAAAAGCAAGTATAGGGGTGTTAAGTTTCGGTTGTCAGCTGCATAAAACAGTCATTGTTTTAGCCGTGCGTCTTGTATTAACAAAGTTAGAGCTAAGAAACGGCATGGAACCCGGGATCTTTTTTGAGTTTTATCAAAAATGCAAAATTTAGGGTTCTCCTCATTTCCCCCCTTAAATTTACAGTATTTTATTAGAACGATAAATTTAAATATTTTAAATAAGGTCAACATTCGGAAAATCTTTTCGATCGCTGGAAGTGGTGGCCAACGCCACTCCTCAGCTCCTTGTTCTCTCTGCCATCTACTTCTGCTCGTGGGGAGTGTTGCCTGGTCTCTGGTTTCTGCTTTTAACGTTTAAATTTGGTTCCATACCAGAAGAAGGGCGGCGTCGATTTCTTTAATTCTCTTCTGACTTTGGAAGGGACGATGACTGCTCAGCGTCCTCTTGCTGCCTTTTGTGAGTCTTCTCGACCACCTCCCTAAATTTCGCATTAACCTCAGCCTCGGTTTCCGCCTCATCTCCTTCGGATCGAGCCGTATGCCAAACAATTGGCTTTTTTTCCCTCATTGACGTCAACACAGCTTCTTCGAATGTCTGACATGAAGCCCTCTTCGCCAAATACGACATGTCCAAACTCCGTGGTACTTCTTCCTTGGTAATCACTATTAAGAACAAGATTTGACAATTTATTAGAGATATGCGAAAGTTAATTTCGAAGACTCGGGAAGATTTAGTAAAGAATTTGGATGTTTCACACGCGAACTTTGGTTTTCTTTCGGTTTCTTAACATTACCATTACGAGTGGTCTTAGGAAGTTCATTTTCGTTTCCGTTTTCCATTGTAGGTTAGACTTTTTTAAAATAATATAAGACCGAGAAAATTTCGTGCTGTTAGTACAACGTTAAGGTTAATACTGATGTTCAAGGCTCACAAAAGGCCTAACCAGTTGACATTTGCAGGCAAAGCCTATTTGATCAAAATTTTTTGTTGGAAACCAGAAACTGAGTTTTTGGCATGGAAATTCAGTAATTTGCCTAGAAATCAGTAATTATAGGATTTTATTCGAATTTCGTAATCATAATACCATATCCCTACATCGCTTTTTTTGTTGGGTTAACTATGGATATGTAAATGCTGCTGCGTTGCGGGAGTTGCCAGCCTGTGGAGGCGCTGATCCAGATGCGTGTGTGTGGTGTGTTTTCTGAGCTGCAGAGCTGCGAGGAATCCGATTTACATATTACTAAAGGGAAAGTCTGCTTTGAATAAACTTCCCCCACTTATCCATTTCCCTCTAGTTTGGCCGTGTGTGTGGGTGTATGTTTGGTTTTGTGCAGTTTTTAAATTTGCAAACATGAGGATGTAAATTTGCAATGAATAAATTAACCAGAGTCAAACTGCTGCCTGCTCCTTCCTGTCCTTCAGTTTTGAGATGCTCGTTCTTGTGACGCTGCTCAACACTTTCGCTATTTATTAAAATATAAATTGACTTTGCCAACAGCCATGCCGCAGCCAGCACATCTGCATTTTCCATTGCGAAGGGGGCAAGGCCTATGTGCATTCATTTTATTTACGACGTTTTAATTTAAACGCAATTTAAATATAAAAATGAATAAATTATAGGAATTATCGAAGGGATTTATTCATAGTTATTTATAGGAATTAATCTTGAATTAATCTTATAAAATATTTAGATTTTTTTAGATTTAGAAATGTCCTTAAAAATATTATTTAAATTGCTAAATTTTCCATAAATTGTTTTGAGTATTTAGACCCAAAGTAGGCGCTTGGCTTTCTATTTTATCAATGAAATTTTGCAAGCCAGCTAGCAGCTTTATTTTGTGTTTTAATCACTTTTTATTATGCGCTGTCCTTGAGGAAAGAGTGGGTGGTGGCTAAGGTGGCTGGGTGATGTGGTGTGGTGTTAACAAAGTGTTTGCCAGAGGCCCGGCAAAAGGAAAACAATCACGTGGCCAGGAGACAGACAGGCAGGCCTGGTCTGGCAGCCTGACAACGAGCGGCAACTCTTCCTTTTTTTTTTCTGCAACATCAACAATAACAAGAGCCAGCAGATGAAGTTACACTGAAAACAAAATTTATATACATAAATTTATAAAAAATATAAATAATATAGATTTACTTTTAGGTTAAAGTTAAAATGCTTAAATTAACATCTTAATTACATGAAAATAATCTTATCTTAATGATATTTTCGCCCTGTGTGTATATAAAAAAAGAATCTCTTAGATGCGGGCAGGCAGACGGTGAGAGAGATAGGGCAGAAGTAGGAGCCAGACTCCGAGTTGGATTTGGATTCGAGATTGGGACTTTGGATTCGGAATGGGAATGGAAACGGGAAAGGGTATGGGTATGGGAATGGGAATGGGAAAACGTCAACGGCAGCCGCGGCGACAACGATACGACAACTTTAGGACGAAATGCTGAGGGGAAAAACTTCGTTTGCCACCCAAAAACTCCGCCTACCACCTAAACTCCGCCCACAACAACAACAGCAGCAGCAACAGCAGCAGCAGCAGAAGCAGAATCCGAAAAAAAAGAACACAACGAGCCGAGAAAACTCAATTAAACTTTTGTAATTACAGCTAAAACGGAAGAAGATATTTATCCAGTATAATTGCATTGAAGGCAAATGAAAGAAAAGGAAAGCCAGAAAAACAACAAGAGAAAGAGACACACACACACACACACCCACACACGTTGGGAAAAAATAAAACCAAAGAGCAGAGCAAAAGAAAGCTGCGAAAAATAAATAAATAAAGGATGCCGGCAGACAAGAAATGGGCGACAGAATAAGCAGATGCCACTTGGATCATTCAGCGTCCAAGAAAAGATACGCAGATACGGGGATATGGATAAGAAAACACAGATTCAGATACACCAGACGCCACATGGTGGAAAAAGCAAAGCAGTCAAAGGTTTTTGAAACCGGGAAACTCAACAAGTTTCAGCAAGGAAAATTTCTGATTTTTATTGGTTTTTTTCAGACTGAAAGTCAAGTTGAAAGTTCTTAAAATTTAAATATTTTTCAATATTTATTTTGAATTTTAAATATTTTTCAAGTGTTAAACTCTTAAAGGATTTTTTGTTTAGTATTTAACAAGATTTTTCTTTCTTTTTCCACAAAAAAAAAACATTTTTTTTTATTCAAATTAGCTGGAAAATTGAATTTTTCCCTTAACAATGCTAGATTAAATCAATCCTTTGATTGCTAAATTAAAAATATGAACAAAAAATCACATCGATTGGCTGTTTGTTGTCCTGTTTGTGACTTGATTCTATTTGTCATTTGGAAAAGGAAAATGAAAATGTTTTCAATTGTCCGTGTCGTCGGTTGTCCGTCCGGTTTGTCTGCTCTGATGAAGACATTAATTTGATGCAAATCGCGTCAACTGAACACAATCGAAGTGCTAATTGCGCTTCTTTCAATGCACAATCCGACACCGACATTCACCGCCCACTTTTCCGCCTCCAGTTTTCCCTACAATTTCACCCCTCCAATTCCTTGCCTCCTTTTGGCCTCCACAATGAACGCTAACAAACAGCAGCCAATCGCCACCCCACATCCTGACATTCAAGCTGGCGATGATGATGCTGATGATGATGATGATGATGCTGCTGGTAGAGATGAGATGATAGGATGAGGATGATGAGGTTGCACCAGTTCAGGTGAACTCCAGCATCCCATCCCAAGGACCACCGAACACTCATTCTCCCAGCAGTCCAATCACTTCACTTCATTATGTATGCGCGACACAGACAATGGGCCACTGATGGACGTGCTGCAATTGCACTGCGACTAGTGGCTAGTAGCTCCAACTAGTGGCTAGTTGCTGCTGCTACTGCTGCTGCTGCCTTCCGCACTCCTTCCTTCCGACTCCTGGCCACCGCAAACACAGACGTTCCATTTTCAGCCACTTTTTGGCACTGAAAAATTAAATGAAATGAAAAATTTTAAAGAAAATTTGACTAAAAAAAAATACCAAAAAAATAAGAAGTTTTATAAATGATTTTTTTGTTATTTTTAGATTAAAATTGGTAAATAATATTTTGGCATAAATAACAAAATAAAATATAAACATCCAATATGAAAGAAAACTAACTTAAGCCATAAAAACTGAACTTCAAGATCATATTTATTCTATTTAAAACTTAACTATCAAACGTAGACTAGTTAAATCTAAAAAATAAGACCAGAAATCTTTAATATTTCTCATAATATTAATAATTACTTCCCTACCTAAGTCATTTTTCTCTCAGTGCACTGAGCTGAATGCATCGCATTCCGGAACCCCTGTGAACCTGAGCGGTTGTTGCTACTATGACTTCGACTGAATAAAATGTTTTGTAAATCTGAAACGCTTGTCCATGCACCAAGGCATGTGCGTATGTGTGTGTGTGTGTGTGTGTGACCTCTCAAAAATCCCCCTTTTGACCATTTCCGGTGGGGCAACGGGCAACGGGCAACACCTTTTGCCCAGAACCAGCATGCCGAGAGCGGAGTCAAATTGCCGAGCATGCGGTGCTAGTTTATCTATTTGCCTGCCTGACCAGCTTGTTAAGTTTTCTCTTCAGTCGATGTAGTAGCACCGCCCTTACCTCCCCCCCTTGCAGTTTCCCACATTTTCAACCCCTTTCCTCCTGGTAAAGCCACAAGTGACGGGAAGCAATGCCAAGAGTCCAGTTCCTGTTACTGGAAAAGAGCGAGACCACAAAAGCGAAAGGCCTGCCACTCACTAGCTCAGAGCACTTGAAGAAAATCTTAGAAAATCCGAAAATATTAACAAAGCTGTTAACTAAGAAAAACTAATGATTTATGATGATAAAAATACCCTTTTTTATTTTTTAAAATTAAGTTTAACTTAATTTCTAACAAAAAACTTTGCCTTCTTTTTCGAACAGTGCCCTGGCCGAGCTTATTTCTCCTGTCAGGGTGAAAATGCAGTTGTTCATCATCAAAAAGACGATGCTATGCTACGCCAAACTCCAAACTCTCAACTTTATGTGCCACCAACTCTGAGGAACTCAGGTTTCAGGATGGCAGTGGCAGCTAGCAGCTAGCAGCTAGCAGCTAGCAGCAAATGGCAAACGGCATCATCAAAGTGCCATTGGCAAAGTTATCTGGCCGCTTGTAATTTAATGTGGGCGTTACTATAAAAACTCGACCATTTTGTGCCACACTGCAGGATGTACTCTCTCTCTCTCCCCCTTCCCTCGTCTACTCTACCCTATATAACACCCTGTAGTATATGCAGTACCCAATACCCATTCTATGGTATATGGCCCCCTTTTTTGACTCTGCACAGATTGGATTTGTAAACGCAATTTTCGCTTACACAACATTATTTTAATGTAATTTTTCTATTTATTGCTAGGCAGTGTTTTAGGCTGGACCAAAAATGCAGTTAAAGTGAAAGATATGTGGATAGGGAAATGAGAAAGAAAACTTAAACTTAAAGTTTGACTTTCTTAAGACTAGAATTTGAAACTATAAAAGTTTGTAGAAAATCTTATTTTAGATCTTAGAAAGATCTCCTTATTAGTAGCTCATGAAAGTTCTTAGTTCTTTAAAAATAATAATAAGTTATAGAAATAAGGAAAATAATGTAAAATCAGTGCCACCCTAGGGCAAAAAAGGGCATAATTTATATGCAACATTTTTTTTTTTACAAGCTCTCCGATATTATAGATTTAAGTGCACACATTAAGCGAGTTACGCAGCGGCCACAACGAACGCAGCCATTATTATTATGAAAACGCGCTTGGCTCTATTCAATTTTATAAGCTCTTTGCATATACATATAGTATATAAAAAAACACAAAACAAAACAAAACAATGCGATGCGTTGGCCAGGACCTTTGGCTAAGTGCAATGTGGCCATAGCTATGGCTATATAGCGACAACATCAACTTCCATTCGTCCTTTTAATGGCTGGCCCACGGAAATGTTTTCATAAAAGCCAAAAGGACGGCTGGACGATGCCGACGGGCCGATTTATGAGGCCTTCAGGTCATGAGTTGTTTGCCTGCTCATTAAATCCCTGAACGTATTTTCGCATCCCATCCGAATTCATTCTCTCATTGCCCAAGTATGTGGCCCCATCAAAGTCGATTACCTAGAAAATGGTCATGGCATGGCCGCAATGTCAATCGATTAAGTTGCATTAGTCTGGCAGAAAAGTCTAGAGAGACCACAGAGAGTCCAGGGAGTGTCCAGGATCTCCTTTCGTTTCAAAGTTCTTCAGCTCGTTTTCTATGACCCCCGATGGCACTCGGCTGATTGTCAAATTACATTATCATCCCCCTACTGGAGGAGCGTCTGTGTTTTGACAGCTGTTTTTGGCTATTGACATTCGCTTCTTGACACAAACACCCACACATGAGGACGAACCTCTAAACGAAATCCTGAGCCCCTGACTAAGGGAGAACCAACAGAACCCTTCGAATCCTTAGAACCCGTAGAACCCTGGAATGATTTTTTGATTCCAGCACTTGGAAAAAATAGCTACCTGGCGGCTATAACTCTTTCTATATCAAAAGAACTTACATAATCCTTTTCCTGCTTTTTAATACAATTTAATGAACCGTGAAAAGCCTCCTAGATTTCTCTCAGTGCTTGCATCATCTTTGTAGAGTGACGATATTTAGTAGCAGGCAAATGCCCTGCGTTTTTATGGCCAGGCATCATCAAAGTTAATTTGGCCCAAAGACCAGGGCTTCGGGCCTTTTTCGGTCTGAAACTCTTGAGGTTTACTCTACCCGAAACTATTAGCCTTTTTTGGGGTAAAAGTTTCAGACGGATTTTCGGCAGCCCTGCAAGTGAAAAAGTTACTCCCTCAAACCAAGGAAAAGTTTACCAACCCTACCTGGGCAACAAAATCAACTGCAAACGAGTATGTGACCTGTCGTCTGCCTTTCTTCTCTCTCTCTCTCTCTCTCTCTGGTGAAAGTTCAATAATAAAAATCAGTTTTATTGCTCAATATATTCTAATTACGATAATTTCCACGTAAATGCAACAAAAACTTGACTAATTTCAGTAGCCAGGAGACCAGCCTTCCAGCCTTCCTTTACCGTTGTTGTTGTTAATTCAAGAAGTGTCCCTGATAAAGTGTAATTATTCCATGAATATCGAAAAAGTGGTCGTCGTGAGTAGTTCCCTAAAATAAAAAGGGGAACAAAAGGGAAGAAAGGGAAGAAAGGAAAAAGGAAAAGCCAAGGGGAGCTGTGTGATTTTATGGTAATTTGTGTGTAATGAAAACTAATAGCAATTGATTGTACGACGTGAACGTGGGTCAAGGGGGCCCAGCCCAGCCATGGATCCTTTTCGAAATTGTCGCTGACTAAGTAAACAAACTGGACAAACCTGACACCTGATAATGGTTATATATATACGCACTTCATTCCCCAAATCACCTCACATGTATATATATTCTAACATTCCAGCTGTGGTCATCAAAATGTTTTCGGCCAACCGATTGTCTGGCTTAATCCAGCTGGAAGGCTAGCAGGGAGCTGACTCATTGT
Source organism: Drosophila eugracilis (assembly GCF_018153835.1). NCBI lineage: Eukaryota > Metazoa > Arthropoda > Insecta > Diptera > Drosophilidae > Drosophila > Drosophila eugracilis. Next base: position 724,812 of record NW_024573270.1, read on the forward strand.
TCGTAACCCATATAAGCTTTTATAATAGTTTACGTAAATTATTATTATTTTAATGCCTTGCCTTTTTGCCCAAGAAGAACTTTTACTTAAAGGCCTCTTGCTTGGCCTTTGTTTGGGTTTTTAAAGTATTAAAGGGCCTAGATTGCAGGTTGACAACCTGCTTGAGCTTAGGCAAATTAAAGTGCAAGTTAAAATTGAACTCTTAAAAAACCTTTTCCATTTGTAAAACTCATTATTATTGCATTTAAAGAAAACTGTTTTCCGTTCAAGGACTCAAGTTGGGCCATCATCTGCTGCACTTATTTCATTTAACCCGATAATTTCGCTCTTCAGACTTTCATTTTCCACTGACAGATCGAAATAATAAAAGAGGAAAAGCGTGAAAAAAACTTAAAAAACGAATAACGAAAAACGAAAAACCGTAATGACCAGCAAATGCCAGGTGCAGGTTTTCAGAGATTTTTTTCAGCCAGCTGGCAAAAAAAAAAAAACCAAAAAAAAGAAGGGAAAACAAAAATCCTTGCAGCATGCAATCTCCGCCATCTTGATGCATTCTTATAATTCGCCGGGCATGCAACCGACATTTGTTGGATGCCACACGAATTTCGTTGGCCAGAATCCTATCCTTTGTGATCCTACTTATATACCCCTGGCACGCGACTATCCATTATCTAACTTAAAGAGAGTGTCAGTATGAGAGACGCCAAGGCAGAGGGCGAGAAGAGCTCTTGAAATGAGACCACAATTTTGTGGTGCATGAAAGTTGCAAACATTTTTGCTTGATTAACTTTTTGAAATGAATATCAATATGCGGAATATAGAAAACAACCAATAAGCAAAGAGAAAGGACAAGATGCAGATACAGATACGGATACATAAGTGTGGCAATATGGGCAAGCATTTTCATTATTGTCTGGCCAACTGATTTATGCCATTCAATTCGCTTTCGGCAGACAAACCGCCGGAAAATGAAGCCCATGAATCAGTTGTGTGGCCAATTCGGAATACAAATGCCAAGCAGCAGCAGCAGCAGCAGCAGCTGTTGACCCCCCAACCTCTGACCAACACTCATTCACCCCCCACCTTCCACAATCTCGGAAAAAGTTAAACGATAAAGTTTTCCCAGCTCGATGGCCTTGACTCGAAACTCAATCATTGTTCGGTGTTTGACCAAGGGGCCAATGGCTAGATTCGCAGTCAAAGCGAAGGAGATGTCCCGCCGAAAGTCCGTCCGGACTTATTGTCCGACAATATCCGATGGTGTGTCCGCAGAGTTTCCAAAGGTTATTCATGGGTTAAGTTGCCACTTTGAGACAGAATCAAAGACAATATAAAGGCTAAGGGTAGAGCTAGCCTAAGAAAAAACGCAACACTTATTTTGAATACTCCAGCACTTTTAATCCAGAAATTTCTATGAAAATATTTCAGAACATAGTAGCCTGGCGGAGCACAGCTCTCCCGGCCAAACGCTGGCGATCAGGGAACAGAAGCCACTTATGTGGGTCACAGCTCGACGACCGTGGACGCCGAAACACAAGCCAAGGTGTTGAGGTTGTTGAGAAGCTTAGTAAGCAGCAGCAGGAAAAGGATGCTGAGCATTCATCGTCCTTTCCAAAGCCAGAACAGAATTAGCGAAACTATCGCTTTCCTTCTTCTGGTGTGGAACCAAATTTAAATGACATTCTGAATCTTCTACTTAAGAGGCGGCTTCCTTCGCTTAAAAGGTTCCCCCCCTGCAACGTGCAATGCGTGTGGAACTGCAGAAGGAGCTCTCAACTTGCGTTACTGTTTCTTAGCCTCCGAAAAACAAGAAATCCGTCCGTCCCTCCGATGACACCATAAAATCAAGCGCTGGTTTAGCGTTGGCCGCGACTCCCAGCGCCTTCCAAATATTTGTTTTTGTTGGCCACGTTAAAATTTTTGTTCTTTTACAAAAATATTGTCATAACATTCAAGTTAGTTAACAAATCGGTGGGTCATCATGGAGCATTTTTGGACGAGAAACGAGGATTACGATCTGTGAAAGACAATTCTGTTTAGGGATTTAGTTTTGATCTGTCAAAGCAATAAAAAACGTGACAACTTCACGAAATATACCAAAGCACCTTCCTCTAATTGAGAACTGATAGATTCCATAACAAGAACTGTATTTTAACTTTGAAAACTGATCGACGGCTTATGAATATGTCATTCTGAACCAAACGGCAAGAAGGCCACCTTGAACTGAACCAAAAGTACTTTTTACTTTCGGAATTTGATATTCTTTAAAATTGAATAATTTAATTCTTGTGATTGTTGACCAAATGTTTGCCTAACAGCTTTATAAAAGCTATAATTGAAGTTGATTGATCAGTTTATTGATATCATTCTAGGGAAACAACCAGAAAATTCAAGCTCCTCTATATCACTTTTCTTGACTTTTTGAAGATTTTGATTTTGACAAGTGGCATTGATTTTTGTTTCTCTTGCAATGGCAGCATTTGATTTTTGTTTTTGTATAGATTTAATTTAACAAATAGACATAAATAAACATAGAGCTTGAGGGAAATGAGAGGGGCGCGTGGCTGTTCCAAAATGAAAAGCTTTTGTAGCTTTTTTTGGAAAATTTGTTGAGAAGCGACTGGGGGATTTCCTGTAAGAAAGAAGATTTTTAATTTAAAAATTTGATTAATATTTATTTTAAATTTCTTCTATATACTAGATGTTCTACAAGGTATAGAGTTGATATATATTTTTATTTAATATTTTATTAATTTTTCTAAAAGATTTCTGCAAAAATTTCAAGTTAAGTTTGAAGTAAGCAAATCTCTTAAGAAACTGAAAGTAAACTTATAACTTTGGTTTGTTTATAAGTACAGTGATGCCTCTTTAGATACACTTGAAGCTTCTAAAGCTCACTCTCTCTCTGTCTCGCTGTCTCTCTGAAAGAAATAGACAAAATGAAATACAGAAGAAAACATTTTGTCTATATTGGGAGGATCGAACGAAAGGCAAAGCTAAGAGCTAACATTCTCGCGCTCTCTCGCTGCCGCTCTGTGTTGCTCTTGTTGGGATACAAATTGGATATAGACAGATCGGGCGTAGGTTCTCACGATATTGCGGTCTCCGGGTATATCACTTTCAGATACGGATGCTGTGCGCTCCCGTGCGAACGCAGCGGAAAAAACAGAGCGGAAGATTCCGCGTTTGACGTTGTATCTTTGTATCTTTGTATCTGACAGATATTCGGAATCTATTTATTATTACTTTCTGCGGCTGGCCTTTTTGTATTGTTCCACGTTGTTGCCATTTCTCGGTGTGTTCTTGTTTTTTCCTTTATTCACATTTTTCGTGTTTCTTCGTTTGACTTTTCTATATATATTTGATATATATATATATTGGAAACATCTATATATATATATATATGGTATATAATTTGTTTGTCGCGTCGACCCACAACAAATCGGACAAGTGGAAATAACAATATGGAATGTGCAACGTGGCGTATGTGTGATGCAGCCAAAGGAAAAGTGCGTTTTTCTTAGAAATTTTTGTTGAGTGAAAGTGATGGTGATGGTGAAAGTGCAAAGCAGTGAGTGAATGTGAAAGAGAAAGAGAGAGAAAGAGGCACACCTGTGCACCTGGCCAAGAAGGCTATATAAACCACCCCCCCCCTGGCTATGACGTCATAATCTCAACTATATACAGATATATATAAATATATATATAAGAAGATATATTAATATATATATATATATTGTATGTATTTGGAAAATAGAAGGCAAAAGAACGCTCTGGCAACCGCACAATCATACAGTCAATTTGCGCTGTGTTTTTCGGGGCATTAAAACAAAAGCATTTCACTACGAAATATTTATTATCGTGTGTACCAAATGTGGAATGTGTTTATAGTAGCCCCCAGAAAGTCCAGCAACGAGATCGCCACTATTTTCCATCTTCCTTTCCTCCCTGCCTACCTACCTACCTCCCTCTCCCTACCCCTTGTGGGAAAACACACACGTTTCTCCGTCTTCATTTCAATCATCCACATAGCATTGCTCTTCCTTTCAAATAGTTTCGATTTGAAGATCCTTCAATCTCACTCGGTTCTATATATATCTGCTTATAAACTAACTTGTCATCTCTGATGGCCCACTCGATAGATAATCCATCAGGAAAAGCTAAAACAACAACAACAACAACAACTGGCAGCGGAAATAACAAAAACCAAAATGAATCTGCGGAGTGAAATCAGTTCATTAACCAAATCGATCGTGTGAGTTTGGACATTACGATTCTAACACCTATATCTATATATTATATATTGCTTAAAGGTGAGTGATCTGAGGTTACTGAAAGATCACTCTTTTTTGGCTTAAATAGACTTTTTTTTTGATTTTTTATTCCTAATCAAAAATGTTTCTAAAAATCACAAGTTAACCCTGTAAAGTCTAACCTTCCTTGGAAAAACAAAAAGAAAACAATGGAAATTAGTTTACAGTGAAGCCAATGTTTGGGTGTGTTTATCAAAGGGAATTCTTTTCTCTTTTTTTTAACTTCAAGAATAACATAAAATCTGTAGAAAACAAACAAAATTGTGTGGTTTTGTATAATAAAAAGAATTCAATTTATTGCAGTTTTTTGTTACAACATTTTTGGTAAACAAAAATCAAGCAAAATCCAGTCAAGTTTAAGTTTTCTTCTCTTAAAAGTTTTTAATCAAGAAAAATATATAAAAAAGGCAAAATTTTATTAAAATATTTATTGTTTTTTCTGCCTAAATATTAACATTATTATAGAATTTCAAGATTAGGTTAAAACTTAGAAAATATTTCAAATGAAAAGTGAAAAATATTTGCCTTTTCTGAACACATTTTTTGATTATTTTCTTTTTGACTTTCCTTGGACTTTCCAAAGCCCCCCCAAAAAATCCTATCTTTTAGCTTCCATTAGAAAACAGCTTCAGCCTTGATCTATTCTAACTGAGAAAACCTTAACCCTGAGACCTAATGGCATCCTTTCTGGAGAGATCTCTAGTTGTTGCCACACATTTGTGGCACATCTTGTTTGTGTTTTTATCATATCCGGCAATCAATTGGCACGCAATCTCGCACAATTCGCCACTTAATTTCTATTTTTAATAACATTAACAACAATCGGGCGTGTTGGCCATGGGCAGGGACCGGGGGGCTGTCCAAAAAGCATTCACAACAAATTTGAAAATGAATCAAGAGCTTATTTTTGGTGGCGCGTCGAGGCAAAACATATTTTTAAAAACGTTTGCCAGCGGATTCCCTCCAAGAATTTCGCATAAGTGTGTGAAGCTGTAAAAATTTCAAAAACAAAACATTCTTCTTTTTTTTTTTTTTTGCCTCTCCAGTAAACTTTTTAAACTATATAAAACAAACAAAAACTATATACGAAATATATATATTGTATGTAGAAGAGAAGCCCCGTAAATCTGCTGAGACCAACTTAATTCCAATGAATTGAAAATCCAAAGAAAAAATGTATTTTGACTAAGCGAATTCTTCTGAGAAAACCATTTAAATTTCTTAACATAAAATGGGAACTTTATCGTCCTAGACTCGATTACTCGATGACAGAAAAAAGCATTGAGTTGGCCTGAACCGAATAAATTTAGCTCGGCAACCAATTAAAACTGGAATTCGGTGACTAGAATGGGTTTTCAAAAATTCCCAAAAAAATTATTTAAATATTAAAAATAATAACTTTAGTTAGTTTTAAGGGTTTTCGACAGGGAAAGTATTCGTGAAATTAAAATATAAATCCTTTTAAAGACTTCAACGGAAATTCGCGAAAATGTAAACTAGTGAGAACTTTTAATATTAATTAATATTCATTAAAATATTTAAAAATTCTTAAAAAATCTCTTATTTAACACTACAAAATAACCAAAAAGATCCTCTTGTTGAGCTTAATTTTTCGCTGTGTAATTAATAGATGTGTAGAGATCATCAGTCAGACATCAGACAAATGGTTCTTGAGGTTTCCCTCGCCCTCGTCAACATCTCCACCCCTCCACCCACTCCGCCCCTTGTCAATGTCATTTCACATACGTGACACAATTCTCCGGGGGAAAGAGGGTGTAAAAAAGATTATAAAAGTGAGCGGGCTAGAGGCCAATGTCGGGCGTGGGCTAGCCATGATATTAGATCAAGGCAAGATCGGCCAGCTGCAGCAGCTTTCTACTTTTCTTTCTTTTTTTTTTTGCTATTTCATTAACTTTTTTGTCCTTATTCAGATAACCAGCATCAACCTGGGCAACAATGCCAGTACACCGAAAGCAAGATACAACATACAGCTGACTAAAAATGCGAGCTGTTTATTTAATAAATAAATAAATATAAAAACAAAAAAAAGAAAAACCAAAAGCAAAACGCCTTGGTATACGCCATAAACCTCGCACAGCGAAACACAAACCAGAAGCCCAGGCCAGGCCAGAATACGGCCAAGTAATTGGGATAGCTCGTGGATCGAATGTGGATGGGGATTTTGGGATACGGAACAGCCAGCCGGGAGACCACAAGATGATGTTCACACGTGCCCAGGTGCGCAAGCAGAAGACCACCAACTCGAGCAGCCAGCGACCTCGAAGCTCGGGAGGATCATCGTCACGTCATGAGGTGGGTAAACTATTATTATTATTTGTTAATTAAAAGTAATATTATAATATAATTATTATATTATGATTTCTTAAAGAAAATATGTGTAAAATCTTGAAGTTTCCATTTACAAAATCCTCACAAAAACCTTAACGAATCTTAAAATATTCTAAAAGCCAAAACAGTTTCCTCATTTTTGGCTAGTCACTTTGAAATAATTAACATTTAATGGTTATATTTACAAATTTCAACCATTCCAGTCTGTTCTGTTAAGCTTTTGTTTAACAATTTAGAAGAATAAAACTAATGTATAAACAGAAACTTAAGTGCCTTCTTCTGTGTCTGTGTTTAGGTATTTCAAAAAAATAAGCTAGTTGAGTTTTAAATTGGCACACACAACACGTGTTGCGAATTTTAATTATAATCAAAAAAATAATTATTAATAAATCTTACTAATAATAATCCCACCTTCCAGAGTCGCTACAAACAGAGCTCCACCAGCAGCAGTGGTGCTGGCAGTGGCCTGAGTGGCAGCAGTGGTACTTCTGGTGCCAGACGAGATCAATATCGGGATAGAGATCATTATGGAAAGCATTCCTTTGAGCTGCCACGCCAGCACTCCAAGGAGGAGGCATATCATCGGGATAGGGACAGGGATAGAGATCGAGATCGGGAAAGCAGTACTGGTGGTGGTGGTGGCGTTGGCGGAAGTGGCAATGGTGGTGGCGTTACTGGCGGTAACGTCTATGTGGACAGAAGGACTCGGCCAAGAAGCATCACCAATCGTCGGGGGGCCATCAAGCATCAGAAGTGAGTTGAGTTTGGATTTTGAAAATGTTTTTAATATTAATTTAGAATTTATAAAGCTTTTTTCTATCTTATCTTTAAGAAATATTTGTGATATTTTATTAGAAACTGTTTAAAACTAAGTTAAAATTGTGTTTATTTTCCTTTCCAGAACCCACGACATCAATGGCCATCGCTTTGTGGCGAAATTCTTTCGCCAACCCACTTTCTGTGCCTTTTGCAATTTGTTTCTTTGGGGTTTTGGCAAGCAGGGATATCAGTGTATCAGTAAGTTAAAACTAACTAACTAACTAAAAACTAAAAATACAACTTTAATATTTTCTGTCTTTACAGTCTGTCAAACGGTGGTGCATAAGAAATGCCATGAAAAGTTGCTGGGAAAATGTTCCGGTTCCGTTTTCACCTCTGCGAGTACAATTGTAGGTTTTTGATTTAGGATAAATTTAGGAAAATATTAACATTAATATAAACTAAAACTATTTTAGTTACTTCGCGAGCGGTTCAAGATTGATATGCCACATCGTTTCAAGCCTCACACCTTTATGTCGCCCACCTTTTGTGACCACTGCGGTTCCCTGATGGGTGGATTTTTTATTCAGGGTCTTAAATGTGAAGGTGAGTTGGGTATTAACTAATTAAGTTAATATTTTAAGGGCATTTAGTTACTCATTCTTGTTGCGATTTCAAAATTGGCTAGATATAGTGACTCGAGCTTTCGCCAGGTGGCACCATCTGTGCCTGAGGTAAACCGCAGAGCTTTTTATTAAAAGCTTCTTCGTTTTTTTTAGTGGTTATAAGAACCACAGATTGTTGGGCTTTTGGCTCTCATCACATAATGTAACGGTTAACAAGAATAGGGGGTAATATTAGAGGGAAGTTCCCTTCTGCTTCTTACTGTGATTTCCTTGGTGTTAAGAGGTAGTTTACACAGGTGTAAAAATGTTGTTCATGAATTAAAAACGGTTAAAAGTGTGTTAGGTTTAGGTAGAATATATAAACTAGTTTTTCTTTTGGAAATATTAAAGGTTTTTTTGAATTTTTTGAGTTTTTTTACAAGTAAATTTCACAAATAAGATCTTTAAAAATCATTTATGTTTCATTTTGGTTAATTTATGAGAGCAACGCACTCAAAGTTTCCAGAGAAACTCAGGAAATTATCTCCCATGTTCTTGGAAAAGAATCCCACTGAAATGAAATTCATAAAAATATCATAAAAGCCAACAGTGCGTATGGGTGATACAAAGTGTAATGGGTGCCTCTGTATCACTCATCCGCAGTGTGTAATGGGTACATCTGTATCACTTATACGCCGTGTGTGTAATTGGTACAACTGTATCACTCATCCGCAGTGTGTAATGGGTACAACTGTATCACTCATACGCCGTGTGTAATGGGTACAACTGTATCACGCATACGCAGTGTGTAATGGATACAACTGTATCACGCATCCGCCGTGTGTGTAATGGGTACATCTATATCACTCATACGACGTGTGTAATGGGTACATCTGTATCACTCATACGCCGTGTTGGCTGTAATTTTATAAAAAAAATCTCCACACTTCTGGAAGACCCAATAAAAAATGAAATCCATTTAATATATAGCTATACAATCTACGATTTCTTCAACGATGTCGTAACTTTGTCAAGCCAAACGAGGTCCATATATCTCAGGCAGGTGCACGAAAATTGTGCAATATAAGTAACACATTTTCGGTCTTTTTTCGTTTTAAACGGCAAACAAAGAAAGAGGAAAATACTTTCACTCGATCAGTAAAGCGGAAATAATGCGAAAGCCAGATTAAGCTAAAATCTCAATAAATAATAGATGTGGAAGACAGATAGCCAGACTGCATTAGAAATCAATTTATTGCGACTTTGCCAACACAAGGCATTAGTAGAAAAAAATAGGGAAAAATCATGGCGTTCCGAACAAGTTGAAAATATCAACGCAGTTGGGAAAGGTCTCATGGTAATAGACTTGGAGGATACCCAGTAATAGGTGATGAAAAGAAAGTATTATAATGTAAGGAAGTATAGGTTTTTGGGTTACTTTCTACTATAAACTATAACCAAATTTATATTTTTTAAGTGTCCAATTACTAGGCTTAAACCCTACCATCAGCTATATTTCTTAATAAATATTTTCAGAGAAAGATTTCCCAAAAATCCTAAGCAAGCTTTTAAAAACCTATAAAACTTATTTATTTGTAAGTAAAAAGTTTCGAATGGTTTTTGCCCGAATGATTATTTTTATGATAGCTCATTAAGGCCTTAATCACCCATTAAAAATAATTTGTTTTTTGTGCTAAGTGGGAGAGTAATCCCATGGCTATGCACTTTTGCAACTGACAGGACAAGAATGCTGCAGTCTCAAAAATATCTCATATATATACATATATATATATAGTATATATGTTCCTTCTCCCCCCCACCACGTTCACAATAAATCGCAAAGATTAAGTACTGAGGCGCAGCCAGAAAACGAGAAAAAGAAAAGGCATGTTGCAGTTCTATTTCTAGTTGTTTGGCGCTTTCCAACTTTCTTCCTCTTTCTTTTGGTGATCTATAAATGTACTTTGCGGAACCGAAAAGCGTCACCATTAGCATCGCATTTACGATTTCGAGTGCTATGGTGGGTATGGGTATGGGTATGGGTATGGGAATAGATGAGATACATCCTACGTGCGGCATTTCTGGCATTCGCTTTTCCGATTTCCCCCGACGTGGCTGTGTTACGGGGGGAAAAAATTGGACAAATTTAGCCAAACATCTTGATAGCAGGTGCTACCAACAGGCAGATTGATGATCGCCCAGGAGGATATTTTAGCCGGGTGCTAAGAGTCCAAATGTTGGCGAAAATGTCAAGCGATGTTTTTGGCAGTTTTGTTTTTATTTTTGTTTTTTTTTCGATTTATAATTATTAATATGCGGAAATCAGGAATTAAGTTTTGGATAAGGAAATCAATTTCTTATTTGGTTGAGAAATAAAAAAAGGTTTTTCGGGAATATAATTGAAATTGAAAAATTGCTTAATTAGTTGCTTAGATTTTTATGGAGCTGAGATTTAGTTTTAGGTTTCTCAAAGCCAAAGTCTTTCGATTTGTATTCTTCACCATGAACTGTCTTTGATGTTTGATTGCAGTTGCCTAATTCCTTTAATTTATGACTTTTCTACATTTTAGTGACAATTAATTGGTCACACATTTTATGACAGCAAACGTAAACTCACATTTCTTGCTCTCGTTTGCTGTCTATTTCTATTTGCTCTTTCAATTTTGTTTTGTTTTTTTTTCTTAGTTTTAGTTGAATTTTATTTGGTTGTGAAAAGTACGCTGGCTTAGTTGACTTTTGTAGAATTACTTGTTGAATATATACAATTTTTTATAGTTTTAGTTTTTGATTTCGTAAATAGTTTTTAAGGGTTGTCTTTCTGAGGAAGAGGAAAGCATTTTCAGGGCTTATTTCTCTTTCCCTTTTGGTTTTGAGATACTTCTTTGGCTCTGATGGCATAACTTTCTTAAACACAAATTAACTTTGTTAAAAGTTTTTTTTCTAACACTCTACTTTCCTTACCTAAGTTAGTTTGGCCCAATTTCTTTTTAAATTTTCATATTTTGATCTTTTCTTAAGCTAAAAAACAGCCCTAAAACGCTGCAGATTCTTCATCTTCTGTAATCAAACAAGTGAGATATATATTTTTGCCATACTTATTTTAGTTAATTGTTCCGCATATTTTATGACAGACTCGCTCGCTCTCTCTCGCTCTCTCACTCTGCCTGTTTCTCTCAATTTCCTTTGTTTAATCTCTACCTCGCAGCTGAGTTTTCCGCTCTTTTCGCTTTTACTTTCGATGTGCAAAAACGATGAGCAGAATGAAGAAGCATTTTCAAACACGTCAAAAATGTTTTTGATGCTTTTTCGAAATTCGAAAAACCGCTCGCTCGGCCTGCCTTCGTGTGAAATTTATGGCGGCACAGTATGAGTGTGTGTGTTGAAAATTCTGAGGGGCATATTTCGAAATTGGCAGACACGTAGAGATAATTGAAAGAAGATGAGGAAAATGGTGATGATCTGGGATACACACACACACTCACATATACTGGCTGCCAAGTTAGCCTCTCTCTCATACAAATGGACTTCGAATTTTCCCGTGAAAATCATTGACGTGTATGCGTGTGTGTATGTGTGTTGCGAGTGTGAGTTCAGGAATCGGAATTGAAAATTTTTCAGCGCTGCCTTTCACATTTCAGTAGTTTCCGTTAATGCGTTCGCCACGTCGAGTTAGCTCCTTGATTTTTTTCTTTTCCTGTCGCGTTGACGGTAAAAATCATAACAATTGAAAAAAAAATATTAAAAAACAAATACAACACACAACTTGTGCTTAAAGTGGCTAATCAGCAATAAAAAAAAAATCAAAAATAAAAAAAAAAATATAATTATAAAACGTGAAAAAGAAAACTGTCAGCATTTTATGCGTGGAAAATCGCTAAGGAAAATCGCAGACAACGACTCGTGAGCGCTTACGTCATGCGAAAAAATTTATCTCCTACATCGGATTATATATATATATATATATATATAACTATATCTATATCTATATGGCACATATGGGCAAATAGCGAAAGCCAATAATAAACATATATTTCGAGCATGAAAAGTCCATTGGAATAATTGAAAAGCCATCGATGATTCCAGCTGACCTTCAGCCAATGACAGTTCAATTTCAGTTCTATTTACGTTTCTTTCAAATTCAGAGTTTTAAGGGGTTTTTCGAAAATATAAACCATAAGAATTTATGGGAATTTGGAAGTTAATTAAATAAACAATTTGATTAGCTTTCAGTTTTCTCTGTTTTCTAGCCAAATTAAGACCTTAATTAGTGTTTGAACTTAAAAATTAGCTAGAAATATTTGCAATATCTAATTCCCTTAAAAAATATTTGCGGAAATCTTGTCTTTGCCTGTTCGATTGCGGGGAATTAAACCTTTTTTTTTGGCCCAATTAGGCTATAATTAATGTGACTTCGGGTATTGCCAAATTCTGGCACATTATGACAGCCGTTTTGAAATCTCGAAAAATTGTATAATTAAACAGCGGCAGAGCGTCGGAGGGCAAAGATATAATATATACATGTACGACAGACAGCCACCCTATATAAATATATATATATATTTCAAGCAAGCGTTAACCTGTGAAGAATAAACTGAAGTGCCATCGAATTTATGGCTGAATCTGAATCTCTCTTGGCCCGTTCTAAATTTATCATCTTGCCCAATTGAATTGTGGGATTAGTCTTGTTAGAGAGTCTGCCACCGCACTTGCAATTAAATTGACTTATTGACATCGAATTGGCTTTGGCCGGAAATCGAAATTGAAATTGAAATTTAATTAATTTACTAAATGAAAGACAAATGGCTGAAAAAGGGGAAGTGCAGGTTTTTCTAAGCTAAATTGTAGATCTCTTGTTTATTGTTTTGAGTTTGAGATTGTTAAGCAAAATCTTGACAAGTTTTTACAACTCTTGAAAGAAGAACTTGGCTTAAGTTGATCGATCTCCTATATATATATATATATTCCGAATATAGTCTATTGTTTGGCCATAAAAAGTCAAAGCTATACGGTCTGTGCCATTTAGATAATGATATTTATATATCTGCCCATTCGAAAACAGCGTAATTACGATTAAAATATGAGAGCCTAAGCGAACCGAAGGAAACAATTAAGCTAAAAGCAGAGGAAAAGTAGAGGAAAAGCAGAGGAAAAGCAGCGGAAAAGCAGCGGAAAAGCGCCGGAAAATAAGCAAAACAAAAATTCAAAACCGAAGGTTCTGTCTCTCCTCGTGTTTTGGTGTTCTTTTTTTTTTTGTTTTTTTTTTATTTTGATTTTTGTTTGAGTGACTTTCGGCCAAAATATGCCTCTGTATTCGGATTCCACAAACTATTACTATAGTGGCGGCAGCAGCCAGCTGTATTCGCCTTACTATAGCTCCGGTTTGGGCCTGAATTTGGGCCTAGGCTCATCGCCCGGATCGAGTTATACCTCCAGCTATAACCGTTCGTATCCGGCCAGCTATATGGTACCGCTGAGTCCCTCCTCGCCCAGATCAACGAGCAGTTATTCCAGTGGCTCCGCCGGTGGAAGTAGTTCTCTACATGGCCTGGGCTCCAGATATCAACCAAAGTTAACCACCATCACGGAGACGGGCAGGCATAGTGGTCATAGCAGTCTGATGCCCTTGACCAGAATTAATTCACCAAACTATAGCAATTCGGTTGCGACTCCTAGCTATAGCTCATCGGGTGCCAGCAGTCGATATATACCAGCCAGACCGATAGCCATTAATACGGCTGATATCGATGTGAGTTCATCGAGATATCGCCGTGGTGTTACCCCCAGATCAGAGGACAGGGAGATCAAGGAGCAGCAGTCCAAAGAGCAGCAATCCAAGGAGGAAGTCAAGCAGAAGGAACAAGAGGAGCTTAAGCCATCGCAAGCCAAGGAACCAACACCAATCGAGATAACAGAACCAAATGCCGAAGCTAGACCAAATCGTAGATCCACAATCAAAAGAAATCGACCTGTCGTTAGACTATCAACCATACGACGACGTAGCAAGGATCGCGGTGAGCGAGAGAGTCCCAAGAAGGAGCAGGTTCAGGAGCATCAATTCAGGGACTTGCCACCTGCCACCGAACCCAGTTTAAGTTGGCGCCAGAAATTGGCTGAAGAATTGGCCGCATTTCCAGCCACAAGCAATAAGAAATCTCCAGGAGAATTACTACGTGAACGATTCTATATAAGAGATGAAAAGGAGGAGGAGCAACCCATCTCCAATCAAGCCAGGATCCAGCTACTCAGCCAACCACAAAGTGCTCTAAGAACTCAAACTGCAGAGATTGAGATCAGTGCCAAGAAGGAGAAAGATGAGGAGGAGAAGGACAAGGAGGATTCGGATAAACAGGAACAGGAGAATCTTGAGGAAATGCAAGAGACCATTCGACGTTTGAGTCTGGTCCAATGTCCCACTTTTCATGACATTTGCGAGGATATTTCCTCGGATAAGATCGATGATGATCTGAATGCCGGTGAGCTCCGGCGACGGGCTTCCATAATCCAAGAACAAGAACAGGAAATCCTAAACAAATTGCAAAAATCAAACTCAGGAACCTTCCAATTGATTCATCTGGAACGGAGATCCAGTCATGATAGCACCACTACCAACGATGATGATCACAAGGAGCGATCGAAAAGGCGTTCCAAGAAGACCAAAAAGTTGCGTCACAAGATCACCGCCATTGTGGAGGTGGAGAATGCCCCCCAAGCCACGCCAGTGGATCATATGCCAAGTGTCCTGGAGTTAAACGAAGAATCTCTATTGGTGCAACCTTTGATTTCACTTTCCGGTTCCGGTTCCGGTTCTAGTTCTACACCCAGTCCCAGTCCCAAGCCAAAGTTCACCGTTAACGTAGAGTCTGTGGAGGAGCATCATCAGATCCACAAGGTCTTTAAGTTGCCCAAGAAAAAGACAGTGCCCAAGGAGCAAGAGGAGTCATCTCTGCCCGAGGGATTCATGAAGGCTGCACCCAAAACGGCCAAGACATCGCCTTTGAAGAAGGCCAACAGCAAAGAGCAGCATTTGAGTGAGGCACAGATTTTCACCTTCGATGAGGCAGCCATACAGCAGCAGCAGCAGCAGCAACAGAGCCAGCTGGCCAATCAACAACAGCAACAAGTGCAACAGCTGCAGCAACAGCAACAGCAACAGCAATCGCAGCAACCCAAAACCGAGACCAAGGTCGAGGGTGTGGCCACACCCAAGCCCATTCGAAAGGCTATACAAAAATCCGAGAGCGGTGAAGACTTTTGGTCGCAAATTGGTTCCAGGGAAACTCTGTATATGACCAATCGCAAGAAGGTCTTCAACGAGCGACAGGAGCAACTTCTCGAAGAGGAAGTTCCCAAGTCACCAACCAAGACAGAAGCTAAGACACCCAAGACACCAACCACGCCTAAACTAAAGTCGGAAATTCTCATAGAGCTGAAGACAACGCCTTCGGTGGCAGCAACAACTGGTGGCAAAACAGCAGTACCGAAGGTACTACCAACACCACTAACTCCAACAGTTGTCAAAACCAATCAAGTGGAAGTACAGAAAGTGGAAAATACAAGCAAAACTCCAGCTAGTTCCTTACCAAAAGCCAAGGGAATAGAAACATCAACAGCAGCTAAGACGGCCATTGATGATGTTAAGCCAAAAGCAACAGCAATGGCTAAGAAAGATTTGCCCAAGTTAATAACAACAACAGAGGAAGCTAAGCCAATCGTAACAACCAAGACAGCAGCAGCAGTTGCAACACCAACTAAAGATTCCCCAAAGACACCACAAATTAAGGTAGAAATATCACCAAAAACTGATAATGCATCAGAGGCACCCACTAAAAAGCCTACAACACTGCAACTTAAGCCAGAAACACCAACAAAGGATTCGCAAATGAAAGTAGGAACACCAGTTAAAGACTCACCAACAACGAAAGTAGCAACACCTGTAAAAGATTCACCAACAACACCACAAATCAAAGTGGAAACACCAACCAAAGATTCTCCAACAAGAAAGGTTGCTGCTACACCAGCAACACCACAAGCCAAGTCAGCTGCAACAACAATACCAACACAAATCAAAGCGACAACCACCAAAGTTGACACACCAGCAACACCACTAAAAACACCACAAGCCAAACCAGCAACAGATGATGCCAAAACAGCACCAGCAACACCAAAGATAACAACGGCCAAGATTAACATGACAGCAACAGCAACAGCAGCAGCAGCAGCAGGAAAAACAATATCACCCAAGGGGGCCAAGCAATCTGGCAACGCCGTAGCCATGACAACAGCAACAGCAACACCAGCGGCCAAATCAAAATTGAACGAAACAGCAGGGCCAAAAATAAATAGCGGGCAGCCGGCCAAGTCACCTGAACAACAACAGGCAACGGCAGCCGCAGTCGCAGTCGAAACGAAAATAAATAAAACAACGCACAAGGAACAACAGCAACAGCAACAGCAACAGCAGCAGCAACAATCGATCGACACGGCAGCAACATTGGTGCCACAAACGGAAACCAAAACGAAATTGACGGAAGCCGCTGAGCCAACGGCCAAGTCAAAGGTGCAATCACCGAAAACGACAAAGCCAAAAAGTGCCGGCAAAACAAATGTTGGCAAAAAGAAAGCTGCAACGCCAGCTGCATCAGGAGCAGCAACGCCACCAACGCCAGCAGCAGCGGCAGCAACAGAAACTGTAACAGCTTTGTCTGAGAGCAATGTGACCCCAATCAATGCCGATCAATTTATAACGCTGGCCCCCACAAAGGCGGCCAAAACATCGCCGAACAAGCAACAACCATTGCAAGTGCAACAGCAACAGCAGCAACAGCAACAGAAGCAGCAGCAGCGGCAACAGGCCACAAATGCGTCATCGCCGGCGGCAACAGGCGATGCAACCACAACGCCCACAACAATAACAATTGGTGTTGCTGCTGTTAATGTTGCTGTTGCTGTTGCTGTTGCTGATGCTAATGCTGCTGCTGATACTACTACCTCGCTCAGCGGCAACAACAGCTGCGGCGAAGGCGTCGGCAATAATTTATCAAAGTTTGCAACAGTATCGAATTTGGCACAGTGTCTGCGAGACGTTGATGCCGAGCTAGAGGACTATATACCCTCGTCGGCGGAAAATAGCGAAGACGACGACGAAGACGAAGATAGCGACGACGACAACAGCGGCGACAGCAGCAACAGTTCCGACGATTATTCCAGTGTTGACGGTTGTGCAAATTTAAGCGCCAGCATGAAGAAGAAACAGCGCAAGGAGAAAAAGAAGCAAAAGGCGAAAGCCGCCGCCGCTGAAGCCAAACGGTTTGATCCTCACAA
The DNA here is from genome assembly GCF_018153835.1 of Drosophila eugracilis. NCBI lineage: Eukaryota > Metazoa > Arthropoda > Insecta > Diptera > Drosophilidae > Drosophila > Drosophila eugracilis. The sequence goes on from NW_024573270.1 coordinate 742,159, forward strand.
AAAGATCAAAATCGATACAACCAACAAGTGTTATGTGAAGGAGGAGGCGCCACGATATCCATTGGTGGCCACACCGCGTCCCCTATGGAAACGTGAAAAAATCGTCTATTCCGATGAGAATACCGATGATGAGAGTGGCAGCGAAGAGGGTAGCGGTGGATCATTGGATGAGGATAGTGATGATGAGAGTGGCGGCGAGGAATGCAGCTCATCCAGCAGTAGTGCCAGTTCTGAGGATCTCGATGTGGCTACCAAGGCTACCAATTCATCGTCTACGACCACAACGGTTGTGGATTCACCCAGTTCGGGTGGCTCAAATGCCGGGACATTGGGTGTAACAAGTGGTGGCGGTGCCTCAACATCAAGTTCGCCGTCCATCATCCGGATGAGCACCTGCAGCAACGATTCCGGATTCGAAGGCGGCACTGCGCCCTCCAGTCCCAAGAAGATGTTAGGTAAGACCTACTCCCTGGGTTTCGATCCTCAGCGAAATTCTTTCGCAAAAAGACAGCGGACAGATTAGTTAGTACACTGAAAAGAAAATTGGCAATGTTAGGGTTTTATATTTATCAGAAAGGAAAGAAAAAGAACATTTTCCATCTTAAAAGAAACTGATAAATGAGCCCATTAAGATGCTATTAATCATTCTGATAAATAACTAAAAAACTATTTGACATAACTTATTGCCATAATTTGTTCTCAGTGTACATCAAAACATATCCCCCCCTCGACCCGCTGGTCACTTGAGTGCACGGCACGTGTCCGGATCAGAAAAAAAAAGAGCTTTCTTACTTACTTACTGTCTATGATGCCAGGCATTTCGGAATGCTTTCGTTTTCTCTACAAAAACAAAAAAAAAAAACAACACCGATCTATATAGATATGAGATCTATAAGATATAGATAGCGGCTGCCGCTGGCATGCAAACAATTCTGGGGAAAATGTATAGAGACACAATGGGTTATAAACAAAGTCATAACGATCAATAGGAGGTAGTATATCATGATCCGGGCAAAAGCGATGTTCCCCCATCATCATCATCATCATCTACAAGAATATATTCTCGTGTAGTCGCCGCTGGGATTAGTTAGGCATTCGAACTCAAAGTGTTAACTAGGAAGTGGAAAATTTATGCTTGGAAATTGTGTTTTTTTTCTCTGAACAATGAGACAAGTTCAACGAACTGCAGCTGGAGGAAAATTGTGAGTTATTATTGGGTGGAAAATGCGAAATTTTTCCTATTTTTTTTTTTGGCTTGTTTTTTTTTGTTACATTTCTTTCTGGGTTACCAGAGATTGTCGGTGTGTGGTTGTGTGGTTTTTTATGGGAATTTTATAAAAACGAATATTTGGGAAATGGAAATTTTAGTGGTGAAGTTTGGAATTCTCTTTCTTGGTTTGTCGTTTGTACTAACCTCCGGTTAGAGGTTTCTTAAAAAATGTTAAAAACAGAAATTTCTGTACTTTTATGGTTGTTTTACTTTGAATTCTTGTCCTTTCCTCGTATAAAGAGGGCTTATATTTTTATATCCCTTTCCCTAGGTAATACCTTTTACCATTTTTTAGTTTCATGTTCCTTACATTCCTAGCTTTTATAGCTTTTAATTGCTAGAAAAAACATAAGAAAAACAAAAGGTATTTCTTAAGCATTGTTAGTCATCTTGTGAATATGGGAAATCGACTTCCTATTTCTATTGCTCGATTCGTATTTTTATGTAATTTTTCGTTGAGAATTTTATCGCTGCTTACTGTTCCGTGGTGGCGTTTCCTTGATGTTTGTACGAGAATTTGCTAGAGAGACCCGCTGCCAGAGAAGAGAAACGTAGAATCTACAAGTTGGCATTTTACTTTTAGCCAAAAACAACAAATGAAAACAAATTGTTTAGGTCATCGTCGTGTCGTGTCTGTCTGGTCTGAGCAAAGAGCAAAAAGAGAAAAGAAAGCTTTCTTTTGCATAGCGAATATAGATATATACATATACATATTATTCAAAAAAAAAAAAAAAAATAGATATATCTTCTAAGATACTAACTATACTAGATATTTTGACATTCCCCCCATGCAGTTGATTTAACCAAAAAAATACAATAGAAAACAACGCAGTTATATGTCTATACAGTCAATTCCCTTGCCTCGATTATATAAAAATTCACTCAATGAGCGCGAAAATAGTGTTTGGTTAACACACTGCGTATACGTGATATCCGGGCATCTGCCTCAATTAGTTGGAAATTCAATCAAAGTGGGCAGATTGCGATTGCGTTTGCGGATTCGCATTGTTTATGCCAGCAGAACCTCATAGCCAGCAAATAATCAACGGAAATTCATGTCTTTAAAATGAATTCAATGCACTGAAAATAATAATTTGTTAATGTTTTATTATGCTAGAAAAGGAGGTTGGGGAAACTCTTAGGTTCTTCTTAGTTACCTAAGGTTTGGTTATGATTTTATGGATTTTTAAATTGGTTTTCAATTATAATCTATATTAAGTTCTTATTATTCATTTATAAAGGGAAATAAATATGTTAATTTTATTCAAAGAAAATCTTTTATAAGATATAGTCAAGAAGTAATAGAAAATCTTTGGGAAATCCTTAGCTTAAATTTGTAGTTAGTCTCCTCTCTTCATAAACCAAAACATAGGTCAACTTCCAGACTAGTAATTTTCCAATCGAAAAACCACATTTCTTGCAGCCAATAAATCGCAACAGAAGATTGGGTAACAAGCCCCCTTAGCCGACAATAATTTATTCATAATAATATTAATTTGTTTGCAATTAATTTCACTCCAAAATGCTGATGTGTTGTGCGTGGGCTTGGGCCATATATACTCACATCCAACATTCATGTCGAAAATCGAATCGAAACACGCGAACCCAGAATGTGACGTGAATTGTCACAAGAAATGCGAGCGGCTCACGGCCAATTTATGCGGTGTCAATCAGAAACTCATCGTCGAGGCACTCAACCACGTGAAGCGAGGTAAAAATCAGACAAAACTGCACAAATCACACTCGGGAATGTGTGCACAAAAATAATGGAGGAGGCCAACAAATAATATTCACACACATTTTGTGCCTCGAATTTATGGTTCTGATTTTGCTTTTAGAACAGAATTTAAAATGTGTTAATTATTGAGTGACTGGAAACCAGGAAATTGTCAGGGGAAGTCTTTGTTTTTTTTCTTTAAAGAAATTGAAAGTGTCTTTAGTTAGCTTAATGAATATATTTATTAAGTATTAAAAAAGGTTTTCCAAGTAAGCAGTGAGTTTGGCTTTTTCTTTGTCATTTTTCTTTTGTACAAAATTCTGGAAAAATTTAAAATTGTTTAAAATCCCAAAAATTTCTTGAAATAACTTTAAAGTTGATATAAAATAGCCTTCTAAAGCAAATCTCTAAGCAAAATCAGAGCTAGAAAATATCGAAACATATAGTAGATCTCGACTAGAACCCGACTAATATTCTCGAATAATTAGGAGCCCGTGAAGCCCGTGACTCACCCAGTACACCGCCCAGTTTGAATCCAGCCTATAAGATCGACCCCAGCGAAGAACACGATGGTATGCCGATATTAAATGATATGCCCCCCACCTCCCCCTCTCGAATTTGCACTCAAGTGACCAACGGAAACTGCTCATTAATCGAACATTTATCTATCTGTAATATATAATATATTCTTAATGATTTTAACTAACTTTAACTTTCTATGACTTTCTTTCTCTCTATCTTCTATATATATACATATTATATATCTTTTGCTGTCTCGAACGCACAGAAACATCATATACATATTCACAATTCCAAAAATCCGGACGTTTCACTGCGCCAGCAACAGTAATACCTAGATTTAAGAATTATTCGGTAGATGATTTCCACTTTCTGGCCGTTCTTGGCAAGGGAAGTTTTGGCAAGGTGAGTTCACTGTTTATGTTTGCTTAAATATAATAATATTTAAATTAAATTTGTTAACAGGTTCTTTTGGCTGAGCTGCGTGATACCACGTACTACTATGCCATCAAGTGCCTGAAGAAGGATGTCGTCCTGGAGGATGATGATGTCGACTCGACCCTTATTGAACGCAAGGTCCTGGCCTTGGGCACCAAACATCCCTATCTGTGTCATCTGTTTTGCACCTTCCAAACGGAGGTAAGTTATGGAAATATTGATTTTGAGGCAAAGAAGCTTAAATCTAAATTTTGTTTACTAATTTGAAAACTAAAAAGTTCAAATTTCAACTAAATTCAAGCATCTTCGTGATGGATTTTTCTATATTTAAATATTGTTAAGCCACTTGAAGGGGTAAAAAACATTTGTACTAACATTTTATGGTTGTAAGACCATTAAACTGCAGTTTTGATAATTAAAATACCTTTTATTGCTGAGGCTTTAAAGTGAAGTACCTAAAAACTGAGTCATCTAGTCATGTCTAACACCTGTTAGCCAAGCCAAGACCTTGATTAGGGTCACTAAGGGTCAATGACCGCTTTGGAAAAATATAAAATGTATTTATAAAAATTTGTATGAAAATTCGAAGTTTACTTTGAGTGATCCAATCCTTTACTTTATATTAAAATATTTAAAAATAATCCAGTAAAAATCCATGTAAAAATATAAAAAACAAACCACTGCCAGCACTTTGCACATTTTTTTTTAGCTTTCGCTTAAGCGCAAATCTACAGGTGGGGGTCACCAATCGAAGGTGTGTCTGCTCTCTTGATCGATATATTTTTCATATAGAACAATCGATCGTTTTGTCTATTTTTAGCCAGAGGAAAGGTAAAACGTTCTATAATTAGAACACTGGGGTCTGGCCATCGATTGGGGCACACGACGTCGATCGGACATCATGTAGATCAGGGTGCCTGTCCGTCCGCCTAGTTTTTTGTTTTTGTTATTGTTTTTGTGTGTGTTTTTTTTCTCTCAATCTGCAGATGCAACTGCAACGTCTTGCATTGACACCGATTAGAAGGTATTTTAATTATTTATGACTTTGGGGGACGATCTCTAAATCTCTTATAAACTCGATCAATCGTTATATATCACAAATTCTCACGATTTCAATTTTATATTACGATATTTTGTGTGTAGAGCCACTTGTTCTTTGTGATGGAGTATCTGAATGGTGGTGATCTCATGTTCCATATCCAGGAGAGCGGACGCTTTTCCGAGGAACGGGCCAGATTCTATGGTGCCGAGATCATCTCGGGCCTTAAGTTCCTTCACAAAAAGGGCATTATCTATAGGTAAGTCTTAGTGTTTTTTATATACCATTAAATTATATATATATTTAACTTTTAGGGATCTCAAACTGGATAATGTCCTGCTGGATTATGAGGGACATGTTCGTATTGCCGACTTTGGCATGTGCAAATTGCAAATCTATTTGGACAAGACGGCCGATAGCTTTTGCGGCACACCCGATTATATGGCGCCCGAAATCATAAAGGTGCTACTTGGCTTTAACTATTATGAAATTAATAATACTATAAAATATAATATATATTTATTATTATTTCTAGGGTGAAAAGTACAATCAGAATGTGGATTGGTGGTCGTTTGGTGTGCTGCTCTATGAGATGCTAATCGGACAATCGCCATTCAGTGGCTGCGACGAGGACGAGCTTTTCTGGTCAATTTGCAATGAAATTCCATGGTTCCCAGTCTATATATCCGCCGAGGCCACAGGGATACTCAAGGGGGTAAGAACTATATATATATACTATATAGTATATATACTTATAACTTTAGTTTTTTAGCTGCTGGAGAAGGACTATGCGAAGCGTATTGGTTCGCAATATAGTCCAGCTGGTGATATAGCTGATCATATATTCTTTCGGCCTATCGATTGGGGATTACTGGAAAAGCGGCAAATTGAACCGCCATTTAAGCCTCAAGTAGTGAGTATTTAATGAGATTTTTATTTACTAATATTATTGATTTGTAATTTCCTTAAACGCAAACAGAAACACCCCTTGGATACGCAATATTTCGATAGGGTTTTCACCAGGGAAAGAGTTCGTCTTACGCCCATCGACAAGGAAATACTGGCATCGATGGATCAGAAGCAGTTCCACGGCTTCACCTACACGAATCCTCACATCACCTTGGACTAAAAAAAAAACTAAAAAAAAAAGGAAAAGCCTAATTAATAACCTAATTAATTATTTAGAGCAACAGTATTTGTATATGTAAATATTTATTATGGCAAAAGAGGGAGTGCAAAAAGAGAGGAGCCCCAAAAGAAGATTAACAACAACCAAAGAATGCGTTGAAATCGGGAAATCGAAATTTGAATTAACTTTGTAATTAAGCTTGGAAGCTCATCGGATTTTACGATCGTAATTCTAGTCAGTTTAGCTATACTTCTATGTCTTAAGTCTAATTGTACAGATATCCCTCCCTCCTCATATATACCTAAAACTATATCTATATATACCTATATATTTTTTTTTTTGGCAAATTATTTGTTCTTAATTTTAGTGCTTAAGCAAAAGGTCTATACGTCTATGAGAAATTAAAAAATAAACTAAAAAATAAACAACAAAAACCAACTTTGGGTTTGGTAGGGAAAATGAATGTTGAATAAAAACAATATGTCAATCAGTTGGTATTGTGATTAAGAAGCCACCGTTAGCTATGTTTTCCAGTTACAGATTATGTATGCATACAGTGCGTTTCATAGGTGTAAGTCTGTTAACTTTTCTCTCAACTTTGTATTAAGAAAATTAAGAGTTAATCATAAGCTATTTAGGACTCAAGGACTTCAATTTTATATTTCTTAAAGTTTTACAGACATGTCACTTACTGTACTGTACTGTACTGTACTGTCCATATGCAAATTTGGAGCAGTGAGAGTGATCAGTGAAGCGTTTGTCAACTGCAAAAGCCGGCTAAAGTGAAAATTCTGATCCACACACTTTTCCAACGTGCTAATCTGCATAGAGAGTTAACTTCTATACTTTACTATAACCATATAGTATATACAATGCGGGTGTCTTTTTGTCTTAATGCTAATGAGCCAGAGATGTGTGTGTTTGTTTGGGTCACCAGTGGCAGCGAGAGTGGACGGGTTATGTTTTAATGGCCATTGTAATGGGCCAACTCTCGTCTCCGGTGAACCAGTTTGATGTCAATCCACAGAAAGCAATTCAAAGAATAATTCTTCTTGGCTCTGTTATAAATCAGCCAAACAAGCTAACACTTCACAAACACACAGGCACACACACACTCTAACACCACTCACTTGATGTTTTAATAAATTTGTGTTGGCCATAACATAATAGAGGGAATAATAGAAGAGAAGAGCCACAACAACACTGGCAATGCCAAACAATAAACGTCCAGAGGCCCGGCCAGTTATGTTTTTATTTTCAATTCAAAGTGTTGGACATATTATCAAGCATAGTGGTTAGAAAGCTATTTGATTTGGTAATAGTTGGAATTTTTAAATATATTTTTTTTTAGATGTGAAATGGGAAATTAATAGTTTTTAGAAAAAATCTTAAAAATTAGAAATATTTAAAATAGAAGGGTTGTAAAATTCAATGGAATTTAAAAGACTAGAATATAATGTATGCTTTTTTTTACCCATTTTAATTTTTTATATTTATTTGCAATTTTTTAGAACATTAAAAGTTAGGAAATATGTTTTTAGGATTTAGTTTTTGTTTTTAAAAGTTTAAATATGCTTAAACTAAACTTTATTTTGCTTGTGAAATATTTTTTTAAAAATACTTAAAGAACTCATAGATTGTCCAAATATTTTCTAGAATTTTATAAGCCAAAAAATAAAATCCTAAAAAATATTTAAAAAATCAAAAATAATGTTCCTTCGATGTGATTTATAGTTTTAAGTGTAAATAATTTGTACTTAGCTAATTTTAAGGTTTTAAATGTACTTCCACCCAAGTCTGTATATATCTTGACCCACTGTGCATTCGCTTACCGTACGGTATTTTCTCTAATTAATTCGTTTTTACGAGCGCAGTCAGCTGGATTTAGCTTGAACCGCGCCGTGCTTTTTTTTTTACTCCGTTCAGTTGGTGCAACACACGGGCCTAGAACGCGCTGCTCTTTCTGCTGCTCTCCACTTCGCGTTAAAAGTAAACCAATTTACTTATTTTTTATTCAAGTGTTTCGAAATACCAGTGTGATCCTTGTGAAAAATGAGCTAATAACAACAACGGCTAACCAATAATGAACACTTTAGGCCTATTGATGTTGAGCCTTTTGGGCCTAGTTGATAGCTATCTATCTAGCCATCAGCAGCCTTTGCTAAGGAATATCATTAAAGTGCGAGCCAGTGGCTTTATGCCTTTTGAATCGGATTTACTATTACCCCTGAATATACTCCGGCAATTGCAATCGCAGGATCGATCATCGCGATATATTGGCCAGCGACCCAAGCCGATAGTTAGGCCAAAGGTCAAGCAGCAAATCAGATTGGAAAGAGCCCATCCACTGAGAGAGGCCAAAGGCGTTCAACTCTATAATCTGATCGATGATGATGGTGAATTACTGCTGAATCTGAAGGTACACAATGAGCCAAAGGGATATCCTTCGAGAAATTATCAAGAAAGTTTGCCAGAGGAGAAAGTAAACCAAAGTAAATACCAAGGCTACGATTCACCGTGGATGCCCTCGAAATGGAGACCCACCAGCGAGTTTCCTTTGGGTGTGACCTCTTCATCGCCACGCCCACTGCCGCTGCATCAGTATCTGGGACAAAGTAATCGAATTGAACAGAGTACAGGAAAACGAAGGCGGCAGGACATTTGGCCACATAAATAAGAGATTTCATTTTAATCTTAAATTTATTTATTAATTTATTTAAAAAAATTACTAACTAAAACAGCACCAAGAGAGCACAGGCGCAGATTATAGATTAATGGAACTGATTTTAGGCTAAGGAAAATGGTTTTTTCTTTTCTGATTTTTAAATATTTCACCAGAAAGTCTTTAAATTACTTAATATTCTTTTTGTAAAGCTTAAAATCAGTTGCCATTTCTCTCTGTGTGTCAATTTACAAAGTGAATCATAAGATATAAGCCGCCTATTAAGCCACATCGTTCAAAGTAATCCCTAAGCTACAAGACGACACATCCCACAGACTAAAGCAAACAACACAAAGTTAATCCATAAGATACAAAAAAAAAACACGCACACAACAACTTAAAACTCACTTGCAAGAATAATCCCTAAGACACATCTAAATCCATGTCTAAACTTAAAAATAAAAACGTTAAGATATACGAAATAAATGCTTTAGATTTTGGAAGTTAGATCCATGAAAAAACCAACATAAAACCGGCGATGAACAGGTCGTTGAGCTACCGCTAAATTGGATGACTATATGCTGGTAGATGGTAATATGGTAATATCGTTGGATCGATTGGGTTGAAAGTGAAATTGAAACGCGAATCGAAAGTGGACAGGCAGCCAGCCAGCCCATTGAATGGAACTGAATGGAAGTTTAAGTTAAATCAAAATCAAATCAATAAAATGCTAATTTAAAAGCTTAACGAACCGTAAATAGAGATGGCATTAGAATAGCAATAGCAGGTAAATTTTGTTTTTAAATTAAGTTTGGGAAAGAGGCGAGAGCTTTAGATTGGATAATAGGTAAAGTCTGGCCAACTTTCTAGTTAGAACTTTCCATGAGGTTTTTCTAACAGCTAACTTCTTACCTTTCCTCATCATTCTATCCCCAAGAATCTTAAATTCTTAAATAAAAAATTCAAAATATTTATAATTTACAAAATGGTTTCTATATTTTTTCTAACAAGTGAGTTTAGATGGGTATAACAGTAAAAAAAAATATGGGTAGGAAAAAAAAGAAGGCTTAAAACTACTTAACAAAAAGCTCTCAAGGATCAGTATGGCTCAAATGGAATGGAATGAGACTTTACTTCCAGCTGGAAGAGGGTGGCAGGTAGCCAGGCTGAGGGGCAGATACTGGAGGCAGGTACTCATTGCTGGGTGGCAGGTATTCGTTGCTAATGATGGGGGCAGGTCCATGGCCGCCATGGGCATGGCCACCCTCCTCGTGAATGACCTTAATGGTCTTGACCTCCTCGAATCCACCGTGCGAATGACCACCATGGCCATGATCGTGACCGCCGTGGCTGTGACCGCCCTCCTCGTGGATGACCTTCACGACCTTAACCTCCTCATGACCACCGTGTCCGTGTCCATGGCCAGAGAAGCCACCGGCATAACCGCCACCGCCGCCCAGAGCATGTCCTTCTTCATGGATAACCTTGACGGTCTTCACCTCCTGGTGACCACCGCCGGAGTATCCTCCATGACCACCGCCGGAATAGCCTCCATGACCACCGCCAGAGTAACCGCCATGACCGCCAGACTCCTGGTGAATCACCTTCACAGTCTTAACCTCCTGGTGACCGCCAGAGAATCCGCCGTGGGAGTAGCCACCGCTATGTCCATGACCATGACCGCCCTCCTCATGGATAACCTTGACGAGTTTCACTTCCTGATGGCCACCACCATGTCCGTGTCCGTGGCCAGAGAAGCCACCAGCATAACCGCCGCCGCCGCCCAAAGCATGTCCTTCCTCATGGATGACCTTAACGGTCTTAACCTCCTGATGGCCGCCGCCAGAGTAGCCTCCGTGACCGCCAGAGTAACCGCCGGAATAGCCACCGCCATGACCGCCACCTTCCTGATGGATAACCTTAACGGTCTTAACTTCCTGGTGGCCACCGCCGGAGTATCCTCCATGACCGCCGCCAGAGTAGCCGCCACCTTCCTGGTGAATGACCTGGATGGTTTTCACTTCCTGGTGGCCGCCGCCGCCGCCTCCTCCAGAACCGATTCCATAGCTGTAGCCACCGCCGCCGCCGCCGCCGCCGCCGCCGGATCCTCCAATGAAGCCAGCCGATGAGGTGGCAACCAAAGTAGCCAGGAGACACACGAAGATCTGTGAGTAAAAGAAGAAAGAAATTAATGAAAACGATTTAAATAATTGAATATTTTAATTGTTTGACTTTTTGTATTTAAAAACTTCTTAATATTTGTTTACTGTGCAGCGGGGACTCACCTTCATTGCTGGAAGTTTCTTGCTTGGGGTTTGAAAACTGTGGAACTTCACGTAGCAGAAGAGGAAGCTGGAAGCCAACTGATGATCCACTCCAAGCGGTCCACAGTTTATATAGCAGCCGGATTGCGCGATGCTCCCCTCCGTCTATCTTTGTATCTCTGAACTTGCTTTCGTCATCGCCCATGCCCACCACTCATTCGGTGGTCAAATATCCAACAGCCAAGCTCTGTCCATCTGGAAACCAAGTTGTTCCAACAACAAAACGCATCTGGTAAATGCAAATGAGACCAGTGGAAAAAAAATCATATATATATATATATATAGCAGTTCCATAATTGGACCAGCCGCCGAAATTAATCCGCCGGGCATGAACGAACCGCTTAATGATGGTGACCCCGCCTCCCGATGGGTTAGGTCAGTTCGGTGAAGTTCAGTTCAGGTCGATTTGGTTCGGTTAAGATTAATACCTACTACTTTCCCAATGGCAGGCTTAAGTGGGAAATGCATTTCCAGAAAATCTACAAATTATAAGCTTTTAAATAGGGAAAGTATCTTTTGCTCTTCCCACAGTAAAATCTTCAAAATATCTATATATATATCCGATTTTTAATGGTATATATATAATATTAGATTGAAGAGACAGACTATAGATAGTTTTTAAGTAAATTTTATTTTGGTTTTAATAAAAAAGTTACTAAGTTTATGCAGTTATGAGTTAGACTTTCCAGAGCTTACTTAAGGCTGTCAGTTTGTATTTTTATTAGATTTATTTTAATATTTAAATTAGATAATAAAAGATATATGGTGATGGTGTATAATTATACCTATAATACACATTAATTATAATATTTCTTACTTTAGTAAATATTTTATAAGATTTTACTAAAGCTCTGTTGAAAAGCAGAAGTTTTTTAAGATTTATTGCAGATTTCTTGGGACTTCTTTACCAACAATTATGGAATATTTACATACCATTCCTCAACTCTTTTGCCTTGCCTGAGTTAATATTATTAACTTATTAACTTCCACACATAAACGCTTAAAAAGAAAGACCCCAATCAAAGCATATGCAAATATATTGCCAATATATATATCGCTTTGATTTCGCATTCAATTCCCCTCAGCAGCTGTTCCATTCGAAATTTGAAAATAAGTTTAAAGTATAACGAGTCCACTGCCCCCGGGAGACCCGCCCCCTCCCTTTTCGGCTGTTGGCCAACATTAGGGAATTGTGTAAAAGTCAGAAAAAGTCAAAAAGCCAAAACAAGAAAAACAAAAACAAAACCTAACATTTTGGGGAAGAAATTGATGTTGAAAATGAAGCCGCAAAATTTTTTGTTTGGCTTAAAAGGGCAAACCAAAGGCAAAGGCAGGGGCACAGCCAAAGCCAAAGCCAAACGCAAAGGAAAGGCAATTTGAATCATTTAAATAATATTACAATATCAAATTGGGTTTGCAGCGGACCGATTAATCACATCCGACAAGGGACAACCCCAAAGCAGATGTTGAAAACGAAACAAATTGATTGGAGAATCCACTGTTGAAATTCGATTCGTCTTTTTATAACGACTACGATAAGACAGATTAACCTAGCTTAAAGGCGAAAATCATGATTTTTGTTAACAAAAATATATTTTTTAATAATTTTTTAGTTAACATTTTTTCAAAAGGAAACCTAGAACCGAAAAAATAAGGAATTTAAGCAGCTAACGATGAGATCCCTATTATTTTCCGGATGATTTTCGGAAATTAATTTATCACCAATTTTCACATTTTTGGCAAGGGGTTTATGCTTCCCCTCTTTTCTTTTCTAGATTTGAAGGAGGATCGACTAGAAATTAGAAAACAAGCTCAACAAGGCATACCATTCTAGATTTGGATCCTTATTGGCCTTGTTATGGACAAAATAGTGTCATTTTAAGAGGGGTAATAAGAAGAATCCAGGTTTTGCATTTTCGATCATTTTCCGAAAAATATGCAAAAGTTTGACATTTTCATCTTTGAATGCAGTTTTGATAAGAATAAGAAAACAAGCCCAATGAGGTATTTCTTTCCATATTTGGACCATTATTGGCCAAGTTATGAGCAAAATACTGTCGAGATTGGGGAAGCAAAAATTAGCATTTTTGATAAGGGGTAACATCATCATTTTTTTGAAAAATGGTTAAAATTTCACATTTTAAACTGTGAATGCAGTTTTTTTGGAATTTTAATTACGAGTTTATCGATATATGACATTGTATACTCTGACTATTTTTGACTTTGTTGTGGGCCATTATTGGACAAGTTATGAGCAAAACCCTGTAAAGTTTAGGGAAGCCAAAAATCGCATTTTTGATAATAATTTAATTTCATAAATTTTTTTTTTTTGATAATAATTTAATTTTATTTATTTTTTTAAAAAATTGGCATTTTAAACTGTGAATGCAGTTTTGTTAGGAATTAGAAAACAAGCTCAACGAGGTATTCTATTCCAAATTTGGACCATTTTTGACTTGGTTGTGAGAAGAATACTGTAACTTTGACGGGAAAATCGGGGGAACCCAAAATTTACATTTTCAGTAAGGGTAACATCATTAAAATTTTCAAGACGCGACAAAAATACTTTTTCAACCCGCTTTTTTCGCCTAAAAGGTGCCCTCACTGCGGCGTGCGATGCATGTGTGATTCCCGAAAAAGCCCACAATTTTTGAATGAAACACGATTATATTAAAAGAAGTCCGAGTCTGTGTCCTGTTCCTGTTCCTGTTCCTGATAGCATTCCGTCCGTGCAGAAGATTCTAAGATTACATTAAGATTAACAAGGTGCTGGTTGAGATGTTGGCCGCGACTCCCAGCGCCTTGTTTGTGTTAGAAATCATTTTTCGCAAGTTTCTCATTTAATTAATAAAAGCTGAACAAAGTATCCATATCCACTCCATATTTGAACTACTCATGGCTGTGTTCTGGACAAAGTACAAATTTCTAATTCCATATTGGGACCATTTTTGCATTATTCTGGCTAAAACGCTGTTCTTAACACTAAAATTAAACAAAAAAAAATAAGAAAATTGCCATTAAAAATAAAACTAAACTATTTTTGAATAGAAATTAGCTTAATACAATAATTGTATAACAACTTAAGCCACAAACTTTCACTTTAAATTAGCACAAATTAAAAACAAAATAAAAAAAGTAAAGTAAACCCCATTTGGAAAGAGAAAGAGTCAGCTAGCCGGGAAACAGAAAGGGATGCAGAATGTAAGAAAACACAGTTTAGCAGTTTCATTATGAATTATCTTTATCAATTCGCCTTTGTGTGTGCTTCTCTTGCGGAATTCGCTTCAATTACAATACATCTCTAAGAATATTTTTAATCCGATGGTAAACAAACAAAAAAAATTATTATTTTTATCCATATAAAAATTGATTTTTTTCACTTGCTGTTGATTTTTTTCCTTTTGTTTTTTTGTCGTTTTGTTATTTTACGTTTTGATGATGTGTGTTTGATGCTTTAAATATTAGAATTATACAAACATAATAATATTAACAACATTAGAGTAATGCAAAAAGAAAGTAGAAGGAGGAGGGAAAATGGGTCAAGGATGTCTGGGGGGGGATGGATTAATAATTAAATAAATGTAAGATTTACTGTGTAAAAAGTAAACATTGTTGGCCACAAACTATCAATGTCGATCAAACAAAAATAAGATAAGGATAAAAAAATAACCAAAGAAGAAGGGGGATGTTCTCAATGCGTGAATGATTGGGTGAGTCTGTGTGTGTGTGTGTTGGGGTGTGTGTGTGTGTGTGTTAGCCTAGCGTACATAAGTAGAGCTCAATTATAGTTAATGTCGGTTGGGGGGCGTGGCGGCGGCGGCGTAGGCCGTTGGTCGGCGGCCTACAAGGCAACGATCACGCGATCGCACAGCTATTCCGGCTGCCGCTCGTCGGTGTCTTGCAGCGGTTCTTGCTCTTGGAGCTCTGGGTCAGCGAATTAAAGCACTGCGAGGTGGTCAGCGCGTATGACTTGAGCGTCGACTTCACCGACGGCGGCAGCGGCAGCGAATCGATCGCATACACGCTCGTCCTTCGCACAATCGTCCTGCAGCACAGCTCCTGAAGCGACAGCACTGCAATGGGCATTTAAAGTCAGGTTAATCAGGCAATAAATAATGCAATTAATTCTCCAATCAAATAAATCTTTTATAGTTACCTTTATTGCTGCGCCAAATGTGCTCCATGCCGTTGCGGTGCAACGCCATCCGTGCCAATTCACAAAAGGACTCGCGGATGTTGAAGTCGCAGAGAGGCGATATCTCGAAGCAGGACATATTGTTGCGGCTCGCGTAGGTCTCGGCCTGTTTGGCCGCCACCTGTCGCTTGAAGGCCAAATGCAGGCGATTTCCCACAAGCACTTTTGGGATGCCAGGAGCGTGCTAAAAGTGTACAATTAATACGTATTATTATTTCTTATATTCACAGTTTTTTTTTAGGCTAACGTAATCTATTTTGTCTATTTTAAACAGATTTGGCCATACATATCTATCAAATCAAAACTAACCTCGTCGACCTCTTTGAGCCAACGATCGATGCCATCGAAGCTCCACTTGTTGGTGATGTCGTAGACAAGTATGATGCCCTGGGCGCCTCGCGAATAGGAACGGATGATCGTGCAAAAGCGTCCCTGGCCGGAGGTGTCCCACAACTGCAGCTTCACCCGCTTGCCTTCCAGTAGGATTGTGGTTGTCTTGTAGGCTACCGTTTGAAGGATATGAGATGTGCAGTCTATTAGATTAAATTTCAGATTGATTACCAATCGTTGGATATAGCCAGCACTCACCGTTCACGCTGCAGAAGGGACTTTCCGTGGATGGATCCTCCAGGTTTGAGAGGATCTCGTGCTTTCCCACATCGCTGTCGCCCACCAACAGAACTTTCAGCAGATAGTCGTAGTCCTTGGTCATGGTTCCCATGTGGCTGCAAAGATGGTGAGGAATTGTATTAATGACAGTCTTAACTTTCAGTTATATTTTAGTTCAAATTGCAATGGAAACTAGAACGAATTGATAAAGAATCCTATTGTTCTTTTATTCACTTTGAAAAACCTACTTTTAAAGGTTTTTCTTTTTCTACTACCCCAGTTAAAAACTGGAAACCGCAAGAAGTGTATTCATTTAATACCTTTATTTTTATTTTTCTTACATAACTTCAACTGCAATTAATTGTGGGCTAGGGTTCTGTGGCCAAAGTGGTTGTGGTTCTTAAGATTTTTGTTCTTTTTTTTTTTTTTTTGCATTATCTTAACCGGGCTAACCGGTATTTCGGAACCGGCAAATATTTTTCCGTTCTATTTCTGTAGGCCCGATTATTTATAATGTGAGTCATGCAAACAGAAACTATAAACAAATGCATTCCATTTATTTATAGATTTCTGCACTTGTTTTTATGTCGCGCACTGTAAAAGGATTTTTACACACTCACACGCACCCACAAAAATTTGGGTGTGTTTTGTTTTTTGCATGAAATTGAATTTTGAAATTTACGGATGTTTATAAAACCATTAAAGCAAGTAATTGTTGCATTTTATGCACTTTATTTGTACAACAACAACAAGACAAACCTAAAATAGAGAAAAACATTTGCGCATTTGTGTGGTTGCGTTTTGTGTGTGTGAGTGCTGTCTTATTTTGATTGTTGTTGCTGCTGCAAATGTTGTGGAATGTTTGTTATTGTCATTAGCCGCATTGGGAAAACCATTTAGCTATATTCACTAATTTGTTAATAGTGATTAATGAATATTTCTAAACGTTTTCTGGGCGTTTAACTTACCATTTAGAATGCACGCAATTTCATTTTCGTATTTGTAATAGAGATGAGCGATTTTCCTCGCCCTGGCGACCCTTTCCTCGGCGGGTTTATAATGTTTTCCGATCCCCGCGTTTTATTTAAATCAAATCGTGGTTATATCTTCCATTTATATCGCTTTGTTGCTGATTATTTGTGGCTTTTCTGCTGCGAATTTTAACACGGAAAATTGCAATTTTGCTCATCTCTATAGGGATGGACAAACTGGTGAGTGGCCTATATCGATTAGTTATCGATATGGCAGCTCAACCAAACAGTGTTGTTAAAGAAAATTGTATTATATTATATATTAATATATATTATATATTAATTAATGCAATCATGTAAATTAAGTCAACAGCATACAAATTATTTCTAACTTGTTTTGTATTTTTAGCTAGCCTAAATATAATTAAAAATATTTTATATCTATAGGCAATTTTAACTTTAAAAAATGATAGTCTTTGCCATAGATTTAAGTAGGTCAAAATTATATATTTTTTTTATATCTAGGACAATTGAAAAATTGAAACATTTATTAGTTTATATTTAAAACATTAATTATTTTCTCGCGCCACATCTATAAAAATTATAGTCTTTGCCATAGATTTAGGTATGTCAAAATTGTATTTATTTTTTAGGACAATTGAAAAATTGAATCATTTAAAAGCTTACGTTTAAAACATAAATTATTGTCTCGCGCTACGTCTTTAAAAATTAATAGTCTTTGACATAGATTTAAGTAAGTCAAAATTATATATTTTTTTTATATTTAGGACAGTTGATTAATTGTAACATTTAATAGCTTACATTTAAAAAAGAAAAATATTGTCTCGCGCCACATTCGATTATATTCATTAGGCTTATCGGTCAGTTGTGCTATCGGCCAGGTGATCTATCGGCCGGTTGTCATCGCCAGTGCGCTCATACCAAAGGAAACAGAACAGAACACAAATTCGAAGCGCTGCCAAATATACAGACGCGATTGTTCCGATTATATCGCTATCCGATCCCGATCCGAATCGTACGACAAGAGCAACAGAGCGCGCGCCATCGGATTTATTAAATGCAGATGCATATTTATTTATAAACGCGAGTTGTGTTTTTTTTTTGGTCGGCAAATAAAGTGCAGGTCACCGACGCCGCTGACGCTGCCGTAGTTGACTTCGCTGCCGCTGTTGCTGTTTGTGGTGCTCCGTTAATGTGCTAAAAGAAATAGATAAATATATATTTGTGTGTGTGTGTGTGTGCTGTTTTTTTTTTGTTTTGTTTTTTTATTTTTTTGCACACACAAATTCCGATTTAATTAAGAGTGTTTGTGTGGGTGCACCTTTATACCTATGCTGGCCCTGGCCCCGCCCACCACGCCGCCCCCTCGAAATGCCCCGTTAGCCGCGAAATCGAATCGTTTTTCTGCAACCGCAATGCTGTCAAATGGCTCTGCTGGCGTCGCTGCCGACGTTGACGTCGCTACCGCCGTCGCTGGCGACTGCGATGAGCGAACGCTTCTGCTAAGCGAAGAATTGGTTGTTGTTGCACCGTCGCCCCCGCTGCCAGCATCGTCCTCAGCCGGTGGCGCTGCAACTGCGCCGCCGACGTCGCTGCCTTTGGTGCACACAACAGCAACAACGCAACAAAACAACAACAATGTTAACAACAACAACAATGCCTTGCTTGTGGTCAGTGCTAAAAACATGGCTAATAATAAAAATAATACAAATAACAGCAAATGCAAAAACAACGAGGCCAGCAGCAGCAGTAGCAACAACAACAATGCAGCTGCGGCAGCAACAACAACTGGGGATATAGAACCGGTAACAATAATAACAACAGCAACAACAACAACAGCTGATGAGGAGGATATGTCCAGCGATCTGAGCGATAAGTTCCCACGCCCCCAAAAGAAACCCGGCAAACTAAGCAAACTGGGCACCAAAAGCGTCGGTCTCAAACGGTGCGAATTTTTCTTTATATTTCTTGTAAAATATAATTTTTATACAATATTATTGACTAATTAGCAGTTTGGAAAGTCAGAAAAGATTAGAGTCCTTTTTAAAGATCCATAAAAAAACATTCCCTAATAATAGATTTCAGTCTTAGCTCGTAACACCTTTCACAGCGGTATACAAAAGATTAGAAAAAGTCTTGCATTTTTTAATTATCAATTTAAGACAAGTTGATCGATCGATTATACTTTGAGCTTGAGATCGCTCACCCTCGCAGCAGTACTAAATATCTTGAAGGGTATTAAAAGTATTACTTTTCGATTATTTATCCAAGCAAAATTGATTTAGTTTAGCGAGAACACTTATAAGCATAACACTAGTTTACAAATTTTGGTTTACTAACGATTACACACCTTTAAAATGCTAGTTTTATAAGCCTTATAAACATTCTTTTAAGTTTCTTTTAGTTAGCTTTATAAACATGTATGTGAACCCTATTTGACCTTCTACCTTTATCATTTTCCGTAGCGTGTCTTTTGGATCCTCGAAGGGTTCCATGGTGGAGACACTCGTTTTTGAGACGCCGACGCCGTTGTCGGAGCACATGGAGTCCACGTTTGGATTCGATGCGGCAGCTGAATCTGCTGCCGATACCGCCGCTGCTGCCGCTGGTCAGCCGCAGCTGGCGTCGACGCTACCGTCGCATCTGCCGCTAGCCGGTGGCTACAGTGGAGACTATACGAAGGGGAATATGGATGATAGCGGCATCGAGGTGCAGGAAGAGTAAGTTTATAACTTTATATGCGAAGGATTAGTAAGTAGGTGGGTCTTAAGGGAAGTTTATATAAAATAGGCATTTGGGAAGGTGAAAAATGAACGCTTGTGAGTGTTAGATGATAGCTAGAAGGTTATTTTATAGAGTAGGCGCTTCCCATTTAAGCCTACAACTTCTCCTACGTATAAAAGCGGCATATAATTTACACTAACCAAAAATAGATAAATAATAGTTAGAGGCTTATAAGGAAGTGGTTCCCTAAAAGGTTTTCAAGCAATCAAATATAGAAAAGAAGTGATAGCCATGTTAGAAGCAGTAATAAAATGAAGATATTATTGGAAAACATTAGGCATCATATTTATAAGCTTCTTTTTTCGCTAGAGTGAAGAGAAATTCTTGGAAAGCTTAACAAAGAGTAGACAGCTAATCGTGCATTATAAAAATTAAGTCCATACAAATATAGAAACAACGCTCATATGATTCACTCTTAACTGGAAGTTATCTCTGATTTACACTGACACAATAAGATAATGTCAAACTCTGTTCTGCAAACAGATGAAGATATAGCCAAGAGTTCGTGGCGTTTATTTTGCAATCTGCAGTTTTGAGTCATGAAGATTACGAATAATACAAACTCCATGATATTCGAATTTTCTGTTTCCTATTTACATTTTACAATCATATTTATCTATTTTTTCGATCAGTGTAACAATGTGCAGGGCTAGAGTTCGGTAGTCAGTGCAGGGCTTTATGATTGTGCGATTGTGTGTGGCCCGAATCGGGCCTACTTTTACCTCATTAAAATATCCGTCTAATGACTTTTTGGCCGCTTTCACTTTTGTTTCGCTTCGTAGTTAGCCTGGTTTTATATTTTGTTTTTTGTCTAGTTTGCTTTTTGTAAGCCAATCCATAACTAGTGATCTCTTTTTCTAAGCCTTTGAGCAAAAAAATTAACAAAAAAAAAACAAAAGATGCAGCTGTGTTTATGCCACATTCATTTTTCCATCAACCCAAATAGCAAGCGATGAACTTTGTGCCCATCACCCAACCCTAAAACTAAAGCCACGTAAATCCCCGCATTTTCTTTTCCTATTCTATCCAACCAAAAAAAAACCACCCACAACCTCCCCCAAAGACAGGAAGCTTGAGACACACAAATTTTTGAATCGATAATTACCGCTCACCCGTCAGCAGTTTGGTTTTAAAACTTTGTTAGCTTTAAGCCCACGTACAGTGGTTATTCGCTTGATGTACATGAATTTTTTATTACAAATCAAGGGACGGAGATACCCGAAGCCTTGGATTAAATCGTAAAGTAGTATGTGCTTGTCTAATGCCAAATAATAGCGGAAACAATTAAAAAGACATTGAAACTTTGTTTTTTGATGGCGCTGAGAGGCTCATTAAATTTATCTTCGTTCTTCGTTCTAGTTTGATGATATCTTCGTTGGAAATAATTAAAAACCATTAAGGGTGTTGTGAGAGGTTCTGTTCTTCTAACAAGATGAAGATTTGAACTCTGTTTTGTAATCTTAGTTGAGATATATATCGCTTTGTTAGTCATGAAGATATTAAAACTGATCTTAAAATATCTCCTACTTTCTGCAGTTTCCTATAGGAAATGATTTCAAAATTGAAATTTTTAAAGTTCAATTTATTAATATGTTAAATATTAGCAATCTCCTAGAAAAAAGAAAACAATCCTTGGCTAATTAAAAAACCGCCAAAAAGGATTCAAACTGGACAGCTGCCACTGTATTTTTGTTTACCCTCTTTCTGGCCCTTTCTCTTCTTTTTAATCGCCCAACCCCTCGCTCTCTCTTTCGTGTTATCAGTCCAATTGGAAGATGGGTTTGTTTGTTTGGGTTTTTCTCCGTCTGCTTTTTCGCATTTTCCACCACCAAAAAGGGGAACTCCAATTGGAGTTTATAATGCGCCGGCGCTGCAGTCATTCTAACTGGAATACCGTTAAACATCGTCATCGTTTTTATTACATAATGACCATGTGCGTGTGTCACCTATATGTGTGTGTGTGTGTGTGCATTTTAAAGCAATATATACAGATATATATATATAAGTGGGTCAACTTCATTCGGTGGTTGTTGACCCACATCTTTTTTTGGGCTGCATTTTGTGTATCTGTATCTGTATCTGTATCTGAACACGTATCTAATGCCTGTGCCGCACCCACAAACATTTGAAACGAGCGCTTTAACTAAGTTCTAGTTGAAATCTCACCGATAGCGCAAAGCTTGACAATCGATTAATGTTAGAGATGTAACTAATGCGATTAACTACGCCCAAATCAATCGATTCACTGGATAATGGGTGTTCTTGAAAGCTTTTCGATCGGTTTTTAATGGAATTGGGATTAAAATTAATGCTATTTGAGATTTTAATTTGTGTTTTTCTTGTTATTAGCTAGTCTTTAATCTGTGTATCATTATCTCTCAGCATTTGAATAATAGCATTAGATTAAAACAGGTGACAAGCCATGCATGAAAGGTGTTGTTTTTAATTTCATGATGGCTGTCAAACGGGCATCAAATCAAATTTGCTGACAATTTGTTTTACTTTGTCTCTTTTTAGCTTTTCGTCTAGGTGGCATATTCCATTTTCGGAAAGATTAGACTTAACACATGTTGTGACCTTTTTGTTCAGTTTGCCAGTCTCTCCACATGCGTGTTTCTTTCTTCTGTCTTTTTTTTTTTTTTTTTTTTGTAGTTGTTTTTGTATGTGGAGAGCATTAATTTGCCGGTGGAGCGTGATGTCATCAGCTTTGAGCTCGCCACTTGCTATAGAACTTTCTTTCTTTACTGTTAGTCAGAGTCACAAAGAAATGAAAGAATAAGGGAAAAGAACGCAAGAGAAAAGAAAAGAAAAACCGGCAATCTTGTGTCGGTTGATTCTTCTAATCGATTAACCAGATTCAAGGGGAAAATATCTTAAAAATGTGGTTAGCTATTTGGTAGAGTTTCGTTTCTAGACTGATCGATCGGTTTAACTACACTATTAAGTTAGTCTTTATAAAGGGCATCATTTGTGAATGAAATGAAACAGTTTTGTAAACTCAACTTATTAAAGAAGAGATATATATTTGTAAAGATTCTATAGTGAAAACTTGCATAATCATTTAAGATGCAAAAAGCAATTACTTTAGCTCAAATCGATTGTCAAACTCAATTCGGCTTACCTTTTTGCTCTCTGTAGAGCAAACGAAAGGAGGCTGATTGAACAGCTGACCTCGACATGATTCCGTTTTATTATATTTTTTTTTTCATCTACTGTTTTCTTTTTGGACTCTAGAAATTCGATCGGCCAGTGGGCCTTGCTTATATCTATAGCTATTGTGAAAGCACATCTCGAACTGTCCGCCTGTCACTCAGTCAATTGATTTTCCGGTACCCACGGCACACTTGACATGCATACAGCGTGCTCATCATCATCATTATCATCATCGCATAGTCATAATCATAATCGTAGTCATAATTATTACCATAGACACACAGACGGGTGCTATGGGACAGGCCAGGCCCATTGTCACATTTGTTGTAATGTCAGCCAGCCAGCCAGCCAGTCAGTCAGTCAGCGGCAACGGTAATTGTGCCGCTGGCCACCAGTGCGTATGTAATTATTGTTACCGCTTCTGTGCAGCGGAACACAGTGGAAATTATTATTAACTTTTAGGCTAAACAAAAAAGACGAGCAAGAACAAAAGCGATTCGATTATGAGGCCACAAGGTATGCAGGCAGTGTATATACAATTCTTTCCCAGACAATGGATAATGTGTAAAAAATGCATGTGATTTCATTTTGTTTGACTTGTTGGAAGAAAAGACTGTCAGCCAGTTGTCCTTTATAGATGTTTGTAAAAAGAAAGTCTTATTATTTCTTCGATTTTGAATAACATCAAGGGATTATATATTTTTAAACAATCCTAAAGTTGACTTACTTTTAATTTCTTTGCAAAAAGAAACAGAAAGTACAGAAATAATGTCTATATATTTCAGTATGTCAATCTGAGGTACCTTCAATTTCATTGGGAACCATGCCAATTGTGTATTTAGTTGTTTTAAAATTGTTGCGGAAATGGGGGAAAAATGTTTGCATGTTCCGAAAACCTCAAATTCCGAGAGATCTTGAAATATGTCTATATACAGAGGGTATATATACTATAATAGATTTATAATAACTCGTAAATACTATAATAATACTCTCGATGAAAATTCCCATTGGCAAATGGTCATGAAATCGCCGCAATTTCTTTATTTTGGCTGCCAACGTCATTCATCCATCTTCGATTCGAATCGTTATCAATTGTTGGTGGACGCTATCACTGCCCGGCAATACCAAATGATTTCAAATCACTTAATGCCCGAAAATAAATAAAAGAAAAACAATTGAGGAGCGTAAATCAAGAGGCGCGAATTAATCGGGAGTAGTAAAGTCTATATTTAGAACCGGTAAATGCTGTCATATTCAAATTGGATCGCCTTTAGTATTTCCCACTGTACATTAGCCCTATTACCTATTTACGTGTTGCCCGCAATGATGGAGGTAGAAAATATCTTACCAAAAATGTATTTTGATTAAATGTTAGTCATAAATACTGTTATGATACAGTATAAAGGGTGTAACGTAATACGGAAACTTCTTTAGAATCTATAAATCTCTAAGAAATATATATTTCAAAGTCTGTTATCTTGAAATCCCTTTTTCTAAATACATTTTATTAGGTACATTTTCTAGACTCTTTCATAGCCAATTAACAAGCAAATCTCAAACTAAACACTTTGTTATCATCAATACTTGCGTTTGCAAGTAAACCTAAAGTATATTAAGTGCTAAATAGCAAACTGTGAGATATTTTTGTGGCACGTTGTGCACAGAGAAAAATTAGAAGCCTACAGTTTTCAATTTTCCTATCTTACATATGTAAAATCTTAAAGATTCTATCGATTACGTAGGCATTTTTCTCTCTGTGCATACAAATCATTTGAGAAATCCGAAGAATTTAAATTTATTTCAAATTTTGAACCACATCTGTTGAATGCTTTGGATCTATATATTTTTTATAGTATGCTATTCGGCTGACCACAGGTGTGAATGTGTTTGTGGTTTTTCATGATTTTTAGTTCTGCTCTTATTTTTCCGCTGTTTTTTCTTGTTTTCTTTTTGACAAACAATAGATGGGGACCCCAATTTTCAGCATCTCTATGTGTCGGTGGCAACCCTGTTTTAATCAACCTCCCCTTTTGCACCGTTCTTTATACTCCCCTCCCAGTTCCATCGCTATTTCCAGCAGCTTCCCCGTTTTTACCTTTATGTGTGTGTGGTTACGTGTTTATGTTTTTCCGTGTTTCCCTTGTGCTCTCTCTTTGCCTTCTTTTTTTTTTGTTATTATTTTATTTTCGGTCCGTTGCTTGTGTATAACAAGTGAGAGAAAGAGAGGAAGTGAGAGCACGAACGAGCTTACGCTCTTTTATTACTTTCGTGAGTGCGCAAAAAAGTGATGTCATGTTTGTTGGCTTTGGCAATGTTGCCAGATGTGGCGCATTTGGGTTTACGTTTTGTTTGTTTTCACGTTTTTGCCATTACAAATGCGCGGCGTTCTTGCCTTTTGCTTATTGCGCATTTTATCTGCGCGTTTACAACAAAAGATGCTAGCAAATACGTAAATCACAGAATCACACTCGTCAACAAGGACACGCCTAGAAATATTTAAGATTTTCGGTGAACTATGCAACTGCTTAGAAATTGAAAAATACAGATATGCTTATAGATTTATTACGTAGTTTAATAATTTAATTTGATTCATTTAAAAGCACAATCTACTCTAGAACAAATTAATTTAAAACTCTCAAAATAACATCAAAAGAAAACTTTCCCCTGCTGACGAGTGTTATTTCAGGTTTGTCTGTAGCAGCTGCCAAAAATCGGCATACAAAAGCACAAATTGCCGGCTGTTCTGTTTGTTTTCATTTGTTTGTCCGAAATGTGAAAATCTTCTAGCCAGGAAATGCGCGAAATGAAAAATTTGGAAATGTTTTTGTTTCGCTTAAAATAGATCGCAATAAAACCATGACAAAAGATAGACGTGTATGTCTGGAGCACATTAAAAAGCTCATTAAAGAGAATGTTAATTGTTCTTTGTGTCTTCTGTTGTAAAGTGAAACACTTGCGGCGTATTTCAGATATCTCAAATGATTAATTTCGAATACTTTGAAATAGGGTTGATTCTATATAAGTTTTACAGTCATGTTAACCACAAAATGTTGTCTACTTTTCTGCATCGTATACTGGAAGTATTAAAAAACTTAGTATTTTTACCGTTCTTACCACATTTGAACTGGAAAGGTAACTAATAATACAGTTAGAAAGCTAAATAAGAATACTAAAATGATTATCTAGGAAGACAATTACTATTTTTATCTTATATACATAGAACAAATTAGTAAAGCGAAACTTTTAAATTAACTTTAAACTTAAACAGTAAACAGTAAAAAACTGAAATATGAGTTAATAATGCGCATAGGGTTAAGTTAACTTGGGCATAGAGGATATTCAAAAAGCGCGCCACATGCCCGTTGAGTTAGGTGGCAGCTCTGGCAAAGTTTACGAGAGAACGCTCTCCGGCTTTTCTCTCTTTCTCGCTCCTGCAAACATTCGTGCGTTTAAACGCCTGCGTGTGTATGTGTGTGTGTGTGTTTTGTATCTTTTACTTTTCAGCAGCGTGAAACTCAGTCAGTTTCAGTTCAGTTTTTCAGTTAAGGCAGCAACAACGCAAAAGTTCGAAGAGCCTCCAAATAAAAAAAAAAAGAAGAAAAGAGCGCTCATCTCACACACAAAAAAAAGCACAAAAACCCCGAAAAACCGAAACGAACGAAAATTACGCGCTCATCAATCGTTGCTGCTGCTACTTCTTCTTCCCGCTCTTCGTGTGTTTTTTTTTTTATTCGCAAAAGGATCAAAAGAGTGTCCAAAACGCGCGAAGAATTTCCAAAAGAAGTGCGTTCCAAAAAAATATAAAAGAAAAGTATTAAGTTTGAAACCAAGAAAAGTGCAAAATAGCCTTTTAAAAAAAAGAGAGGGAAAAACTACAGTTAACTGCGTGAGAGAGAGGGCGAGCCAAGAGAGTCGAAAAAGCAAGTGCAAGTGGTTGAAAGGCACCAACAAAAACAACAAAAGCACTCGAATTAAATAGCAAAATTGCAAAAACAATGTGAAAGTAATTCCTGCTATTTGGTTCACACACACTTAAGTAGTTAAACATTAGTAGTACACTTGTAATTGTTGTTGCTGTTGTTGTTGTTGTTGCGCGCAGTGAGTTCATCGCAAAAAATAATACACACACATACGAATGTAGCGTGTGAGTGTGCTAGTCCAAGAGAGAGATGGTGAGAGAGGGGGCGTGAGAGAACGACAACGCCTCCTCTCCCTTGCCCTCCTGCACTGAAAAAAGAAACATAGGCTAGATATTAAATGAAATAAATATTCATTTTCATTATAAAAATTCGAAATACAAAGATTTGGTTTTATAATTCAATAGTTGAACCCATAAAGAAGTCTTTTCTTTCCCGCAAGAATCAGATTTCAGGGAAACAAATTAAAATTTTTCGAATTAAAATGCAATTACAATTATCACATATTTCTCTCTGTGTGTATAGACCCGCTTAACGCAATTAAAATAACTGTGCACTGGTGTGTGTGCGTGTTAAAATAGCACCTTGTTTGTACATAAATTAGCCTTAGTCGCTGTTATTTATACTATATATATATGTATATAAATCGTATGCATTATACAATATATGCACACATCGGTTGCGCCAGTGTATATATTTTGAAATAATAAAAACAAATCAAAATCAACGCCGCACTGCAGTTGCCCTCTCTTTCCGCCTGCTTTTGCCTGCCCCCTTCTCACTCATCATCTTTCTCTCTGTTTTCGCTTTTCAAGTGCAAAAATGAATTTTCCGCTATTTTCTATCTCATGTGTATTTGTGTGCTTAAGTTTTTCTTGTTGCTGTTTATTTTTTGTGTTTGCGGGCGGGGTCGCATAATTTGTTAAATTAATTTTCACTCTCCCTCTCGCACTTTACCACCCCCCCTACTCATATTTATTATTCTTCTTCTTTAATCGTGACGTAGTCCCTCGCGTGTGTGCCCCAAAATACAAGAGCAAGAAAAACAACCAAAACTAATTGAAAAGCCGCTGCGCTGCCGCCGTCGCAGCCGCCAAACAGTGTTGCCATCCTTTCACTGCAAAAACAAATAAAAGCTACAATGTTGCCTTGTAAACTATGCTAAAAAACATAACCAAAAGTCAGGAAAACATAAACATATGTTTCAAGTGCTTATATTTGTGTTTTTTGACCTGACCTTCCTTTTGAAAAGTTCCATATGTTTCCAAGAAACACGCTAAGATCTGATAAGAAGTTTTCAAAAACAACATAGAGTAGCCTTGTACGCAGCTACTTACCACAAAATATTTAGAATTTTAACCAAAATTTGTTTAATTCCAAATTAAAACTTTAGAAACTTGAAACTTGTCTAAACAAAAACTATCTTAAGCTCCAAAATATGCTTACTTTAGGCTTATCTTTAATTAGTTATTTATAAAAAAAAAAGTTTGTTAGACATTTTCATTTATGGGTTTTGCTTCTTATCACAAACAAAAGTCGATGGCGAAAAGATTAGGCTAGGGAAAATGAATTTGTAGAATGCATTATAATGTCAGCATAGTTAAATGCCTGATAAAAGTCACCTGCTAATTTTAGTTTTCAGTGTAGGTTTTAAGTAGCCAAACTGACAGCACCATTTAGATCGTTGGTGGCAAGCATAATTAATGCGATCATCTTCCAGTTCGCTTTTCCCCAGCTGATGCTGCTGCTTCTGTTTCCCATTTACAGTTCATGTTCCTCCCATATTTCCCTTCTCCACTTCTCTTCCCTATTTCCATTATCCATTATCCACTCCACCTCCTACTTCATAGTAATAGCAACAAGTTTTTTCTTCCACATATTTTTCAGTTCTTTAATTTGTTGCCGCACTTGAAGTTGCGTTTATGAGTTAGTGGTAAAAATCTTTAAACTTTTTCTTACTTCTACTTAACAAGCTTTTTTTTTTTTTTTTGCTGTAGCAACGGAGGGGGAAAAAACGTTTAATAACGCTCTGAGAAACAAGCTGGAGATGTGTTTTTATTTGCCTAAAACTTGTTTTCTCCGAGCTTGTAACACTCGTGTTTTGTTAGATGGTCTTGTTCTTGTTCCAGTTGCCACAGGCAGCTCTGGATATGATGTACTTTTTAGAAGCAAAAGGGCGTTTGCTTTTTGGGAATCAATGGATGTGGCTATGGCAGAGAGAACTTTACAGATTTAGAGAGCTTTGTTTTAAGAACTTTTCCTGTTCTTAGAAATGTTCTTAAAGATACTATTTGGTGTGATTTGTAAACTAAGTTATATATATAAAAGTAACTTTAACTACGATCAGAAAACAACTATCTTACTATCATCAGTTTAACTAACCCTCCAAGACCAACTATCTTACTATCATCAGTTTAACTAACCCTCCAAGACCTTAAAAAGTATCTCAAAAGTTAGTTTCCTCTCCGCAGTTTCTACTGTATCAATTTTTTCCATATCAATTTCGGCACATGACGTAATCTTCACATGTTCAACAGCAACACCAACAAATACAAATACAAATACAAAAAAAAAAAAACTAATAACAACAACAAGCACATTGAGTTATGAAGTGTATTTGAAATGTAAACAGATAAAAAAAAAGTTGTGTGGCGGAGGAGGAGGGAGGGTGGTCTTTTATACAGTGAACGGGTTGTCTGATTCGATTGTAGGCTGTTTATTTTTTTGCTACTTCTTCTCTGTGTATTTTCTATTCGACAGGTTTCTTTAATGGTTTTCCCACTACTTGTGAAGTTCAAAGTTCTGGGACCATAAAAAAAAAAAAGCTGGCTGGGTAGGAAGTGAATGTCCCATGGGATTGTGATTGAGATTGAGATCTTGCAAGTTAAAACCTTCCATTCCCATTTGAAAATTCCATACCCGCCAGTTTCCATTCTTTGATATCAGAGTACAGTGCGTTTCGGCTCAGTAAATCTCAGGCTTTTCGCACAAACCAACCAGCCATAAATGAAGTCATCCATATAAACCAGTTATTCGATGTAGATAAAAACAAAGTTAACGCATCTAACAATTTGTGCTATAAAAAAGTACATTTGTTGCTGAACTGATTTATCAGTTTGGATGTTATAAATCTTACAGGTTTATGTATGATTCTAGTAAGTCAATTAACTAGTGGCGAAAATTCTATAAAATGTTAACTTATTTCTGGGTTTTAAAGCTGCTTTTTGATACTTAATCATTTATAGTCCAATAAATACAACTTTATTTCGGATTAAAATAAGTTTTTCGAAAAGTTTTATAACCGAAACATGGTCTTTGAATATCGCATTGTATTTCTGGATTCTGTGTGCTCCAAATATGTTTTCCAAAATGCCTTTCAAAAAGGAGGGAAAACTGTATCCTAAAATAACGCCAATGCTGCCCCCAAAACATAAACCCGAAAAACTGGAGCAGCACTTCGTTTGGGTATCGATTTAATTTGTTTGATCCAGTGACCTGTGAAACTTGTGTAAGTGTCAGAAGTCGGGAGTAGTCAGAAGTCAGTGTTCAGAATTCATTTTTGTTGCTAACAATATGGAAGAGTTCGACGTCGACGGAGCTTGTGTATATTCGTCGGAACAGGCCGGAGCTTATATAGATGACATCGACGAAGCGGTTCAGAATTTTTTTCGAGAACACGGCGATGCTTTAGAGGAGGCATGGTTTCGAGGTGCCATTTCGGATGATGATAAGCAGAGGATTGAAGAGTAAAGTAGAATTTGTTTTGAGGTTTTTTTTTTTGAGGATTTTTCTAGCCTGGTCAATAGTGTTGTAGTGGTTTGTGTCTGGCCAAAAATTGAAATCAATTGAATCAGATATTTAGACTGAAAGCCAATTGGCAAATGACTTAATTTAATTGACATTGAGGTGGCTCCTCGGTAGATGACGCACTTGCTCAGCTATTTTAAGGTCACATGCGCCGATGCGTGATTTTAGTGCCGGTCGCGTTCTCGTGTTCCCACCACCACCCCCTCGATATAAAATACAACTGCACACTGCATATATATATAAGAAATATATATAAGAAATTCTCTAATTCGATTTGTGCTCATTTCCAGATCGGAACGTTCGATAGTGCGCGTTTCCATTTACCAAAGCAGCCAGCCGCAGCAGATCTGTCCACCGGCGGATTACCTGCTGGTCGCCCTAGACGGAGGCTATAACTACAACAGCAACCTACTTGACTGCATGACGATGGCCACGACGGCGACGGGGATCCAACAGCAGCAGCAGGTGCTCGGCCTGGGTGCGGCCTACGATCGACAGCAAAGGTATATTATATCTATATCTATATCTGTATATATGTATATCATCTATTAACCGATCTAACTTTCAGCACTGATTCGGGTTGGGACAACCCTTTTCGTCCAGGCGGCGATCTGTCCAGAGAGGCTGATGAAATTGTCAACATGATCAGAGGTGAGTTATCTGAGTTATCTGAGATGATCTATACAGCTCATGCAAGGGATGATCGTTAAGTATTATGTGTTATAATCTATACTAACCCCTGATATCCAAAACGATTGTAATTAAATACCCTTTCTTCCAGGCGGCAAGCCCATCACACCCACAGAGGAGCGGACAATTGGCAATGGGAGCGCCCAGCATGGGGATGACAATTGCAACGGTGGAGCGGCGATTGGCGAGAGTGTAACCAAATCAAACGTGAGTTTCGATCATAATCTAAAACGACTTAACTAACTATAATATATATATATATCCCAATTACTATATAGCTCTCGCAGAATCTAGCAACAGCACAAAATGGTACAAATTCCCATGCCTCTGCCTCTGCCGACGCTGGCGCCGGAAAAGCAGCGACGGCGAGCGATCTAAGCGGCGGAAACGGAAATAACGGGGTCACTTCGCTGGGACAGGTGTCCAAACAGGTGGTTCCGGGACCGACGTCCGCTAGTCATGTGGTCATCGACGAGAAGAAGAACAAGAAGAAGGGCTGCTGCGTCCTGCAATAATCGGGGAGAAAAACAAAAAACAAACGACGGGGGACAACAAAAACAAAACAAAAACAAAAATCAACAAAAAAAAAAAGTAGAAGAGAAATGAAATGTAGAAGAAGAAGAAGAAGGGGACGGGCATTTTCCGGCTAGCCGTGTTTTTTGATGTTAATGTTTTATGGGGAAGAAAATAAGAAGATGACGAAGAAGAAGCCGAGCTGTTGATATTTTTCATGCCGCATAAATCGCTTTGCTTAGCTTTGCAAGACGAAACCGAGACGACAAAAACAAAAACAACAACAGGAACAACAACAACAACAACAGACCAGAGGAAAACACACACACACACACTCACACACACAAGGATAAACTAGAAAGAAAGAAAAAACCTTAAAAGAAAAACCTTAAAAGAAAAACCAAGCTCTCTTGACCAACAGCAGCAGATTATCAAGAAAAAAAAGAAACTGAAAATAGCACCCGTAGCAGCAGCAGCAGCAGCTACAGTGAGAGCCAAATTTCTAGCAACACCCAAGCAGCTGTTGCTCTAAAGCTTCGAAAACAAAAAACAAAATCAAGTCGAGAAAATCCCGAAATTTGAATTGTAAATCTAAAGTACACCTTTATATATATATACATTTATATATATATGTTTGTTAGTCTGGCCTAAATCACCATTATTATGTATACATACTATATCTTTTTTTTGCCCTTTTTTTCCCCCTGTAATGTGGACTCTCGACCTGCATATGTGTATTATAAAAAGAAAAAAGTAAAACTTATATGCATATTATGTGAATTTAATTATTTTTTTTTTTTTCGTAATTGTAAAATTTAGTACGCGGCTTTTTTAAAGAAAAAAATGAAAAGGATGTAGGGACGTTTAAAAAGTTAAAAGAAAAGAAAAAAAATAACAAAAAAAAAATAAAATAAAAACGAGAAAACGTTTTGCTTGCATGCATAATGGATATAAAAAGAAGAAGAAAATCGAAAAAAAAAAAACAAATTTAACATAAAGAATAATGTATTTATTTTTATTTATATGACGATGAAGCAGATGAAAGTAAATTAAATGTTAAACCTTAAAACAAATATACACACACACACACGTACATATACAAGAAACACCCAAAAACACCCAACACACACACATACGCATATATACTATACGATATATGAGATGAAATGTATGACGCAATAAAAAAAAAAACAAAACAAAACGAGAATGAACCAGAAACCAGAAGTAGACAAAACTAATTATATAAAAATCCCAATTTTCTAAGGCTAACTAATAATGGATAATGGATAATGGATAATTATTTTTTATCATTATATACATGAGACGAGAGAAATTAACAATCGGGTGCGCTGACTTTTGGGGCCCACTGTAGCGGCTGATCAAAGGCAAGGCGGTGGGGTTAACAAGTGAAAGAAAGGCTTAGTTCTTTGAGTAGAATATTTGTAGAACGAAGAATGGAAGCTTTGAAGAAACCGAAATCCCCAAGACAAAAGCTTAGAAATGAGGCCAGAGAAAGTATATAAACAACAACAAAAACAACATAACAAAAACAAAAAGGAAGAACCACCGTTTTTCAGCTTAGTTAAGCACAATACAACCCCCCACAAATCACCAACACCACCACCAACCAACCAACCAACCAACCAACCAACCCCTTTCACTCAGTATTTTTTCTCAGTTTTTTTTTCAGAACTCACACAAATCAAAAGCAGAGAAACATAAAAAATAAAAAAAAATATATATGCAAAAAATACATAAGCAGGTAAATCGAGCAAAGCGAGGTACAAGAAAGTTTACACAGAGAGAAAAGAAAGCAGCAACCAAATAGCAAAAAGAAAGTAATGAGAACACCGAAATGGACCGCCACACACTCACAGACACCCAAAACACTCACACACACAAACACACACCTACAGCCTAAGCATCAATGTGCTGCATTTGATAAACGTAATGAAGAAAAAATAAATTAAATATATATACATATATATATATATACACACAGATATATGAAATAGCAATATTGTTTCAACTGAAAATAAGCAAATCAGCAAGAAGTGGAAAAAGGGAAATTCCAGAATCCGAAAAAGAATAAACAAATCCGTAAACTAAATCAAGGAGAAGAGAATGAAACAGCAGCCAGTACAGCAATAAAATCAATATTTAATATTGTAAATTTCCGATTCAAAAAAAAAAAAAAAACAAAGCTAAACCTATAAAAAAAAAAACAACAAAATGTTAAGTTATTGTATAAAAAAAAATCCTAAATAAAAAACGAAAGCTAAAAATGATAAAAACTTAAATGTTATTTTCAAAATATTGCCTAACTTTTCGGGCTGCCCAAAGCAGTGCTCGCTTTTAGGCTTCTAATGGAAATACATACATATTTCTACAAAATTGATTTACTATGCGTGGGTTATAATCATAGCGAAAAGAGATAGCTATAGCTATTGATTGATGAATGCTTTTAGTTCATTCGATCGACGGATAATTGATTGCAATTGTTTATGGCAAACAAATCGCTTAATGCTTCCGCCTTGGCCAAATTTTTAGTATTCATCGTGATTCGATGAGGAACGCTCAGCAGAACCTTTCACCTCACATCTCGCCTCCAATCGGATTCAATTAGCCAAAACAAATCTGTTGATATCGAATTTGTTGCTTAGTTAATTATTCCCATGACGCAACTTCATAATAAAATAATCAACAAGTGTGGGATTTAAGCTGATTGAGATTTTTTGATACTCTTTGTTCTTAAGAAGGATATTTTTTGTATTTCTATTATATTTTATTACATTTCTTGATATTTCAGCAGGCAGTCTTCATGTTTTATTACTTAAATGGAAAACTCAACCATTTAAGGATATAAAAGACTGCTATATTAACAATTTTCCAAGCCTCAAGTGGAAATAAAAACTAACAAAATACAAAAATTCAAAAGAAAATAATATTATTTTGGATTTTTGTACATTAACAGCTGTGCAGTAAAAGGGATTTTTATGGCCTTCATTTATAAATAACAAGGGTCACAAATTACAGTTTTTTAAGATCCTAATTTAAGGAGATTAACTGGAATTTTAATCATTTTATATTCCGAAGAACTTAGATAACTTAATTTAGTAAGTTTCCTTATGAAAACCTTAAAAAATCCTTTAAAAATCACAGCCCTAACTTACTGTTTTTTAAATTCCCAACTTAAACTAACTCACAGCTCTAAAGCAAGTAGGAAATAACACAATTTTTTAAAATCAATTTTAATAACATATTTTTTTAATATTCCGAGTAGGGTCAACGATTTCCCGAAGCTAACTAGCAAGTTCTGAGTTCACCCACGTCACGCAGTTTCTTGAAGATGAAAAACCAGAATTTGATTTTATTCTTTCTATAATTTTGGATTTCTTTTGTTTTTGTTTTATAGATTTTGGAGTTGATTTAATTTATGAACTCTACTCGGAAAGACATTTATAGCAATTTATCTGGATTTGGTTTATGGCTTTCGGCCATTCCGATTCACATTCGCATTCGGATTCCAATGAAAGATTAATTGGCAGCCGCGAAGCTGTCAATTTTTAAATTGTTGCGCCTAAGTAAGCGGAAATGTCTTTGCCACTCGATCACGATTTCATCGAATTGAATACTACAAGACCTGCCTTTCAGATTCGATTTGAAATTGGAATTAGAATTGGATTTGGATTTTGGGTATCGATGATGCGACTAAAAGTGATGGTGATGATGGTGATGCTATCCAAGGCACCCACTCAGAAATGGAGAAGGGGAACTGGATTTTGGCCATCTATCTAATGAAAGTCAGTCATCGTTAATGGTCAAACGTGTTTTCTTCGATATGGGCATATGGCCTGACACCAACAGTGGCGATGGTAAGTTAGGTTACCCTCTTGTTCTTTTTTAAGTTTTTGTATTAAGTTTATTTTGGGATTGTTTTTAAAATTTGTTTAGGAATTTAACAAATAGAAGTTCTTGTTTTAAAATTTGGTTATTTTGTATATTTTTTTATTATATTTTTCTTTCACACTGTATGGCAAGCTATATTTTTCATTTTATCTTACTTTTAACGACATTTTTATGGCCAAAACTAAGTTTATTTTAAGATTTCACCAAAGCTTTTATAGGCACTTTACCTAAAAACTGTAAAATATCTTTAAATGCTAGGATATTAAATTAATTTATAGTTACTTAAGTATCTTAAAAATGGTATATCCAAGCCATATCTTTTCATTTACACTTTTAAGCCTAATTAAAAATAATAAAATACATTTTTCTTAATATTTTGTCATACTTACAGGCCAAAAAGTCTAACATTTCGCTGATACTGTGAACTTAAATCTTCTTCTTTATAAAGAACAAAAAATCCCCCTTCACATTCACCGTTCCCCGTTTTTCGACCACCCAAAAACGCACCTAATTTGCGAGTGCGATTCTCGTGCAGGTGCAAATTATGATGGGAGGCAAAACAGCCAATAAAAGCAACAAAAAAAGTCATAATAATTTATGGCAAAAAAGTGGGGAATAAGCTAAATAATCAGAAGAAGAAGAACAAAGCTGGGGGGGGACAACAAAAAAAGGCAAAGTAGAAGCGCTGTTACTGTGGGCCATTAAGAAATTAAAAACGAAAAAAAGCGACATGTGTAAACGGCAGAGGGGCAAAAAGTCGCGACGCCGGAGATAAAGATAAAAATCGGTTAGTTAGGCAATGGCACATCGGTCGCCGATGTATATATGTATATATAAAACGACAACCGAAAAAAGAGCTGCGCATGCGCCGCACGCGTCGCCACACAAATACACATTGCTGTCTACGTATGCGTAATACGTATACGTAATATTGTTTGTTATATACGTATACGTGATATTGTTTACTATATACGAATACGTGATATTGTTTTCTATATACGTATACGTGATATTGTTTACTATATACGTATACGTAATATTGTTTACTATATACGTATACGTAATATTGGCGCATGTGTGTCTAACTGTACAAACGCGCACGCGCTGCGGCTCTCTTGTCGTCTTTCTCGCTTCCACTAAGTGGAGTTGGTCATCATTTAGCTGGTTATTAGCTAGTTTTGGATTTAAGATAGCTAGATCTTGTTTAAGGGGAAATAATAATTATTTTTAAGACAGAAATGTTGTTTTTAAAAGGATTTTTACTTATCTTTTTTAATAGGCAGGCAGTAACTAAAAGTAGATAATGAAAGATGATAAAAACTTCAAATTGAAAAGATAAAAATCATTTTTAAGTAAATCAGCTATATATATATAGCTTAATAATATTCTTGAAATAATATTTAATTTATGATCATATTTTAACCAATATTTCTTTTTTCATTCTATAGATGATCATCTTTACAGCTGATCTCCAGCAAGTTGTGGTTTTTTTTTTTCAACGACTTGACTGCCATCACTGACGTCTTTCGATTGACTGAGTGTCTGCGATTGTGTTCTCATGCGATGGAGTCGCGCTGTCTGCGCTGTAAGCATTTGGAAGTAGAGCAAGTGTCTTTGCCGCCGCGTCTCGATTTTCTCACTCTGCGGGTAGTGTCGGCCAAAGTGTCGACTGAGTAACGGGCATACATACATAGATACATAGATATCAATGGGATGGGCAGTATTTTAGACAGATCTTTAGATTATAGCTAGGGTGTCTTTATAGCCCTGCCTCCTTTCCTTTGTTCGACGGGATCAGCTTGATTTATGTGCGATTGGTGGCGAATGATTGATTCGTCTTTCAACTTAATTGAAAGCCTGGGCAAGTTGGTTGATCATTAAGCAATTTAAGAACTTGTTGATTTAGAGATTGAGGCAGTTAATGATGGATTGGAAAAATAAATAATATGGCCGAAACAGGATGGAGGAGACTTGAACTATAATATAAACTAAATAATCAAAGATTTATTTGGAAATATACAATCTTTTTGTCATACAAATAATTAGGTATAAAAACTACTTAAAGGACTTCAATGAAATAATATCCTAAAATAAAAGTTCATTCAAAAAATATATGGAAAATCCATTAGAAAAAAAGTGATTCCCCTTAGAATCTAGAACCTATTAGGCAGTAAATCTAATCAAATGAATCCTAAATGACCTTCTGACACCTTGACTGACACAGTTCCCAATCAATTATTGCCCTTGACGGGGCATTAGAGTGGACCAACTTAACCTAAAACTGTTTTCCAATTTAAAATTTTGTTATTTGTTTTTTTTTTTTTTAGTTTTTAGTTTCTATACGCTTTGTGCTATTTATAGACTTTGTGCGCACAAAATGCTAACAAGCCGATAGAAAAAAGTTGAAAAATTATCTTCAAAAACCAGCTCTCAAAGTGGTGGGGGGTGACCGGATCTCAAGCTTTACGGAAAACTCTGATAAATTATGAAATAAACAAGTCGTAAACTCGAACTACGGTTACGAACTATTAATTAGATGGGCCATCAAAAGTTCTTAAAAGGTTTCGCCCGATAGCCGGAGCGAGCTTGATATATGGCATATCGGTCAGTTCTGATTTATAATCCCTATAAAACTTTAATGGAATTAGTGAGCCCGAGTTAATTGAATGGCCCAAAGGCTTTACTTTTATAGCGATTTCTTTCAGACTCGCTGGCGTTTCTGGGTTTGGTCTTTGCTTTCAAAATTTTTGGTATTAAAGTTCCAGTCAGAAGTTTAGTTTCGGGTTCCAGGAAATCTGGACTTGTGGTTATGCACTTGTTGTCACGGCCGAAGAGCTCTGGCTATCTGGCTATCTGTTGATCTGGAATAATTTAGAAGGGTACAGTGTGGTTCGTGATTGGAAGGTGATTGGTCTTAATAATCTGTAACTAATAAACTTGATTAACTATCAAGTTTAAAGCTAACTTTCTTGGCAGAATATTTTCAAACTTAAAGTTTTGTTTTATTAATACTAACTTAGTTATAAAAAACTTACACTTAAACATTTTTTAACACACAAATAATATAATAAAAATAAAAAATAAGGATTACCTCATCCGCAAAATCAGCACCAGACAGCGATTTAAATATTAAAACCAAACCCTCAAAAAGCTTTCGAGTTTAATATCACATTAAATTTAATTCAAACAAAATGGCCTACTTAAGAGCATTGCTAAACTCGTTCTAGAACAGGTATTAGTTAAAATTAACGATTTAAATATCTAATAAAATATATAGAATTTGCAAATTAAAGAATATTAATATTTAGAACGGGTAACAGCTAAGTAAAACAAAATAAAAAATGTAAGTTATGGCAATGCGGCATATTTACTTTTATATAATTTTAACAACGAAACGCACTGTATTTAATGCCTGAATATATTTAAAGGAACTTAATACTCCCCTTAACAAACCAAAAAAAAAAAAAAAAAAGAATAACTGGTCTTAATTATACAAAAACTCAACAGAAACTACAAAAAGCCAAGAGACAGATAGATAACTTTACGTTTTGGGGTAAAAGCAAAACGTGTTTAGCTTTCTATTTAAACTATGCAAATTCGCATTGATTATTTATTTCTTGGCTATTTGCCAGAAATAACAAAAATAAACCCCCCCCTCCCTCCCTTCCTCTCTCTTTAAAAATCGCAGGTAAAACAAATAGAAAAAAAAACAAAAAACCAACACCGTAGAAAACAGCCATAAAAAGGAGCGTTCGATCGATCGATCGATCGATTGGCTCGGCTCGGCTCAGCTCAGCTCAGCTCAGGTGGAATATGCATAACCGGTCAAAGACCAGAGATGATGAGAACCTGCTCTCGACTTGGTTGATTTTTTGGGGGATTTGATTCTAGAACCCACAGAACGTACCCTAACACGTATAGGAAATCTCTTAAGTTGGCCATAAAATATGATTTAGCCACATATTATTTATGGCCGGGCAACCAGATTCAATCTAATTCAGAAGAACGTGCAGCCATAACTGATTTTTAATATTCCATTCAGATTCAATCATGCTGGAACCCCGCCCCACCCCCTGGACATCATGCTCCACTACTAATCACAGACCACAATCCGATTTTGACTTAAAATTAGGGGCGTTGTCATAGCGGGCCACCTACAAGATTTAGAAATTAGAATATATATAGTATAAGTCCAGAAGAGGAGGGTATGAAGATTGGTTATTGTATAATATGGGTGAACGGTGTACGGCGGGGGTTCCTGCATGTGTCCCAATGCAAATTAGATACTTGGATTAACGGACAGACAGAGAAACGAACCAGTTCGTAGATCGTAGTGGGCTGCTGCTGCCTGTATCCAAGAATATCAGTGTCCCCGTGTCGCGAGTATCAATATCGTTGGGTGAGATGGGTTTTTGTGTGATCTCGAAAATGGAGCTGACCAGATTTATGGTACTGTCTATAAGGAGAGGTTCACAAAATAAGATATGCATATCAATAGATTAATAGATGCACTGATAGATACCGCTTAATTTGGCCAATAAATTGAACAAATTATATATATACAGTGATTCCAAGTTGCTATCAAGAACATGAATAAGAAACGGTAACACAGCGAGATACAGCCATTGGCCATTTATTAAAATTTTTAGAGATATATATTTTGAAGTTAATTTAGGAGTTTGAAAAAGAGATTTGCAGATTGAAATCTTTATAAATTTATAAAAAAAAACCAAATGTTAGCTTTCAAAAACTGAAGCAGATGGGGGGGGCTATTTAATTAAATTATTAAGTTTATAAATTAAACACCTTTTGATTTCGCAGAACAGTTATAATTGATAAAATCTAGCACAGCAGACCTTTACTTTTTATCAATGAAACATTTATATAGAAGTGTCTAATAGGAACAGCCTTAGTCTTAGTTACTAAGCAGAAAAGCAAAGCTTAAACTTCCGCAGATATTGGTCAAGGATATGAAAGCCTAGTTTGGGCTTTTCAAGAAAATCTGTAAACTAAAAGAATTTTCAGAAAACTTTCCTCTCACCTTAAGTTTGTTTTCATAGCCAGCCAGTCTCGTGAAATCTTAACTCAAGGTCCAATTTAATGACTCTTCGTCATGCTGGTCAATTTTAGGCCCTGATTTCAGTGTTTTCCTGATGGCAACAAGATTTTTACATAATAATATTTACATCATCGCCTATCATCCCGCAAAAAACCACCTCAAGGGCAAAGAATAAGAAGGAGAGAAACAGAATCGTTTCGATTCGTATAGAACTAAATGTTTTGGTTCCTAAAAAAAATCTCGTTTCTGTCTCCTTATAATTGCTAATTTATTTATTTATTTTATATTCTTCTTCTTCTTCTTTTTTCCAGCTCTTTCTTTATTGTTTTGGCTAAGCGTTGATGGGGGGGGAGGGCGAAAAAATAAACAGAGAGC
Organism: Drosophila eugracilis; assembly: GCF_018153835.1. Classification (NCBI taxonomy): domain Eukaryota; kingdom Metazoa; phylum Arthropoda; class Insecta; order Diptera; family Drosophilidae; genus Drosophila; species Drosophila eugracilis. The sequence continues at coordinate 783,260 of NW_024573270.1, forward strand.
TGGGCGTTTGGAAAGGAAACGAAAAAGTAGATGCTCTGTAAAGATGTTTAACTTGTGAATATAGAAAGTATATAGATAGATGGCTTAAGGAGTACTAACTATATACCAAAAATCACAAATTTTATAAAGTTTAAATTTATATAAATATGATTTTTTATAAATATTTTTCATAATTAATCAAAAATATTTCTTTACAAGCAGAAAAAAGGTTTCTTTCCAAAATTAGGAAAAAGGGAAAAATTTCACAACTTAAAGCCAAGATAATCTTTAAGCGCTCTTCTTTCTATATAATAAACTAAAACTATATAAAATTCAAAATACCCAGAAAAAATCTGGCATAATTCCGTATAAAAATCGGCAAAATTCAAAGCGGCCAGCGAAACGAGGGAACTGATGGGGGCCGCGTAACAAGTTGTTCGATCTGTTAATTTGCCAAAGAAATCACAGGCAGACACGGGCGAAAGATCGCAATAAAAATTAGAGACAAAAAGTATAAAAAATACAAATAATGAAACACTTTCTTTTCTTTTCTTTCGAATTTTGTGTATAGCATATGCAAATGGCAAAGATTTAGCCGAAAAATCACGTTAATCGAATGGTAATTAATGCAGGCAGCTGCATGTCAGGCAGATAGGCAGGCAGGCAGGCAGGCTTTTACCTGGAATTAAGGTGATGACAATTAATTGAGTGACGAGATGAGTCAGTTAAAGAGAGATAGAGACAGAGATATAGAAAGATATAGCCCCACACCCCTAATGCGGGCGGGCGGTTAACTCGTTTAAAAGGTCCCACTAAGTGAGACATCAAGATCGGACAAAACTTTTTGGGCGTGTGCGCAAGTATGCATAACAAATGCGATTTCAAAAATCAAAAAAAAAAAAAAGAAAAATATCAAAGACAGACATCAACTTATAGTTTCCAAGGCGAACTGACCAACTAACTAACAGCCATCACACACTTCTGACAACTTGCTGAAATGGCCAAAAAAAAAAGAAAAAAACGTTTTCATTAGGCCAAGAAGATCAGCCAGCCAACCAACCAGAAGAAGAATCTTTTTTTCGATTCATTCAAAGAGATGACTTCGAATGAAAAATGAATGCCGTGCGGCATTCGTTTAAGTTATTAAGCATAAAACTTAAATTAGAGGCACCATTAGCGATTATCATTAGAGCTGCGTGTCCAGTCCGGTTTCATTTCAATCTTCTTATCTCTTCGATGGGAACACACACACACACTTTGATTGACAGCCATAAACTCGCCACTTTTCCTTAATCAAAATTTGAGTTTTCTGTTTGGTGTTTTTTTTGAACGAGAACTGGAAATCTAAAAACAGCTTAAACTCCCTGCCATAAATATTTAATAAAAATTCAAAAGCATTAATTTACTAACTTAAATTTCTGGAAATGCAAAACGATAAACGAATAAAAATAGATTGCATAAACAAAACAAGAAAGTGGATCAAAAAAACAGTAACAAAAATGTTTAAAAATATAAAAAAAAATGTTTTTAAAAACATAACTTTTCCACTTCATAAATACATTTCGGCGCACCTTGAAATTATGTTTATAGGCCATTATGTTTCTAAAAACATTTTGTTAAGCCAGCTTTTTAAAGTCATATATCAGGATTTGTACTAAAACTAAAAAATCTTTAAAAATTGACTAAAAAAAAGAGAAGAAATAACCGTTAATTAATCAAGAACTAGTTCGTTAAATTCGGATATAAAAGTTGGTTTTAATGGGCCTTAACTATTGGAATATGAATAATTAACATAAAAAGAATCAAATTCAAGGCTTCAAAATGCCTTTGCAAAGTGGAATTTTGAAAATTCTACAAAAATGTACAAGTAAATTTGAAGATTTTCGTAACAAACAGTGATCAAGATTAAACAATATCTTTATAAATAGAGCCATTAGTGTAAGCAATAGCTGCTATGCAAATGAGGGAAATACAAAAAGGTTTGAAAAGCTACCGAAAGCGAAAACCTTTGGCAGCCATCCGATGACCCTGGCAATTAAATGGTATTCTTTGAGCCGAAGATTTGAAGATGTGAAGATCTCCCAAGACCAAGACAGACACTGATCTAGCCAGAAGAATCGCATTTTGATAAATTTTGATAAGAGACCAAAGAAATAGAAGTAGAAAACGGAACGACTAATTAAGCGAAGGCTGAACGTTTTCAGACCTGATGTGCATTAGCATATGAAACCGTATGAGAATGGGGCATCATCTTATCACTAGAGAAGAATCACCATGTCTACGCTATGAAGAATCAGATTGAAGATTGAAGATTTCCTTTGCTGGTTCCATTCAGCAGTACTTTCGGAACTTTTTGGTCTGCAAAACTGGTCATCAGAAAGAAAAAAAAAATCGTTAATCGTGAATCGACGCATATTTTATATACTATATACTATATATATATTTTTTTTTTTAGATATATTCCATGCTTTATAAAAAATTAACGCAGATTTAAATTTACGCACATGCATGGAGACTAAAATATATATATAAATATATATATACAGTGAGAATCATCATTAAACGTGTATGCTAATTTGATGATGGCGGTTTTCTAATTTTGTTGCCCCGAAAACCAGATTTCTATGCTGCGATCTCTTCGATCTGCGATCAGTCTCCGTCAGCAACTGCTAAACCTACAAAAAATAACCTAACCATGGATTGTCCCAGAAGGCCCTAAAATTTGTTACAACTTTTTTCGCTAGGCCCTAATCTATCCACAGAATGGATGATTATCCCCCCTTGTTTTGGGCTAATCCCCTCCCTCAAATATATATATATTCGATTTTTTTTTTTGTTGCCCATTTTTAACGTTGACAAACTTTGGCTTTTTTCGGATTCTAAGTGACAGAGCGACGCCGGCAGCGGCGCAGTTCGTTGTCCGGTTCCTATTTCTGCCGACTTCGCTGCCAGCGTCGCAGATAATACCATATATAAGGAAACAAGAAGTCGCATCGTTTGTATTTATTTGCTAGAATCTGTGAGCATCGGAACTAACCGAGCCCCGCCACTAATATCATCTAAGGAAATATATTTTTCAAAAATATATAGTCCTCGTTTCGAATTTTTTTTCCCCAAACCACAAAAAAACCTCAAAAATACACATAAAAATGAAGAGTTTTGTAAGTGCCTGGAAAAGAAAAAGAAAACATTTTTTTTTGTTTGGTGTCCTCAAAAAACTAAAAAAAAAAAGAAGAAGAAGAAGAAGAAAGGATCAAGTGAAAGTGCGCGTTAAGGGCATGTCCTTAGAAAAAGTGAAAATGACTTTAAAGTTATTTCGGAATTTAACGGAATTTTACGGAATTTTTAACTTTTATTTAAAAGGATCTAAAAAGGCTTCATGAAAACTTTACTTTAAAACTAAAAATCGAAACAATAAAATAAACTAAACTAAAGGAAGTTTTAATGGCTTCTTAACTTCGGAAATCACTTAAAAACATATAAAACGCGAAAACGAACGAACTAATGACCTACTCTTTAAGGAAAAGTCTTAAACTAAATCGGTTTCGGATCACCTTGAGCCACCGCACAGCTCATCAACGTCAAAAACCGACGAATGACAAATATCGAAACGGTTGGAACCCATTATGATTAGTGCCTCGGCCCGAAACCAAATCAAATAAATCACGGGGCAAATATAGATAAAACAATCACAAAAAAAAAGAAAAAAAAAAAAAATAAATAATAAAAAAAACAGCGATAGACTTGCGAGACAAAGCGACGCTGTGCGGTCAGAAACGCCAGCGAAACGCGCGCGACTTTGATTAATTGCCCGCTAATGCGAGATGCAAAAAACGAATCCGCAAAGAAACAACGAAATTAAAGCGTTTAATAACGCCTGTGATCTACAGAATAAACTTATTAAGAATATCTTGTGGATGGTTTTCTAACCAGAACTTCTCCTTTTTCCAGCTGATCCTTTTGGGTTTCGCTGCTTTGGCTGCTGCCGATGTCAAGCATCTGACAGATCGCAATCTGGACCTCTTCAAGTACAATCCCAGTGACATTTACACCCTGCCCGAGGACATTGATGATGAGAAGCCGGCGGTTCATTTCAGCGGCGATGTGATGAAGGCCAAGACCGAGACTCTGCAGAACTACAACTCTGGCAAGAAATTCAAGCTGGAGTGAGTATTATATAACTAGTATATATAGTCAAGATAATGTTCGGAAAACTAAAAACTAAAGAAGATTTCTTAACCTAAAACTAAGTAACTAACTTTGAATATCCTTATTTTCTAGACTGAAGACCCAGAACGGCATCCAAGTTAGCAGCGTGGGCAAGCTGAAGGACGACAAGACCTTTGTGGTCAGCGGCTCTTACTCGTTCACTGGCGCCGATGGCAAGCGGTACAAGACCCGTTACACCGCCGATGAGTTCGGTTACCATCCAATCACCGAGCTGGATCTCGATATTCCTGAGTGAGTATTTACATTTTATAAATATTTAAAAAAAAACCCTTTTATTATGTATTTTTTATTACTATTACTATAGGCCCCAGCCTTTGGCCTCTGCCGGACAGCGCCAGACCGTGGACCCCAGCAGCCTGTTGGGCAACAAGAACCGCTTCCAGTTCCTGCAGCAGACCCTTGACTCCGATCAGGGACCTCTGCGCGGCAGCGGACAGAGTGGCGATGATTATAGCTACACGTCTCCCTACAATGGCAATGGCTATGATTACCAGCCACCTCAGGTACAATTGTCGACGCCATCCCGTCTGTATCTGCCAACGGCATAAGGTGGATGTATATGGTTTCCCCACCTACCTATCCCTACACCTCCCCCGTTTCCCGATCCCCGACTTATCCCCAGCTGCAAAGTATTTAGTTTATTTTTTTTTGTTTAAGTGCAACTCCAACAGGCAAATGAAGAGTTAACAAGAAAGAAAACAAAAAAGAAAAGAAAAGAAAATGAAACAAAAGGCAAATCACAGAGCTAGCGAAATTTTTTTTTATCATTTTTTAGTGTTATACACGGAGCACAATTTTATATGATATTATACCTATATACAAAACTCTGATATATGTTATATATCTACACCAAACACACCCACAAACACACACAAAGAAAACACACACACGCACACAAATCCCGACAAAAGACACAAAACGAATCTATGTATATACACTGAGTGATATTAGTAGTAAATAAAATGGCTAAACTAACGATCAATATCTTGATTGGTTTCAATTTGGATTTATTAAAGAGAGACTTTAAGTGTTGTTTAAGCTTCTCTTGAGATCTTAACTTAAATAATTGGGAAATAAAACAAAGACTTTCACTTCCTATTTTGGCTTCGGGTTTTGCTTTAATTTAGTTTTCTTAAATTCATTCATATTTACTAGCATTTTTGTGCAAAGTTCTAATCTAATTACTTTAAGTTTGACATTTTGTATACTATTTGTATTTAAAGAAAATATAAAATATTTTAACAGAGCTCTGAATATGATTTTCAACATGGTTTTAAGCAGTGCGATGATTATTGCGCGACGAGCCTAAAAGCAGGCAACAAAATGAAGAAGCCATGTGTGTTTTATTTTCTAATAAAATCAATTTAATATTAATATACTTATAACAATAGCTCTTAAATTCTTAAAATAAAACAACAAATATATCTGCTTAATATATTTTAAATATCATGATGTATTGAGCTTTTAAAAAAATCTGATTAATAAGAACATGAAATCTAGCCATCACTCATACGGCATGTTGTATATACATTTCTTCATCTGTTTAACTTGCTAATCAGAAACTAGACAGGCAGCTGTACTCAACCCTATTCCTTCCCCATTAAGTAGTCAATTGGATAATTGTATAATTTAACATTATATTTCTTTTTAGCACTTAAGATTTAATACAAATTATTTTACGTGGTTACCTAATATAAACTAAAAGCGGTTAGAACTTGTGCAAAATTCAAAGACAAAGAATAGCTATTTTTGGAAAAACAACAGACATAGAGCGACTCGATAAGTGGTGACCAACGGAGGCTAGCCGGGTGATAAGCCGATTCGCTGGAGTAGCAACAGATGGTACGACGAGCACCTGAGATACACCCGCTGATCCATGACCCCGGCGATTGGCAGATGCGTCACAGATATGACACTCCTCCATTTGAGATTTCTTGGGCTATAAAAGCGGCCCCTTGGCCATCGACAAGGCAACAGTCTTTAGGCATTGGATCCACTAAGTGCATCCGATCCGGAGCAGGTTGAGTAGTTGAGAGTTTCAAGACGGAAGGAGTCACCCTAAGCATGAAGGTTGCTATCGCATTTCTGGCCTGTGTGGGTCTGGTTGCGGCCATTGGCTTCCACCAGACACCCAAACTGAAGATCGCCGACAAAGCCTTCTTGGAGAAGCAGAAGTTCCTCTTCGAGATGGTCTACCGTGTGGAGGATCCATTGGCTTTCGAGGAGTACATCAAGATTGGCGAGAAGTTCTACTTCGAGAAGGAGCACTACACGGTAAGTAGTGGTACATCCCTAAGAATATGGTGTTTATATCATCTCCTAATCCTCTGCAGCACTTTGACTTGTACATGGAGAAATTCTACGACGCCTACATGGCACATGCCCTTCTGCCCAAGGGTGAGTTCTTCGGAGCATTGGTGAAATACCATGCCAAGCAGGCACGTGGACTCTTCAACTTCTTCTACTACGCCAAGGATTGGGAGACCTTCATGACCAACGTGGCCTGGGCACGCATGCACGTCAACGAGGGCATGTTCGTCTATGCTCTGACTTTGGCCGTGATCCATCGCGATGATTTCCACGGTCTAATGCTGCCCGCCATCCATGAGATCTTCCCGCAGTTCTTCTTCAACAGCAAATTCGTATTCGAGGCCGAGAAGTTCGATTACGAGATGTGGATGAAGACCAGCATGTACGAAAAGGAGTACCTGGATGTGTACCACCACAAGACCCCAGCTCATGGATACGAACATGGCTATGGAAACATGTACCAGTCCAGCGACTACATGTACATGAAGGACTTCAAGATGTGGCAGTGGTGGAAACTGATGGGTCTGGGCGAGCACTGGTACAGCGAGGACAAGTACATTCTCCGTGAGAACATCTACCAATTCAACCACGAAAGCAAGTGGCTCACCATGATGAAGGACGTCAAGAAATTCTACATGCCAGTGGACTACAGCCGCGATCTCTATCTCTACAACGAAGAGTCCAAGATGTCCTACTTTACCGAGGATTTGGGATGGAACAGCTACTGGTACTACCTGAACATGGATTACTCGTTCTTCTTGGACGGCAAGACCTTCGGCTTGAGCAATGATCGTCGTGGCGAATGGTGGTTGTACAATGTCCACCAACTGCTCAGCAGGTACCACATGGAGCGTCTGTCTCACGGACTCGGCGAGATCCCCGAATTCTCTTGGTATCACCAGATCGAGATGGGCTATGATCCTCAGATGATCTACTACAACGGCGTTGGCTTCAGCTACCGCAAGAACTACTACGAGATGGAGACATACGGCAACTTCGAGATGCTGGACAAGATCACCGGCTTCCAGAAGCGTATCTACAACATCATCGAGTTGGGCTACTACCAGACTGCCGATGGCCATATGATTGATCTGCGCAAACCGGAATCCATTGAATTCATTGGCAACATGATGCAGGGCAATATCGATACCATGGACAACATGTTCTTCCAGTTCTGGTACATGCTGGCCCATATGTACTTCGCTGACGCCGATTTCCACCAGATGGAGGTTTATCCCAATGTGATGCTCAACTTCGAGACCATGATGCGTGATCCTATGTTCTACATGTTCTACAAGTCGATCGCCCAGGTCTACTTCCAGTTCATGCACCACCTGCCCAAGTACACCAAGGAGCAATTGCTGATGCCGGGTGTGACCCTGAAACATGTAGAGGTCAGCGAGTTGACCACCTACTTCGATCTGGTTGACTTCGATGTGACCAACATGCTCAACGACAAGATGGTCTTCCACGATGGTCAGTTCGTGTGGGACAAGTCCTTGTACGCCCGCCAGATGAGGCTGAACCACAAGCCCTTCAGCTACACCTACACCATTGATTCGGTCAAGGATGAGAGGGTTGTGATCCGTGCCTTCCTGGGACCCAAATTCGATGAGTTCGGCAGGACAATTTCGTTGACCGATAACCGCATGAACTTCATGGAGATCGATGAGTTCTCCTACGAACTGAAGGCCGGCAGCAACATGATCCTCCGCAAATCCAACGACTTCTACTGGACCGTCAAGGATCGTACCACCTACACCGAGCTTTACTACTACACCATGATGGCCTTTGATGGCAAGTACAACTTCCCCATGGACATCTCCGAGCCTCACTGCGGATTCCCCGATCGCCTTGTCTTGCCCATGGGCTGGAAGAAGGGTATGCCCATGCAGATGTTCTTCATGGTTGTCCCATACATGGCCCCCAAGCACGAGCAGTTCTCTACCTTCGATTACACCTACTCCTGTGGCATTGGATCTGGCGCCCGTTTCGTTGACAGCATGCCATTCGGTTATCCCTTCGATCGCGAGATCGATGAGTACGAATTCTTCGTGCCCAACATGTACTTCAAGGATGTGATGATCTACCATGCCGACACCATGGAGAAGTACTACACATACAAGGGTTACTCTCAATACGGTCACTTCGATTACTCCTTCTTCAGCGACTACTACACCAAGTACTTCATGTTGTAGATTGCAGCTTGAATTCATCTTTCCCATTTCTATTTTGACCACATGATGAACCTCTTTGGGCGGATTTGCTCAGGATCATAGTTTGTAAGCAGAGCAAAAAGTGAAATAAACTTTCGAAAATCCAAAGGTTTTAAGGCTACTATAAAGAAGGATATTACTGATGAGTTTAGTCCAAAGAAAAGGCTTTGACTTTGGCAAACTGCTAAGCCACTGATTTATATTTCATTTACTTAACTTGTAATCATGGCATAGCACCAATCTCAGCCTGGAAGTATGCAGAATCCGACTTATAACGAATCTCAACTGGCTGCCAGCAGCGATTCGATTCGCTCCCTGGCCTCCACAAAGGCAGCCATCACCTCGTCCAAGGTAGTGGCCCTGGATGTATCTGGATGTAAACTTGATTTGGGATCCTCATCATCGCTGTCGCTATCGTCGCTGTCGCCTCCGAGTTCCAAATGAAATTGAATATGACTGGAGGTGTCGATATGCCGCTGTTGGAGCTTCTGTATCCGAAGTACCAGAGATCCCGTTGCAGTCATAGCCCTTTCCACTTTCAAATCCATACGATTATGCAGTTCGGATTGCCTGTGCACATCGAAATATGACTCAAAGTCGAAGAGCTGACGACCGCCAATGAAATATCGATTAAGAGCATCCAGCCAGTTGCCAAGTGGTCGGATGCACTGCAATCGAATAGATTCCGTGGGCAGGGTGGATGTCAGCGAGATGGCATAGTAAGCATAACCTTCGCAACGTTCCCTTTGCCAACTGTCTATGCTAATCACCTCGAAATAAAGATGCAGAAGATCGGCCGGCTGATGTTGCTCCTCGCAGAGGATGGTCACCTGCCAGCAGTGACCCAAACGGGCGATCCTAAAGTCGCCGGCATTCCAGCATGTGGCAGTGGCACCCTGCATGGGATCCTCATCTACGGAAGACTCATAAATGGTATTCTCTGGAGGTTTCAAATAGTATCTAACATGGATGTTGGGATTCTCAAAGTATTGGGCTTCATGAAGTTCCAGCAGGAGTGAAACCCTCTTCGTTCTTTTCGGTGGCATTTTAAATTGGAGAAGACATCGTCTTTCGGTGGCTGCTGCTCGCCGTTTATGATAAAAATCGATGATCTCCAAAGCGGAGGCTTCTTCAGGGAGATCCTCTTGGGAATCCACGTCCTCTTTCTCCTCCTCATCAGCCTCCAGTAAACTGCCTTCTTTGTAGACCTCCAGAGGCGTGGCATTCTCGAATCCAAAGGCATACAGCTGACGACAATCATTATCACGCTCGATCTGGATCATATAGTCCAGATCCTGGGCACTGCTACTGAAATCTGGATAAACATATAGTAGACCCTGTTCAGGATCATATCGTATGCTGACTAACAGAGTATCCTCCTGTAGATCAGCATATATGTACATCAATTGGTAACCCTTTTTATGGAATTCACTTGCTTCCACTGGTAAAACATCCTCGGAATCCCTATCTACCACAGTGTGGATCAAGCAAGTTCTGGCCGCAAAGTTGGGATCATCGAGTACCGAAACATCTGACATATTGGCTGAGGATAGTCCATTGGTTTCCCAAGTAGTTAACGCCGTACTCTTTCTCATCCTGCGTTTGGACTTTCGCATTCTACGACGAACTCTAATCGGTTCCGGATCTTCATCCTGGTCATTCGCCTGATTCTCCAGTTTCCTGAGATATTGCTGCTGCAGCTCCAGAGTCTCCAGAGCCCATATGTGATAGCGTCGCTGGATTTTCGGGGCACAACTTCCGGGATCTGGTATGTAACGATCTAATTCCGAATGACTGAAATATTTTTGCTGCCAGGTTATCCGTATAGTGGCAATGGCACCATTACAAAGTTCCTTATTCCTTTCGTAGAAGACGTCACCAGCGGGACGATTGTTTTCACTTAAGATGCTCCACGAAGGATTGCTCTGGGACTCCACATCCTCTACCTCCTTCACTCCATCTTCCTCTTTGCCCTGAGATATGGGACTCCTTCGTTGCCTCACCATATTCCCGGCATTTCCGCTATAGCCAGTGCCCACACTATAATAGCTACAGTAGTAGCCCAATCGATGCTTTCCACCATAGGAATCATCGGACTGGGGAATATGGATTAGGCAATCCTGCCAGACTTCTTCCTCAGATCCAGGATAATGCTCACCATGTCCATTGGCCGATTGAGGTCCCACATATTCGAATCTGGGCACTGGCAGCCATTCGCTTATGTGTCGCAGTTTCAGTTCCAGCTGCAAGTCAGCGATGTTTCCACTCAGACGATAGACTCCTGTGCGCTTAATGTCCGTTCCTTTTCGCATGTTTTCTTAATGATTTCTTTTCTAAAAGCAACTCTTATTTAAATCTTTAAATCTGAATAATCTTACAACGCCTATTTGTTTTGCTCGCATTTCGTTTTGTTTTTAATTTTCAAAGAACCGTTGTCTAGGCAACCATTCGATAAAATACCAAATACTATCGTTGTCTGGAGTGAAGCAGAAGAAGAATAGCTTGAAAATAGCTAAGACCAGCCCTGGTAAATACCAACTCCGATTGGCAGGGCATATAAGCCTATCGATTGTAGATAACAACGAGCTTTAGCGCTGTGTTTGTGTTATCGTCAGTTGCTCTTTGCACTCCACATTTCTCGTTTCGATTTGGCCGCCAGTTGTGTTTTTGATTGCTCTGCGTGCTGTTCGCTCCTCCAAATCTCCGTTACTCCGATTTTACGATTCTTCGCGCCTACTCTAACACCCATTCATCCGTTTGTTCGCTTGTTTGTTTTTTTCGCTGCACTTTTTGCGCGCGCGCAACTGCCGATAAACGAAGAAAAAAGCAGAAGAAAATCATTAATAAACTGTAAAAGTGCAATATTAATAGACGATCTTGTGAATGTCTCTAAATTGAAACATTTACTTTCGTTTACTATTTTTTTTTTAATTTTGTTCTGTTAAGTGTTCGTAAAGCATTTTTGCAGTCAACGCAAAAAGAAACTTTTAAGCAAAATGCAGCAGAAAGTTGAAGAGGTTAGTAAATGTTTATGGATAAATAATACTATGCAAAGTGTTTTAGTATCCTTGTTTATAAGTTTTCATAATATTCAGTTTACAATTATTACAATATTGTATTGCAATAATGTTCCGTTAGTGTGTCCCCACAGCGTTTGTTTTTGCCCAAAGGAGATAAAGTTCTAATAACTGTAAATCTTGCGGTAAACGAAGGAGAGAAAAGAGAAGGCAATAAGGCTTTATTTTTATATTTATAACTTTTTACAAATAATATGCATACTTTTATGGATCTAATATTGAAAATTATGTTAAATAGTTTTATGAAACTATAATAACTAATCATCAAAATGATTCACGTGCAGATTAAGAGAATTATTAATCATTTTTATTTCGAAAAGTTGAAATCCATTTAATCTGCACATTTCTATTTTGTTTTATGTTGTTTTCTTCTTATTTTTGTGTAATATTCTAGTTTGTTGCTGCGTTTTGGTCCATGTTGTTGCTTTTTCTCCTCGTTCTGCTCTTCCACCTTCTCTTTTGCGTTCCTCCCTTTTCCTGTATTTCATTGAACTTAGTACGCCCCCGAATGCTGCGCTGCCTCAGCTGGCGTCGCTGCTAGCTTCGCAGTCGCTGTTCTGCCGTGACGTTCCATTGACTGATTTTCCCGACTTTCCGCAGAAAAATAAAAACAACCAAAACAACAAAAGCCAACAGCAACAACAATGCTTTGGCCACAATTGTAAAATGGTTTTGTTTGGTTTTTCATTTACATGTTGTTGTTCTTGTTGCTGTTTTTTTTTTCGGTTTTTTCTTCTTCTTCTGTTGTCCACAGGTGTGCAAGTGTGTGTGCCACCTATTGTTGTTGCTTCTTTATTTGCACAGTTGGCAACGCTTTTTTTTTGTGTTTAATATATATTTTGGGATCTTTTTCTTGGGGCCCAAAACCAAAGTCATGGTAAGAGCTGTGAAATTTGTGATCGCCATTGTTTGGACCCCAAATTCTCGTAGTACTCCTCCTCTTTTTGTCTCTCTCTTTGGCACCCTCATTGTGGCAAAGATGAACACATCAAGATCATGGCGGAATAAAGGTCTTAAGACCAGAAGTGTGCCACAAATGTCATGTTCGATAAACAATCTGTTCCAGAAATCAGCCAAATCATGGCATAAAAAATTGAAGATTTATCAGCTAAGATTTAGTGATAAAACAAAACTGAAAAAGAAAGAATTGCCATTATTCTGTACTTAAAAATCTCTAAAATGAAATTGACTAAGCTATAAAGTATACGTAAAGTATAAACTTAAGTATAGCAGTTCATCGTTTTTAACCCATTTAAGAAACAGACTGCCAGAAGGTATAAAAAGATAATTAATAATATTAAGAAGCGCCCATAACAGCTGTTTTAACAGCTTACTCAACAGCCCAAAGAACCGATGTTTCGTTTTGGAAAAAAAAAAACCTAAATGCGATGAAACACGGAACCAAAAAGCCAGAAAAAATATGCCTTTTTGGCCTGGCCAATGCCAGTTGCAAGTAAAAGTCGAAAAACCTGTGTAGCCACAAGACAAGACACCGCCGGGGGAAAGAAGGGGTTGGGGGGACATTGAACATCGAGCGAGATGACTGTCCATGACCCAAATAAAATGCCTCGAGAATTGCAATTGGACATGTCGACAAATGATCGAGGGGGCGATGCAGGAACGGCGGCCATTAAAGTGGTATAAACGGGGGGCGGGGGGAGAAGAGGGAACCATGGTCAAGTGATTGAGACTGGCTGATTGGCCATGGCAGCGGATTGAGCTCGAGGATCTCCATCAGCCCGATGCGATTCAGGCCAAGCTGAAGATCTGCACTCGATCACCGGTTAGTTTGAGAGAAGCGTTAAGAAAAAAAAAATGAGTTAAGAGCAGAAGTCTCAATCCGAGAAATGCAGACTCCCATTCCTGATTCAAGTGGATACACTCAGGAAAATTGTGTTTACTTTTAGGTTTTAGTAAAACCAAGGAAATCTGAACTTTTCATTCAAGTTGATCTTGATTTGTTTTCCCAAAAAAGTTGGTTAAGAAAGAGGACTTATTTGGCAGGGAAATTTGAAAATCATGTAATCAACCAAAACCAGCAAAGAGTTCATTCACTCCCTCATTAACAATGCCATTCCTCAATAAGTTTGACTTTGCGTTGCTTGCACATCATCTTCATGAGTTTTTTTCCAATTTCCTTGTAAAAGTTTTTCCCAATTTAACGGCCACCCAAAATAATACAAAAAAAAAAAAGGAGAAGAAAAACCCCGAAAACCGGTTAGAATTTGATGCATCTTTTCTGGTTGTTGCTGGTCTATTAAAATTTCGCTTTTTTTTTTGCCTAGTGCGGACGCAGACGGCGGCGGTAGTAAGATTTTCACGTCGATTTTACCCGTTTGCCAATTGAAAGTAAAAATGCCCCAAAACCGGTCAGTTAAATACGAAAAAAAAAACTAAAAATATCACCGTGAGATCCTGACACCAACTTTGATAAATGTCTAATGAATGTCTTTATGCAGCTTCGCAGTCAATGCAATGTTTGTACAAAATATGGAAATTACCCAAGCTTAAAAATCATAAAAATAATTATTTGTTTGGGCGGGGAAAATGGTAAAATGATGATGGGACTTGGACCTGGACTTGTTGAAAAACGCCCAAAATGGCTAGAAGAAAAGGTGGTTAAGATATATATATTTTCGTTTTTTTTGGGGGAAAACGTTAATCAAGGTGGACAAAAGCCAAAAGGCGTATCCAAAGAACCCCCCCCCAAAAAAAAAGTAGAAAATCCAAGAGACCAAAAAACCGATGTAATTACACATAAACGCAGATGGTCAGATGAAAGAGGGGTTAGCCGAAAGTAACCTTTTTTCTTTTTTTTTTTTTTTTTTTGGTTTCTCAATTTTTTCAAAGGTGGGAGATGAGAGATGGGAGATGGCTCAAATGAAAAACGCAAACAGCAAACGCAAAGTACCCGAAAATAACTTGAAAATAAAACTTGAAACTTGTCGTGCGTCGATCGACGCCAAAGGGGCGGAGGTGGAGGTCAATGTCTGGGTTCAACGACTCCTGACCTCTGGCAATATACAAAAAAAAAAACAAAAACAAACAAACAGAGAAAACCCCCAAAAACAACAGTTATTATTATTGTTATTGAAGCACTCAAAACCGAAAAAGATGTTAGGTATTTCTCTCTCAAAAAAACTAGAGCAGTTGAAGGTAGCCAAAGATATGTATAAGATACATAAAGATGGTATGGAAAACTGAAGAAAAGTAAATGGTTTTATGGTGGTGAGTTGCTGGGAATCCTCCACACTTGGATTAGTTAATTATCTTACTAATTATGGGTGGCTAAGCGAAACTAGTTCATATGCTAATTATGCAAGTGGAGCTTAACCAAGTTAAGTGTGTAGAATATTTTGATTTGTTTTAGATTAGTTTCAGGTCTATGTCCAGTTCTATTCTTATAGCTTACCAAACTCAGATTTGACTTTGATTAAACGAAATCTAAAATCTAGAAAAAATCAAAACATAACTAATGGGTTCTTAGACTCGCATAAAAGTCTGATCACAGAAGATCAATCATTTTAGCCCATCGAAAAACCTATTAGAATTGTGATTAATTAGCAAAGCAGACACCCTAACTAAATCCATCATTTTGCAAAGAGTTTACCTTTCCTAAAATGAAGATTTGAAAAATTATTTTCAGACTGCATTTGAATGATAAAACCTAAATCAGATTACTTAACAAGATAAAACGCATAAATTTAAACGGTTTTCGTAAGCCTTCTGGGAACTCTCAACTTTTTCTGGGAACTTTCAATTGCATCTGAAAGGGAGGTACCCCTCCCCGAAATCATTTTGAAATGATTTCCAGTGCAACGGTGCTATAATCTATTTTCCCTATGACCACAAAACAATGGCAAATAAAACAAATATTATGCATCATAAATTTCACTGACAGCCAACGAAACAGAAAACCGGTTGAGGTTTTTCCTCAGTTCTGGCAATGAACTCAAAAGCCAAAGACCCAGACCCAGACCCAGACGCAGACTCTCTCATCCACACAAACAAGCAGTGTTTTTGGAATTGAAATCATAATAATAATGGTGAGGTGTAAAAGCGATTACGAAATCGATTTTAGCTCTACATATATCCGCGATATATATACTTGAATCTGAATAATAATAGTAATAAGGCATAAAGACATAAAACATTTCGTTGGCCAGATTAGAAATTCAAATGAGCCAAGGCTTAGGGTTTTTTTTTTGGTTTTTTGTTTCTTATGAAAAGTGAATGTGAATGCGATGACCGTTAGATCTGTGGCAAGCATTTAACTGCCCCACAACAATGCAATATTTTCCTTTATATACACATCTCTCTCTCTCTCTCCCTCTCTCCTTGGCTCTGTTTTCGAAAGTGATTTGAACTATATTTTATGCGGCAATCCGAAGCGAAACAAAAACCTAAAACCATATAATACCAATCTATATATATATAGGTATAGATATATACTATATATACCGATGCAGTCGCCGAGTTTCTTAATTGATCGATCGCAGCTCGTTTACCGTTGGCCGGCTGATATAATTGCCGGCCGCAAGTCGATTTTATAACTCCAACTCCAACTCGAACTCGAACCCGAGCCACAAATCAATTTGCCATAAACCATTAACTAAAAACTAAAAACTAAAACCATAACCCAAAAAAACCGTGTCAATCAAAGTGAAAGAAGTCATAGCTAGTCATCGGGCTAGCCAATGATTATCTCACAGATACAGATTTTACCGATTGCAGCGAACATAACACATAATTGCTAATAAATTGTTTGCAATTAGTAAATCAATTGATTGCCGGATGGTTTTACCCCGATATCGAATTGATTCCTTGTCATTGGATGTAATTTTGGCGCGACCCACTGATCCACGATCGCTGATTAGGCCTGGGGTTAGTAGTCGTAGTCGTAGTTAGAGGTTCCCCCGAAAACTAAATTGATTTTTCGTTTCGCCATGGTACAGGGAAATCTTTTTGTACCGAAAGAAAAGTTGAAGTTCTTTAGGTTGGCTTTTTTTTTTTTTCAAGCAATTTCAATTTCTAAAAATATGATTTTTGAAGTGAAACTTTTTGGTTTCTCAAAGTGTGGCAACGGAAATCGTTGGCCAGATGATGGAAGATGCATTGCAAGTCGCCAGATCTTTTTCCATTCTTTTCTCATGATCGCTTCGCTTTGAAAGTTGTTTTCTCAAATCAACTCAACTTAACTCAAATCATCTTGGATCCAACTCGCCCCATCCTCCCAGCAGCACAAGTCATCGAAGAAGAACGTGCAGGAGAAATAATGAGATTTTACATTTTCTTTTTCTAGAAAGTTTTTTTTTTTTTTTTTTTCCTTCCTTCACTATCTTCTCAACAGCGCCTGGTCTTTTTCTTTCGCTACATACATATATTCTGTTTTCTTCTTCAATTTTCCCGCTTATTGTTTTTCCAGCTGTACAAATTTGTTTTTCTGCCGCGGAAGAAGGAACTTGGGAAGCTGCAAGTTCATTGCAGCAGATGTCATGAATACAACTTGCAGTTTTTCAATTACCATTTGATTGATTGCTTTTCGGTGAGATAAAAAGGTTTGCCAGTGTGAGAAATGTCAGTCGAAGATGGCCTTGCCTTTTTGCTCAAAATAACTTTAATTTGCCGTCGATCAGTTTTCAAAGATAAAAAACAGTTTCTGTTTGGGAATCTATCAGTTCCGCCAATAGAGGAAGGTGTTTCGGTATGTTGCGTGAAGATGACACGTTATCAAACCAAATCACAGGGTCTTGTTTTGACAAGATCAGAGCTAAATACCTAAACAGAATGATGGTATTGGCTTTTAGTTGAGGGCTTCTTCTGCAGTTCTGCAGGGGGAACCTTTCAAGCGAAGGAAGCTTATGGAATAAAAGATTTAGAATGTCATTTAATGCATGCTGCTTGCGAAGCTTCTCAACAATCTCATAAAATTTCGCGTAAACCTCGGCCTGCGTTTCGGCCTTTCGAATACTGATGTTCTGACATTTTCAGTCAAAGCCTCTGTGATCAGAATTTTTGGTTAGCAGTCTAAAACTAAGTTTTGGCTCGTTAGTTTTGATCGTTGGCTATACAAAACGGTATTTCTTGCAGCTCTACCTCTGATTTGGGCCAAGTTATAGGCTAAAAGCCACTAGAAATATTTCAATTATCGGTGAAAAGTTCTTAACTTGATTTTCAGCCGAAAGAATCGGTTCTTTGACCATAACTACCTCGTTGTCAATCAACTGCTATCAATTAAAATTCAAAGACGAACAAAAACCCCCACGACTTGTGACGACTTTAAACCAAACTGGCGAAGACATATTACTTTTTTATGGCATGTCATGGAAATTATTGGAAAACTTTCCCCCACCAAAGGGTTCAATGTGTCAACTTCCCAGGCATTTCGCTCATAACTGGCGCTCCCAAAAACGAAACAAAAACTAAAGAAAGAAAGAGAAGCACTTTCCATTCTTCATTGTCTTGGGGAGTCGCCATGTGGTGTATTGATAAAATAAAACCCCGGCCCGTTGACCTACCACAATTTATTTTCGCTTTTTCTTAGTTGCTGTTTGGGAACTTTGGATTTGCATGGCAACCTTAACCCATTGGCACCGATATGCGGCACTCTCTCTTTCCCTCGCTCAATTTCAATTATTAACCCACAGGCAGCCATTTAAACATGACTGAATTTTCACACACACACACACACACACTCGTAGGCCTTTCCAGCCATGTAAATTGGCCAAGTCAGCCAGTAGAAAAATATCAATTAGATTGGCGAGAAGAGCTGCGCTTTCGATTGCATGTCGGATCGGATCGGATCGCTGGGGTGGGCGTAGGAATTATGGTTGATAGTTAGGTGGAGTAAGGCTTTATGGTACCCCCCTGCGATGCATTTTGTTTGCTCGACTTGCTAACATTTTGTGCTACTTTACATTTTTCCACCAGCAAACAAACAAAATGCATTTTCGAATGTTTATTATGGATGGCGATGGTGGGATCTTTCTTTCTTTTCACACAACTCTGTGATCCACTGGCTTTTCTATTGGCTTTTGACTGCGAAAATTCAAATGAAAACCAAAGAGAGTCAGAGACAAGTGTCAATGGCAGACGTTGGCAAAAGCGTGTCGCAATTTCCACCATCAAATTTTGCAACAGCAACTAAACAATGGGCCGTGGCTGTACTTTCTCCGTTTTCAATTATTATTATTGGAACGGTATGGTCTGTCATATATAGTATGGTATGGAATGTTATACTATGTATATATATATATGGCATGGCGTGAGAGTCGCCCAAGTGCAAATGCAATTGTCTCAGCTAAATCGCAAGCCCAGTGGGCCTGGGCCCAGGTTGGTATAGAGATATCGGGACACGGGTCTATATAAGTCAAGGTTCTATTGACTTGCGGCTTATTGAGTGATAAGCAGCGCCATCAAGCTTGATAATAAGCGATAAGGTTCTTGCGTTGCTATACCATGAACATTCCATAAACGGAATGATGAGGTTGCCATTACCACTAACTTTGGCAATTCATCAATGTCAAGGTGTTATACGTATATATATATATGGGCGGGGCTAATTAGCATATGGCTGGCTTTGAGCAGGGCATTAAGTATCGCCTGATAAGGTCCATTAGCCGGAAATGTTATTCAATGCAATTCACCCTCTTTTTATACATATTCAAATTGCTATGGTACTCCTTTCTACGTTCATATCAGCTTTATATTATATCATAATATACCTTTTGTTACTTTGTAATCGAATGTGGATTTATCGCATATGTATCCATGTCATAGTGTGGCAAGAAACATTGTCTTTGCTGACTAATTTTTAATTTGAGTTTCCCCAAAAAGGCGAGAATGGGTTTATCCTTATTTTCCCCTCAAAATGACAGGGTTTTCCGATTACTATGCCAGTAATGGGCTTAGTACGGGCAATACTATGACAATACTGTCCATCTTGTTCTGAGAAAGACATAACTAAAACCCTCAAAAGAATTTTGGTACTGACTTTCACAAAGTGTAATCCCTATTTCTGGCGCTGGGAGTCGTGGCCAATGTCCTCCAATGTCAATGTCCTGTGGCTCCTGCAAAGTCGACAGTATTTTCCTCATAACTTGGCCAATAATGATACAAAGTTGGGGCATTTTTCGAAAATTTGTAAGATGGTACCTCTTATCAAAAATGCGATTTTTGGGTTCTCCTAACTCGACAGCATTTTCCTCATAACTTGGCCAATAATGGTTCAAATGTAATACCCCTTTGAGTTTGTTTTCTAATTCTTGACAAAACTGAATTCACAGTTTGAAATGTCAAATTTGTACCATTTTTTGAAAATTTTGATGATGGTAAAAATGTGAAAATCTGCTTATCCCGATTAACCTTAAAAAGTAACCTATTTTGCTCATAGCTAAGTCAATAATACTCCAAATATGGAGTTGCATACCTCCTTGAACTGGAGATTTCATTGCCAATCAAAATTGGAACTTAAACTGGTTTTTTCATTTCCAATCAAAAGTAGGAAAACTAAACAAAATGGCTCACAAATACGAAATGTAGCCAAAAATTGATTTTGTTCAAATTCAAACGGAAAGTTACACCTCTAAAAGTACAACAATTTTACGGAGATTGCGGAATTTCAAAAGATAGATTTATTACGTATTAATTATGGAGGTGACATCGTTGAACTGTCCTTGACAGAAATCTACTTCTTGGGGCAACGAAAAAGAGTTTGAAAAAGTTTCCAGCGATGATGACTCAATTTGTTAACTGAACTTGAATGTTAGACTGGGTTATATATATCGATAACGGAATGATAACTGATAAGCCCTATCAGACGTAGCTTTCCTGCAAACACTCGTATATTCATAGAAGTTTTCGACAAACTGTTGGCTTCTATATATGTATATGTGCACCTGTTAGGGGCATTAAGGTTTTCAGTTCCTACCTACTGGCCCGTAGAATCCAAAGATAATATTGCAGTAGGCCCTCCAATCAGCTGTAGGGCAAATGAGTAAATACCAGGTGGTGCTATTCTGCTGGTGGTGCTGTCAATAGGAGGGGTGGTAGGGGAGGTGGTGCTAGGGGAGGTGTTAGTGCTAAACAAACAAAATAACAAGTGGGGGAATGTCGGCAAATGGAGCAAAGGAAACGAGAAACCCGAAACCAGATAAGATACTTTGGCAATTTGTTGTTCTTGCTCTTGCTTTGGCCGAAAGTAATTGAAAATGCCGTTGCCAATTATAAATGGCAGGGTGACTCACTGCACTGCAGCAGCGTCGTGTATTTTACCGGCTTTCTGGGTGATTTCCTCTTAAAGTTTTTGAAGAAAATAAAATCACATTTTTGTAGATGACAAAATAATCTAAAAGTAATGTCAAGGAATGTCAAGAGGATAGTTTGATAAGAAATAGGGGTTTACCTTAAATAACCATTCTAGGATGGACTTTCCTCTAGTCTTATCTAACAGTGGCGCCACCTAGGTGTCCTTAACAAATACCACTCAGATTTTACCACTCATCAAACAGTCTTTTATGACCAACTTTTTTGATATCTCCCAAGTCTCCCTCTGCCTTTTGGAATTGCATAACATTCTTCGGGACCTGGGGAACAGAATCGAAGTTGCAGATCTTGTGCCATGCCGTCTGTTTATGACCGACCGCCTTCCCGGTAATGAAGCCATTTCCACATTGCGGACATTTCCGCTGCCACCTGCTGCTGCTGCTGCTGCAAATGCCTTCAAAACGCCGCCGTCCGGCATTCACAGTCTCGCATTTGTATAACAATGAATGGGTGTTTAACGGTCGCCGCATTACCACTAAGTAGCTCCGTCATCGTCACATCGCCTGTCACACAAACATAGTAACATAAATAAGCTAGCGGAGACAGTTGTTGTCCCCCCCATCCATCCATCCATCCATCCATCCATTCATTCCGAAAAAGAGTCACCAAGTTTGCATTTGCATTGGGAGATTTCTGCCTTTCGAGTAATTTATCTCTGACATGATTTGGCAATTGTCTTTCCAAGTTAGCTAGCCAAGTCTAAACTGAAAACCAACCCACCACCACCAGCAGTGAGTAGTCAGAAAATCTACGACATCTCTGGGTTCAGTTTGTTTCTAAAGCGTGGGAAAGACATTCCCACATTTGTTAAGCTTGTTATAAGTACATTTAACTAAATTAGTGTCAGATATTGTTATTGTTTCAGCACTCCGTTGGTTTTTCGCTAGGCGAATTTGTTAAGGTGTTGGGCGGTTTAGGTCGCAGTTGACCCAGTTTCTTAACGACATGATGGGGGCAAGAGAAACTAACTTTTTAACAACTTATATTTAAACTTTATTTATAAGATTTTTTAAGTTTATTAGTTAGTACTACAAGGAAGTTGTAGGTATAGAAGTAGATTTCCACTAAGCCTTTGCTGCAATCTAAAAACTGATTTATAACCTTTATCAATGACTCTGTGTCTTGCCATTGGTTTTTCCACTAGCCAATGTCCACAGAACTTATTTGCCTTGCACTATCAGCTGAATTCTAGAGAAGTGCATAGTGTCTTGGTAGAAAAAAACACCGGAAAAGTTGGTGAAAGGCCACAGCACTACGTTAAATTTCCATAGTAGTTGGTCTTAATAAGTATGCACAACCTTTCACAAAAAAAAAAAAAAAAAAAAAAAAGAACATAAAAAAGACAAAAATAAATATAAAGAAAATGGAATGCAAGGTGTCAAGGGGAGGGAGCTAAAATACAGAAATAACCCGGCAACGATAATGATAATGATAATTTTTACGATCCAAGCGGACAGACAGACGGACAAACGGACAAAATATGACGCTTATAAAGTGCAGTTAGCATGTCTTAAAGACGTCTAAACAGTTTACCGTTCGTTGGCGTTGGCTTAGCTGGCCGGCCGCTAAATGTCATAAATGGCTGGACAATGGACTGCAAAAGATAGACTAGCAGCGGGGCAATTCATTCACAAAAAGAAAGAAAACCGCTGGCCATTCAGTTTGATGGCTCAAGTTCAGCTCCAGTGGGTGTGGATACGAATAGGTTAGGTTTTTACTATCTTGTGGGTGGGGTTTTTGGGGTGTTCAAACGCCTAACAGTTAACTGTCTGAGCTTGGAAAATGACCAAAACCGTTCAGAAATGCGGGCCATTGTCACGTCTAAGAAAAGTGTTGGCACTTTCTCAAGGCAGTCAGTTTCGCTTTTAATCAGTCCAAAACTGAGGTAATGCCAGCCTGTCATTGGAAACTCTCCTCCACTCTATATAGTTACCCCATCGATCTGTATTTGTTCCGTTTTCAAAGTTTGCCAAAAAACAAAAAAACCAAATAAAAAACAGAGCAAATAGCTGGAAAGCGAACAAAGCAAGTCAATTAACTTTGCCCGTGTATCTTGTATCTATATCTTGAGTCTGTTTGTCCCGATCTGAAGTAGAAGAATCTTGTGGTTGTGTGACTCGCGGCTATGGCTGCGGCTGTGGCTGTGGCTCACCGACAAAGCGTTTCGCAAATATTTGCCATTGTCTTGGCGTACATATTTCAATCAGTCAGCGACAGAATATGAAACACAGTTTCAATTACAACAGCCCGGGCTAAAAAGACATGGCAATTACAAAAGGCCCAAGATATGTGCAGCCACAGAGAGCGATCTCTGATCTGGTCGAAAAAAAAGAACAGCCAGCAGATGGCCAGGTGTTGCACAGTGAGAACTTTTCTACGAGATTTCCAAGATAATTTAGTAAGTTTAGCTAAAGATAAAAGTAAACAAAATCTATCTGAGATCACCCAGAGAAGGAACCTATAAATATTTATGAATTGCAATGAACATTTTTTAAAGATTTCTTACGGTGTGATCTGTATCTTTTACGTGCTTCGTGGAGCGCTCCAAGTTCAAACACGCAACTGTCAGCTGCACTTACAGATGCATGCAGATACATGTGTAGACATGGTCTGTTCTTCGTCTCTCCAGTTGGCTAGTTCCTGGGTTCTTTAGTTCTTTGAGACAGTGGCGCTTATTCTGCCACCACAACACCGACGAGTGTCAATGGCCCAGGGACGACCAGCTGGCGCATTTGCCACATTGCCGCCTTTGCCCTGGGAAGAAGTTCAGCTGGCCGTGCATTTTGCAGTGGATAAATGACATAACACTCTCGGACTTACACTTCGTCTTCAACTTACTATAATTTATATCTGCATTTTATTTTATAAAAAAAAAAAAAGTAAAGTAAGTTATGCTGGGCACGTTTTGTGGGTCTGGTCTGGCCATCATCATCGGTAGTCAGGTCTGGTCTAGTCTGCATTCGGGTGACATAATTTGTTTGGTTTTAGCTTTGTTTTTATGCCCTGGTCTTATTGTTATGGCTTTTTGTGTTTGGTTTTTGCAGCTCAATGTGCTGCGAATCGCATATTTGGCGGTGTTCGGTGTTGGCCTCAGTTGAGTGACCAGGCCGGGCCACCTTTTTTTGTTTTGTTATTACCTGGGAAATTGGCTTGGCATTCCAGTTGTGATTTATTTTTTATTCACTGCAATTATTAACCATTTCTGTGTTAAATAATAGAGCAGTTGACAAGCAGCAACTTGAATTTTGATTGATGTTTCCTTTAAATATGGAATTTTAGTTTGAAGTTTTTCCCTTAAAGGAAATACAAAATCTTAAAGCTAGAAACTTATTGCTATCTACAAAGTCTTATTTATTAATGGAATTAAAATTCCTTTAGCTTGAGGTTGAACTCCCATGGACTTCTTCATTTCCCTGGAACTAGAAAGCTGGGTCAATAAAAAAAAGTTCCGCCCAAGATAAGACATAGTTTTGGTTTTGCTGTTTGGCCAAAAGTTCCCCTGGGATTGAATCATCTGGCGTGTCTATCTTTAGTTCTCCCGTCAGCAGGCACTTAATTTAATGACCGACTAACTAACTAACTGTCCGGGGCCAATAAAAGCTGGCCAAGACCGACGGTCGAAGACGAAATTAATGGCCAAACAATCCGCAATCAAGACGCCGAGAGAGTAACGAGTCGAAATTGAAAAGGCAAACTTTAGTTCGAGCCCCTGATTTGGCCAGGTCACGCATTGTTAGTTGGCCAAAAGAAAATCAAAATAAAAACGTTAAGAGAGCTGCTGAGAGCTGAGTGAAAAGTGATCGAATCGATGGCTTTTCTTATCAGCACTAGACCATTTGATTTCGGAACCCCCCCAAACGCCCTCCTCGCTTATCGAAAATTCATTTTGGTAAACACACGCAGAGCTATATAGAAACCTTTCCGGCATATAAGATAAGGTTCGAATGAAAAGCTATACGAATTGCGCAAAATATATATATATATATATATATCTTTTTGGCCTCAATTTCTGGCCAACCCACCCACAATCCTTGGGTCCGCCACCCGCCCCCTTTTGTCCCATTTCTGAGCCATCTATTTCGGCCTGTTTTTCGCGATGTTGTTGACCAATTTGCTAGTTTTTTTTTCTGTTTTTTTTTTTTACTAATGGAGCGCCCAGAGCTGACGACGTGACTATGGCCATCATTGGTGTCTTGGCTTTTTGGCCAACATTTTGCTGTGGCATGGCAAATCTACAAATCTAATGACAGCCATCACCGTAACGGTCCATTCTTAATGGTATTGGTAATGCTAATGATATGGCGTCATAATTGACACATGCTCAAAGTGCATCCGCCTTAGATTTACCCATTCCCCCGGGGCTGAGATTATCTCTGCTCTGTGGTATCTTTTCCTATACTATATAGTGTATGGATCACGATTTGCTATAGGTTTGAAACTAAAAAACTAAACTGGGTCGATCGGATCGTGGCTAAAAAGCAATGCTTAAACTTGGTCGTTGGGGTAGAGCAATGTTTGGTTGTTCAGTTTGGCAGAAAAGATAATGGGAGGGAATGTATGTTCGTGGGAACTGAAGGTCTGCTTGAGATATGTCTTAGGAAACATCTTTAAATTTGATTAAAATTTGGGTAAGATTGCCCTTGAAATTGCTAGAAAATACTCAGCTAAATCTGAAAAAAACCAAAACTTGATTGAGTTTTAATGACTTTGATAGCCAACTTTGATTGGAAATCAAATTGAGGTATATAAAACTATAAAAATGTGAACATTTCTTACATTTAGCTTAGGTAATTGTAAAATATTGTTCTTGAATAAAGTTACGTTAGTGTTTTTTTGAGATAAGAATCATTTAATTTCACAACAAATTACGCACAATTATGATTAGTTAATGTGAGTTTTAGCATTAGGAAATATTTAATCCGATAACAGAACAGAACAAAAACAGAACTTTTAAGTTAATGAATCAACTTTAGGTATATAATTTTTAAGAAAGCAAAGCTTGTAGTTGTGTTTTTCTTTCTTTTTAAAACAAAGCTGATAATTTGTGTGCAAAGTAATGAGTAATTGCTTAAGAAAAATCTTTAAATAATAAATATTGTTTGTGAATTTGTTTTTGTTTTTGGACACATTTGACCTAAAAATAACGCTGATATTCTTAAGCTTTATAGATTTTTAGGAAGTAACCTATTAAAAGGTAAACCTAGCTATTGAGGGACTTAACCCTTCATAAATCGCATAAATTCTAAGCATAGGATATCTCAGCGAATCAGTTTTTTTTAGCCTCTGCTGATGTTTCCATTCAAGACTTTTGGCCAAAAAAAAGAATGTTAAGTGCCGGCCGCCCTTCGTTTGCATATTCAATGTATTGTTTGGTTTTTTTTTCCTCCTGTTTTTTTGCATTTTTCCTGCTGGTTTTTGTTGTTGTTTTCAGGCTGCTGCTTTATTGTTTTTATTTTTATTTTTTTTTTTGCACGCTTGAGCTGCAACTGCGGCGGTCACTGAGGAAAACGCTAAATGAATTGCCCCAAATACGAGTACGAGTGTTGTACGCGATGATCACGAAGGTGATGATGACGATAATGATGAACGTTATGCTAATGCTGATCGCTCGCCTGGAAACGACGTCAGCAGCCCTAGCAGAGAAAAGTGCACTGAAAGAAAATCTAGATGATTCTTAAACTTGAAATTGTTGGGGAAAAAAGTATTTGTTTTGAGTTTTTAAAAGAGTTTTATTAAGTTGAAATTTATTTTTATTTTTGTTGTTTTTTTTTTGAGAAATTCCCTTAAAATTATTCTCAGTGTTGCTGAGTTATGGCCCGAAGTGGATCAGTTGCCAGACAGAGATAGAGCAAAGAAAGAAACAAGAGGTGGGCAGAGGTGTGTAGGAGGGGGGCGGAAAGAAAGAGCCACAGTCACGGTCACGTTTCTTGTCACGTTCTCCCGCTGTTTCTTCGTTGTTTCTTCTGTTGTTGTTTCTCCTCCTCCTTCGCCTCCGCTTCTTCTGCTGTTTCTTACCCCCTAAATTCAACGATGTGGGTATACGATTTTTCCTTATCCGCCAGCTAATTGATTTCCCATTTGCCAGTGACATGCCCCGTCGAAAGGTGTTGTAAATAACTCAGCCTTTAGGAGACTTTCTAAGTATATGAAGTTTATGTAACTTTTTTTTTTTAAGTATTTACTTTGTTAATGATCAGTTTTTAGTTTAGTAAAAAACTAAGTTAAGATGCTAAGATTTTCTTTTAATATGTTTAATTTACAAAATTCTTAAGCCAGAATCTTATGCTAGGTACTGGTTAAGTCCAAACCTTCATCTTCACCTTGTTCTTATTTGTTCGCATTTCGTTTTTGCTCGTGTTGTGCTTTTGTTTACCCCTCTTGCCAATTTGCTTTTAGCCATGTTGCTGATCTTGTTGTTGCCGATCTTGTCGTGGCAGCAGCAACAGCAACAGTAACAGAAACAGCAACAAATTGCCCCAAGTCTTTGGCTTATTTGCTTGTTGCCTGCTTTTTGCTGTTTCTTAGGTTGGCTGCCTCTGTTCACGCGACCCATTGGGCGTTTGACCCCGGCGAATGTGGCATGCAAATGGGTTCAAACTTGGACAAGAAGGCCTAATGCCGCCGCATGCCGCATGCCGCCGCATGCCTCTTTGACTTGCAATTCGCATTTTGCATTTTGCATTTGCATTTTCCCCCTTTTGCGGTAAATTTGCTGGAAAAACGCGCGCCAAAAGTGACAGCCGGTCGAGGAGCAGCTGTCAACTTGACTTTAGGCAGCTGCCTCAAAATGTTGCTGCTGCTGTGGCGATGTTGCTGCTGTCATTGCACTTGGACGCCAGCAACAAGTAGCGGCGGTGGCTACCAGCAGCACAAAACGGAAGTATCGTACAATGTTTTTTTTTTCCTATACTGCATTTTGGGTATATACATGCATATATACCCTTTCTTTTTACTAACTAAAAGTGGTTAAATATGGGTAGAATCCACTGCAGGAAGCGCTTCCCATGGACTTTTATTTTTTGTTAATTAAACTGTGAACCCCCCCGCGGAGATCGCATTACAGTTTTTGTTGTTATGAACAAAAAACTTGCAAAGGGCTTCCAATGAATGTAATTAAAATATTAAATTACCTTTCCCAAAAGTGGTAGCAAGTTGGCTTATTGTTTGGAAATTTCTGCTTTTTGCTTAAATATTATATTTCTTTTTTATAAAATATTTTCTCATAAACCTTAAGAGTATTTCCCACTTCGACTTCCGTTGGGCAGAGTTTTCCTTTATGGTTTTCACCCAAGCTTATTTTTGTTTTGAAGTAAGTGAAAACGACATCGTTAAACGCACATTTTGAATCGATTTGTTGTCGTTTTTTTGCGTTTTTTTTTTTTAATTTTGGGTGCCACAACAATTGAGTGAAAATCTGCATGAAATCGATGAGTTATGGGCGTCAATCGCTGGGCCGAGACTCTTTTTTTTTTTTTGGGTCTAACTTAAATTGCGAGGCAATATTTTATTATTTCCACTCAAAGCCAGAGACGGAGACTAAACAAAACGAGACAATGTGAGGTGGAAAAGAAAAAGGCTGAAATGCCGCACATTCGCTCATTGCGAGCACTCAGCAAGTCTGGTGGCACTTTCTAATGCGACAACGATGCGGAAGCCCGCTGACGACACTCCACTGGCAGCAGTAATAGCAACCTGCAACCTGGAAAACATAAAGAGCACCCACATGGCGATGTCACAGACCCCGCAGACCTTAAATGTGCCCCCCAAATGGCAACTTGGGTGACCCGAAAAAGCAGCTGGCTGGCCCATCTGCCCTCGAACTACCCTTAGTGGGATCTCTTACTTGTTTTTTTTCCCCAGAAAAATGAAAAGAAATCTACGTACTCGTATATAGGCTGTGGAGAGACCATGTAAGTGCTGGAATTATGACTGCAGGGGAAGTATTTAGCCGTCAAATGGATGCTGATTGCTGTGGGAAAAAGTTATTTAGTTTTTGAAAGAGCTGAAGAAAAGTGGAGAGAAAATAGTTGGAAGTTGTTCTTATTCTTATTGTGAATGAAATTTAAGTTTAAAATATAAGCTAAGATTCATAATTTTTGGGTAAACTATTTATGAATCATTTCAAAGTCAAAAAATTGCGCAATTTATATTCCAATTTGTGGACTTACGTCATGTAACTTGGCAAATATAAAAACAATATTATCAGGCTTGGAATATTTTGGGTTCGGGTTCCATTACAATGTCGTCTATTAGCATTTATTTATCTTATCTCAAGGAAAAGTTTCCCATTCTCAAAGGGGTAAATCATAAAAAAGTAGGTGTAGATAGGCAAATATTTAGTTTTTATTCAAATTTCATTCCCTTCCTTCCAATCATAAACAAAATATTTCTAAGATATAAAATTCATGTTTTTGGGAGTGTTATGACTCATTACTCTTATGATTATAATAAAGACTCCTCTTCCCTTTCTTTCCAAAAAACTTGTTTACTAATTGAAAAGTAAACTTTATTTGCCCCACTCTTAGCCCTATTCATTTGAACCCAACCCAACCCCGACTGTATTGTGTTTACGATGACAGTAAAAACTTGTTAATTAGCCGACAAATTCCTTTATGCTGGCAGCTGGCAGAATATAATAATAATAATAGAAAACCAAGCTGAAAGTGAGACTGCCAAACACTTTTACTCTCGATTATTGTTTTCGTTTTTTATGTTTTTTGTTTTAGTTTGGCATTTTGAAAAGCAATTCAGAAATAAAACCACAAAACAGTCAACGAACCGAAGAGGAACCACCTCAAACCACCCAACTTTGTTGTCGATGTCACGCACAATAATCGGCTTAGGTTACGCTTGGGGGGTCCACTCTTGGATGGAATCACTTTAGCAAACATCACTCTGGGCCACTCTGGGTCCCGCCATCCATCCATACACGATGTGTGTGTGGTTTTGGTGACGGATCATTTGGGCAGCACGAGATCTCGGTCTCGAAGCCAATCGGATTATGCAAACAGCGGATTTGTCTCCTTCGATTTCCCTCAAAGATGCAGTTCACGGATGCGGGTGTATCTTGCATCTGCATCTGTATGTTGCGGCTTGCAACTCTTTCGATTTGAAGCGGATCGAAAGTGAGTGACAGCTTTGGTTTTGCGGCATATTCGATTACATGCAGCTTAGAAGATTAAAGCGTAATCGGAGCTGTGGCTGGTCGATCACTTCCTCAGTTTTAGGTTACCAAAATGCACTCGAAATAAAATCAGCTCAAGTTCGTTCTTTGCTGCAAAGTCTTCAAAAGATAGTCATGTACCGAAGATAGTTTTTTTAACTGAATATTTCTTCCCCTTTGTACTTGCAGAAAATCGATCCCCTGAGACGCATTCAGGAGGAGATCAAGGAGGTAGTGCGGCGCGAGGAGGAATACCGCCAGCTGGCTACGTTCTCGTCCAGCACCACCACCATTACTTCCGCCAACTCAACGCAATTGGTGGACTTTGAGACATACACGGTGAATGGCAATGGGCTTGACTTTGAAACGAAACTGGAGCAGGATGACGAGCAGGATCAGGAACAAAATCAGGAACAGGGCGTCTTGGTTACCGCCCAACCAGCTGCCGTGCAGACCACCTCGCTTCTGCTGCCCATCGACGAGCTGTCCAACACACCATCGCTGGCCTCCAGCGTGAATAGCGCCAAAGAGGAGAGTCTCGATGGCCAGCACTCGGATGATTCGGGCATTTCGGCTTCGTCGCAGAGCAAAACCAATACGAATGTTACCAAGCAGCCACTTAAGCTGACCGTGGTGACCCGCCAGGAGCAGCGCTACATTGGACCCAATTGCTATAATCTGACGCCAGAGCCGCCGCAACAGAAGCTGATCACCAGGACCATATCGACGCCCCAGCTAAGTGGTTTGCCACAGAAGCGTCAGTTTGCCTTTGGTGGCGCCACCAAGGGTGTAATGCAGCGTTTTATAGCCTCGCATGGCAAATTGGCACCGACCAGCCCATTGCCACCAGCCTCTCCATTGACCCTGACCTTGGCTACCAATGGAAATGGAAATACTGGTGTTGGTGGTGGAGCAATCGTCAATGGTCAGAACAATAATAGCACCACCCTCAAGTTGAATACCCGCACGGCAATGGCATTCCTGGAATCGGGCGGTTCAGCTTCGGCCATCACCTCGGTCACCCTATCGCCGGCGGCCATCGAAAGAGATTCGGAAGGCAGGCCCCTGCGACGGGGCTATGTGCCTGTCGAGCAGAAGATCCAGCGTGAGCTCCAGGACCTCAAGTCACGCGAAACGGAGCTGAAGCGCCTGCGTAAGATCAACAGGCAGAACACCCTGAAGGCCTCCCTGGACAAGCTGTAAGTCGAAAACTATAGATTTTATTATAAACCTTTGTCATGTATATATTTCTGTTTTTCGTAGGCAACTCAGCACAGACGATGAGGCTGATGCGGATGATGATGACGAGGATTCCGAGGTGGAGCACTGTTACGGTCCGGGCAAACTGCGCAATGCCCAGTCCACACAGGAACTGGATAGGAATGGGTGAGTATGCCAGGTCTTTTACCTTAAAGACCAGAGATTTTCAAACGCATTTTTTATTTTTTTGCAGAAACGAGCAGGAGATTGTCCACAAGCCCTCGGGAAATCGCAGCCTGAATGCAGCCGCCTATATAACCAATGGTATCAGCAATGGCAATGGCAATGGAATGCGTCCGGCGATGTCGCTGGCCCAGCTTTGTGATCTGACACCGGAGGAGGCGCCCTCGTCGCGGGGCTTGATCGCCCAGTGGGAGAACCTGATCAAAAAGAATGCCGAAGTCGGTGTGGTAGAGGCGATCATCTAAGGAATGTGGGTCAGGAACCCCTTAAAAAAAAGAGAAAAAAAGAAAAGAAAAAAAAACAAACAAACTTACACACACACCAACGATCTGGTGCAGAGCAGACCAAATTATTATTGTAGTGTCCACACTTGATCCTCCTTCCACTTCTCCATGTCCACGTCCACGTCTACGTCCACGTCTTCGTCCTCCTGCGAAAAGCTGCTTATCAACGAATTAATCTTAACGCCACAACCAATGGGAATTGAAATTATGTAACTAAATTGCATTATCCCTGTACTTAAAGCGATTTAAAATGTAACTTATAATGTGTACGTGAACTATCCGAGAACTCTATTGTATATATATAATTCTTCGCGTTTCCAGTGCGAGTGCAGTCGTCTTGCTTATAATTTATTACAAATCAACTTTATATATACCTTAAAAAAATATATATATGTAAACAAAATACTATATGTACGAAATCAATATACGAAAATGATTTAATAAAATTATAAAAAAAGCCAAAACTATGTAAAGGAAAGTTCTGTAAAGTTCTGTGGGAACTATAATTAAGTTGTAAAAACCAATGTTGTCATTTCTTATAAAAAAAATTCTGTATTTCCACCTAAAGTTGTTCTACAATTTGTACATTTCTGCGGAAAAAAGAATTATGTCGCAGAAAACAGATGTTTTCATCTCATGTAAAAATTTCTGTACTTTCACCAATTGATGTCCAACAATTTATACGTTTTTTCCTGCACAGACGACGATGCCGATGTCCTGCATTATTCAAGGCAAAATACTGATTTGCAGTTCCAAACCGCTGTTTTAGATTTCTAACAAAAAATTGTGATCACAGAGGCTGGGTTAGGCCTTTCGAAAGCTATGAAAGCTCGAAGACGAAGCATAAAAAATGTTTCTAATATTATTATTTTAAAATTTTTAACTTAGAATGGAAAACGAGAAAGAAAAGGAACTTCCCAAGACCACTCGTAATGGTAATTTTATTAAACCGAAATTAAACAAAAGTCCGCGTGTGAAACATCCAAATCCTCTACAAAATATTCCCGAAGAGTCTTCAAAATCACTAATAAATTGTGAATTCTTTTTTTTTAATAGAAGTTACTGGACAGGAATTGTCGCAGGATCAGTTCGAGTGGATGGCGGAGCACAGTTCTCCCGGCCAAACGCTGGAAGAGGCTATAATACAGTCGATCTGGGAACAGAAGCCACTTATATGGGTCACGGCTCGACCAGAAGGACAGGAGGCCAAAACGCAGGCTGAGGTGTAAGCGAAATGAGGTTGTTGAGAAGCTTCGCAAGCAACAGCAGGAATGCAGGATGCTGAGCAGTCATCGTCCCTTCCAAAGCCAGAACAGAATTAGCGAAATGATCGCTTCCCTTCTTCTGGTGTAGAACAAAATTTAAATGACATTCTAAATATTTAATTTCATAGGCTTGCTTCGCCTAAAAGGTTCCCCACTTTTTACATTAGTGTACTGCTCTTTTGCTGCGAGTGCTGATTTCATGGCTAAAAAATCAAAATGCAATATTTGTTGCGGTTTCTTAGCTCTAGCTCGGCCAAAACAAGACGCACAGCGAAAAGAACGACAGTTTTATGCTGCTTACGACCAATACTGGCCACCCCTATCACTCGTTTTTCGATTTTGGGAAAGTCAATTTTGACCCAAATTTCGCATTTTTGATAAGGGGTACCATCATCAAAATTTTCAAAAATGGGCCCAAAATGAAGTTTCCCAGATTTGAATGCAAACCAATTGGGAATCTTGGCAATCAAGTTAGGAGGCCTACGAGGTATTACATTCAATATTTGGACCTTTTTTGGCTGTGCTATGGCTAAAAAACTGATTTTTTTGTGCCCAAAATCAAGTATACGCCTTTTGGTAACAGAGAGCCCGACTTTGTTGCAGTTGCTTAGCTCAGACAAGACGCACAGCTAAAGCAGTGACTGTTTTATGCAGCTTACGACCAACACTTTAAGCCCCTATACCCACTTTTTACATTAGTGGCCAAAAAAATGATATTTTTTGTGCCCAAAAGTAAGTTACGTCTGTTGATAGCAGAGAGCCAATATCAAGTATACGCCTTTTGGCAGCAGAGATCCCTGTTTCGTTGCCCTTTCTTAGCAACACAATTTCATTGTGTTGGTTTAGTTCAAATGTATTGTTCGTATAAAAGAAATAATTAGCCATCTAACATTAGAGTTTAGTTAACAAATTGCGTGGTTGGTGTTTTTCATGGTGGTGGCTAAAATGCACGCATATTGATCTAGAAATAAGAATTCAGATTTTTGGAAATTTTCATATTTATTTTTATTAAATACATTTCGTTTGTTTCGTTTGCTGTTACGGTTTTTGGTTTTCTTTTTTGTTATTTTTCTTGTTACGTATTCGCTCTGTACTAATTGAATTAATCAGATATTAGGGTGCCGTAGATAGAGAGCGCCTCTAGTTTGGAGTACAAGTTTCGGTTAGAGTAAGCCGGTTGTTCATTTTATCCACAGTAGTTCTAAAAGTACATTTTCTTTCTTTTTCTTTTTTATACACAACAAAACGGAAGCATTCGACACTCATTGATTTTGCACACCCACGGCCTTTCCCCTTGCAAGTGTAAAAACGGTGCCCGAGTGCTGCTGCGATTATCTTGGAATTTTGGTAGTTGATTTTTTGGTAAGTTTTTGGTTTGGATTTGTTTTTGTTTTCTTTTTTTAACTGCTACGGAAGCCTCAAAATACATTGCTATGGTAGGTCGTTTATGTATGTGGTTTTGCGGTTTCTATGTGAAGTTGAAATCTTAGCTTAAAAGTTGTATTGCAAATAAAATTCATACCGACGTGTTGTTATACATCCATACTATATCGTATCGTATTTTGTAATCTGTATTCTCGTATTTACAAAAATCTGTCTCTATTGGTGATAAAGAATATATGTATAATGTTTAAACTGATTCGCTTAACTATGGATTAACTTAAAGCTAAATTAGTCAAAATCATAGATACATTAATTAAACGAGTTAGATAAACGTATTGGTTTTAATATTGCACTGCAGCGGATTGCTTGAGTTTAGAGTATTAGAAATTAGGCAACAATCAACATATCGAAAATATAATAACGCGCTGTTATTCACATACATATGACTAGAATAATACTTTTGGCACACACATCTAGAAGAAACATAACCCCGGGTTGAGATATACTATATATATATATACATATATAGATTGGAAATCAGTTGTATTTGCTCGGCGGTACGAAGGTTGAACAGAAACAATAATTAGTTAATTTTTTTGTTTTTTCATCCTGCCTGACGCTTGCTTTTTCTCTCTCTTTCTCGGAACTGGAACCAAAAAACCATTGACTGCTCTTTAATATCGTGTATATATATATATATATATATATAGATGTATATATAGAAATATAAATAGTAAGTATATATCATTTGTTGTTTGTTAGCATTCATAATATATATATATATATATATATATTTACATATATATATATATATATAAAGTTTGCCCTTCGTTCGCCTGCTGCGGCCTTCATTTAGAAACTAACACTTAAACCGACATTTCATATGCGTTGCTATATCCTTGCCTCGTCTAACCATACCGATCGATCCGATCTCATCCCTTCCCATCCCATTCGATTCGATCCTTTAACCAAAAGCGCTTTGAGCGTTCTATTTCGCGTACCTCTCTGACCTACAGCTAAGACAAAAAAAAAAATGACATCGCTGCTCGCTAAAGTTAGTTCTCATATATATAGATATACATACTTTTTAGATTTCATATTTCCTTTTTTTTTTTGTTCGTTTTCTTCATTTTGGTAACATAAAATTAATCAACAAATTTTTAGAGTTGCTTGCTAAAACTTTTCTTAGTGTAAACGTGCCCTAAGCGAAGCCCACTAGCCGCTATAACCGCCTTATTAACCAAGGGAAATTAGGTTTATATAGATAATGATGGGCGGTACAAGTGGGCGATTATGTGTGTGAGTGCTACAGAAAGTTGCATAAGTTTCGAATGTGTGAGAGTGTGTGTTTCTGTGTGTGTGTTCTACCACAAATCTTTAGCCAAACGTAAGGGTTCTCATTGGACGTTTACCCAATGCTATATAATAGTTGTTCCTAAACTTCAGCTCGGTTCGGTGTAAACACATCTAAAAAAAACGCTGCTCCTTGGATCTGTACCAACTAGCTTAGTGCCACATAATAGCTCTATATCCGTATCTTAATCGGATCGTGTACTACTATGTTTTAGCAACTGACTTCAAGTGCTCTCGTTATCCAAATACATATACTTGTTTATATATATATATATATAGATCTTGTCCTGCTTGTATATATATGCCTTCTATATAAATATCGTTTGTTGTTGTTGGTTTTTGTTTTTTGTTTTTTGTTTTTGTTTTGTAATTTACTGGTATTGTCTGAATGTGCTACGTACTTTAAACGCTAAACTAGTTCGTGTGTCAGAGTGAGTGGGGTGTATTATTAATATTATACCTTTCCTTCTCCTTCTCTACTACACCGACATACAAAATTCGAGGCAAAGAACAAAAAAAAAACAATGTTTGCCATCTTCCCCGTTCTACTCTACAACTATCTCTCGCATATAACTAGTGCTTATACAGTGTTGTTCACATAGGTTCCTAAGTCCTCTACACGCTATTAATATGTTATTCTGTTTGGTACCCTCCAAAGATCTCTCTCTCTCTCTGGATCCTGTCTAGATCCTGTCTAGAGCAGCTGGGCAATGACCGGCTCGATCAGACACATGTGCTCGGCACCGCGAACTGGCAGCCGGTTGAGGCAAAAGTGACGGATCATCTCCGGCACCGTCTCGAAGGGACGGCTAAACTGGCCCAGAATATACTGGCCGGTCTCGTTGCGCTGGATCCGCATGTGCATGAAGCCCTTGGCGCCCCTAAAAGAAAGATAAGTTCCCCCTTGACTAATATTCTATAAGATTAACTGACTTTCAATCTTACTTCAGGGACAGCGAGTAGTCCTGCTTTGTGGACTCGCAATTGCGCACCAGAAAGGAACCCTCGGACAGCGGACGTAGCGTGGTCTCCGCCTCAACTCGCGTTATGGCGCCATGGTACCATCTATAAGATAAAATCAAAGATATATCCAAAGGTTATACCCGTCAAATGGCCAGATAACATACCCCTGGCGCTCTAGTGGAATGGTGACATCGATCAAGTCCACCGCGGTGACATATCCCTGGCTGAGGTTCATGTTCAGCTCCTTGTTGCTATTGAGACCTCGCAGATCCAGGCTGCCAAACTGCTTGGTGGCCTGTCGCGATTCGTTTAGGTTTAAAGTGAGGTTCTGACGGAAAAGTGCTGTATCTGTATATTAAAGGAAAATTCATTATTAATCAAGAAGAAAATATTTAAGCATTAAGATCATCACCCAACTTACCCAGCTTGCTGGCCAACTTCTGATCGTCTCGCATCGAATGACTGGAGGAGGCCTGTGAGATACCGCTGGATTCGGTGCTGTGCATCAACAGATTATTGATCTCCGCCTGATTGGCCCGCAGGCGACGTC
The DNA here is from genome assembly GCF_018153835.1 of Drosophila eugracilis. NCBI lineage: Eukaryota > Metazoa > Arthropoda > Insecta > Diptera > Drosophilidae > Drosophila > Drosophila eugracilis. The sequence continues at coordinate 820,800 of NW_024573270.1, forward strand.
GCAACTTGGGCATATCAAAAGGTAGCTCGCCGAGATCCACGGATGTGGCACTGCCCGATGTACAGGCGGCCTCCTGTTGCAGCGTCTTGCGGCGCCGCAGCTTGGGCATATCGAAGGGCAGATCACGCAAATCCTGGGGTATACTCGCTGAACCACCTGCTGCTCCTGAACCCGAACCAGATGCTCCAGCCGCACTGCTACCAGTTGCTGAATTTCCCGCCACAGAGGCTGTTCCTTCGGCTCCGATTAGCTGAAGTTTGGGAAGCGTTAAACGCTGCAGGGCCAAAGCCTGGGGTTTGCCCTCCTCCCGGGAATGCAACGATATTCCACTATCCGAACCTAATAGCTCATCGGCCAGATGGAGCAGGGCTTTGTTTGGAGCACTACGATTGCGCGGTTGCTTCAGGGAGGTATTCACCTGGACATTGGTAGTGCCTGCTGGGACGGCGCCACTTGAATCCTCCTCCTGCGCCGCCATCGGCGCCTGGGACGGCTGCTGTGATTGCTCTGAGGCACTGGCCGAGGCCGGTTCCTGTGAAGACTTATCGGAAATGGGACTGAGGATGTGCAGCTTGGAGTGTAGCAGAAGGGGTGCCGGTCGCAATGGATAGGCTACACTGGAGCCACCACTGCCACCGCTACCGCTTTCCGAACTATGGGAACTCAGGGAACTGGAGTGACGCGACTCGGAACTAGAGGTGCTGCGATTACCCTCACTGGTGCTGGAACGCAGTGATTCCATGCTGCCACCACTGCTCGAGGTGGCAATGCTTTCCGTGCTGCTATAGTTATGGCCACCTGCTGTCTGTCCATGTCCCTGGCCATGACGATTCCTCCTGCTACCGGGACCATGATGATGATGATGATGGTGATGATGTGCCGACTGGCCACCCTGCTGATGATGATGATGACCACCCTGGGCACTGCGACGTAGTTCCAATACTCTACCGGACTCCAAGACAAAAGATCTCGGCCGGCGTGGTGCTGCCGATCCCGTTGCTGAGACGGATGCCGATGCAGAACCCGAGGCTGCATTCGAATTGGAATTAGTTGAGGGCGGATTAACATAGGCGCTGTCGGTGAGACTGTTGTCATTGCTATTGCTACTGCCGCCGCACTGATGCCGCATGGACTGTATGGGCAAGCGGAGATCCCGGAGACGTGGATGCGCTGGATTGGCGGCGGGCAGATTGGGTGCACTTCTAATGCTGTTCATGTTCAGGTAGCGGTCATGTTTGCCGGGAAATTTCATTGGCAGCGGAGCCGTCGATGGCGGCGATGGAGTATAGCCACGCACTGGCAGCTGTTGAGTGCTGGACGCACTCACTCCACTCACACCGGTGGCCCCAAGCTGCTGGCCCTGATTCTGATTCTGCTGATCCACCTGGCTGAGCTGCAGTTTGCCCAGCTCCGCTTGCACCTGATGCACCTGGACATGGGCCTCGCCCGTTTGCTCTTGCAGAGCCTGATTCTTGGAGTTTTTGGCCCTCTTGCATTCCGCTCGTGTCTTGGAGGAGCCAGTTACTTTGCCAATGTCACCACCATTGCCATTACTCAACTGCAACAAGACCGAGCAATTGGTAATGCGATCCACTTCATCCAGATCATCATCCGACTTGGCTATCTTGCAGTCGAAAGCCGTCTCATAGATCTGACGCCGTCTGCTGCCCATGATGTCCTCGGAGTCGTCTTCTTCTTCGTCCTCGTCCTCGTCACCGTCCACTTCGTCCTCCTCGTCGTCGTCGTCGTCGTCGTAGAGATCGAGCGATGGATTGCTCAGCGTTGGCGGTTGTACAGTAGCTGGCTGGGCTGGCTGGGCGCACTCGGCGCACTCGTGGACGCCATGCGGATGCACATAGAAGATGCTGCGCGGCCGGAAGTATTCCTCTTCCAGATCATCGCCGGGCTCGCTGCCCCGTCCGCCGGCCAAGGAGGAGGAGGCAGGAGCGGATGTGATGCAGGCTCCGCACACGGCTGCTGGTCCCAGCAGGCGGTGCGGTGGCATCGGCTGGACCTGGACCTAGCCAATGATAAAGGAAAGTTAATAAGATGATAAGAAATCATATCATTATCGATATGGCTAACCTGGATCTCCGCTGGAGCCGGTGGCGGTGGACAGCACTTGAGCAGCTCGCCCTCGCCGGCGTCGCAATGTTGCAGCTGCAGCTGGAGCTCGCTGCCAGTGGGATTCTGGCCTTGACTCTGGTTCTGAATCTGATTCTGATTCTGATTCTGACTCTGATTCCTTGGCTGGACGTTGCAGGTCTTGCGGACTAAGGCCAAGGCACGGGCGTGCCACTCGCGTCGCTTGAGGCACTCACTGCAATCGGACTCCTCGGAAGTACTGGTGCTTGGCGTTTCGCAGCGGATGATGTGTACGCCCTCCTCGGTGAAACTATAACGCTTTGGCGTTGACTGTGAATCCTGGCCCGCACGTGGATCTTCCTCTTCGTGACTCTCGGCTTCCGGTTGCTCCTCCGCCGGCGGCACATCCAAGCTGGAACTCTTGCGATAGCCAGCCAATTGACTTTGAGTCTGTTGCGGCGGTTCACTGGCCGTTGACTGGCGGCATTTCAGCTTGAAATCCTCCCTATCCTTGTCCCGTTCCTTATCCTTATCCTTGTCTTTGTCCTTGTCCTTATCCTTGTCACGACTCTTCAGCAGATCGGAGTAGTAGTAGGGCGAAGGCTGGCGCTTGTTGTGCTCTGCAGGAGCTACGGTCAGCTTACGAGGACTGCGCTGAAGTTGTGGTGGAAGCGGACGCACTAGGTCATCGGATATGGAGTCCGGTGAGTTGAGACTCGCTGCTGTTAAGGGAGCAGCCTGGACCGGAGCTTGGGGCACGGGCAGTGGTAGCTGCTCAACTTCCTCGTCGATATCCGCCTCGTCGTCAGAAGATTTTGGAGCCGAGGAGTCTGAAAAGGATTAAGAAACGGTAAGAAAAGTTGTTTAAAATCTTAATTAAAGTTAGTAGAACCTAAACTAGCTATATATATTGCATACTTTCAGGCATCTCAAGTAACACCGAACCTAGCCGCCTTCATAGCCGGAGATGTCAACGAAAGGACATTCTTATTTCCATAATTTAAAAATCTTGTTAATAAAAGGACAACGTCTGGTTAATTTTGGATGATAATGTACATATATAACGAGTATATACATTCTCCCAGCTTGCTGAGACGGCGTTGACAGTCTGTAATTAAGTCGCTGCGACGACATTGCGGCGCCGCGGGCCACGCAATCGGAACGCAAATGGAGTTGACGCAGTCTATTTGGCGCTTGGCTGCCCGCAGCTTCTCTATCACCACACCCACTGCATCCGAGGATGTGGATGACTCCACCATCTTACTGCAGTTGCTGTTGCGGCAGCCCTTCTTCCTTAATCAGTGCCTGCCAGTTTCCATTTTCACGCTTGGATAATCGAAGTAGCCGCAGCGGGAAAAGTTGTCCCGCCTTCGGCTGTTTTCTTCCCTAATTGCTGGTTCTCTCGGTTACTATTGCCCTGGACTCCTGCTTCTCGGGATAGTTTGAATCTCTGGACCATGAAGGCCTAATGAACTTTAACTGAAGCTAATTTAATTATTGACTTCAAGTAAGGGGGAAGTTTTTTTTTGTTTTTTCTTCTTTCGTGAGGTTAACGTTCTGGTTTTTAATGGCAATTTCCATAGAGTTGACCTACCTGAGTTATATTGACTGTTGCGTTTATCCTTCCTCAAGTTGCCGTTGTTGTTGTTGTAGGTAGAGTGCCGCACCTGCTGCTGTTGTTGCAATTGTTGCTGCTGCTGCTGTTGCTGCTGATGTGCACTTCTGGGCGTTGGCAACGTCTGTTGCTGCGGCTGATGCTGCTGCTGCAACTGTTGCTGCAACTGTTGCTGCTGCTGATGACGCTTGTGACCTGGACCCGAGCGTTTCTTGGCTTTTTTGTGATAGACCTTCTTGTGATTCCGCGTATCCTTGGGATCTGAATATCCTTCGATCAGTTTCACCGATGCCTGCTTGATGTTGCTATTAGGCAAAGGTGGATGTTGCAAGGTAGCACGTTGTTGCTGTTGCTGCTGCTGCTGATGCTGCTGTGCCCCTACTGGCAAGGTGTTGTTGTTATTGTTGTGCGTATTCGGTTGGCTGTGTGTATTGCCGCCGTTGTTGTTGTTGTTGCTGTTCAAATGCTGCTGCTGCTGTTGTTGTTGCTGGTGGGTGGCCAAAATTGCAGCTGTTGCTGCTGCTACTGCAGTTGCCGCCTGACTGGGCAATGTTGCCACTGGGGCGGGCAGCGGGGGCGGTAGTTGAGGTGCTGCTACTGTTGCGTTTGCCGCTGCTGCTGCTGCTGCTGCCGCTGATGTTGTTGCTGCTGCTGCTGCTGCTGCTGTTGCTGATGTTGCTATTGCTACTGCTGTTGGTAGCTGCAACACTTGTTGGGCTTCACCAAATGGCAGCTGGCAAAGAGAAGAAGAAAGGAAAGGGGCATTAGCATTTGTTAGCGGCTAATTTGATTTGCATTTCAATTTGCAATTTGTTTGGCATTTAATTGAAAAGAATAAAAGGCGGCCAGCATGGAGGAATATGCGTGGCCCATTCGTTTGTGGCGGTTATTGGGTTTCCTCGGCCAAAGCAACCGACCAATAACCACCAACAACTACTGCCAGACCGCCAATCGAATCATGGTAGCCCGAAAAAGCAGGCAATACTTTTTTTCAATTACATTCGGTGGCGTATACGTAACATGTGTGGCTTTTTTTTATTAACGAATAAAGGCTGGAAACTCAACTAGCTGTCTATTTTGAAACTTTAAGGTGAAATCTATATATATTTCTATATAAAGTTGATCTTTACATGGCAAGCAAAGAAACAATATTCCCATCTATTGGCCTGAACTGGATTCATCTGCCATTTGTCTGGATGTTTCCCTTCATGATGGATGGGATTTCATTTGCCATAACCCATAACCCATGGCACATTCCGTTTACCCTGCTCTAACTCCAGTTTGTTCATAACAATGCCATGTCAATCACAATATCCTTTCCTTCTACTTCTCTCTTTCTCTCTCCCTTCATGTAACATATCTACCCCCTCGTTGAGTTTGACAAATAGCTGGACATTACGGAAGTGCAACATCGGTGACATTAACAGGATCCTAATGTGTGCAAATTATGAGACTCCACCTTCTCTTTGGTCTGTCTATAACCATAGGTACCCCCCCATCTCTCAGATTCCTTCCCCAATTCCTTGCCCCATTATGTTAAACATAAATTTCCGTTTACACTGGCTATGTCCATGTCCAGTTTCGGAAAAGTTGGCCTGTGGTTGGTCCTTGGTTATCCTGATATGTTGCTAACGGAAATTGATGTTTTGGCCAATGGCGGAGACAACTCTGCCGCATGGTTGCCAGCCCATTGTTCTGCAGTTAGAGACTGCTGCTGCTGCAGCAAATGCATTTTGTGGAGGGAAGGAAAGCTTCGGGTAACCTTTTTTAATTGAAACTCATAAATTAGAAGGGAAAATCCAAAAAGGGGGGAAGAACTTGAATCAAAAACATTTTTAATGAATTTGAACTTGAAACCGAATGCTGTGCTCTCTCTCCCAGCCAGCGTAAAAGGGGGGGTTTCCAAGGCAAAGACTGATAATGGGGTTGGATGGTGGATTCGTTGAGCGGAGAAGTGAAGGAAACAAAGGGTCTATTCACCACCCACCAATTGAAGCCATCCATCCATCCATCCATTCATTCACATATTCCTGTTTAAATATTTGCCTTTGATTATCCACAAACGATATCAAGCAGACGTTTATGTGGGCTCATATATAATACTATATACTATATATCCACATGCACGATTGCCCTTAGAAATCGGTGGGGGGAATGGGGCATCTCTAGAATAATGAAAACTGTTGGAATCCATCCACCTTCACTTCCGACTCCACTTTTGTCTGCGCGCTTGCTGTTGCCCCAACAACGTGATTTTTATGCCAACTTTAATGAAAAAAAAACATACAAAATAAAATACAAAAACAGAAAAGAAATCAACGTTAACGGGGAATGAAAGCTGGTCTGGTGTGTCCTTTCTATCCACATCTCACATCTTTGCCATTCCCATTGTTTAGTGACTAATGCTGATGACGAGCTGTAGTCTCCTTTTGGACATCCCTTAACCATTTAACTCTCAAACACACACACAAATAATCTGCACACGTGGATGGTGCACTGGGAAATGTTAGCAAAGCTTTAAAAAAGTGATTTTAAAATGTTTAAAGATTAAAAAGTGAAACAAATTATAATAAGAAGAGTTAATAGGCGTCTCCTTTAAACCCATTAGCAATTACACTTCACTACGAAAACCAATTAATATTTTCTCAGTGTAACCTGTGACTCTTTTAACAGCATCCTCTGTCATGCGATGGAATTCAATACCACTAGCTCAGACAACGGGGCGTATGAGTGATATCTAAGCTGACGTTGTCGTTGTTCGTTTTATTTCGCTGCTTTTTTTTTGTATTTTATTTGCGGTGAAGTTGCAAAAAACATATATATATATATGAGATATATATATATAAAGCATAGTCAAGTTATTGAAATAAACAAAAAGCACGCACACATGGACATAAACGTGTCCTGGCTGGAGGCCTGGCCTTTGTGCTTGTGAGTTATCGTTGAATATTACTCCATGGAGAGTAATAGCAACAACTGCGAAAAAGCCAAACGAATTTCCACCCATTTTCCCGCCATCTCACTTTCTTTTTTTTTTTACTGTTTTTTGTTGTTGTTTTTGTTTTTGTTTTAAAACAGAACAGAACCCACTTCAGTGCCAGACGCGCTCCAAATATATCGAAAAATGTCGCGTTCGCTTCCATTAAAACGTGAGTTGGCCAAAGCAAGAAAAAAAAGCAGAAAAAACAATGCTTAAAACACACACACACACACACACACACATGCAGATGACTGGTGAAAGCTATTATGGCATCATCACATGGATGCTTCTACACTTTCATTAAATATAGAACTGAAATCTGGGAAATTATAGACAGTTTAGGAGGAATTTGTTTGCTTTTCGGGTTTAAAAATCTGTTATAGATTAAGAAAACATCTGAGAAAAAGAAAAGCTTTACTAGAATATACTTTTTATGCAGTTAAGTTGTTATTTTTCCCTACCCATAAATCTAACTAACTTTCATGCTCAGTGTAGCATTTTCTCTCCCTTTTTCCGCTTCCAACTTCATCTCCGTCTCGCTCCCATGTTTATGGCAAACAAAAGTCATAAGATAAAATTACATTAATAAATGTGAGGAGGCACACACGCACACCAAGCACACACACGCACGCACACCACACACACACACACATATATACAAGCATTAATATGCAGCCTGGAAAACTCAGAGTAAAGGAGATAAATACGAAGGAGACAGCGGGGTAGAGGGCGGCCAAAACGAGCATCGAAAGGCGCTAAACGTTATCGCTTTGGGCCATTTGCTGGCTGAATATATTCTTTTCATGGAATGAGAAAGGGCAGTCAGGATTTTGTATATATATCTATATTATATATATACCAAAAAAACAGGAATAACCTTAGGGAAAATGAGGGGAAAATATTTTGAGGAAGATAACATTCAAAACATTTATGACCATTTAATTAGCTGAAATGCTGCTTTCATTCAACTTTATCTAAAAGACTCTGAAGATTGGAGAGTTTTAAGGGAAAATGGCTGTGTTTATAGGTGGCGGAAAAAAAGGTGGAAATGTCAATGATTTTTTTAAATATTTCATTAGAATTTCACATGAATAAATGTTAGGTTGTCAAAAAAGTCTTGCGGTATAAAATTGGTTAGAATAATGCGATTCAAGTCAAATATGCGCCGTTTTCTTCGATAACGCTTTCCCAACGAGATGCCAACTTCATAATGCCCCTCTCATAGAAGCTCGCTTCCCTATTGGCAAAAAACTCGGAGCGTGGCGCATCTTTGACCACCTCTACACCAGAACGAAAACGTTGATACCATCGTTGTGCGGTATCGGGTCCATAAACTGTAGTAGTACTATAAAATATGCCATATTTTCTCTTGATTTTACTCCGTAATTGCGACGCTATAACTGACAATCAATCAATCGCGTGTTAGCGCGTGAAATGAGCTTTCCAAAAAGGTACAGTATGACCTGATGCGACGAATACAACAAGAACTACGCGCTTTCAGCGCCAACCAGCGAAAATACCGCAACACTTTTTTGACATTTGATATTTAAAAGGTGAAATGTTTAAAAAACCTTGATAGGTATATAATTGTAAACTTAATTTGAGAAATATTAAGAAATTAGGAAATAAGAAAGCCATTAAAGTTGGTTAAATAGTTTCAAGTGGCCTCTAGTCTCTTGCTTAACTTTAAAATCTACCAAAAATCAAAACAAAATAAGCTCATCTCAGTCCAAAAAATCAATTCAATTGAGTAAATCCTGCAAATTATAAGCCATAAAGTAAAAAATTGGCTACTCAATTCCCCCAGAAAACAAAATAAAAAATATTTACCTAAAGAATATTAAATCCCTGAAATAATATTTACCCCAAATTGAGAGCTGTTATTTGTTATTAATTTAAAGGAAAACACTCTCCTTTCCGTTTCCTTTCTTTGACTTACAAACACTTCTTTGCCTTAACTTATAGATTGAAAACTTGGCACTGATTTAGTCTCTCCACCACCCTCTAAGAAGTATAGCCAATATTTCCGAGAAGAAACCAGCTGAAGGTCGCTTTTTTGGCTTTTCGTTTTCCTCTCTCGCAATGGGGATAAGAAAAATTTCAATAAAATGAATTTCAAGTGGCAAGGATGCTACTTCTTCCTGTGCCTCCTTCCTGATTCTGTGTGTGTGTGTGTGTTTTATGTGCGCGCCTCATGCGGCTTTCCTTTTCATTTTTAGTGGCAATATGCAAAGGGAACACAAAATACAAAACACAAAAAATATTTCCGTATGGGCCATAAAAAAAAAAAAACAAGCAACGCACCACCCTTGGGGGGTTTTGTTTTCCTTTTTTTTTTTGTTGGCCTAAGGGGGCGGCACGTAGACGGGGCCTGACGATTTTTTGGTTTTTGGGGGCATCATTTGATTTGTGGCACGAGGCATTTGCTGCAGCCCGAGGTTATCTCCTAGCTCTATCACAGCGGCTTTTCTATTCTATTCTCTTTTTACGTTCGGTTATTGCTTTAGTGTTGGGAAATTTAAGTGGCAAGAAAAGGCCATAGATGGCTTTTCTTATAAATATGTTTTATAACTTAATTGGAACTAGAGTGATGAGTGGGAAAATCTTGTGGAAAAGCTTACAAATCTTGCAAAACTGATCTTTAATCATGACAATCATAGAATCTTTTATATTTTTAGCAAGTTTTTATGTTTAAATTTCTAACTAAAACTAAATTTATTCACTAACTATGCTTAGTTATTGAAATTCTTAATGAAAAATCTTTAAAAATCCTTCAAAAATTTTCCCTCAAAGTTATAAAAAAAACACTAAAAAGTGTTCTTAAAAAACTTCTACCTATATAAATCTGGCTAAAAATCATCCAATTTGGCATCAAAATATTGGCTATTTTCCTATCTGTGTCCAATTTTGTATGGTCAGCCACCGCCCGCTGGGCATTTTCGTTTGTTTGTCATTTTGGCCACCTCCCCACCCCCCCTCAACTTCCACTCCTTTTTCCTTTCTCTCTATGTTTGCTTGTTGGCTTCGCTTATTTTTCGCCTTTTGCCTTGGCTTTCCTGTTTATTTTCCGTATTTTTTGTTTGTATTTTCCGTTTTTTCCTCCTCTCTCCTCTCTCTCTCTTTTTTTTGCAATATTTAGCCAATAGTCCGTGCATTGTTTGAGCAGCTCTTTGTTTGTCTGTCCGCCTGTAGCTGCAGGATAAGCCAAAAGGGGGGGAGGTGGTATAGGAAATCAGGAAAAACCAGGCAGAAACAGAGGCAGAGGCAGAGGCAGAGTAAGCTTTTCATTAACGCACTGCTGATGCGGCTGACGTTGATGCGACTTGCCCCGAAATCACCATACCACCCACCACTCGATTCGCTGGACCGTGCAGTTTATCAATTAGCTGTCCCTAACAGTTAATTGCCCTACCAAACTCGAGACAAGCCATCCCACCCAGCCACCCACTTAACAAGCAAGTACTTACAAACTCTGTTTGCGGACTGGGGGCTATCCAGTGTTCGGGATTCGCTGGTATCGCCTCCGCCAGGCACGGATCAAAGCTGGACGGTCGTTTTTTAACAAAGTCTACGGGCAGGCTGTAATCATCACAGATGGCAATCTGCAAAATGTAGAAGATAGAGGAAAAGTTAGTCATATTTTAGCTGGTAAATGATATTTATATCTGATTGTTAAAGATATATATCAAATGGGTTTCATAACAAAGTCAAGGTTTATCCCTTTCACAGTGAAATGATTGAAAATCCTTAAAAATTTGAAAAATCTTCAAAACCCATCTCTATAAACCTCTATATCTCTCATAACCTTAAACCCCAACATAAACCCATATATATAGATCAATTTCTTGGCTATTTGAAAAGCTTAAAATACATTTTTTGATGCCAGGCTATGCCTGTGTGCATATAAAAATACCCTTGAACCGAATGAAAAGGTGGCTATAAAAAAGAAAAAAAAGAAAACCCAGCGAATGCAGGCGAGGGAAAAACAATAACGAACGCCACGACACGTGCACCTCAAGTGTATGTATGCATATGCGGGGGTGGGGGGGTGTAGCTCCCACGCTCGCCGCCCCATTTTCCACCTTGGCTATCTTTTTTTTTCCTTTTGCGCCCAAAAGCAGACTTCTTGCCATTTGGCTGAACGCTGAAACGTCTGCGTCATCAAAAGTGTACAACAATGGCTAAATTACAGTTACAATTAAAAATGGCGACGATGCTTTTCCAGCTGGTTCTTTTGTTACTTGGACAGGCGGCTTCCTTCTCCCTTATCCAAACCACCCCCCCTCCCTTATAATTTTCCTTAACGCCACCATCACTTTTCCAGGTGGGGTGTATCCACGTCCAGATGATGCAAATGTACAAAGCTTTGTTGCTCTGTTGATACGCAGGAAAAAGTCTTGAGTATTGCAATTAACGTTAAGTGATGGAGGGGGTAAGGGGGATAAGGGGGTTGCTAGATATATATATAGTTATAGCGGATTGAGAAGGAAGTATGGGTTAGGAAGAGCAGCGAAGCTTAGCAGCTGATGGAAATGAATCGAGATGGATTAAAGCGGTCTACTAATTACAGGCTTAAGGCAAACTTATTCTGGTTACTCTGCGGGATTCTGCTTAAAAAACGATTTAGCTTAGTAAAAAGTACAGTAGGTGGCAAAGGGTTTGGTTGTGTGGGAGGGGGGGCTACGAAATAGCCTTTAACTTGACTTTGGAATGGCTAGTTTAACAGCTTAGCAATGGTATCTTAGAAAGTTGCCTTCTTTTCAAATGTTAATTTACTATAAAGCAAGTACAGTTGCGTACAAAAGTTGATTTATAACAGAACATGTCTAGACATGTCAGGTTGTAGTATCTTAAGAAGGCAACTGTACTTGTTTTATGGTTTATTTGGAACTTTTTAGGTGTCAGAACTTCAAATCAGTACAGTAGACCCCCACTGAATATTTCACAACCCAAAAATCCAACTAATCACTACTCTAAAGTACAGTTGCCACACCCGCTATCAAGCTAATTTCGTTAATTACACTAAGCTTATCTTATCCCAAAGAGCAATCAAGGAATAAAACATAATTTAATGACCATTTCCCTGGTACTCCTCGTCACAAGGTCACCAGAAGGCGCTGACAGACACACGCCACTGAAATTCAATCAGCGAATAAAGAACCAAGACCCAAGACTAGACTAGACTAGATCTAGACCAGAATGGATGTTCACTCTGTCTGTGTGTCTGCGTTCAATTATATAGCTACCTCGAAGTACACTTGCAGGCGATAAAGTTGACGACAAGTGCGGCAATACCATTCAAGACCGGATTCGTAACCACTGCCGTTGGCCAAAATCTGCGCCACATCCCCGGTGACATCGACGCAATCGTGGTGGTAGCGACGACCACAGGGACCCGCACACTCCACAACCCTCGCCGCGTCGGCATTAAAATCAATCCAACAGAGACGACAGAACATGTTGCCAATAATTTTCAAGACCAAAAGATACACGACAACACTTAAGAAAATTACAAAAAAACGAAAAAAAAGAAATACCGAAAGACAGAAAGAGAGAGTAAGTGAGTGAGAAAAACTCAGAGCGTCTCAGGTGTTGACATGCGAACGGCGTAGACTAAAATGAAACTTAAACATCGTTCCATGGCTTGGAAAATTCGAAGCCAACTATGGCCAACTTTTGTGCACAGCTGCGCTGTCGCTGGGATATCCCGGGGCCATGAGATGTGCAATTGAAAGGCCAATTCAGTAGGTGGATGGACCCCAATGATGGTCTCTTGTCCCGGGCAATTGGCCGGTTAGTGCACCCCAATGTCTTGTCTGACTGACTCTTGAGGTGTTAACATCGTCTGACATGGGTCAGTTGGGCCAACAGGCAGCATTTCTTGGTTAAGAGTTTGTGTTTGGTTTATGATAAAAACTTGTTTTTATATCATTTACTAAATAAGAAATACTTTTTATCAGCAAGGTTTGTGATTAAATTGAAAATTCTTCTACGTAGAAGAACTTCTAAGGGCCTTTCCAACACTGTAAGCTAGCTTAAACATTGTGCAACACTAGAAAAAAACTGTTTCACTTAGTAGACTTCATAAATTCCTAACAAAATCCCATTTCTTAAAGACTATAAAGAACTTAAATTCACTTTTTAAATAAACCCCTTTTAAGGGCCCTCAAAAATAATAGCACAGAAGTGGCGTAAAATTGGCTGCCTCATCCGTTTTTGCAGTGAAAGTTGAGTGGCGGCGCTGTCTTCGAGGAAAATCAACTGGCAGGACACTGCCACCACCTACCTACCAACCAACCAACCAACCAGGCGATGACTCACCGAGCCAGGCAGTACTCATTGGCTTGGGCCAACGTCGTGATTGCCACTTTGGCTCACAGCTCACAGCTCACAGCTCTCGGCTTTCGACTCTCGGCTCTTTGAGCCAAATTCAAAATGCAAAATGCACACACACACACCCACTGCGGATGCAATGGTGGGCTGCGGCTCATTGCCTCTACTGTCTGGTTGAGTAAATATCATAAATTTTAAAGGCGGCATTAATGCGCTCGTTCCGCACAAGAGTTGCAGGTAAACGGTTGCAAGGCTGCCAGCCATTTTTGGTGTCGCCACCATTTTTCTTTCACTCTTTTCTGTTTTTCCTGCATAACCGCAGGCACTTTGGCACTGGGCCCACTGCAACTGCAATGAGTCCTGGCCACATGTTGCCCTTGTCTCCGCCAACACTGGCTCTTTTGTGTGACACATTTTGGCCGCCCAGGAAATGATGCCGCTCGCCTTCTTCTCTTGGTCCTCTTTCAACCATGGCATATTGCAGAGATTGCGTTGCCACCACAAACCGAAATCTTTCTGCATCTTATGGGCATCCTCGTTCTCTATCCTCTATGCTATCTGCTGGCTTTGATTTTTATTAAAATGACACCGTCAGAGGTAAGACGGTGTTGGCGGCCATGTGGGTGTGTAGTCTCACATATGGAATCTATATAGATATTGCTCTGATGACCTCAGATCCTTTTACTGAATAAATGAATGGATTTTGTAAAGGATTGCCAGCTGGTTATGACTTTTGTGGCTGAAGGTATTTACCATTAGGTAATCTCCTTTACGGTCTTATCTTGAATGGCAACTTTGGTTTTAAGAAAGCTAAGTAAGTGGTTTTAATCGCCCATTTTCATGCTTTTTCTAATAATAAAACTATCAAATGTTAGTTTTTCTTTCATAATATTAAAGATATTTCAAAGATTAACCAGAATGGGTTAACCCTTAACGGCATTTACAACCCCCTTGATGACATTGATTACCCTACCTCTCTGAATAAACTTCCCACCCCTTTTCAATGTCCCACTAATCTAGCATCTTAATTGAGTTAAATGGAAGTAAACAACAGTTGGCTTGGATCAGTTAGTAATCTCCGCTAAGTTTTGGTGCCCTTGTCACTCCTGCTTTGGCTAATTCGCCGCGTCCCTAATCCAGATGTTTAGCCTCGCTAATTGGCACCAAAAACCGTGGCACCCTTTGACCTTTGCTGGGCAATCCGTTGGACTGTCTGTCGTGTCTTTCTGTCTGGCTGATTGATTGATTGATTAATCGATTGGTTAGCTCACCGCGTAAGTTCCATGTCCCTTGTTCCCTGTTCGCAGTTCTTAGTTTCCAACCTTGCCATCTTCCCCTCACACACTTGATTGATTAGTTCGGCGTTGGATTTAGTGGGGTTGAGAGGACTCCGAATGGGCCACTTTCAATTACCAATTACGGTTCTAACAGGAGACGTACAAAAAGCCATATCCTTGCTGCCCTTGTTGCCCTTTTGGCCTTTAACGCTCAATTGATTTGTTTGGTTAATGCGTGTGGCCGATTACAGGTAAATTTCCGCCTTCTGACCGGGCAATTGCTTCGCGAACTGTTTACACACTTCATGCAAACACACCCCCCTGCAGCAGGGGGGCAGCAGGGGGGGGGGACTCCCCTATTTCATATATATATATACTTCCAAGCTCCCTTCATTATGTTTGGAAACTTTTTAATAGCTCTTCGGACAAGCATTTTGCGGCATATGCGCCGGCAAGTATGCAAAATATTTTTAATTTTTTCCGCTTCTCCACAGGTCGCCCCCTGCAAATGCGATGCCTCCCCCCCCCCCTGCCACGCTTTGCAACGGAACCATTAAAAATGGCCGACGTGGCCTCGTCAATGGGACATTTGGGAGCAGCAGACAGGAGCTGCACTTTGAAAAAAGTTTAGTAAGTTGTTTTCGTTAGTTAAAAAAAGGTTTCTCTGCAAGGTAAAGAAAGTTGTTCCTATATTTCCCCCTTAAACTTATAAATAGTAAGTAAAATTATATTTCTAACTTCTCTTCTTACTCATATTTTCTTTCAGTGTCAAAGCAAAACGGTAAAAAGCAAAGTTTCAAGTGCTTTCCCCCAAACGGATTCTGCAGGTTGAGGGAGGTCGCTGAAGGGTGTCATCGTCAAAAGCGTTCCCTCGACTGCAGCCGTCACTTTCCGGGGGGGGGGTTTTTTTTCCCCGTAGATGGAGGGGAGTAGAGGGGAGGTGAACTGAAAACTGGGAACCCGCTGACTTTGCTTTTGGGGTTGCACATAAATTTTAATTAAATATTTTTCGGTATGTTTCGATGTGTTTCTGTTTTTGTTTCTTATTTTAAAGCCAGACAGACAGACAGACAGAGTTGAATGTGGCACGAAAGATGCGGATGAGTGGTGCGTGGTACCCGTATCTGTGCAGCACTTGAAATGCTCACCATCTCTACCTGACTGCCAACCAAACAAACCCCAAACCTACGGCCTACGGAGGTCTATAAATTTCAATGTCGCAACACTCAAACCCGTTGCGATGCGTGCCACAGAACGCGGCAGCAGACAACTTTGACTTTGCCCGTCGAGTCAAGGGTGGCGGCTGGAGATCAGGAGTGCACCTCATCCACATTCACCAAGCTGGCCAAGTGACAACCCCCAACCGACCGACCGACCACCCCTTTTGGGCCACATAAATTGTTTGGCCAAATGTAATGAAAATCACGAAAATACAAAAAAAAAATTGAAACAGAGACCCCCAGCAGAAAACAGGCACAAATTGATGCCGGAAACGAAGCGGAAATGCTCTGCTAAGGAAGTAAGTTTAAAGGACAAAAAAAGGTAAGAAAGTTATATAATAATTTACTAGTTAGTTGCTATGACTTATTTACTAATATTTAGTAAGAAAGTTGCTTAAAGAAAATCTTTTTTTTACAAGCCTAAACAGTCAGTAAGACTGCAAACTTCTGAAGATCTTCTAAATCCAATTTTAAGTTGAGAAAAAAACTTGATCTGCAAGGTTTCTATATCTTCCATAACTACTATATCTTTTCCTAGATCTATTCTTTTATTTTCCTAACTAATTTTACCAACTTGTTGTTTAACTTTTAGGTAGAGTATCTATCGAAAGGCTAAAGGACTGAGGAGACAGCGAAGTGAGACCGTAAAATAAATAAATTCATTTGTGGCCGCTGACCAAGGCCGGTTGAGTTTTAAATACTACACATGTTGCCAAAACCTGCCACTCCACCCCTCCCCCAAACTGTACCTCTTCTTCTTCTTCTTCTTCTTCTTCCTCTTTCCAATGCAAAGCGAAGCCAACTTCCTGTTTCCTGTTTCCCAGTCGCAGTCCTGTATTCGAAGCTCCTTTCGGTTGCCACCACAGTTGAGCGAACATTGGAAATTGTTCTGCTCACGGGAGCAGAAGTTGAACGGGTGGCACTTTATCGAGTGGGTGAGTGGGTGAATGGGTGGTTGGGTTGCTGTTGGTGGTTCAACGAGTGGTTGTTGTTGTCCCTGTTTGTAGTTTTGTGAACTTTGCAGAAATGCAGTGACCGGAAAGTTGTAATATCCAATCGCCACTTTATTTGCGAATATTTTCCGAGCCCAACCAAAAAATCTACAACACAAAACCCATTCCTGCCGGTTGTTGGCTGCTGGCCTTTGTTTAAATGGGCATTACGTGGGCATAGACCAATAAGAGGGGGGTGGAAGGGTGGTATATAGGGAGATGACCCCAAATGAATTGCCCATTGCCGAGTGGCCATAATTGAGACCCAATGGCCATTCCCCCCCAACCAGATCGGAAATTACAGTACAGTCGCTCCAGTTAGCAGTCGCAGCCGCCGCCGCCGCTAACCTCAAAATGCAATCAAACTTTGGCAGTTTTGCGGATTGTGGGCTGGCGGCGGACTACTGACTACAGGATTGTGGGTTAGGTCAGCCCCGTTTTGGCCATTATCTAATCTGCTTTTTCTTGTTATTTTTTTTTTATGGTTATTCCATCAATTTGCCCATTGACCACATTTGATTTGTATTCCCTGTGATGGATTTTAATGGTTTCTTTGACCAGTCAAATTGCATAACATGGTTAGTGAGTTCAATAAACCTCAACTAACCTAGTTTATATTAGTTAAAATAAGCAACTAATTTAAAGGTTTTTGCTATGGAAATTATGTTAAATGGATAAGCCTAATGGCTGTATGGCTGTCCATAAAAACTACCCTTAACCTCTCTCTCCGAAAACCCTTAAACTAAACTAACTTAGCCGTCATTAACATACAGATAACCTTAATTTTCCGAAGGCATTTTTGTGAATTTATTTTACAGCTACAGGCTATGCCCGTTGAAAAGAAAAGAGCAGCAATTGCCTGAGTAAACCGCAGGCCAGAAGCCTGAAAAACAAACCAATGAAATTGGATTTCCTAAGGAAAACCTCAAGTTTTTTGTGGCTGCAGGGAAAACCCTTTTTTTTTGGATTGAGAGTGAGAGTGAGAGTGAGCGAGGGGGGTACACTGCCTGGCCTGACTAATCTGGCATTTGATGGGACAGTCACCACACTATGTCACCCACCATTGAGAGACCACAGAGCCGCAGAGCCACCAGCAGCACCAGCACCACTCTACCACTAAAAAACTACCCAAGATGCGGCTATATGGCCATATCCTTTTTCCACTTCCTAGCCAGGCAGCTCCATTGGCATTCCTGAGCATATGGGTCCAATTACGCAGCATTTCCGGCGCTTCCTTGGGGTTTCCCCCTTGGCCCCTTACCCCGTCTATATATACAGCGCATCAGCAAACACTTCACGCCTGACATTTGACAAGACGTTGGTTGGGTTTGCCAACCCACCCCCTCACAGTTTTCCCGCATGACGTCTACAAAATATATAAAAAAAAAAAAAAATAAGCGGAGACTTCTCAGCAGAAGAGAAAAAAAGAAATCCAAATGCGAAAAAATGGCAATAATATTTTTATGGGCATAAATAATACAACAGATAGCCAGAGGGGATGTTCTTTGGTTTAAGGGAATGGGGGGGAGGTTGGAGGAAAACTGTTTTTCACGCCATTTTCCTGGGGAAGATGGCAACTTTTTGGGCTTGGCTAACCGCACGCATTTAATGTCGGCAAAGTCGATTAAGCTTTGTCCCGTCGCCAAAAGGCAGCTGCTGCTAACACTAAGGGGAAAACTCGATGGAAAACTGAATGGAAAACTGAATAGGAAAACAGAAAAACACCAACTACCAAGGACATTTTCCTTCGGCCCCGTCCCTTTTAGGATTACCCCACCGAGCAGTTAATGGCTTGTCTATGACTCAGCCACAGCTGAGGGGCTAAATTCTTCACTGGACCCATACCCACACCCACACACACACCACCACCCACTCTCCTATCATCCGCTTATCCATGTCATTGTTATTAGTCCAGCGCGCTAGTGCAAAACAATTTCCCACTCAAAGAGCAGGAAAATTCCTTTGCCAAAAAAATAGCAAAAATAGCAATGGCAATGAGCTAGATTTATCCGGGAAAAAGAAGACAAAAAGCCTTGGCCAGGCCAAAAAAAAAATTTATGGCAAGCAAATTGAAAAGATTTCCCAGCGAAATTGAAAAGAAATTTATTTAATTTTTGAATGTCTTAAACGTCGTCTTTGAATGCCAAGAAAATGCTTTCAAGGTTGTTTTTCAATTAAATAAAATACATAAATTATTTCCCTAAGCTGATAGACTTAAATGGCAAGTACTTAAAGGTAAAACTTCACTTTCTAATCAACCCACCCACCCATCAAATTCAAATATTATTCCAAAAGATTAAATTTCAATATAACGAGACTTGGAAACTTCAAGTGGATAACTTATAGGTTTCCACGTTCTCTTCCTTTCCTTCCTTTTTTCCCCTATAATTGTTGTTGCTAGGCAAACTTGGAGTTTTCCTCCTCCTTTCCAAATGTCTCTCCAAAAAAATATTCCATTTTGGCTAGGAAATATTCGAGGAATTTCATTTATGAATCTTTACTTGAGGGTTAAGACCATGAAAACGCTGGCCGCGGGGTTAAAACATCAAAAAAAAAAAGGAACGCAGCTCGTCATAATGCTGAGCAAATACGGGGATCTCTGTGTGTGGATAAGCCAGAGGGAAAGCAGCACCCAAACGCCCGCCCCCCCCACAAGATAAACAAATAATTGACGATGATGTGAGGTTGATGCTTTTTCGGCGAGTGGAAAAGTCGCTGACAGGTGGCAGAGCCCACCACCCATCCACCATGAACTCATTTCAAGGGGGATTCTCTACAACCGCCTACACTCACCCCACCCCACCCCCCCCACTTTTCCATCCTTAATCCCTTATCCCACAAGTAAATGTTTTCATTTCACTGTCGAGACTAACGGCAATTTGTCTGCCCTTCTAAGTGCCTGTCTGCGATGTATAGCACTGAGGGAAATAATTGCTAGATTAACAAATTGAATGGAAATTGTGAAAGGTTTGCTTTGATCATACCCAAGGCTTGCCTATCAGTTACCAAAAATGTTTAGAAAATCATAAATCTACATAGAACTTCAAACACTTTCTCTTCTTTTTCTTTCAGTGTGTACCTACGCAAGGAGTGTGTTTGAGGATATCCAGCTCATTAAATACAAATCAGCTTAGGCAGCAGCCGCAAATGGGCCACATTTTTGTACGAACCACTAAAGCAACCGAGAATATGCGCCACTGCAATTAAACAGACACACCACCGCCACCTAAGACTCGCCCCCACCTAAACCTTCTCCATCACCAACCTCCAAGTGAAAGGACAAGTGTAATCCCAAACTCCACACCAGCCAGCCCCCCTCCCCCTAATCAAAAAACCCTCGAGGAAATTTCACTTAAGCCTCAGGTAAGACGTGGAACATGGGGCACGCTTATCATCAGACAGACACTACCATTGGATTGGACAACTCAATTTGCCAGCGCGGCTAAAGTCAATTTAAAAAGCAAATATAAACGACAAAATAACCCCAACCAAAAGTTTTCGGAGGTTTTCTGTGTGCACTTAAGCCAAAGGACATAAACAGCAACAAGAGCAGCCAACAACAACAACAACATCATCATCATCATGGTCGTCAACGTCCAGACACTAATTAGTAATCCTTGACACGAGTTCCTTTTGTCATTAAATATGCTACATGCGCAGCTCTGCGCACTCTGATATGGCTGTTGTTGCTGCTGCTGTTGTTGTTGTAATTATTTGTCCACAGGTATTACAGCTTAGCCATGGAATAACTTAGCTGGGCATCAGGTTA
The DNA here is from genome assembly GCF_018153835.1 of Drosophila eugracilis. Taxonomy (NCBI): domain Eukaryota; kingdom Metazoa; phylum Arthropoda; class Insecta; order Diptera; family Drosophilidae; genus Drosophila; species Drosophila eugracilis. Next base: position 841,071 of record NW_024573270.1, read on the forward strand.
TGCCAAAAAGATTGAAACCACAACCTAAACATCATCCTGGCCACCACCACCTAATCCTCAAAAAACCTTGCCCTTCCCTGCCAAGCACACTTTATCCCCTCTTATGACTCTCTATCTATTCCACTTTCCGGCAGACAGCCATGAGTCATAACATCAACAAAAATCTATCTTAACTACGCACCAACAACACACACACACACTCATGCACGTGCGAATTATGAGTAATAATGTAGTTACACTGGAAGAAAAGGTAAAGAAAGCAGTTCTGCAAGTAAAATCGTTAGAAGAGTCTAGTTTCTAGGTTGGTTTTCTAATGACATTACTCCAATTACATTATCAGAACTTTGTTATCAAAAACTAATATTTCCAAATCTTTATCTTCTTCTAGTACTTCTTTTTCCCTGTGTGTACTAAGACTGGTGTAGAAACAAGATCAATAACCGAAAGAGGCTAAAGCCAAAGCTGATACCCTCCAGCTGGGCCAATGGCAAGCAAAAAAAAAATGAAAATGCCATTTCCATAATCTAACAATTTGTAATTCATAGTAAATATGAAAATTTGATGCGAATTTGCTGCGATTTCTTCCAATCTCTATCTCACACTCTCGTCTGGCTACTACATGTGGCCATTTTTCGAAGGGATCGGGCCGGCAAAAGCCAGGGGCATATAAATCAGATTTATTTTTATTATTTGCTTCAAACACGTTGCATACTTTACGGCTGCAGCACAGGCAAGAGCACAGTGGATCTAAAGATAGTTAAATGCTATCTTTATAGGAGTATTTTAAATAGTAGGTCTTAAAAAAAAACAGTTTTCTTTAACATTTCTTGAAACTAAAATGAACTTTAAACAGGATAGGGCACTGCCTTTTCCATTAAACTTGTAACTCAAAGTTTTTAAATTCTAACATAAAGTTAGACTTTCTTTATCAAATTATTGAATATTTCTTTTTGGATTATTTGATTCTGGCCAATCGAATTATCATTGCGCATACCAATGTGCCGGCAAGGCATCTGTCTGATTCGATTCCTGGAGACCATTCCTCCTTCCCTTCCCTCTGAGCCTTCTTCATCTTCTGGCCTTCTACTTCCCCTTGCGTTTTTAGTCCTTATTTCCTTCTACCTCACTTCTATCCTTTTGATTGCCGCCTTTTTGCCTTTGGCTTATTGAAATGCCGTCGATGTCGCTGTTGTCGCCTGTCGGTGCAACGGAAATGTAACCGCAAAAATTCAAAGCGGCAGACGCAATTTGTTGCGCACATGTGACGACGCATTTGTCTGCCTGTATGGGTTAGGGGTATGAGTATTATTTACTAGTATGGGTGTGGGTATATCTGTGTCTGTGCACGGTGTAACGAACGGTACAGATGTAAAAGCACCGGCAACGATGACGCATTATGTCCCATGTGGCAACTCTCTGTGGTACAGTGACTATTCCACTAAGAGAAATTCATTAGGTTAGTTGGTATTTAATTAGTGTTTTTTACTAAAATGTTTTTAAATTAGTTAACAGAACTTAAGCATTGAGTGAAACATTTATAAGTGATTTGAATCCCTAAATTTGTGACCTTTCTTGTTTCTTTCTTGTTGCTAGAAAGTTTCTTTCCGTGCACACCCAACCATTGACCGTCTCTCATCTATCTAGCCACTACCCTGTCACCCTTCACTTTCACCACCCCCAGACCCCACATTTGCCATCCCTCCACTGTTCGTGCATATTTTATGAAACATAACACTGGCCGGTAAAATCGAATGAGAGGCGGAAATGTAGCAAACTAGATTTTTTGACACGTTTACAAGTGTGAACTAAGCAGGAAGAAGGTGTGGGGAGGTTGGGGAGGGGAACCAGGGTGAGAGCAAAGCAAACAGCAGGAGGAGAAGTAGAAGAACGAGAAGAAAGCGAAAAGGTGGAGTCAGAGCAGAGCATGGAAATTAGCATAATTCGCAATTTGAACACGATGGCGCCAGCAGTGGTCACTCACCGAGCATAACCGCAACGCCATCTGTTGGCCAAATGCCTAGGGGGGAGGAGAATCTCGTTATTGAAACGTATTTCGTATCTGCTATTTGGCTGTTCTACGTGACAAATCAACGAAAATTGCCAGAAAGGGGAAGGTCAGAGTTTGACCACAACATGGCTGGCAAAAAAAAAAATATTATAACATACAGCTAAGCGCACTTTACATAACTAATAGCTGTGCATATTGATAGGGTCTATTTTTGTAGACTTATAGATACTTTTACTCAAATGGTATATTAGTTATGGTTTAAATAACAATCTATATATATCATTTAATAAGTTTAGAACGACTTTCAAGCAAATTTCTATACAAATTTCATAGTTTTCCGTCCGATTTCTTTAATAAAAATGCCTATCAATAACCTTAATATTTATCGTTTCCCATCCATTAGCATTAAAACCGTATATATCCCTGGATATTTCTGATTACTAGGTATATATATATACATGTACACAAATACAAGTGTCCGCTATGAACATGGCTAGCACACACACATACACACACATGCACATTGGCCTACGTGCACATGGCATAAATAAGCAATTTGGGCAAACTGTTGCCAGCTTTTAGGCGTTGTCAGGAGCCCCCGGACTCCGGACTCATTACTGTCAATGGCCAACGGAAATGGCGAATGCCAAATGGCCAAAAATGGGAAACGAAAAATTATGAGGGTTTTTGGACCCCCAAAACAGAATGTATGGACAATCTATATTTTTGTATAGACTCCCCCCCCGCCACTCTATCTAAACCAAATCCCAAAAATTTCCGTTCCGCAAGTTGTTTACTACCTCAGCACTTGACACATGGACAAGGACAAGTGGCCAAGTGGAGGAGCTGGGAAAAACAAAACAAGTTTTTAGCAACAACTCACGTCTCACATGGCAATCGTTGCATAAGTTAGTCAAGAACAAAAATATACACACACTCAAACACCCAAATACTCCCACATTTCCCACAAGCAACTTCACCTTATCGAAAACAGGAAAACTTTTTTCATTTTGGCGTGAAAATTTGTAAACATCAGCAAATAAACGAAACTTACATGCCGAGCAACGTTGGCGGGGTTCTTTATTTTTTTTGCTTGCTGTATTTTTTGGCTCCACGAAAAAGGGGTGAATATTTAATAGAGCAAGTGCCCAGGTAAACCTCTACAACTTTTTCGAGTTTTTTTCGTTTTTTTTTGCTTTCATTTACCAAATGACAAATTGCGCTGGCCAGTGGCTAGGAGGGTGAGAGAAAAGTACAAAAGGTGTTTGACTTAACACTTGTTGTTACACGTGTTGTTACCACACCCTCCCACACCAATTGCTGTTTGCTTTAACCCCCCTGATACCTATACATATACATATGTGAAGTAAGTTCTTGAGCAAAGCTACGACCACCTTTCAACGCAATTTCCATGAATTACACTTGGGAGGCATTAGCCAAAAGATTTTTACTTTCGGGGAGTTCAGGGTGCGTAATTGAAATTGAAAAAGTAATGTTCCCAGCGTAGACATAATATATATTATATAAACATATATATTTGCGAGTAATATCATCAACTGTTGAATATGTGATGAGCTCATCTATCTGAACAGTGAGTTATTTACACCCATAAAGGTGTAGCCAACTGATTAATGGGCCTTCTCGGGCGTTGTTCAGGCTGGTTGTTATTTAAGGTTCTTTGCATAGGCCTGAAAGTCCTTTAAAATCCTAAAGCTAGTACCTTAATTTTCAAGCTAATAGTAGAATAAAGTAATATTTAACCATAAAGGTTAAACTTAATGACTAGAACTATATAAATTCTTACTAAACCCTAACACTTTCTCATATTTCAATCAACTTATTGAACAAGCCATTAGAAAATATCATCACTAAGCTATCGATTGGTTATGCAACTACCTAATCTCTGATGAAATAATTGTTTAAGCTATTTAAGCTTTACAGTCATCAGGCTAGAAGCCACTTTGATGATTCATATCGTATTTGTTGTTGGGTAATAAAACAAAGGCGTGCTCCGCTTAGTCAAAAAGTCACTTAAATTAATTAACATAAAGGCATTTAGTGTCGGATATAAGGTAATTTCATTTGGGAAACTAATGAATCATCACATGGCTGGGCATTCTTTGGTTTTTGATCAGTTCAAAAGTTAATTACTCAAAAATAGTTAACCAATATTCCTTGCGAATACAAATTTAAACTATAAATATTATATAGGATTTAAATTTAGTTTTCCTTTTTGCTTGAAAACTTCCACTTTTGATTCCGCTTTTCTTTCTAACAATTGAAGTGCCTAATAAATCGATTGACTTCTGCCTTTTCTCCGGCACCTGTCAGGGGGTTTTTCCTCTTTTCTTTGGAATAGAATGAGAGAGTTTCCCAAACCCAAAAAGCTAACAAAGGATGAGATGAAGCATTTTAAAATTCCGTAAGCGTTTACCGCCCCCCCAGCCCCAATGCCATATTTTTTTTTCTTTGCCTTTCGAATTTTCTTTTGTCATCCGGTTTATTTATATAAACACTCAGCGCGTGGACGTGTGTTTCTGTGTGTGTTTTTGTGTGTGAGTGAGCTTGTCAATTTTCATTTGAGTTTATCGCTGGTTTTGCGACGCAAGTTTTCTGCCACTCTGCCATGCTGTCAGGTGGCAAATGCCACTAATGAACCCAAATGAATGGCAGACACTTACAAAGCAGTTTACAACACTAACATCTGTGTGTGTGTGTGTGTGTGTGTGTGGAGTAGGGAGGTAAAAACCTTAAAAGCAAACAGAAAAAAAAAGTGGGTGGCTAGGTTGCCGGCTGGTAAAAAGGAAAGCCAAAGGCAAAACCAAGAAGGGAACACCTTAAGATTGAGACCCGATAAGCTGGTTACTTAAGACCCATGACAAATGTCAACACAACACGCTCCGCTTGCATTTATCAACACTGGCTGAGTTGAGATTTGCAACAGCTGCAATCGACAAGTGCGGAAAAGCATGGGGGGAAAGCGGTTAGCAAATCCTGAGGGCCTGAGGGGTGGCCATTTCGAAAACTTCGAGAGTTTTGCATTTTCAAGCCCGAGGCGAGGACAGCAGCTAGACTTCCAGGACAACGACAGCCATTAATCATTAGCGCAAAAGTGCGACGCCTGTCTATGGAAAAGGCAGCAAATACACTGGAAAATACATAATAGGACAAGGCTAAGCTTATGTAAAACAGTTTGTATTAAAAGAAGCTTTGACCGAAAGGAAATTTATGTGAGGATTATGCAACTTTAGTTTAGTTTGAGCAATAGTTTTCTGTAGAGTCCAAAACTATTTCGAAAAGTAGACCCCTTCTAACTAATTAATACCAAAATCAATCTATTTTAAGATCCTTTTATCTCTGTGTAGTTAAGGTTATAGATGGAATGATAGAAAGAGACTTGCTAAAAGGAAGTCCTTTGGAATGGGCGGAAAAGCAATGGAGTTCCAAGTCCAAGCTTTCTCTGCTAAGCGGCTTCTGGCTGTTCTGTTGCTTCTTTTGTCAAGTATTTTCATCTCTTAGCCCACCCACCCAATACCGAAACGTAATTTTTCGAACCTCCCCCTCTTTTATATTTTTGACAACAATAGACTAAGGCCTAAAAATGTTTTTTATCTCATGCTGCAGACGTCTGCATGAAAATTGCGGAAAATCACTTCATGAAACACACCGACTTACTCCCCTTACCGCTTTTCTATTTTTCACATAATTTATTATTCATGTCCTTATATGCGAAAAGTTCTCGAGGAACACGTACTTTTCACTGGGATTATATAATTTGACAGTGGCTGGCATAAGTAATGCGACAGCAGTTGCCTTTTTCCCGTTGTTAATGTTGTTGTTGGGGCAATTGTTGAACATTAAATAAGCCTCAAATTGATGGCCAAGCCATTTGTTAATATTATGTCTGACCAGCAAAAGAAAAGGGAAATCAGGAAAATGGGCTTCTTGCTCTTTGATTACATTTTCCCTTTTTTTTATTCTGTTGGGTTGCGAACTCTATTTGCGGGGGATTGACATCAAGCCAATGTTGAAAATGAAAGGAGATCCAAACCCAGCAACGCCTTCGTTACGGAGAAACTTTTCCCCGAAATTTCCAGCTATTTTTGGAAAATTCATTTGCATATTTTGTTTTTTTTCGTTTGCCATTGGAGCTGTTTCATTAAGTTTGACGGGCGACCTCGAGGCTCATTAAAAGGCTTAAAACTTGACACCACCGACACCACCCCCGCTTTTCTCCGACATTTAGCCTCTGGCGAAAAGTGTTCAAATATAAAAAAAAACATTTAAGAGCAATTCGCATGGAAGAGACCAAAGTTCTAGAAATTAAAATACTCGAACTAAATTAAAATGAAATTTAAATACGAAAAGTTTGGAACTTTCGTTGAAAAGTTTCCTTTTTTTATATATATATTAAAGAACTTTTTTAGCTAGGCGTTTTATTAAAAACTTTTAACTTTGCAGTTTAAAAGTAAAATTAATTTTAAGGAAAAGTTCAAAAATTAATATATTTTCTTTAAACTGAAATTACATAAATTCAAGGTGTATTATATCAAACTCCTAGTGATTTATATAGCAGATTTCGCTTATTTAAACTTCTGAATACTTAAAATATTTAAGTTAAGTGTAATAAGTATTTAATTTAAATAATAATCGACAAAATAACCCAAATGCTCCTGCCAAAGCCTCTTCTTACTACGCAACGCAATTTCTAAACCAAAAGCAAAAAAAAAACAACCGTTAAGCTGTCAAAAACGAGAATTTTGAGCACATACCCATAGAAACCATAACGGGACCAAAGGTGTGGCTGAGTCGCAGAAAAAACGCAAATAAAAGCAACAAAAAATAACAAACAGTGGGAAGCGGAGGCAAAATTAATGAACACAATGGGTCAACTATAAATTACAGGCGCTCCAATTTGATGCGGCTAATATGTAAAGACAATTTAATTAAATGCGCAGGCGAGCAAAGTGGAGCAAAAATAACACAAAAAACAACAACAAGGAGCTAGGAAGTAAAAGAGAGAGAGAGAAAGGGAGGGAATATGGAGGGGCCTTCCCCCGAAAACGATGAGTCATGAAGGTCATGACGAAAGCAGCGGCAAAAGTCGCTGCCAAAACGCGCCGCTTTGATTAGGCCCTGCTTTTTTTTTGTAGCTGTTTTTTGTTGTTGTCTTGACAGGTTGACTGCCAGACAGTTTGGCAGCACTCTCTCCCGTTCTCTCACTCTCTCTCTTTAGCTTCTTTACTCTCCGAAAGTACCGCTTGCAGATGAAAAATCAATTTTGCAATGTTACGACGTTGACTTGCGCACATGTTTGTTTGTGTTTGTGTTTTACCATCTTATTATTATTAGTAATTTTTTTGCGCCTTTTAACCGCTAGCTCAAATTACGCTAATCAATTAACGTTAATTGGGCAACTAAATTCCCGGTAACGTAAATTACTTACCTCTAGAGCACAATTTCCTTCTTTTTGAAACTGATATGTGTGTGTGTGTTTGTGTTTTTGACTTTACACTGAGAGTTTCGCTCACTCACAACAACAAAATATTTAGAAAAAATGTGTAACAATTCTATGCAGTTTGTTTAGCTGATATTTGTTAGTCACTTTTCACTTTTAGAGTCTTAATTTTGTCTTTACTACGTATTTAAAACTTGTAAGCCAACTGTTTGGTTCGTTTTAGCTTTGTATATTTTTGGGCCGTCGGCGGCGACGTGACTGCGACGCCCGCGTTCCTTGCGTGCAGTTCTGTACGTTGCAAAGTCTGATGCTGAACTAACATCGCTTACACCGACAGCCGCCAAGTAGCCTCGCCACTCTCTATCACTCTCTCTTCCTTTTTCCCGCTCTAGCACTTGGACTTAACATTTCACTCTTCTTGAAAACAACCCCGATTTGCGACTGAAAGAGAGCCAGAACGAAAGCTGGAGAGATGGCAAAACAAGTGAGAAATCTGTAACCGAGTATTCGAACTGTAAAGTACTTGGCACTCGCTTGCAAAATATTCTTGTTCAAGAAGGAGATAAGAAAGAAGAAAGACAAAACTTGACGGCAGATCGCGGTCTGCTTGCAATTACTGCAGAGAAGTCTCCAGTCAACCTTATCTTATTGGAGAGATGGAGATACATATTTTAGAAGCTTTGTAGGTGAGCATATTTGAGAATATATATGTATAACCATAGTAAAAAGCTTTGTTGAACAGATCCGAATTTGAAAACAATAAAACTGGTCAACTTTGTTTACAAAATCTGGGCAAACACAATATACCCGTGTAAACTACGAGTACCGGGTATAACAACAAGCATACGGATGCGGATACGGCACGTGCGGCGGCAGCCACAACAGAGCGAAAGAATGGGCAGCGGAAGGACGAGGTAGGACGAAAAGGATTCGGGAGAAGGACCGAAAGCACAACAACAGAGATGCGCGTGGTCACCCTGCGTTGCCGGTTTGCTGGAGTCTGCGCAATGGGGCAACGCTGGGGAGGAACAGCAATGATTTACACAGTGCAATGGAAAAGTACTTCAACGGTGATATGAAATTTACTTACCAAACTTTCATTTTGGATAGATTTTATTCTTTACATTTTTCGTTTTCAAATAACAATGATTGTATACTTTATATAAATCGAAATTTTACAGTTTTCTGCCAAGTTATACAACCTTTTTTAAATTAATGTTTTTTTTTCATTTTTAAGCCGGCTGACCACTGACATACCACAGCTACTGTAGTGTGCCCAAAAACAGAGAAAGAGAGCGAAAGCTAAAGCCCTATGAGAGACCGCAGCGAAACGAAGAAATCCGAACGAATCCGAAGGATTGAAAGAGCGACTTGCAGAGGAAACTATTGAGCGCGGCAACTCTGGATGTGGCACTTGTGTAATATTGGCAATTAACTAACTGAAAATGGGGTTGATTCCTGAATGCCAGCTGGGCCAAAGGAAGGGGTGGACGGAGTGGCGGAGTAGCGGGGCAAGGATGCCTTAGATGGATGCTCGAAATCAGTTGAAATCTGATTATGCATCAGCTTTATTGCCTAATGACTTGCATCTAACTTAAAAGCAATTTGTTGTGAAATAATTATTAGAAAACTAATATTTTTGCAAAAATTTAATTAACATTTTTAACGTTTTTCTAATAATCTTTTAGAATTTTTGATCAGTTGGGTTTTTTTTTTAATTATAAAAATTGGTATTAACCCAAATAATGTTAAACTCATTTCATGGCTAAAGTTTTTATAATAACTGCTAATTATAATATATAAATTATAATTATGATGTTAGGAAGATCTTTTAATAACGTAATACAAAGAGATAACTTGATTCGATTCACCAAGGCTGTATAAAGAAGTTATTTTTTCGGAAAATGGTGAAGAATAGGCACCTTTAAAGCCCGGTCTTGTAATTCATCAAGAGCTCTGGCATTTCCCCCCACCACTTTTGACCCCGCTACCAATTAGCAGACGCCTGAAAACGAATTTTCCGCACCAGGTGGATATCTCCGTCCGCAGATCCCTCAACTTTTACCATGTTTTCTTGTTGGTATTTTCCTTTTTTTTGTTCTTCGGACTGACAGATGTACGTTTCAATTATTTGGTGGCTCTCTCACGCGAGATGCTCCAAATTCGCATGCCACAACAACTGGCCGTGGTCCAATAAATCATTTGATTTGTACACTTGCCCGCGGACAGGGGCGGAGTTGGACTGGGTTGCCAGAGGGGGACCTGGAGGCGAAGTCCAGGGGACTTGAACTCGGGGCACGTGGTGTGCGTGCCTTCCGGTGCTAAATCAAGGCGAACGCTTTCGAATTGTCTTACCTTTCGGTGGTACCATTGGACATGGACATGGACCAACCCACCACCATCACCCACGATGATGCGGCCCCTGTTTGTTTCAAAATGGGGAAGCAACTGTAGTTAATATTTATGGCGATTTAATCTTCTCACTTGAGCGCTGCTCAGTTAAGTTTGATAGAGACGAGCCACCCAGGGGGGTCAAATCTCCCCTACTTTCGCCTCTCAGGATGACCCTTTTCTTTTTTTTTTCCTCTTTCTTTTTTTTTTGTTTACTGGTTGTGATCCTTGGACCAGCTTTTCCAGCTCACAGTTTGTTTTGCGTGTCCATTTAATTTCCGCCTGGAATTGCTTAATCAAACACAGCACTGGGGATAAACCATACCCATCCCCCTTGGAAAACCATCTTCCCCTGCCACGCCACTGAACTCTGGACAAATCGCTTGAGTTTCATATGGACAAACGCCAAAGTTGGCTTAATGAGTAGTTTAGCTCATGTTCCCACAGCCATTCATGGACGGGGAAAGTCAACTCTGGTGGGGGGGTTAGCTTGACTATATGAAAAGGTAACAGGGGGTGTTATTTCCTTGTGTGTGTGTGTGTGTGGGTTAAGCAAACAGCAATGTGCATTAGCAACAAATTGTTATTGTTGTTGTCAAGCTAAAGGCGATAAGGAAAAAGTTAAAGTTACTTTTTGGTAACGGGGAAAGGGGGGTTACAAGAATAACAGGAAGGGGAAAAAGAAAGCAAATAGAAGAAGATACTTATGAAAATATTTTCTTGGTATTTAAATCTATGAGAATGTGTGGAATATGACTAGGACATGCCTATAGGAAGATAGCTGGAAATTCAAGATTTTTTCTGCTGCCTACTTCTAGGCTCCATCATAAATAAAATTCCCTGCAAAGTTTCTTTGTTTCTAAAACAAACTCAAACCATATGTCAGCTATAGAAATAGTGGATTATTTCCCCGGAATTTAAATGAGTATCTAAAGTATTTATATCCCCCATTAGTTAACCTTATCTAGCTGATCACATAATCTACCGACTTGCAACTCCGTTTCCATTCAACGTAGCCAGTGAAGTGGCAAATCGATGCGGAATGGAAATCGAGGGCTTGAAGCTCTAATTTAAATTAATGACACACAACAATTGGACACGCCCAGCCTCGCCCCGTATGAGGGCCTTCTCAGCCCTTATTCTTTATTTTCAATTAAACAAATAGCTGAATTTGACATTTTTTTGGTCTCTTGAGCAAAGTACGGGAAAAGTTCAAAGGAAAAATCATAAACGGAAATAACAAGTCGATGGTAAAGAAAAGAAAAGAAAAGAAAAGCAGAGGGAGAAAAAGAACGCGATAAGAGCGATGACAGGCCATTTCCACACCCCCTTTTTCGACGTCACTGAAGTTCGTTCTTATCGCGATAGCATCGAGAATCCTTGCGGGAAACAGGCTCTTGGCCTAGGCAAATGTTTACTTTACTTTTCCATCCGCCTGCCCCCATCCGGATCTATCTTTTTCTTCTCTCTAAGGCGATTACTTGAATTTTCTCGGAAAATGAAAACTGAGAGGAAAAATGAACACATTGCAGTTCCGTTTCGTTCATGATTCAATTAGCCACAGACGAGTGAACTTTAAGGGGGATAAACCAAATCTTCTATAAAGTCAGTTTAACAGCAAGCTGTTTTTCTATAATGTTATTCTTATGATAAGTCTAGCACTTTTATCAGTTTCCTATTGCCCATTTCTAACTACTAAAACCCAAGTACAAGCTACCTACCTACATACATCAATTGCATTTGCAAATTGGTAAATCCCTTTCATCATCATTAACGATAAACCAACTTGGTTTAGAACCCCTGATTAAGTCTCTAGCCTCAGCAGCAGCAGAATCCAACAAGACACTGACCAAGTATTATCCGTTGTCAGTGCAAGAGATGCGAAAAAGCTAGTACTAGCATCGAGTCACCTGTCAGTTGTCAGTGTCAGATGCATTGCAAATTACAAGTTCATTTGCGACTGGCATTACATCCGCTTAAGCGCTTAAGCCAGACCTTCTTACACAAAAAACTTTGCTGGGCTGCATAAATTATGAGCCATCGAGTGGGACAGAGACAGGGCGAACACGGGGCGAACAGAGTTCGAGATGAAGGGCGATGGACTGTGGACAAGGAAGGTACAGTCACCGCTAATGGAACATAATGAGAAGCCATTAGCGAGTGTCGCAGCTAACTGTACATTATGCATTTTCTGAAGCCAGCCAAGCGTACAATGTACATGGGGCTTTAGTGTGGCTGTAGTTTTGTTGATGTTTCTGCTTAACTGGTCACATTAAACATAACATCGAACGCGCCTCAAGCATCATTAAGAATCGCAGCTTCACTTTTCACGCTTTTATTTGATTAGTTCATCATTTATTATTATTAATTAATGAAGTTTCTCAGCGCTCTCTGTTTATTATTAACCATTATTAAATCCAAACGAACAATAACAAATTCGATGCGATTATCACTCATAATTGCGGATATGTTCTGTTCGCTGGGAAATCCTAACAAAAACATAATAAGTCACTCGCAAAACCAGTTTTATACCTATTTCTATTTCGGTTTTTCGGTTTTTCGGGTTCAACTGCAACTCATCATAACTAGACGTTAGACGAATGATGCTGCAAAAGTATTTTTAGAGATTAATCCCAGTTGAATGGTTTTATTGTTTTGGGTGAAAAGTTTGATTTGCGAAAGTAAAACTTGTCTGACTCAGCTTAAAGTTGATTTCTAACCTTGAACTTATCATTTAGGATTCTCCCCCCCCATTGTTTTCTTACCCATTTATGGTGCTTAATAATTTTATAGTTATTTATAAATTTCATTAATACTAACCACTCTTTTTTATTCTAAACATGAATACCTTCTCTTTTACTTCAAGTTCTTCTCTACTTCTTTTAAGTTAACAAAAGCAACGATGAAAACCCAATTAAGTTCCATAGAATTTGGACATGGATTTTGGATTTCATCCAACCCTGAACTCTTGAACCTTCTTGAGATCGACCCCCTGTGTTTTCAACACCTATTACTTGTCATTAGAAATATTCAGCAAAAGCCATTCAAGAATTTCGGCAAACTTAGCTACCGTTTTCGATCGTTAGATCTTCTCCATCATTATGATCATTTTTGGTTCATCAACAATCCACTGATCCCAATCAGCATCATCATAATGATCAACAGCAACTTTGATGCCTCTCAAGTTGTTTTGCCAGAATCGAATCGAAACGAGCGGCGACTTTTGTTGTAATGGCCCTCGAGTGAGGGCATTTTTGGTTAGCCCCAAAAACACTCGAGCCAGCGAATCGCCAACCGGAACTCCGCAAAAGTGTTTTTCTCTTTGCATTTATCGGTTGATCTTTTTTTTTTTCGACCCCCCCCATTTTTTTCATTCTTGGTTTTATGATGATGCTTCTACCTTTAACAGCAAACAGGCGCGTAGATCTGAGATTATTTCCAAAACAATATAGTTACTCAGATCTACTTAAAACCTAAATTTAGAAAAGTGTCAAGCCGAGACTGGGAACATCAACGAGGTTCTTCATTAAGTTGGATGATAAGAAGTTATATAAAAATAGAAAACTATTTTAAGATCTTTTATAGACTAAGTACTTAAGGAAAATAACTTTATTTTATAGAAAAATCTTCAATCTTACATCTGCACTCATGTCGGTTTATAAAAAAAGCAACCTCCCAAGCTTGACCCCTCTACCACTCTTGTTACTATAATTAGTTTAGCCGCAGAATTTTGACCAAGTGCCAAGTGGCATGTACCGCCAAAATGCACCACTCAGCGGATTGCAGACAGCCTCACCCACTGGCTGGAAAACCAAAAAGGGCGGGCCTTGAGGGGGATCAAAAAATTGTTTGCTAGTGGCGTCTGCCTTTGGCTAATTAAACGGCCAAAAGCAAACACAAAAAAACAAAAACAAAAACCAAATCTCAGCCAAACAAAAAAACAAAAATCGGCAAAGAAGAAGTTGAACAGAAAACAATTAAAGCCGAGCATGGAATGTTTGTCGGAGTGTGAGTGTTTGTTAGCGTGGCTATAAAACCAAATCGCTTCACCGAATTCACCAGCAGTTGCCGTTCGAGCGTTCCCAGATCAAGAATCCGCCACCTCCAATATATCAACTATATATCTATATAGTTCCTTATTTTTTTTTTTTACAAGTGACCTTTTGTGATCTGTGATTTCGTATTTTTTTAAGTCAAAAATAATGTCGCGTCCTGTGCTAACCATTGCCTTTTTGCTTTTGGGCTTTTCCTCGGCCATTTTGGCCGGCCGTCTTAGCCAGCGTTATTTGCCAACTCCGCAGGCCAGTCAGCTGCACTATCATGGTGTCAGCGGCCAAGGACATGCTCCTCGTCCTGGCGCTGGACATGGCTTTGCCGCCGGCAGTGGATCTGGCTTTCAGCGCCAGCAGCAACCGCAAATTCCCATCGTAAGGAGCGACTACCAGAGCGATGCCAATGGCAACTACAACTTTGGGTGAGCTTTTAGCTAACTTGCATTCATGTTAATCGCATTTCCACTTCAGTTACTAATACGAAAGATCCATTAAATTTTTTTCAGCTTCGACACTGGCAATGGCATCCATCGCGATGAGACCGGTGAGTTCCGTGGAGGATGGCCTCATGGATCATTGGGCGTTCAAGGATCTTACTCCTATACCGGTGATGATGGCAAACAGTACACGGTGAACTACAAGGCGGACAAGAATGGTTTCCAGGCTGAAGGAGCTCATCTGCCTGTTGCTCCATCGGTTCCCGCAGCCCCAGCTGGGTAACTACTATATAATGATAGCTATAGTATCCTGACTATAATATCATGACTATATCGAATGGCTTTTGGCAATTTTAGACGCAGTTCTTATGGAGCTGTTGGTGGCTACCGTGGATCTGCCTCATCGCATGCTTCTGCAGCTGCCCCTGCTACTAGATATCTGCCACCAGGATATCGCCAGCGCAGGAACTACTAAGGGATATGATCTAATATGATCTAAAGGATGGAAAGGATCTAGCAAACTAACTATCTGATTTTAATAATGTAAAATGTAATAAATTGGCACCTTTTTTTTTGTAATCAAAGTTTTCCCTGTTTAAGCCCTCTTTTAAGTTGCCTTTTCCATATCAATATCCCTTGGAAAAACTACAAAAAAAAGCAAAACCGAGAAAGGAACGCCTTTGTAGCTAATTTGAGGGAACAACTTCTGAGCCACGCCCATTAAAAGGCTGGCAAAAGAACACACACATTGCCACGCCTCTTTGGTGTTTGGCATTTTTTTCCATGTGGTCTTTGACTTTTGGCCAAAAATCGAAATAACTTCTCAATACAAAAACAAAGCAAAGTTTTGTTGGCAAAAGGAGGGTTGGGGGGGTGGAGGGGTAAATTAATATGCAGTTAAGCAGTTAAGTTAAGGTCCGCAATCAAAACAAGCTAAAATCCCTGCCTTTTGCCACATTACAAAACTTTTTTTGTTGGTCCTTTCAGGCAGAAGAGAAGGGAAAAAGTTGAGACTTTTTGGCCATTGTCGCCTGGCATTAATCATAAGCAAAGCCAACTTTTACGTCTGAGGCTCTGTTTATTTTTGTCTTCAAGTCTGAGCTTTGGCTCTAACGAGAAGGGTGAAATGCTTAAGAGGGAAAGGTGGGAAAATTTAAGTTACAAAATTTAAGAATTTAAGGTAAAATTTTATGTTTTTAAGTTTCGATTTAGTTTATATTAATCATAATATTTCTTAAATATTCTTAAAATATCAAAACCTAAGCTAAGTTTAAGCTTCTATTTGCCAGCTTTAACCCAACTCCTTACTCTCAGTTACCCCTCTAACATCACCCACCACAAGTTATATTATAATTAAGATCATAGGAAAATATTATATACGTTTCTTTATAATTCGAAAACTTCTAGCAAAAAAAAACAGACAGAAAACGCCCCATTGAGGCTGACTAAAAAAAAGCCTTTCACAGCCCTTTCAAATGTAAATGCTTTTCCAGCGCTTTTCTTTTTATTTTTCCACCCATCCTCCTTCAATGGCAATACTGTCAAGTTTCCTTCTAGCATTGTCTCTGAAACTTTCTTCTTCTCATTTTTTTTTGTTTTTTTGCTTTTCTTTTTGTTTTTTTGAATTGTTTTCGTTGATTTTTCCCAAGCCATATCTTCGTCTTTTCCTAACCATGGCTCGGTCGGTCGTTTAGCATTCGCATTCCGTTTTAGCATTAATTAAAATTACACTGAATTGCCGGCGGGGCATCAGGGGGATACCCAGAAAAGCAGCAAAAATAGCAGAAGAAGGCGGTGGGGGAGTGGAGTGTCGTTGGGCAAAATGGGATGTTCTCATAAATTAAAGGCGCTTATGAATTTTATAAATTATTTTCCATGTTGCGGCACCGCTTGGGAAGATGAACAATTGCCGGAGTGCGGAGGGTGGGGCAAGGAAAATGCAAAAAAGGAAGGGGGGGGAGGGTCTCTGGGATACAGAGAAGAGGTTCTAGCTAGGATGGAATGCACTGGGGAAAAGTTATAATCTTATGATATTCCACAGCTGAAGGCTATCTTCTAACTTCTTTCATTTTGATTTCTTGCTAAAATTTCAATTAATTTCCATCTAATTTTTAGAATAATTTCTCGCAGTGTACAACAAACCGGCCATTACGAACAGGCATCGTCCTGTTCATCGCCCGAAAGTAGGCAGCAGCGCTTATTGAATTTCATTAACATGTGAACTGGGTTTCGCCATCCTTTTTAGAGAAGGGCGTTGAAATCAGAGGTTCCATGGTTTTTGGGGGCAGGGCTGTGTGGCAACTGCAATCATTTGCATGCATGTCTGTGCATGTTTAACTACATTTCCACCACCTCCAACGCCTCCCCCTCCACCCTCAATGAACTCACTTAATTTTATGCCAAAACAATGACACGCCATAAATTTAAACGGATTTGGCGTTGTGCCGCAAGCAAAAAACAAAAAAAAAGGAGAAAGAAGCAACCCTTAAAAGGGGGTACAGGGGTGTCGTTCGGGGGTACTGACATTTGCCAGGGGCAAACACACACACACACACACACACACTTTTTTGATGCCAAAGAAAATGCTCACACAGAATGGCACGTGGAAAGCAGTTTACAAAATTTCACAATGGAAATAATTATTTGTTGGCATTTAGAAAAGTTCATTATAATATCAGTTAAGAATATTACGAACAACGTATGGTCTATATTTTACAGTATTGCTGATTTCAGAGGCCTTCAGGCTGAGATATCAAGGCTTAGACGGACAAACGGACGGACAAGCAAAAGGACAGGGTTAGAACGAGACTTCCAATATATCAATAGTATACATATCTTATGAGTTACAGAAACATTCCTTTAATCCTAAAAAACCATGATCAACGAGTAATAATGATATCAGAGATCAGAGGCCTTCAGGCTGAGATATCAACGCTTATACGGACAAACGGACGGACAAGCAAACGGACAGGGTCAGAACAAGAATACCAGTGATCATGATCAATAGTATACATAACTTATGAGTTACAAAAACATCAGAGGCCTTAGGCTGAGATATCAAGGCTTATACGGACAAACGGACGGACAAGCAAAAGGACAGGGTTAGAACGAGACTTCCAGTGATCATGATCAATAGTATACATATCTTATGAGTTACAAAAACATTCCTTTAACCCTAAAAAACCATGATCAACGAGTAATAATGATAGGTACAGGTATAGGTGGCCCATGTACCGTTTGCTTTTTGAACTATCGATAATTTTGACTTTGCCATTTCGAATGTCAGTGTCAATGTGTCAGATATTTAGTAGAAGGTTTGCAGATATTTTTATAGAGATTTCAAAACGCAAATCTTCCGTGGGCCTACAGATCCCCTGCAAGCTCTATAAGTCCCTTAAGTAATCTTTTAACTTGTAAGAAAATCTTAAACTAAAAACTAAAACCTTAAAGCTTGACCATAAACTAAATTCAAGCCAAGATCTTGAATTTATTTTCCCTACATATGAGTTTAATTGCGTGCAAATCCGCCCCAAGGAGAAAATTGAGAAAAGCGAACCTTGCGTTTGTGTCAGTCAATTTCAATGTTAATCCACCTGTGTTTCGGAATGGCTATATACGTGTGTGTGTTGATATTGATATGGCAGTTGCACGCACATTTTCCCCGCTTTTCCCGCCATTTTCCTTCTTAGCAGTTACATTATTTAGCCTTAGCCAAAGCCTTTTCCCCATTCCCTTCACAACGCCTTGCTTTTTCCCACCGTCTCCGGGTGAGTCATCTTCATTGGCAATGCGAGAACGTTGTTACCCGTCCCAGCGGACATCATTTTCATTAAAATTTTAATAGTCTGCGTGTGTGTGTTTGTGTGCTGGATGGCTGGCTGGCTGGCCCCACTTTTCCTTGTTTTCCTCACCCTCTTCGAGCTCCCCACAGTGTACAACACGTAATATTATAAATTTAGCAAGTTATGTTCGAAACTAAAGTGCCTGCAGTTTGAGCTGGGGAATGAACTCTTTCCTGAAATCTTTTTTTTAACATTTAAAGAAAATTTATAAGAAATATTATTAGTTTTCCCCTCTTCGTAAGACAAATTTTCTTTAAAAAAAGTGAAGTAATTGAATGAAAAACTATAAAACTTAGCAATAAGTTACAAGAAACATAAAGAAAAACTATAAATCTTTACGCACATGCCAATGCCTTGTTTTCCCGCGAAAAGCATAGAATTTCCCACCAGCATTTTCAATTCGTTACGAGAAAGGGAAATAAATCGAAGCGAAATGGAAAACAAGAAATTCCAATAAACTAATTTGCACAAAGCGTCGAGGAAACTTTTGGCAGCTGGTTGACGGGAGACCTTATGGACGACGAGGACGACGACGACAACTCGATCCCCTCTTGCAATCCTCTTAACCCCACTGTTAGCTCCTCGCAATCTTCTTAGCCAGAAGCCCTCCCACTGGAAAACTTTTCTCCCCAAGTATTTGCGTATGAATTTTAAGCAGCTGGAACAAATGCATGGCCAATAAAAGGGATAAAATTGAAAACCAGCCAGCAATCCCCCAGCATATATGTACATAGCCCCTCCCCACCCCCTCCTTTTATATAGAAATCCATATATAATTTACATATGTGTGCGTTAACTGTTAACGGTATTCCCTGCCCGTCGTAATTGTAACGCCTCGGCAAAGCTCAGACCATTGGAAAATATAAAATTTCCATACACCAAAAAGAGCATCGAGCATGGAGCTTGGAGCGTGGAGCATCTTGTTGGGTATTTGCGTATAATAAATTAGCATCGCGTTTCGCATTATTGACTGGATTTTGAATAATAACACACAAAGGACCTTTACGGGCAGCAGGATAAGGAAGGTGCCGCGCCACAGGATCCATGGGATCCAATGTAACTGTAGACCGGCGACAAATGGAGAACTCCAAAGCAGGACTGAAAAGTGAACAGTTTTGAACACGGCAAGAAAAGCAGGAACCAGTTGGGAATTATAACGATATAGAACATATTTATATTCATTTTAAGCTAATGAAAACGTAAGTACCATTAATATTTTGAAATAAAATAGTTATTACGTGGCCCATGTAATGTTTGCTTTTTAATCTATCGATAATTTTGTCAGATATTTAATAGAAAGTTTGCGGTTTACGAAATGGTTAAGTTTACGCTCGAAGAAAATTGTGAAATATTGATATTATTATAGCGATTTTAAAACGCAAATCTTTCGTGGGCCACCCTATACAAGTAGCTTATACTTCCTAATAATATTTCTAATTCGATTTTTCCACAGTGCATCTCACATATCAGCAGCACAAAGGCAGCACTGCCATGTAATACATCCCAAATGCTGCAATCGGGGAAGGGGGCGGGAGCGGTCGAGCATTGGGAAGCATATATCCTGCTGGTGTTTTGGGGCGTTTCACACAACTCAGCACAATTGCGCACATAAATTTAGTGCGCCAAATTATGCGGTGGGCGGAGTGGAGTAAAGTAAAGTGAATGGCACACTCAAGTCAGCGGCATGACGCCGCGGATTTCACAGTGGGTACAGAAAAAATTGAATATCAAGAAAAATTATAAAAGAAATTAAGAAAGTGCAAGTTTTTTGTGGCAAAAAAATACTACATATTTAATCGAGAAATCGGTTTAAATAATTTTTCTCAATTTTGCATGATTTTTTTTTTTCAGATTTTGGACTTTAATTTTGTCAAGACAAGACGCACCGCTAATAGAACAACAGTTTTGTGCAGCCAAGGACCAAAACAAACGATGCCTACCATTGTTTTGTTTGATTTTGAAAAATCAATTTTTTCAAAATTTTGCATTTCTGATTTATTGGCTGAAAAAAATCGTGTCCGATTTTTTAGCTCTAACATTGTCAAAACAAGACACATAGCTAAAACAATGACTGTTTTATGCAGCTAACAACCCAAACTTCAAACCCCTATACTTGCTTTTATCGGTATTGTTCTTATTTTGTGGAGCGAGCTCTGATTTAATGGGTGAAAAATCCGGAAACCAATTTTTAGCAGAAATTTGCAATATTGTTTCCGGGTTCTTAGCTCTAGCTCGGTCAAAGCAAGACGTACAGCCAAAAGAACTACTGTTTCGTGCTGCTAACGACCAATACTAACCACCCCTATACCTCGTTTTTCGATTTTGGGAAAGTCAATTTTGACCCAAATTTCGCATTTTTGATAAAAGGGCAAAAAATGAAGTTTCCCAGATTTGAATGCAAACCAATTGGGAATCATGGCAATCAAATTACGAGCCCTACGAGGTATTACATTCCTCATTTGGAGCATTTTTGGCTGTGCTATGGCTAAGAAACTGATTTTTTGCGCCCAAAATCAAGTATACGCCTTTTGACAGCAGAAAGCTCGGCTTGTTGCCATTCCTTAGCTCTAACTTTGTCAAAACAAGCCGCTTGTCTATAGCAATGACTGTTTTATGCGGCTAACTACCGAAACTTAACACCCCTATACTTGCTTTTATCATTATTGCTCTGATTTTTCGGTGCGAGCTCTGATTTAATGGCTGAAAAATCAAAAAACCGATTTTTAACAGAAATTTGCAATACTATGTTCGGTTTCAAGCTCTAGCTCGGTCAAAACAAGACGTACAGCCAAAAGAAAGACTGTTTCGTGCTGCTAACGACCATTACTAACTACCCCTATCATTTGTTTTTCGATTTTGGGAAATTCAATTTTCACCCAAATTTCGCATTTTTGATAAGGGGTAACATCATCAAAATTTTCAAAAATGGTCCAAAAATAAAGTTTCTCAGATTTGAATGCAAATCAATTGGGAATCACAGCAATCGAATTATGAGTCCAACGAGGTATTACATTCCTCATTTGGACCATTTTTGGCTAAGCTACAGCAAAAAAACTGATTTTTTGTGCCCAAAATTATGCTACGTCTTTTGGCAGCAGAGATTCCGGTTTCGTTGCCGTTTCTTAGCTCTAACTTTATCAAACCAAGCCGCATAGCTAAAACAATGACTGTTTAATGCAGCTAACAACCAAAAATTTATATATTTACTTTTTTATATTTGAAAACTGATCGAAGGCATATCGAAGGCATAGCTACTAAGTAAGGAAGAAGAATGTTTCTCTCCCACTGTGCTCAGAGAAGTGCCTTTTCCCATTCTTCTTTAACCTCTGAAATTTTTTGGAATTGTTTATTTCTTATTTTTTTTTACGTTTCACGTTTTTTGCGTGTAGAACATGAAATGTTTCACATGTGTGTTGGGTTGGACAGTAGTTCGCCCACTTTTATATACAGGCGGCTTGCCTCCATTTACCCTGGTTTACGTCCGCCATTGGGCCAAACCTCCTACTAACCTGCTTCCTGCCACCCTACCTAAGCCCTTCCATGCCCCCATCCATTGTACCTACCATGTTGCCAGCACACCCTCCCACTCTCTCTCTTGCCCCAGACTCATTTGAATGTATTACAACACAAGTTGAAAATGTTGCAGAAAACTCTCCAAGCTAAAAAGCGCCCAGAACGAATGCTGCCGACATGAATTATTTAGAACGCCAACTGGGTTGAGGAGCTGCCTGCCCCCTCCCCCCTTCTTTTTTTGGTATTCTTGCACCTCCTTTTCTCGCCACCCATGTGTGGGCTTTGATTAAATTTTCGTAGCAGAAATATATATACTATATATAGGAGAAGGAGTAAGCTTCTTGAAGTTGAAGAAAGTTCTTACTTAGTTTTAGGTGAGGGGAGAGGGGACTTGACTCGGAAATTAACTCGTTTTATTGCTCGTTTTATGAAACTATCCAAGGTGAACGACGTATTTATGCTACATCCAGCTACATCTAGCTACTTAAGTTCTTAACCAAACACAAGTGAGCCTTCAAATTCTGGAAGATTGCCGACTGACAAGGCAATTCCACGTTATTACCAACAATAATTCACACGCAACAAACGATGGGTTGGGTGGATATTTGAAGGGGGAAGTTGAAGAAGGTTGGGGGGAGGGGGGTTAGCTACATCCATCCACTTTCCACAGGGGGTGGCAATCAACAATTGTTGCATGAATAAAACGACAAGAGCGGACAGGAGGACATTGAGGCTAATGATTGCCAACGCACACAGATCACTGAGCAATCTTCGTTGGCGGATTGGGTTGGGGGTTTTCCCAGGCCTCTCTCTGTCTAATGCTCAAAATTGTGCCATCAAAAATAATGCGTAGGCGGGTAATTTTACCCCCAAAGCCCCTACCCCTTACAAAATATATATATATATATATCAGGCACTTGCTGGCCCAAGATAAGGCATTAGATGATGGAAATTATCCGGGACAATGAGAAGAATGGCCTGTCGTCAGGCCATTGTGGTTCTCATGGCTTGAAACTGGAGACAGCAAAAGCGGGAAGGTTGGACATGAAGAAAAAAAAAAAAGTTGAGGAGCAAGTGGGGTTGACTGGAAATGGAGGCCAGAGGTGAACATTGACAAATGAAGGTCCTTAAATTGCGCAGAAATTGAAATGAGGCCTTCCCCCGTTTTTTTGGCCAGAGGCAAAAAACCAGTTGGGAATTATAAGCATAAAAAATGATTGGTTGTAGTTGTAGAAAAGATATTAGTAAGGATTAGTGCAAAATTAGGAGACATTTCAATTAGTTTATATTTTTTTTTAAACAATCTGAACTTAGAAAGTTTCTCTGTAAAAAGTTTTGCCAACTTTTATGGCTACCCAAAACCTTATTTCTTGACTCTTTCCATTTTCCTCACTCACCTTTATCATTTTCTAAGCTTATAAATTGATAAACTGCTTTGCCATCATGTTTAGGTCAATCAAAATTTGAATAAAGTTCAATCAAAGTCAAATTTAATTCCCCAAAGTTAACCCCGACAAGCCCTAAAAAATGAGGTGTGCTCGATTATGGAAACAATTTGCAAGTTTCTTGCTTGTTTTTTCCTGATTGGTTTGAACTACTTAAAGTGCCAAGAAAATTTTCAAATGCCATTTGTTAGCCCTCCCTCCCCAAACCCAAGAGTTTTCTTTTCCTGTTGTTCCACTCATATTAGAGAAAATCGAATTGACAAAGACAGCCACAAGTGGTTGGAGGTTTAGGATTGCCATGGGTTTTCCTTTTTTTTGGGGGGGAGGTAAAATGGAAAATATATATCTAGGGACTCGAACTCAGACTTCGTCTGATTAGTGAGAGTGCCCCTAGCGTTGTCACTGAGCGCCTTGGGGGGCATAAATCCAAATCCCCAAACCAACCAACAGATTGCCGTATCCGTCTGCCACACACCTGATAAATCCATCAAAATCCGGAAGCCGCGTCAGTTGGCTGGCAGAGAATTGCAGTTTGGAACTGCAGTGTACACTCTCATTTTGGTTTAACTTGATTTGATTTTAAGTTAAGAAAAGGATTAAAAGGATTTTTAAATAATAAACCAGCTTGGTTATCATTCTTAAAAACAAATTCCCATCTTGCCTTAACCTTTTACTAAACTTTAAACTCAGCTTAAAATGACTTTGTTCTTAGGATTTTCTAAAATATATATAGTAGAATATAAAAATCTCTTAAATTCAATATTTAAGACCTATTAAATCATCGAATTTTTTAAGGGTATTACAAGTTCAATCTTTCTACTTGAACATTTTTGTTAACCAACTTGTACTGCTTATTTATTTATCAAGCGAACGGCGGCAGGTGAGGCGAAGTTTTCGAATTGGACTTCCGGCTTTTGGGATTGGGTGTTGGGTGTTGGGTTTCGGTTTCGCCATGGGGCTTACATTCGCTGTCCACGCAGCTTATCGAATCGGACAGCTGACAGTTGTACATGGCCAGCAAGAGGAACTACCAGGATGGATGGATGGGTGAGTGTATGGAATGAAGGTTGGAGGACCAATGATGATGATGATGATGTGGCAGCGAGACAGCGATTTGAAGTGCTCTGCAGACAGAAACCGCAGCGTACTTAGACAACGTTTGCCAGCTGATAAATGGTTGCCTGTCACTTAGCCGCGTTCTTGATGGAGTACTAAGCCAAATATCCAAGCCCAACCAACCAACCAACCACCCACACAGCCAAACACAAAGTTGCCCCCAAGGCGTGTGCTAAAAAATAAAACAAAGTTGAAGTTTCTACCTCCCCCCACCCCGCAAACGAGAAATCGCATTAGCGAGCCTGAGGTTCAGCCTGGATTTCAGATTGAGTTCTGGAGGCCAGAGTCTGGATTTAAAGTTAAGGCTGGAGATTGAGTAGCCTCTGGCTAAGTCCCGGATGGAAGTGCCATTATTCTAAGGCTTCTTATGATGGGTTTGAAAAGTTTTTCTATGAAATATATATATCACCTTGCCGGGATATAAGCTTTATGATATAGATCTCAGAGGCAAAGGGGAATTCTAAAGTATTTCTAAGATATTTTTTGACAAAACAACAGCCAGCAAGACTAACTAACTAAATATTAAAGCTAACTTTATAATTTCGTGGTATATTTAGGTATTCCATTTTCCAAAAGTAATTCAGATAATTGACTTAGAAGTGCCCACCTGCTGGCGCCCAAGACTTTCAGTACCTTCTTCTCGTTTTTTTTTGGCAT
Organism: Drosophila eugracilis; assembly: GCF_018153835.1. Classification (NCBI taxonomy): domain Eukaryota; kingdom Metazoa; phylum Arthropoda; class Insecta; order Diptera; family Drosophilidae; genus Drosophila; species Drosophila eugracilis. The sequence goes on from NW_024573270.1 coordinate 865,990, forward strand.
TGCCTTATTAAGCAGTGACTTTAATTATGTTTAAATATTCATTAAGCTTGGCCCCAGGTTCTGGCCACTTGCTGCATCCTCCGGTTGCCGCCAGGTTCAATTTCAATTTAACTTTGTTATCGGCTGTGGCGCCCCCGGGGCCAAAAATGCTTTCGGCTGCCAAATCAAATTCGACGCCCAATTAAAATTCAATTTGTTGCGCGCCATTAATTAGATTCTAGCACCCCCCCCTCGCAGCACCTTGGCATGGCCATAAAAAAAATAGCCCCCCCAAATGATGGATTTCGGGGGAGACTGAAGCTAGAGGAGATTGAACTTTCGTCGAATAGCAAACGAATGCCACCTGAGACTCTGCTCCTCCTTGTTCATTATTATTCTATTACGCACCCGCCACCTAACTCTATGCAATTCTGGCCACATCCTTTGAACAGTCTGGCAACCACCTGCAGCGTGATTGGGAGACCCACTAATTAGTGTGGCCGACGCTGTTACTGATGATGAATGAAGCTATTCCATCGGACACTTCAATTAGATGTAATCTATGCGCATAAATTGTTGGGGCATGTGCAGCAACATGTGTGGCATTAACATAAATTAACTACAAGTTTAGGAAAAAGCAGCTGCATTCAGTGCCCTATAATCCCCAGAATCCTTAATTCTGTAAAAAAAAAACTAATCAGCAGGACTCACCTGCTTCTGCAATGTATTGGATAGCTCTTCCAGGCACTCCTTCCTTTCGAAACGCTCGAACTTGAAGCTATTAGAGCGATACAGTTCGTTGTCCTCCCGCCGACGATTGCGGCAAAGGCGTCGGGTGATGATATTGCCACCACTGCCACTCAAACGGGGACTGCAAGTGCAGGTAATCAAGTTGATTTGGATTAGTAAAGGATATTAGATAAGGATATTATATAGTTAAAGGGTTAGTGATATGAAAACTTGAATGATAAGATAGAAAGAAAGAAGAATCATCCTTAAATCGCATCCATCAGTTTGATTTCTCTGCTGACAGTTAGCAGAGACCCAAGCCTTGCCCAATCCTCGCAACACATTAACCATTAAAAAATATAAAAAAAGAGGAGAGAGAGAGTGTTATACAACCGCATGGTGGGCGGGTCACAGCGGAGCTCGTTAGCTGGCGCTTCATTAAAATTTCACACATTCGGCGGTAAAGAAAACTCTGCCCCATTTACCTTATTATGCGCGTCCTGCGACGGTCTGACGGTTGGCTTAAAGCCTCAAAAAAGTTAAGCTCGGCGCCCAATGGAACGGCGACCCACTTTGCATGCGGGTTCGTTCAACGCCCGCGGCCACTTCAATGGTTCAAAAACTGAAAATAAAAACTGAAAAAACTGAAAAAAAAAACTTAACCAAACCACAACAACAGCAAAAAAAAAAAAAACAAATGAAAAACTTTCAGAGGGCGGAAGAAAATGTGGGAAAATGTTTAAAGAAAAAAGGGAAAGGCCGAGGGGAAAGGGAACAAAAAGCAAGCCGGTGAAAACTCTGTGGCAAACAAAAGCACAAGCCACTGGAGCAGACTCAAGTGGCAGCCACTTGGGCACTCCAACTCAGTGGAGCTCCAGTTGCAACTCCAGTTGCAGGCTGCACTCACAGAAATCTCTGTGGCACTAAGGTGCTCTCCGATTTTTTCTAAGGCAAGTTTCTAAAAGTTATGCACTGAGAAAAACTATCTTTAATGTTTCTTTTCTTTTCAGATCTTTCAAGCTGCTTTGATCAACAGTTTTTTTCTCTAAAATACTATACCCAAGCAGCTTTTCTTATTTTCTAATTCATTTTCATTTTTTTTTTCAGATATATTTCTTTAAGTGTAGAAGAACTACTCACCCGCAGGGCTTGCAGTGCGTCATGTGCAGATCCCAGTTGAGATGGAAGTTGAACATGCGCAACTTGGCCACCGCCCGCTGTCGCAGTGAAATGTCCGCCTGTCCTCCAGATCCGGATCCGCCAGCTGTTCCTCCACCTCCTCCTCCTCCAGCACCACCACCTCCCGAAGTGGTTGCCTGTCCGGATCCAGATCCTGCCGATGGTGCTAGTGCCGTGTTGCGTTGGGGATTTGGATACATCATCACTGTGCCGCTGGGCGCCGAAGTGGCAAAGAGACGTCGCGATGAGCCAACGCCACCGCCGGATATGCCACCGCCATGATGGTGGCTAGGACGATAGTGCTGGTGCTCTTTCAGGGTATAAAAACCGCCCGAGGAACTGCAATGGAAAGCGAGTCAAGGCCTTGTTAGAGTCTCATCATCACCCACCGGGCATTGTCTTATGAATGAACATTGAAAACTAAAGAAAACCAAAATGTAAGTGGGTGCTAGAGGAATATCTTGAGAGTTTGCTGCCTAAAAGTGTGCTACAAAAACTAGCACATTGTCTTATGGCATTGATACATCAGACTTCCGTATTTAATATATATAGCTATATAGTATATAGAATCATAGTTTTCAAAAACTTTTTAGATTGTTTTTCAAAACCTTTTTGAACTTACGACATATTATCTCCGCCAGGATCGCCGACACAACTGGTGACTCCCATTCCGCCGCCGCGTCGTGGTCGACTCTTTCGTCTGCGTCGCCTGCGTCGTTCTGACGAAGCGGTACGCGTTTGCAGGACATGTTGACTAAGTGACTTGTTGCACCCACCACCGATGCCTCCACCACTGCTGGCCAGACGTCTTCCGGTGGCATTGCTGCCGCCGGTTGCAGTTATGGATCCGCTGGCCAATCCCTGGACAGCAACCACTAGCTGACCATCGCCAAAACCACCAGCTGAACTAATCGTATCCATGGACTGGGGCGTAGCTGCAGTCCCACCTGCAGTAGCACCACCGCAGATTGCCTCGCCACCAGTCGCTGACTGTGCCTGTGATTTGGTCGTGTTGCGTAAACTGTGATTAACCTTTCGCCACATACGCTCCATCTTGAAGAATCTTGTTTTCTTCTCTGTGTGCGGTTTCTTCTACGTTGTTGGTGGTTAATGGATGTGGTAAGTTAATGTTGCGAGTGTTGAATGTTCTTGAAATGTCTTTGTTAGCTTTTTAGAGTTTCCATTACTCGATTTGTTATACTCCCAGCAAATAGTTTTTACTTAATTAATTGTTAGGAAATTTAAGGTTTTAAGTTAATGCCAAATTCTTGTCATCTTTAAGAATCATACTGTTTCTTTTTGACGATTCATTGTTGATATTTTTGGTGTGCTTTTTGTTTTAAAGTAATTGTTGGTTATTTTTGTTTTTTAAATTGTTAAATTTGTGCTTTAAATTTGTGATTTAATGTGATTTATATGCTTAGTTTTTCTTGCTTTTCGACGTATATAAAGAATGTCCTTAAGTTTAGGTTATAATGTTTTAAATTTATGGAAGCCGTAGATCTAATAAGATACTTTTAATAACCCACAACATATAGATTAAGTTTTGATGAGTGTTTTTAAGATGAGTTTTTAAGTTGAGTTTTTAAGTTGAATTTTTAAGTTGAGTTTTAACTTTAGTGCGAGTTTCCGTTAGTTGGTTTTCATCTAAATAGTTGTTGATGATTTTTTGGTAAGCCCTTTTTTTTGGAATTTTTTCGTAACGTTTTAGCAATTGCTGGGAAGTTTTTAGTTTTTAGTTTTTAGTTTTTAGTCTTTATAACAGCTAGTTGTTAACCTTTTCGTTGTTGAAGTTCTTGATATTGTTGTAGAGTTTCTTTAAATAGTTGTTGTTGTTGGTGATTTATTTCTGGTTATTAACATTCATTTGGTGTTTTAATTTTAAGTTGTTAAACTAAACAAAGAAGATTGTTGTTATTGGCAGTTGTTGTTAGTTGATATTTGAAGATTTGTTTGTTTGTGTTGACTATAAACATTGGCTATAGGTTGGGCTGTTGTTGGTTCTTCTTTCTAAGGTTAATTTAAGCTAGCTACGAGGGTTGGATGCTCTTCCTTAGATATATTCCTTTTTGGCCAAACTCCTTCGTCTTTTTGCTTTTTCCTTGGATGGTTGTCTTTCAGTTTTTTTTCTTTCTTCTAAGATGTTGTTGTTAACTTATTGTTTGTAGGCGGCAGTGTTTAGTTGTTGTTGGGATAGTTGTTGTTGTTGTTGCTGTGGCTGTTGTTGGTGTCACTGCTCGATTGGCTTTCATCTTGGCTTACCTTGGATCTTACACAAGTACACAAAAAGGACACTCATTCGATTATACAAAAAAGCTACTCAGCAGGAACTATGCATTGTTGTTGTTGTTGTTGTTATTTCGATTGTTGCTGTAGTTGTTGTTGTTGTCTGTGGATATGCGGAAGTGGAAAACAAAGAGCATGAATTTGAGTCTAAGACTCCACATGTACGTATATGTATGTATGTATGTGTTTGTCTGTGTATAGCACTGTAACTGTATGTGCTAGCCTGTTTGAGTTCCTGATTGTGTTTAATTGTGTGGGTGAGTGGCCTGCACTTTTAGGTTAAGCACGCGCTTCACTCATTTCGCTTTTTGTTGTTGTTGTTTTTATTTGTTTTATTTGTTGCCTAAGCCGCTCTATTTCAGCGCCCCTTTCTGTTGCCGTTGTTATTGTTGTTGTTGTCTTTTTACATTGCACTTGTGAATGAATGACGAATTTTTTCCACTTCCTCTCACTCACTCACTCTCTCTCTCTCTCTCTCTGAATCTCGTCCTCTCTGGCTTACTCACAGGAGTTACGTTTTTTTTTCCTTTTTCTTCCTCCGTTATCAGCACAGTTTTTTATAATAGCACTTGGTTTTTCTTCTTCCACCTTCAGCATCTAATTCTAGCACACAATTTGTGTAATTTTGCGTTAGTTATTTGCCAAACAGCGTGGAAAATACACTTATTAAATGCTGCGAATACCACGACTACAACGCAGTTGTTGTCTCGTTGTTAGGTTGTTGCCGTAGTTGTTGTTGTAGCTGTAGCTGTTGTTGCTGTTACCGTTAGCGCCTGGCTGGCTGCTGGCACGTTGAGTCAACATCATTTCAGTTCACCCGAAAAAAAAAAGCCAAAAAAAAGAAGACGACGAAAACAGGGACAGTGTCTCTATGCACAGTGGGTTGATGGGGAAATCTTGGCACACTTTCTGTTATTCATTTAACATATTTTACTAGTTATATAGAACAAATTAATGAGTTATAGACAATCGGATTGTAGTAATATTTATAAATATTAAGATAATATATTCAAGAGGACTATTAAGAGTAAAAACCTTAAGGCGACTTAACCAAATATAAAGGAATATAATCGAAAACATTAACTATGCCAATTTAGTACAAATCCAATCAAACCCACTGTCCAAGTTAGAGAGCGAAAAACCCGAATAACGGAAGAGCGAGAAAACGACTGGAGCGAGTGCGCTCTTGCCGCTAGGAATGTGGATGTGGTCGTGCGTGGGCGCAAGGAAAGTTACGGTATCCAGTCCCGTTTCCGTATACGTGTGAGTTCGCTTTTTGCGGCTGTATTCGCAGCCGTGTCCTGTGTATAACACAAACACATTGCGCTGTAGAGGAATCCAGAGAGATAGCGAGTGGGCGAGATTGAGAGAGAGCGCGAGGAAGCTGGCTGTGCTTAAAACCGTTTTGATACTTCATGTTGCCTATATTTTGAGGCCAGCACACACATACAAACACACACAAACACACAAACACACACTCACACATACACAGAAACATAATCAATGGGAATAATAATTAATACCGGTTAAAAAATTGGGGAACACACAGACGCTGATTAATTGGCTAACGGTTAAACGATAAACTATCAATCGGAATCCACAGGAATCCAAAATTTTTATCACACAAAAGCTGAGCAGAGGCCGCTGCCCGTTTATTGGCAACGCGCACGCACAAATAACAGAGCCACTGTGGCAAAATCAGCGGCTGTGAAAGCAGCGACAGCAGCTGAGAGCCGAGGACACGAAGCTTCATCGTACAGAGGATTCGCACCCGATGCTCAAACGATGGTTCAGGCGCTTGGATTTGAGGTCGTTAAAATGTAAACATTGGAACGCCATCGCTTGCCGGGCTAGGAAAAAAGAGCGACTATGAGCCGGAGAAATAGAGCTCTCCCGCTGGCTGATTGCGCAGCAAAGCGACCTCTGTTGTGTGTTTTCAGTAGCCGAAAGACTTGCATATCGCATCCTTTATCGATAAATCGTTGGAAGACACAATCCACAGAGGGCGTTTTGGTAGTATATGCAGAGAAAAAGTTATCTAAAGAAGACAAGAAAAAAAGAAACATGTATTATTAAGATTATCGAACCCTCTACCGATATATGAATTGGTAATATCATAGACAGAAGGCTATCGTGTCGTATGAGTAATATTTTTAAACGAAATACTACTTGACAACAAGTCGTATGAGAAATATTTAAAATGAACTTGAGACTTGGATACAAGATAAGTTTTAAAAACATTCTAAAATATCTTTTATTAATTATATACAATTTCAGAAAGTTATTGCAACTTTACTCTTAACTTTATCTGATATAAAAGCGATCTATATAAATATCACTCATACGTCCTGTCATCCATTATCGGATCCTTTACCGATATATAAATTGGCAATATCATAGACAGAAACCTATATCCTATCCCAACAATTGGGCAAAGTGGCGTTTGAGTAATATTGTAAAACGAAATACCTCTTGAAAACGAGTCGTATGATCAATATATAATATGAATTTGAGACTTGGACACTAGATAAATATTATTAGGATTATCGGATCCTCTACCAATATATAAATGGGAGTATAATAGGCAGAAACTTATAACCTATTTAAAAAAATGTGGGCTAAGTGTCGTATGAGTAATATTATAAATCGAAATACTACCTGATAACGAGTCGTATGAGCAATATTTAATATAAATTTTAAATATCACTCATACGTCCTGTCATCCATCCTCATATATTTTGTTTCGAAAAAAAAAAATAATAAATACTAATAATGCCTATCTCTGTTCAGGTCACAATCATTATTTTTATAATGAAATCCAAAATCCCTGAAAGTGCTAAGGAAACACCGATAAGTAGGCAATGTTTTTTTCCCCAAATCAAAAGTTCACCCAGAAATAAAACTTCAAGAAAAACACTTGCATGTTTTTGTTTTTTTTCGATTTTGTATAGTATTTTTAATTGTTTTTGCCCGTCATCAAAGTCCCCAATCAATCAATCAATTAATCGTTGCCAGCTTCCGCTTCCGATTTGGTAATCGTTTTTCGTGTGTGCTACATCCGGTTGTCGTCTTAGTTGTACCACATACCACACATACATACATGTGTGTGTGTGTGTATATCTTTAGTCGTTAAGTGTATATGTAGTATAAAGTTGATACTCATGCTAAATCGAATCGACTTGGTTTGCTTCGTTCAAAAAATGTTATAGGCTATGCAATACAATTACGTGATCGTTAGTTGACTTTAACATTTAGTTGACTGACATCAAACACACAAATATAGTTTATATTCCATTTCTTTGTTTTTGTTTTAATATGTATGTACTCGTACTTATATAAGGTTGATGCATTATGCGATATCTGATTTGTATTATATTTAGATAGCACTACTGTTTTACACACACACGCACAAGGTTTACAAACGTTAGTTATTATTATTATTATTATTATTATTTAGTTTAGTTTTTTTGTAAAGAAAATTTCGATTAGTTTTCTTCTTAGACTTAGATTGCTAAAACGTTGGTATTGGCCTATTGTATGATTTCGTTATAAATTGTTTTTTTTTCCCATTTTCTTTTCTTTTCTTTCTTTTTTTTTTTTTTAATTGCGTATCTCATTTTCATTTAAAATGAGATCGTTTTCTGGTTGGCCGAAGTGCTGAGCCTGTAAAAGTTTTTTCTTAGTTTCCTCGCTTTTCGTGCATTTTCCAATATTCGTATTTTCCGATTTCCAGGATTTCATGCTCTTCTTGTTGTTCTTCTTCTTCTGCTAGGCTATATCACAAAATGTGTTTTTCTTTATCGTTTTTGTTTTACTTTTTTTTTCTTTGTTGCAACTGCTCTTCCGCTTGAAGAGAAACCAAAAAAAGTTTAGGATTAAAAAATAGAAGAAAAAGGGAATGATAAGGGGGGGTTTAAGAAATCATGAGAAATCATGGAGAACTACATGTTTATATATACTTTATTTCATTTTCACTTACTTTTTTCATTTGTATCGATATCATGCATGATTTTGTGCTATCGATAATGGCCGATTGTTTAATGTTTCTATCGTAATCCTGTACAAACTGTACTTATAAATTCGCAAACGAAATTCTCCAAAATTAAACCAAATAAATTTCTCTACAAAATAGGAAGAAATATGTTTTCAAATGATATTTAAAATGAAATCTACGATTATCATTTAAGAACTATGGCGATTGAACATGATAATACACGCCCGACTTCCAGTTCTATATATGTTTTATGCATATATATATAAACTGTATTTAACGACTGTGATTTACTTGACATTTCTCCACTTTCATCTTAATTTTCGCTTTCCGTTCGGATTTCCTTTTCGTGCCTGCCTGGTAAACAAAAAAAAAACCCCATTTCGTAGACAATATTTATAAATTAGTTTCGAGTTGGAACTGCAAAAAGGACAATTGGCATTGAGGCGCAGTCCCAAGTCGCTTTCGTTTTGGACGCTTTTACAAAAAGGAGATGTATCTCTGGCAAATTTTTCAAAACCAATATCGAGATTTTTTGTGCTGTTGTAAGTTTTTTTTCGATTGGTTGGTCCAGTTTTTTGTTTGTGTGTTTTTTCCCCTCTTTCTGTCCCCTTGCAGATAATATCTTGCCCAGCGCTATATAATACACCCTAAATGTATAGCTAAAAGAGATTTGCCAATCTGATACTCAAAAGGGGAGCGCTGCTATATCGCCTCCTTGACTCTCTCTCTCATTCAAAAACACAAAAAATATGGCTAAAATTTTGTCAGTTTGCGAATGCTATTCGCTGTGGTTTAAAAGTCTGTTTAAAATTCCAATGCAACTATCCATTGTGATGGTGTGTTGCCAGTTGTTTGTTGTTTTTGCTTTATGTTTTTTTTTGTTTTTTGCCGCCAATTTTGTGTTCAACATCAAATATATTTCTATATTATTAAATATATGTATATATTTATATTCCGATTATGTGGTATGCATACGTATGTACATTTCTTTAGCATAATAACTGTTTTCCTCTCCTTCCTTTCCATTCGCTTATTTTGTTTTCATTGTTGTGTTTGTGTTTTTTTTTTCTTTTTAAATTAGTTAAACCTACAAAAAAAAGTGATATTTATAAATATAAAAATACAATTTAATTAATAAAAAAAAAAAAAAACGTAAAAGTGTGAGGGAAGTTTAGGGTAAAATGTAAATTGTAAATTTGTAAATTTGTAAATTAGGCAACATGTATAGAAATAAATTAATTAATTAGTACAAACTAAGTTTAACTTATTAATTAAATCGCTCGCCTACATAACAGAATTTATAGTTATCGTATAATATAATATAATATATATATATAGAAATATATATATATATATATATCGGTTTTTATGTATAATCGTATTAAAAAAAAGGATTTTATATCTAATGCCAGCAAGTGTATATTCCTTATTAATTGTGATTTCTCATCTCTTTTCTGCTACAATTAGGTTGATTTCAGTTTACTGCCTTTTCCTTTTTAGTTTGTTATTTTAGAAATATTTCAAGTTTTCCTTCACTTTTCGTTTTGAAAATCTTTCTCACTTGGCTACGTATGCATTTTTGTAGAAATTTCGAGTTGGTTGGTGTTCTTCTTCTTCTTTTCTTTTCTATATTTCTTCTTCTTTTGGACAAAATTTTCCCAACGCTTTTCTCTAATAAGTATGCTACAAAAATGTATGTGTGTTGAACGCTTTCTCGCTTAACATTTTGCTTTGCTAGCGTTTTGGTGTTTTCCTTTTTTTGTTTTTTTTTTTGTTTTGTTCTTCTTAAACAATTTTTCTTGCTGGTAACAAATTGCATTTTTCATTTAAGTGATTTCATCTTTGCTTTTTAGTTTTTAGTTTGTTGCTTACGCCTACAAAATTGTTGGTTTGCTGTTGTTGCTGTTGTTTGGTCGGTCGTCATGGACAAAGGCAGAGCGTCATAATATATTAATGATATATTATATGCTACTGCGCTGATGAGATGCCGCCGTGGCCGTGTCCAAAAAAAAGTTCCACAATCTTATAAACCAGTTGACCCACCAATCAATACAGTGAGCGTCGAGAGTTGGGATGTTAGATATACATCATATATATCATACAATCCGGGAAGTTTTCGCCTCTCAAAAATGCTCCAAAGCCCTGCGCAGCTTCTTACAGTAAAATGGACATTAAGACTCGCGCTCCTTCTTCACCTTGACCTCCTCGCCCAGAATGGTGGTGATCTCGCCCTGCATAAAGGCCCAAGGTATCACCGAATTGGCTAACGGACAGCGATCGCCACTGGGACAGTACACCTCGTTGCCCAGGCCCTGTGAATGAAAATAAGATTAGTTTATTTTTACAGGATTAACAGAAACTACAATCAAGTTCTCCTTTCTATAATTAGATACTGGAAAACTATGATGATGTCCAACTTATATCCTTCCTTCACCCAACTCACATTCTGTCGTTTGATGCTCTCGCGGCTGCAGGGAAAGCAGAACTTATGGTGATTCACCGATGGACATTGCACGAAATGTGTATCCTCCAATCGCTCCTGGCACAGGGTGCACTTAAGCGTGGCATTCTGGGCAGCTGCCGCCGCTGCTGCCGCTGCTGAATTCGAGGCGGCACTGCTTCCCGGAGCTCCACCGAGACCGCTGCCCGCCGATCCACCGCCGCTGGACAATGGTGTACCACCACCGCCGCCTTGACTACCACTGCTGCCGGGACCGGGATTAACTGCTCCGCCGCTGCCATTACTGCCAGATGGACCATTACCGCCAGCCGGACTTCCATCGCCGGCCACCGAGTTTGGTGCCATCGAGGCGGGACCTATGGCTCCATTGCCACCGCTTCCAGAGCTGGCACCGCCGACCGGTCCACCACTGGTGCAACTCAGCTGTCCACTGCCACCATTCGGTCCGCCAAGGGGTCCACTGGCTGAATTAGATCCGGGTCCTCCTCCGCCACTGCCTCCAAGACCGCCGGCAACCACCGCCTGGCCTGGATTCGAGCCGCCCACTTCGGAGCTGGTGACGGTGGTGCTGGACACGTGACGGGATCCGGATGAACGACGTCCCGACGAGGAACCTGCAAGGTAATTCATTTAATTAGAAGTTGCTTTTACTAATTTTACTGCACAAATGCACTGATAACTTAGAGAACTTATCATAAAAACTCTAAAATATCAAAATATTGTGCTAGATTTAATAACATAAAAGGATTACAAAGGATCAAAGGATCAAATTGTAAACCGAATATGCTAACTAACCCGAACTGTTCGGCGAGTGTACGCTGCGCGGGGGCAGCGGTCCCGAGGGCGGGCTCGATCCATTGCGTCGACTGGCCGGGGACATGTGCTCTGCAATATGAAAAAGCGATTTGAAATTCGATTAAAAATATAAAATATTACAGCTTTAATATATTAATTTTTCAATATTTAACTACCACATTTCGATATTCAAAAGTACAGAATTTTTACTAAACTATTTTTAATTAAAAAAAAATCTTTTTAGTGTCAAAAATGATCATTCGATTACAAAGATCCTATTGAAGTTTTGTGATCTCGTGAGTCAAGTGCAATGTAGAATGGGCCTTGGCCCCACTTTGCCACATGATAATACACTGGCATACAAAAGTATGTCGACACACCCACTAACTATTGTCCACAGACAGTCATCATGAACAAAATCATTATGAGCAGCAGTCTCCATGAATTAAGAACTCATCTTATTAATTATAGTAAATTATGAACAATTAACGTTGACATAAGCGAGGATGGGGCTAAGTCGACTCTTAAATTAATTGATTGATTTTTTTTTAATAATATTATAATGTATTTTTTAAAAAGATTTTAGAGATGAGTTTCTTACTTTTTCTATACAAAATCCTTTAGAAAGAAATTCGGTTTTGGAAAAAATAAATATTTATAATATTATTATTAGAAAAGGTGATCTTATTTAACTTACACCCACTGTTTACTGTAGTTTTATAAATATTTTGCAAAGAACGAAACATTTTCATTCAACTTTGTGCTTTCGATTTTTTTATAGGCGAATGAATTAAACAAAAAGTTAATCACATGTTCCTTTTTTTTTTGTTTCTTAGTTTATTGCAAATTGAAATTGTTGTATTTGGGGCTTGTTATTTTGTTGTTGCTGTTGTTCTGTCTGTGTAATTTTAGAACTTGGCACGAAACATGTTTCCATATATTTCTTGTTTTCTACATATATATACATATATATATCTGAATAGGTATATATTAATGCATGTACTTGCATATATATATATATGCACATTCATTTATTACTTGGCAACGCCGGCTGAAGAGCAACAACAACACATTTCATTCACCGGCTAGCCATTGAATATGTGACGTCACAGCGGCACGATACTATTGCGTGTCATTCTTGTTCCACTGTGCAAACTCACACAGCTGTTTTTTTTTTTTTTTTGTTTTTTGTTCTTCTCTTTTGTTTTTGTTGCTCTTGTTTCACCGTTTCTTCGTCTTCGTTATCTTCTTCTTGTTGTTCTTCTTCTTAATATGGTTGTTGGCAAAGTGCCAGGAGGCAAAACGAAATGAAGGGAAATGAAACGAAACAAGTTCTGCTGCTATTGCGCATACGTCACGAAAAGAGGGAGATAGAGTGGTCGAGTGAAAGAGAAGATGCAGCCGGTTTGTTTCTCCATCTCGTTTTGTTATTTTTTTTTTGCATGCCAGCATGCCAGCATGCAATAATGTGTATGTACACCACCAGACACACATATACATGCGTACATCGTGTATACGCCGCCGACGATTTGTTTTGACTGAGCTGCTTCTTCTTACCATCATTCGTGCGCTTTTGGTTTTATTTGCGCTCTCTGTTATGGCCCTGTTAGTTCGCTGTTAACTTGTTGGCTTTATGTATTTCACATCTTTCCCCCCTTTTTCTTGACGTTTTTTTTTTGTGTATGCAATGCACGCGCACGCGTAGCTGCTTGATATTGAAAATAAAAAAAAAAGCAAAAGATAGACTAGCAAGCGAATGGAAAAACGTATTTAATTTGTATGCCCAACAGAGGATGGCACATTGCTCAAATGTCGACGCTTGTCAGTTTGCCGGCGGCGCACAGTGGGCTGCATACGAAATTAAGCTCAAACATATGCCCAGTGTGCTGTTATGTTTATTTATTTGATAAACTGTTGCTTCTGTTGCTTTTTGCTTTTGCTTTTTACTTTTTGCTAAATTGCTTACGCTGGCTAAATTGGCGAAAGAAGTCGTAAGAAGCAGAAGAAGAAAATGGCAAAGATGGCAAGGCAAGCTAGCAGGAGAAGGAGGCAAGAAGAAGAAGAAGAAGCAGCAGCAGCAGAAGTCGATGTCGTGCATGTTGTGTGGCCCCAACACGTACACACACTTAAAGTACGTGTGCGTGTGTGTATTTATAGCATTTGTTTATATTTTGCATGCAAGAGTTGAAGAACAACAGCAATAAATGCCAAAGCGAAAGCCTATCCCGTCCCTCTCGCTGACTCTCTCTCTCTTTGTCTCTCTCCTCTATAGCTCTGTTCCCCCCATTCTCCATTTCATTCGCGCTGCTGCAGTTGCACAGTTGCATGTGCGTGGCCCATTGAGAAGAAAAATGCGGAGATAGCGAGCGTTGGAGCAAGATAGCAAGCCTGCCACATACAGTTGCAACAACCACGTACAGTGGGCAAAGTGCAAGTAAAAAAGGAAAGGAATACAGTAGTGCCATGAAGGTAGATGTTATCTAATGTCATATATATATATATTATTATATATTACTTAGACATTTTAATAAAACAGACATTTTCCAAACTTTATAATGATTCATTAAAATACCTACAGTAATAAATCAACTAAGCACTATAAACATTGTGATCACTTTGAAAGAAAAGTATTTGAAGAATTCAAAAGTATAATTTTAATGCCCTAAAGATTTATGGGAATTTTACATTTATAGTTAGACAAATAAACTTTTTTTTAGTGAAATACTCATAAAGAAAAAAGCTACTTAAATTTCGTTCTGGATCATTAACATTTTTTAGCATTACTCACACACATCATCATTGTTATCACAAAACATTCTAATTCCAACGAACCACTGTAATCAGTTTCAGTTTACTGCATTCGAACTTCACTTGACTGCAACTTCGTTGCAATCTATTTTTGAAACGACTTTTTATTAAGGCGCATACACATACATATGTATGTAGCACTATAGTCAGAGTCGACATCAATGTTTATTTGTTTTTCATACACATTGGGGAGCTGAAAACAAACAAATTTGCGCGATCTCATTCGTTCTTAGTATCTCGAATATGAAAACTATTTATAGATTAGTTTACGTTTTTCCAACATTCACACATTGGAGCACACATTATTTTTGCCTAGCTATGGAATATTTTTCCGATATTCGACGTTTCTTATTTTCGCACTACTTTGCTAGAATGAATCATTTGACAATTTATTACAAATATTCAGTCATGAGCCAGCTCTGGCCGAGAACTACAAACAATAAATATTTATACAATGTTGTTGTATATACAAATATCGGAAAAGAAACCATATTGTATATGGTTGTCTTGTTTATATGTTAGAATAGAAACTATTCGCCAGCCTTCGAATGAATGAAAACGAATCGCTCCCCGCCCTCATACACCACACCCAAATGGGCGGCGACCACGCCCTATATAAATATTTGTCTTTTTTTTCGCAACACTAGAAAGCTTTTTTTTTCTGAGTATTGATATGAGATTCCCTTGGGAAAAGTAATGGAATTATTGCTGGGCGAATTAATCGAAACAAAACTCCAAGAATTTGTGCGGATTACAATTTATCAAGCAACGAGATTATAAACTTTTTCGTCATAATTAAATCATATTTTTTTGTTTTTATCATTCAAAAACAATGTATAGGAAGGGCGCACTTCATTTTATTTAATCAATTTCTATAGGTTTCTATAGTTTATCAAAGCTAGGTTAATGACAAACTCTAAAGTCATGATAAGTGTTTCAACTTATTTGATAAGACTACGAATCCTTAATAACCCAATAAGTAACACATAATGATGCGTTGATTATAGACCTTATCTATAATATTGTTTCTGGAAGTTATCAAAACCACGTGACTTGGAAAAACGTTATAGATAGTTAGTATATTACATAAAATAATGAAAAACAGCTGTTTGTATATTTGGAATTCTTCAATAGGAAATTCCCATAAAATATATCTAATATTCTACTTGAATTTCAGTGTTATGTTTTCTATATCCTATAGTAACATGACCCGACCCTCCTTCGCTGTATAATGCCCCTACTTATCATGGACAATATTTCAAGTTATTCAAAGATACAACAAAATTGAATATTGCCTCAAGTGGCAATATAATTTTAAGTGGATCCCAATATCTCCATCGATTGAACATCTTCAAAGGGCAACATTTATTTGTGTTTATTTAATGTTGAGAACAGAAAACAGAAAACTTTAACAAAAGACAGAAGATCTAATGAAAAATAAATAAATCTACTCAAATAAATCGACCAATGAAATAGAAATATATATATATACAAATATATATATATAAAGCGACCCGGTACAACGCATTGCTATCAGTCAAAGTTGGCCGTGGTTGAGTTGATAAGATTGGCCGAGAGGACCCCAGTCCGTCCACTTAACAATTAGATAAGATAAACAAAACAGCTGTGTGTACATATTAAGTATAAAAAGAGCAGCGGCCAAGAGCAAACGAAAGTGCAATCGAAGTGAAAATGGAAATGGAATTTGAAATGCTAACGAGAAGCGGTATATTATATACCCTATACTCCCCGTACTTTCCACCGCTTGTGTTTTTTTTCCCCCCTCTTTCTTATCTTCAATTGTCGGGGGAGGGAGGGGGGCTAAAAAGAGCTTATCAACGCAGAGTCGTAAAAAATCGGAATGATCTCACTGAAAAGATCAAGAAACTGTAGGGCTTTTGCTTACACACTTTCGAAAAATGTTCAACTTTGACTTCAATTTCAAAGAAATACATAAAAATAACCATAAAAATCTACAGCGATAAGCTAACAACTGCTAAAATACTTTCTAAAACATTTTTTCTAACATCAGCAATAACTAAAACTAACTTTAATTTGTTTAATTAACCATAGAAAATCCTTCATAAAACTAAGAAAACCCCAAAAAATAGTATCATAAAACGTGGCATAAATTTCCCCCTAACTAAAAAGTTGATAAAAAAAAATAATTCCGGCATCTATCCATCAATAATCGATCAGTTATCAGAAGAAAAAACCGGCGATTTCATATCATATCTGGCTTTTACCGCCACTCTTTCCGTCAATTTGTTTCGTCGGTGGGTCTCATGTTTTGGGGCTTAGCTCCTTATCGAGCAGTTGTTTGGCTTATCAATTAACCACATGGTCGGGTCCCTCAGATATGATAAGATATGATAAGGCTGATGGCTGATGGCGCAATCTATGCCGATAAGTTAATCGCTTATCTTATTCACACACAGACCAAATCCCATTCCTATTGACACTCTCTCGCAGAATGTGATAAATAGAAAGTGTAAGGAAAGCTCTAAATACCCTTACAAATATCATTTTCATTTTAATTATTTGATAAACAATTGTAAACGAGGAAAGATAAAAGATAATATTATAACTATTGCATAACTTTAATCTAAACAAAAAAAATTGTTCACTTGTTGTTTTAATGAGATATATCATGTGGCATTAAATCATCTACTTTCTGAGGCTCTTGAACCCAAAAGAAAATATGAATGACACGTTTAATTCAACTTGTCAGGCATTTTTGATTAAAAATACAAATGTTTTTACACACAAATATGTACAATATGTATGTGTTGTTCACAAGGTCGAAAATTCTAGACCCTGTTAAAATAATACAAATATTTCGGTTCTACAGAAAAAAAGCTTATGCAACCTATAAAAGGCATTGTTTCATCCCCGAGTATTAGCGCCAAAAAGTAGGCTATAACAGTCAAGGCAGTCAAAAATCAGAAAAATTAGCAGCTATTAAATCAGTCCTAGCAATGTTTAAATTCTTTTAAATATTAATTTTTTTTAAAAAAAAGTTTTCAGTAAGTTTTTAAAATCTTTTCAAAATTTAATTTATAATAATTATTTTATATTCCTCTTTTCTTTATTTTACTCTTATAGAGACATATGTATTTGTGACCTCGGCTGTATCTAATCATTGGCAGCGACTTTGCTGCTTCACGTGTTTTAACGGTTAACAGCGGCCATGCACTCCAGCTAGCCATCTCGCTTGCACTAACTGCAACTGCAGCTGCACTGGGCACGCAATGTCTAATTATGAGAGAAGGAGATGAACTCCTCGCTCCCCTTACCGCTTTCCTGCCACCAAAAGCGAAGGCACGAACGAAATTCCTGGCGAACGCATTGGAATGGTCAGTCAGTAAAATGCATACAGACGAACTAGATACAGATACACAGATACACAAACACACACACACACACATACATAGCCGGCAACACGAAGCGCTGAATGAAACGAAACGAAAAGGGGGTGTGAAGTGGGCGAAAGAAGAGGTTGGGTCGATGTTGTTGGGGAAAGGTTGAGGGGGTGGCGCGCGCACGTTGCCGTTCCATTTTATACATACAGTTTTTCCTCTGTACACCGAGAAAATGTTTGTTATATTTTTAGTATATACACAAACGCAATAAATATGTGCATGTGTATGTATCAGAGTAGGTATATATGTATGTAGGTTTTTTTTTTTTTTTTTTTTTTTTTTTTTTTGGTAATGAAACGAATACACACAGGAAGGAAGAAGCAGAAGCGTAACGTAAATACAAAACAACAAACGAAATTGGCACAGTGGGTGTTAAGTGGGGATTTCCAGAAATATATATACAGATGTATGTACATATTTGATAAAGAATTTATTTTTGTCAAGTTCATTTAGCAATTCGTTTGTAGGAAGGCATTTCGGATAGATTTTAACTTGTTTCTAAATTTTGTTTTCTTGATAAAGCTAATTTATTTTGAGATAAGAGTAAATTTAAACTTAAAAAGCGCTTATCGCTTGCTTAGCAATATATAAAATAAGAAGTTCTGGTTGTTCGGAAATATTCATTACATACATATATTTTTTCATAGCGGAAAATCAGCTTTTCGACCCACTGTTTGATGACGGCATCGGTATGAGCGAAAAAGTTTTTTCATCTTGTTTTTACAGTGTTTGTTGTTGTTGTTGCTTTTGTCACTGCAGCTCGTTCCGTAATTCGTATACCAACTAAAATTTATCTACACCCTGGTTAGATTGTGTTTGTGTGTGCAACTTGTTATCGCATAGCGTAAAAAGGAGAAACAGCAGAAGAAGCAGCAGCGAAAACCAAAACAAGTTTAATGACGTTTTGCGCGCGCAGCCAAGAAAAAAAAAACACACACACACAGAGTAACACACGAATACACGACGAAACCAGTTTGAAAAGAAGAGGAGGGCAAACAGAAAGAGAGAGGAAGCAAGAACATTACAACGTCAGCGTCGACGATTTTTGCACGTCTCTGTTTTTATTACATTCTGCGGCCCTTTTTTTCGTGAGCTTTTTGCGCTTTTTTTGGGTGTTTTTTTTTTCTTCTTTCTTCTTTTTGTTTTTGCCATTACGACTGTTACGTACGTGCATGTAAACGAACACGTAGCTATGTATGTATACGTGTGGTACATGTATATTCCCTATATGTATATTGGCATGTGCGCATGCCTTTTAATGGCAAGGGTTGGAAGCCCCTTTTTTTCCACAGAGGGTTGCAAAATGCGTTTCTACGTTTTTTTTTTTCATATATGCAAGTGTGTGGGTTATGCATACATACGCATTGGGAAGAGATAAGGACGTTCTGATAACGCAAATGCGTTATCTAATCTCAAATACAACGCTTCTTATCAACCGTACATATATACATACATATATATGTACATATACATATACTAGTAGATTGCTCTTCTTCTTATTCGCCTTCCAGCCAGGAGAGATAAGGAGCAGGCAATCACGCCGTTTCACTCTGGCCTGAATAATCTGTATGTGTGCCAGTTTGGCTGCCCTGTCTTATCTATATTCGCTGCCTCCTTTACAGGCACCTCCTTCACCCTCTTCCACCACCCACATCCAGGCTAAAACGAAACAGACAGCGCACGCTCCTTGTTTCCCTCCCTCACGCGATCGGCGCTCAAAAAAAAAACGGTAAACAAATACGGTGGACGCCAGTTAATTAAAACTCTGGAACTTAAACAATGTATAACCTTTCATTGGCTAAGAAATCGGAAACTCAAAGCTCACATCTCAAATCTAAACAAATTATCATTTTCAGAGCATTTTTATTTTGAAGTCAACAAAAGAAAACTTTAAACAATTAAATGAGCTCGCTTTACGGCACTTGTTTAAACAAGTTTTGTACACTTAGTTGCTTGAAATTTCTATTTGCCAATCTAAATTAAAAAAAAAATATCAGAAATCCAAGGATTGAAGGTTTCCTATTGGTTCCCTACAAGCTTCGTTTACAAAGATATCAAATAATAATTTTTAATGTGAATGTAAATGTTACCAAGTTATCACTGTAACTTGATAAGAACCTAATTTTCTTGAAGAGGTTCGATCAACAGAAAGTTCACCTAGACTGATCTATCGCTTTAATTGATACGAAATAGTCCCCTTTTTCTCCCTGTCACTCTATAATTTTCTATTTCTAATCGCGTATTTCCCATTGGCGTTTCGATTGCTAGGAACTGATAAGAAATCTATCATTGATACGAGATTATCCCAACTTGTTTTCCTTTAACTTTGTCAGGGTGATTGATAATATTGTAATTTGTAAATAATATATATTGACCTGCTGAGTTTTTAAAATTTTTTACAATACACTAATTTTATCCCTTATTTAGTTTGATTTCATTCTTCTATGAATCGTGCTCAACAATTATATATATATATATATAATATATACCGCAGCTGATGATTATTCATCCAAAACTGATAAGGATTTCGATTTTTTTGGTAGTTTCCAACCGTAATCGTATAATTCTAAAGTCCAATATAATGTTCCACAAATGACATTTAATTGATCTCTTTTTTTCTGGTACAGTAAACATACTTCAAATAATATTTTGTTTGATTCTTTACTGATATTGATTTTAAATATCTGTTAAAAGTGCCTTTGTTGAATCAAGATAAAGATTATCTTATATTTAAACATGTTATCGAAGCTGCTTAATAAATATCTTTAAGAAACTTTATAAGATTTCAATCTTTCCTAATAATTTTCCCAATTTTTATAGAAATTATAAATACATATTGTTTTTTCCTGATCTCTAGTCTCCAGTGACTACTGTCTATTATTTATTTGATAAGAACATTATTATCTTAATAATATTAATCTAATAATATTTCACTCACCTGCTTTAAAGGTCGATGCATCGAAGCTGGGCGCTCTGACAGGCTGTTGTTTATCCCTTAGACCGCTCAGTTGCCGCTCGGGCACATAACTGACTGCTGCTGGCAGGGATTCACCTCGCGTCAATGGTGGCCTACCGCCACCGCCCGTTGGATCATCCATGGCGCTGCGCTTAATACCGGGCGGACCGCCACCGGCTCCAACTCCGCCGGCGGATAAAGCGGATGCTGGGACGCCATCTGGTGTTAAACCATGTGCCGATTGTTGTTGCTGTTGGCTAACATCCACATCGACATCCTCGCTGGGCGGTCGTTTAAGATTAACGGACAGAGCGGGTGGTATATTGCTGCCACCACTTCCGGCTGTGGGCACGCCTCCGCCAGGTGCAACACCACCACCACCACCGCCGCGCGTTGCATTTGGCGGCAGGTGATGGGGCGTCATATGGGAAATCCGAACGGGTCGCACCCCACCGCCAGGGCCATCTTCCAGTTTAACGGGATAATCAAGGGGCGGACCGATGCGTGGCACGGGCATTTGATAGGGCATCTGATGATGATGATGAACTGCTGCAGCGGCGGCGGCAGCCACAGCATTGCCAAGTGATAAAGACCCCGCCCCCGATGGACCAGGGCCGTTTCCAGGGCCACCAGGTGGACCGCCACCACCACCGCCGCGATGAGAACCTGGTCCTGGTCCAGGAACTGGACCCACTTGTAACTGTTGTTGTTGCTGCTGTTGTTGTTGTTGCTGTTGGAGAACTACCGCTGCAGCGGAAACTTCACCGTTTTCATGGGAACGTTGCTGTTTGCTGGCGGGATGTAAACGCTTCATTTGGCGGGCGGCGTCCAGCACCGCTTCTATGCGATCGGCGCCCTCGTAATTGACGCAACCGCGGCATACCGCCTCCGAGAAGTCGTTGATCATGGCCCATGGCATCCGTGGTAAATCGCACAAATAGCAGTGCTGCCTTTTCGTTTGCAGCGACATCCTGGAAACTGGCAACTGGAACCCTGGATTTGCTGGATCTCTGTTGGAAATCGATGTGGTGGTGTGTTTGCTATGTGTGTGTTTGTGCCGATGCTTGCACTCACTGGAATGGCTAACTGTTTTCTTTATTTCTGTTATATTTCTCTCTTTTATTTTTACTGTTGAACTTTTTTTCTTTCTTATTTATGCTGTGCGTTTCGTTTAGCTTTTGTTATTCATGTTTTCATATTGATTTTCGCACACACGCACACACACACGCGCGCACGCATTTTTCACCGCGCTTCACCCGAAAAAAATTCACTAATGTTTTTTTTCTGCTTCTATTGCGCTGCGCTGCTTTACCAACACACACACATGCACGGCATACACTTAGGCACGCGCGAGAGCCCGCGCGCAAGTTAGAGAGAGAGAGAGAGAGCGGGACACGTAAACGTACGACGACGCCAAAAACGTGGAGGAACAAAACGATGAGGAGAACGCACGCGACGCAGCGATTTACGGAAAGTCAACCGGACGCCACAAAACTCAGTGATAGAGTGACCTTGGTGTTGGCTCACCAATATACTCAAGGGGATAAATGAAATGTACTAAATAATCCCCAAATAGTATGCTATAAATACTAAGAAATTGCGAAAAATATACTAAAATGAAATCATATCCTGAGACCTGAACCAATGTTATGAACGGTGATGTATGCATAGTGAATACTCGAATCATCGTGAACGGTTACAATTTAAAAAATATATTTAAATATATTAAAAGTTGTAAACGGTTTTAGATTTGATTTTCCTTTTTTTTTCTACGACTCTCATATATATTTTTACTGAATCTAGAATTGTGATTTAATAATACCTAATAACTTTTTCCTTTTCTTTTTAGTAATATTCAAATATAACATAGATTTTTGGGATACCATTGCTGAACTCCAACCCCTTTTCGTTACGTCTCTGCTTGCGTACGTGCTTGCACGTCATAATCAAACAAAAAAAGCCCAGTGACGAAGTCCTCCCTCCAAAATGTGGAAGGCAAAGTTCGTTAGTAAGTATAACATGAAACGTTCGTGTCCTGACCAGATACACATCCTATATATATATATTTTTTCTATATACACGAATATATATCATTATATAGGATACAGAAATGTAGACCTTGAATCCTGGTATGCTCTATCTCTTTCGCTCAGCCAACAGCTGATTTAGCAGAGCTCTGTAACTGTTAATGAAATTAAAAGCCATGTTTCCTAGAAAAAAAAAGGAAAAGAAAGGACAACGGAAATGACTGCGCAGGACCACAAATTGCAGGGATATATTTATATAAACTTAAATACATACATATAGAGGTAGAGAACGAGAGATTCTTCGTATTGTCCTGGGCTGTTGGCCTGCATCGATTTCCCGACCATGGTCTGGGACAAATTCCGTATCTGTGCGTGTATCCTGTAAAAAGGCAATGCGGAAAAGGAGCAACCAGATACAGAATACTCACGAACAAGCAACGACCTCGTAAACGGGGTCCTTTACTGCTCTACTCGTTCCACTTTTTATATGCTCACAGTCCCGGCCATATGTTTAGGCTCACGCATGCACAACTGTACTTTTGTCTTAATATGTTTGCTTAAAAAGTATCCTAATAATAAGTTCAATATCATTTCGCTATGGGTTCAATATATCCTTTTCTAAAAGCTTATATTATAATCTTATAAGTTATCATGATGTTTTAAATCCTTGAAAGTTTAAAAGTATTCAGTTTATATATTTTCCAAGTTTTACGTTTTATTAACAAAAAAATTTTAATATTAAAATCAAAGATGTCATATACTACGTTCATACACAAGCTTGCTTCGTTTGTAAATACAAATCCTTCGGATACCCAAATAAGTAGGCAACAAAAATAGTACTAGTTAGTAATCTTATTTACAAAACGGGTAGAAAAATGTTGCTATACTGATTATATCTGTTCAACGGTTCTCAAGATTATAAAGGTATTGTGAATTATTTCTTAGACTTTGATTAGGCAGGCGTATAAACGTAGTTATAGGTTGGAGTGGAGTCAAAATACAACACATTACATTACGTTAACGGCATATAAAAAATATCGCACATATTTTTTTGTATATAGATAATTAAATGCTAGATCGGGATTGAGCGGAGCCACTGTTATAATGGCATACGTTCGTATAACAGTGGCCTGGCTCAAGTGTCTTATAGAAGCTGTTAATTGCAAAGCGTTTCGATCCTATATATAGGTTTATGTATATAATGGCTATATAAAGTACACAGTTTTAACAGTATAACAGTATTAGGCTTGAGCGTGTGCGTGTCATGTATAACAGTTAGCGTGGGTGTATGTGTGTGTGTGTTTGTCACTTACAACTAAAATTGCCTTTGAGCAAAAAACATTCTTATATAATTATACAAGTTAGACTTTTTCTCCACAATACAAAAAAAAAAAAAACGTTACTTAGCATTGTTAATTATTGTTCATGGAATGGGGGACGGGGGGTAGATGGGTGGAAAATCGAGAAATAATAAATTAGATTTAAGCACTAACATGGAATACGTTTATCTATATAATTATTAGGTATATATATATATATATATAGATATATAAATACATTTATATATGGTGTGTATCAAAAAATATTTAAACCACAATTTTTCTAGTTAAAGTTCTTTTCGTTCCTTTGTCTTTTTTTTCATTTTGTGGGTGGGCTTCTCCTCTTAAGGATTCTTTCAGATTCATTAGATTCGTTCGTTCTTCGCTCAGCTTCATGGCACAAGATTCTTCCGTCTCTTTTCATCTCTACTTCTCTATCTCTTTCTCAATACAACTTTTGTGTCAGACAATAGTGGGTTAAACATGGTAAATTGCTTAGCATTTTAGTTGAGTTCAATAGGTTAGTCGGAACAGTTGTTACCCTGTAATCTTAAATACTATAATTATTCGCTTGGTTTTATACAATCTATGTAAATATTGCAACTTGTTGGTTTTTTTCTCTTTCAATCTTAACAGGCACTTAACCTTTCGTTTAGTTTCAACATAAAAACGGAATGTTAAAATAAAATGTATTAAAAAAAAAATAAACACTTTTGTTGGAATGTTGATCTTGTCATGTGCGTATAACAGTTGCGTTTACAACAGCGGAACAGTTTACTGGTTTTCATCGAAGTTATTTACATTATAAAAGGCATTACATATGTTTCGTTATGACGTTAAGAGTTATGAAAATGTTACTGAAATTTAGAAATATAGGTATTTAGGTAATTCTGTACAATGCAAAAGCGAAGGGTATTACGAATACAACAGTTACGTAGTTACAACAGTTAGGTTATTTAAGACATTGAGAACATTACGCTGCTAACAAGAGCTCCCTGAGTGGAACAACACTAAAACTGCGCACAATACTTGACAATCGAATATTGAGAGGCTAGCAGTTAGTAGCTAGCATCGCGTATTAAAATGCGTGCGAACAGGCGGCGGTGGTGCTGCACGCCTTCTCCTTTCACCACCCGTCGGATTTGTTGATCCGGAGGGACCCGTCCGATGACCATTTAGGGATCCCGGCGCTGTTGATGCCGTACATCCTGTTCCTCCGCCGGCTGAGGCCGATGCAGCTGCCTCTTCGCGCATTTTCTGCTTCTGATCACTGAGGCGGGCTCCCAGGCGATGCACCTTCTCTGGACTAAGGATGTTCAGGCGGGTCGTTTTGGAGGATTGTTGCTGCTGCTGTTGCTGGTGGATTGAGGCCGCTAGAAAATATAAAAGAAAGATAGTCAGGCATAAGCTCAAGCTTATACTCTTGAAATCCAAACCATTTGTCAATCGCTGGGCCGTGGCGGCGGTGTGCCTCTGGGCCAGATGTTTGCTGGGGGATCCGGGCCTGCTGTTCCTGGTGGGCGAGACGCAATTGCTGGCAGGGATTCCTTGAGATGCTGTACGACTGGACGGCGGCTTCACTGGCTTTCCTTTGTTATTGCTTATTGCCTGGCGGTGATTGTTGCTCGTTCGCTGCTGCAGTAGCTGTGGAGCTGTTTGTGAATGCGGAGGAAGTGGCAGCGTTAGCTTGTGCTTCTTGGGTAGCCAGTCTGGAGCGGATGAAGGACAATTACTACTGCTACTGTTGGTAGTTACATTTCCATTGCTGTTTAAGGTGACACTAGTACTAATGCTGGGTGGCAGGAAGAGTGGCGGGTTGCTGGCAGCAGTGCTGCTACTACTGCTCTGGCTTTTTGTCGTCGCCGTGGCCTTGCTTCTTTTGGGCGCTGGAGTTGCCAACTGTTTGCTTATACCACTGGTGGCCAAGTTCTCTAGGGATTCAGCATGCTGTAGCTTTTGACCCACCATTACAACCGGTGGATTCTTTCGGCCGAAAATGGGCGTCTGATTGATACGTTGGGTGCGCGGTGGCGGCGGTGGACAATTGTTGCCACCATTCAGTGCTGCAGCCTCGTGCTCCAAACGCTGGAACATTTTAAGGGCCACTGGTGGGGTTTTGAAGAAGTTCTTCATGGAATGTTGCGATTGATTAAAGTTCCTCCGGCTAGCCTCCTCCAAATGCTCGAATTTGCTGCGACACTGATTCAGTCGCGTGCGCATATCATCAATGGCCAGGCGGTGGTGCTGGGAATCCGTTCTGGTTGCACTCTCCTCCAGTTCCTCTTTGCT
Organism: Drosophila eugracilis; assembly: GCF_018153835.1. NCBI lineage: Eukaryota > Metazoa > Arthropoda > Insecta > Diptera > Drosophilidae > Drosophila > Drosophila eugracilis. The sequence goes on from NW_024573270.1 coordinate 892,234, forward strand.
GGACTTAACTGGATTTTCATCTTCCTGTGCCGTTGGCAGATTGTTAACCTCTTGGTAATTTAAACTTGTATCGCAACTGGAATCCACGTCGGAGTAGGTATTTAGGTCCCTTACATCCTGTAGCTGCAGTTCAGCACCTGGTCGCAGGTCCACCAAGTAACCTCTTTCTCCGAAAGGACGACACTTCTTAAGCGCCTTTTTCAAAGCCCTTTCCTTGGATTCCGTTTCAGGCGTGAGATTACGTCGCTCCTCTTGGGCACCCAAAAAACGCTGACGACGCCTGGCCCGCATACTGTCCCGCAATCTCTCACCGCTGGGCGAGAAATCCTTGCCGAGATGTGGAGATTTGGGTATATCCTGCGGCTTAATCACCAGATTTTCCTTCTCCTTTTCAACTGGTGAAATGTCCGGTTCAGTTACAGCATTCTTGACCAGCTCATTGAGATTGTTTAAGCTGCGCTGGGATGTAGGTGACAGGGCATCCTCAGAGCTGCCATACCACTCCTGGAAAGTCTCGATCTCGTGTAGCAGGCGTTCTGGTGGTACACGCTCGGCGGCCAGATCTTCGGCCAGTCGCAAAAGCCACACGTGCAGGGTTTCAAAGCATGGACGCATATCCGGATTGAGGTCACAGCACACGAAGGCCACTTTGACAAATGCTTCCGGACACTGGGCGCAGAACTTCTCCCTAAACTCCTGCTGATTGAGGCTAAAGTCTGAGTTGCGGGGCATGAAATCGGGATCTGCTTCGACGCGTCCAATGATCTGTAAGATAAAATTGGTTAATCAATATAATAATTCGCTAAAAAAAACGTATATTCTTACCTCGCACAGCATAATACCAAAGGAGAAAACATCCACCTTCTCATCGTACTTAAGGCCCTTCATCATTTCGGGTGCCATCCAGTAGGGATTCCCTACCACCGTATATCGTTGCCTACGCTGCCTGCTCTTGCTGCGCCTTAGAGTTCCACTCGGTGACATGGCCGCATCGCTGTTAGCTCCTGAGCCATAGCCACCGGGCGTCATATTGCCAGCACGATCTGTGGTAGTCACTCCACCAGGCAGCCGCGGTGCATCCACACTGCGAGCTAAACCAAAATCCGCCACTATAACCGATCGATCTTCGCGCACTAGGCAATTCATTGAATTCAGATCACGATGGATGATATTCATCGAGTGCAGGTAACTCATGCCGCAGGCAATGTCCCTGGCCAGGCAGACACGCTGCGGCCAGGACAGGCTCTGAGTTGGATCATGGATCAGCTCCTTGAGACAACCACCGGCCACATATTCCGTAACCATATGCAATTTCTTCTCCTTGTACAGCACTCCAATGAACTTGAGAACATGGCGATGATCTAGCAAACGCAAAACGGCCACTTCTTTGATGAAATTCCTCTGGGCTTCCTCATCAGCACGATGCAGTTCCTTGAGGACCATCACCTCGCCACTCTGTCGATGAGTTACCTTGAAAACCTTTCCAAAGAAGCCTTCACCCAATTTTTCGCCTATAACCAGGTCAGATGCACGAAAGATTCTCTGAGGTTTTTGGACCACACGACAGGATTGTGTCCTGGACAGATCGTAGAGCTGAGGATGTGCCGAGTGCTGCTGTGCCTGGTGCTGTTCATCGAGCAGCTTGGACAGACTAGAGCAGCGTTCTTTCTCTTTGAGCTGAGTCATTGTGGTGGCTGCTCCAGCTGCCGGTGGTATTGTGGTTGAGGCATTTGTGGCTTGTCGCAGTTTCCTGGCCTTAGTTCCTTGTTCGCCGGGTGTTTTATACAGACGCTCTCGGCCTACCTCTACACTGGAAGCTGAAGTACTAAGCGGTAGGATTAACGTCGATGCTGACATGGCCCTTTGGATATCCGCTTGGCTGCAGGAGCGGCACACTTGCACCGGATCATGCTCCACGGTCAGTTGAAGCATCTTTTCATTACTCCGGATAAGTTTGTCGATTTGTTCCACGGAGGAATCACTAACAGGAGTACCATTCACCTCTAGAATGCGATCGCCAATGTGTAAGTTCGTAAGATTCACATCAATTCTGAGGAGACAAATGAAATATGTCAGAGATCAGAGTGTTTTTGAAAAGGCTTCCTATTTAGTTAGTTGGTTTTATTTTTTTTACTTAAGGCATGTGTTACCTATAGGGCGCCCCACAGCACTGTTCCGCCATCGAAGTTAGCCAAAAGAAGAAGTTACAGAACAAGCTGTTCCAATTTTCGTACATATTTTGGGTTAGCATGTGTATTAGGGGAATGCGAAAATTAGTTGGAGATTATGGGATGAGGTTTCCTAAAGCTACTTGAAGTTACTTAACTACCAACTGAAAGTGAGTAACAAATAATAAATCAATAACTTGTTTTGCAAGCACTGCACATGAAAGATTTCTTTCTAGTTAAATTGTGTTTATATTAGTATTGTTTTAATTAATTATAAATTAAATGAAGAGCTACTAAGCTTTATGTTTTTTTATTATATTTAAAGAAATGACAATGAGGTTAGTAAGAAGTACTGATAAATACTTTGACTCATAGAGCATGTAAACTATTAAAAATGTAAGCATTAGCACTATTCCTTTCCCAAAAAATTAAAAATTTTAAACATTTTTAAAGAGTTTTAAGCTAAAATCTACAATGCATTTGCCTAAAAATAATAATGTAAATAAAAACCCATCCTTACTCTGTAATCCGAACTGTAGGGCAACCATCATCCAGGGCCACACCATCTACTCGCAGACCAGGAGTGGCATCCTTGGGTATCTCGACCAGTCGAATGGAGTGCATTGGCTTGCCGGCCGTAGTGATCCGCGCCTTGGCATCCGCAGGCTGGCAGGATCGTTTGCCATAGCATTGACCACAATAGAGCTTTGATCGCTCGACCAAAGCGTAAGATTCACCCTCGCCGATAAACGAACCACATGCTGTGCAGCAAAAGCATTCCGGATGAAATTTGTGCTCGCCGGCCACCATAACGGGTCCGGTAATAACGGCCGTACACTGCTGACAGGCATCACCGAATCGTCCATAATAATCCTCCCGGCAGTACAGTAATCCCTCCCGTTCGAAATACCAGTTGTGCAAATGACCCTCGCAAACGGAACAGCGAAAGCAATCGCAATGCCATTGTTGACCCAAAGCCATGACAATGGGCTCCTCCGGATGCGGAAACAGTTGACCTCGGCAATGGGCACATAATGGAGGATGTGCTGCCGATCCTGTTCCTGATCCTTTACCTCCGCGTTCTCCATTTGCCCGAAGGCGCTGCTGATGATGCATGGAATGTTTTTGTTTGTATGCCTTGGCCCGATTACGTTAGCACTACAAGTATGAAAGTAAAGGGGGGTTGGTAAACGATATTAGCGAATGACGGAATAGGTATTAAATATAGTAAATATAGACCAAACAGTCACGGAAAATGACCAATAATCAAAAGCAAGGTAACTGCCTTGAGCAAAAACTAACTGAATTACAAATAGAAAATGTAGGTCTTTCAATAATCTAATGCTTTTAAATAACAATCAATCATTATTGTTCGTATAGAAGAAGTCCAATTCAAAGTTTTCCTTTGACTTCAATTTGAATTGTTAACTTCCTTCCTCCTTAACTTGAAAGGCAACCTTTTTCTTGTGATTCTATAATCAAATATGAGAACTGTGTAAATAGGCTTTGAAAGGTACGATCATTATATAGGTATATTTATTCCAGATAAGATAGGAATCTTATAAAAGGAATATACATTGTATATCTATCTAATCCAAATTTTTCATTATTTAATAAAATTATTCTATAGGAACTTTGATAGTTTGATAGTATAGGATAAGATCGTACTATCCAAGGGGCTTTTATACTTCCAGAATCTGGATGTATATTTGATTGTGTGTTAAATAAGACCGCCTACGATTCCCAAGTGTCTATAGCTTAGCACTGATGGCTGTAAACGGCCAAAAAATATTACAAAAATCTAAAAAAATGAATAACATATTTTTTGAAGAGCAAATTAAATGTTCTTTGTTAAAGCGATAGCTATTCGAAATATTTTTGCGTATAGTCAGTAATAATGGAATGACAGATAAACAAAAAACAAATGAGTCGGTAGCCATTAGTAAAAGGTTCAGTTGAAGAAATGGATCACACGCGATAAAGACTTTGATCCTGAGTCAGCTAGCTCATCAATGGAATTCGCTTAACCGCCTGATTTTGATCAACGATTTGCATACATTCATGAAGTATGTACATATTTATAGATGTATATATATATCTCAACATTGACCGTGAAAACAGAGTTGATGCAACAACAATCATGGGTCTTTGGAGCAACTGCAATCGCAATTGCACTTCAGCTGAGCTAACTGTAGTTGTTGTACTTGCCATCCCGCTCCCGCCCGCGTTTACTTGGGCAATGAATGACGAATGCGCCATCAAAGCGCACACTTGCATAGGAGCACAGTGGATACCATAAAAACTTCTTTAATATTACACCTTTAAATTCTCGAAGTAACTCTACTGTTTTTGGTACTTTTTACTTTAACTTTTTTGGCCATCAATGCTGGAACTTAATTTGTAAATCATATGTTATAATTCCACTAAAAAGTAATTCCGTTTAATCAACTATGACTATCATAACTTTGCTGTCCAATTTATGTTAATTAAGTCAATTAATTCACGGAGAATTTGTTTGTTTCTGAGTAGGACAATTTTAAATGTGCCCACTGTGCGCGGACAGAAGCACTACACACACACGCGTACAGGTGCTGCACACACACACGATGTTAGAAAATGTGTGTGGGGGAACGGGAACAACAACGACATTAACAGATCTAACACAGCAACAACAACTGGTTTTACTAACATTTTATTGTTGTTACACGCTAAACTAAACCAAACACACACGCACACACTTACATAATTGTTCGTTTGTATAGCTATTGACTTGACGCACATTGCACATTTGTTGGGTATTTGTTAACTTCGTTTATTTAATTCTAATTCCCGCCATGTAATTTTTAACCACAATTGCCGAAATGCCGACGCACAACTCACTAAGTCAAACAATAAAAAAGAAATGCATAATAAACAAAACAACAACAAAACCACACAAAATAAAATACAATCCAGCCAAAGTGACCGTAGGCCTATCATTAAGGAATTCCTATACTATCGTTTAGAGACCGCCAATTCGATAAGTATTTTTTTTATTGTTTATTTAAAATGTTTAATTTTTTATTACTTGCCATAAACACTAATTAAGCGAATATTAAGAAACTAATTTGATGATTTCCAATGCGACCGTTTGTAAAGCACAAAATCTAGATCTCTAAGTCATTTGCAATGCGGTCTCTTTAAAAGATATTCCAAAAATGTAGCGGACAAAATCGTTATATTTGAATTTAAATTTACCACAATTGGAAGTTTCATTTTATTAAATATATTTAATTATTCCACTTACTTTTAATGAACACCCGGTGAATATTTTGAAGATGGCAATGAAATACTTTCGTTTTATAACAAAAACAATACTGTCTTCAGCGTTTATTTTATTTACTTAACGTTAACGTCTCTCACCGTTTTTTTTGTTTTTGGTCAGTTGAAAATTAAAAAAGTGAAAACAAAACATTCTAATAAATTAAGTGTACAGGGAATCATCAATTTGCCTACGACTGTTTTTATCCTTGGGCGGTATTCGTCCTGCCGCTGGAATTACTACTCACTCCCGTTGCCGCTGCCGCTGGTGCTGTTACTGTTGCCTGTTGCACCTTGGCAGCCACAACCTCCTCCACAGCCTGAACTTGCTCCTGGATATCACGTCGCTCCTGTTGACGCACCAGATCGAAGTACAGGCCCCGCTTGGCCATCAATTCGTCATGTTTGCCGGTCTAGGGTAAATAAAATAATGACATTAAATTAATCTGCATATTATCCGAGATCTATTAATCAGTCAAAGGACAACTCACCTCTACGACGCGTCCCTGGTCAAGTACAACGATAAGGTCAGCATTTCGTATCGTGGACAACCGATGAGCAATCACCAGGGTGGTGCGATTCTTGACCGCTGTGTCGAGTGCCTTCTGCACCTCTGCCTCACTGGTGGCGTCCAAAGCACTCGTCGCTTCGTCCAGGATGAGGATGCGGGGATTCTTTAGCAACGCTCGGGCGATGGCAATGCGTTGTCGTTGACCACCGCTCAACTGGGTACCTCTTTCGCCCACATGCGTCGCATATCCATCGGGCAGGGCAGTAACAAAGTCATGCGATTGTGATAGTCGCGAAGCCGCGAACACATCTTCTTCGCCTGCATCTGGCTTACCATATCGGATATTCTCCAATATTGAGGTGCCAAACAGCACAGGCTGCTGTTCAATGAAACCGAGGACATTGGCCCGGAGCCAATATGGAGAGATGTCCGATAGCTTGTACCCATCCAGTTTGATATTGCCCGCCGATGGTTCGTAGAAGCGTTCCACCAGGGACGCTATCGTTGACTTACCGGATCCACTGGCTCCCACTAGGGCCACCGTCTGGCCCGGGCGGAGCGTCAGGCTAAAGTCTTTAAGCACCACCTGGAGAAAAGGAGGAAATCGAGTGTCAGTAGGGGAAAATATGGAAAGTACTCAACATGTATTAATTACTAAATATGTACTATTTCGTTTTAGAATGTCTTTTTAAAAAAGTTAGTTTCCCAACTACCAATTGGCGATATTTAATCTATATCCCTTATATTTCCATATCAGTTTTTACACAGGAAAGTAAATTACTTTTTGTATTACTTCGGTGGTAATCTTTTTATCACTTAGCCGTAAATTTAAGCTATTTGTGGCTGTTATAAAATTGTTTATCTTTTTGCGGAAGCGATAAGATGTTAGTAAATATTATATAAAAAATAAGGCTACTCTAGTAATTAACACTATATTGATTTTTTAAGGGAAACTATATTAAACTCACATGATCAGGTCGCATGGGATATGCGAAGGAGACGTTCTCGAACCGAATCTCGCCATGCAGACGCTCCTGCGGGATGATATAGCCGCGTAGCAGCTCCACCTGTGGCTGAAGCGAAAGGAACTCGAAGACCCTACTGCCAGCCGTCATGCCACGGATCATGGTGCCCAGCAGAATGGATCCCTGGGCTAGGGATCGTTGCACACCCTGCGAGGCAACCAGGAAAGCCATCAATGCACCCGGCGACAGGCTATCTGTGGACATTAGGTGGCCGCCCATGAAGAGCGTGGATAAGACTAGTGTGTTGAGGAAGAAATTGGTCAGACCCTGGAAGATGGCGATGCCGTAGCCGAGTTCCTGCGCCAGACGTGCCGCCTCATTGGTCTCCGCCTCGAACAGTTGCATTTCGCGATATTCACAAGCACTGGATCTCACTGTTCGGATGTTGGAAAGCGCCTCCTCGCAAACGCCCGTCGCTCGTTCTGACTGCGCCTGTGAACTTTTGCTTAACGAGCGCAGTTTTTTGCCCAAATACGTCATAAACATCACCACACACGGGACACTGGCTAGAGCAATGGCAGCCATGTGCGGCGAAATCATAAAGAGCGATATACTTCCACCAATTAGTTGAGCACCACTTCGTAATCCCTGGGACACGAACTGCTTAAACGAAGTCTTGAAGTCCTGCACATCGGCGGTGAGTCGATTGACCAACTCACCCGTCCGATTTTCATCGAAGAAGGCAATGTCCTGGACAACTATCTGAGTGAAGAGATCCTGCCGCATTTTGGCCGCTATCTGTTCACCGACGCGGCTCAACAGGTAGATGTACATGAAGGTGAATCCCGATTGAAGCATATATAGGCTTAGCAAATTGCTGGCCGGTTTACTAACGTCCTTCATGAACGTGTTGTCCCTCACATACGTATTGGCATATCTCGCCAGTGTGTTGACCAGCTCGCCGAGCAGGTTTGGGATGCGGATGTTGATGTACGCCACTATCAGGGCGGCCTGTAAGAATAGATTAGCCAAATATTATCTTAAACTCACTACGTATTATATATGTTTAAAATCCTCTCAATTGCCTATCCTTGAAATGTGTTTAAACATTAGTAGCTGATCTAGTAGTATGTTTCTGTCTAAATTCTCTAGTTGTTGCTTTCCTCTGTTTCCAGATCCCTTTGCATAAACCAATTTTAAACTTGTTGCTTTTGTGCTGGAAACTATCCTAGTGGGATCACAGAATTCTGGATGCACCGAACACTCACGCAAACTGCTCCGATGAGCTCCCAGATATGTGGCTCCAGGTACGCCCATAATCGTTGCCAATCGAACGGTATACTCTCCGCAGGTTCCTCCTCTTCCTTCCGAATGGCTAGCCGACTACCCTCGCAGTGGACTATAGGGCCTCGATGCCCCGCCCACCAGGATCGGGCGCCTAGACCGATGGAGAGACTTCCGCCGCCCCACAAGAGGAGGCGTGTAGTGTGCAGCAGACGGCTAGCGTTTGTAGGCGGGGGTGTAGGCATAGGGGGTTGTGGTGCTCCTTTAACGTTCGTCCCGCGTAGATGTTGTCGCATTAGGCGGGCGGCATTCTGGAGGCGTGGCAGTGGCTGCTGTGAGGGCTGCAGCAGGTGGCGACTGTCGGATAACAAAAAGGGCGGTTAATAATAGGCAGTGATTGGTATTGATGACATAACCGGAGTGAGGGCGAGGGGGTTGTGTATTCCTGTCTAGCTTCTGGGCTGTTGGGGATAGGCCTTTCCGATCGCTGACACTCAATGATGAAACTTACCTGCACAAATCGCTGCTCCTGCCGCAATTGGACACGAGTAGGCGCAGCATCTCTTCTCGTCTCGCGTGGCTTGCAAATATCAACAAAATACGCAAGCGTTAAGGCATCAGCTGGCGATAGGCGCTCACACATGTCGCCAGCGATAGGCATCATTAAAACCATCAATATATCGATATGTTGTGAATTTAAAATTTGTTTTAAATATTTGAAGAATAACAATTTGTTTTGAATATTTGAAGAATAACAATTTTTGAGAATTTTTAATAGTTTTCAAATTTTTTTTATTAATATCATTATAAATCAGCTAAAAATACTTACTTACATTATATATCAAAGGTTTTAAATGTTTTTGTCCCTGCATACTGTAGGCTCCAAAGTTCTGCAAAACATCGTTAAAAATGTCAAACAAATTTTTAATTATTGCACATTAAAAATGTTAAATGAAATTAATTTTTACTTAAATGTAATCGTTATAACTCCATCCCTTATCGCTACAAGTCTGGCCACCCTTGGCAGCCCGTATCGCCAGTCTGGCAGCGCCATAAAAGTCGAGTTGGCATTTGGGAGATTTTGCTGCGTTCGGATCGAAAGAAAATTCCATAGTAAATTGTTTAAAAACCAAAAACGACTGCTTAAGCAATCAGCAAACAAGTAAATGTATTTTTTAGTCAACTGGCAGAGAACAGTACCAAGTGCGTGTAAATAAACAAGCGATTTGTGTAAGTTCGTGTGCAGCGTAAGCTAATTAGAAGAGAAAAAAGGAAAGGGACATCGACACTTGTACCCTCTCTCTTAGCATGTGTGTGTGTGTGAGAGCCTGCTACCTTCTATGTGTGGGTCTGTTTACTCTCGTAATTTTTGGCTGTGTTATATTTTTATAGGAAAAAGAAATTGACAAAGACAACTGCCAAGTGTTGTTTTCTTTTATTATGGCCAGTAAAAATAATTGTGTTTAAAATTTGCACGGGAACACCGGATTGCAACCCTGCGTATGGTTCTTTTCTGCCGAGAGAGAGATTTCTCTCCCTCGACCACTGCTCCAATTTTTCCCCCAAGAGAGTGTTTTCACTTTTGACTTGCAGAAAATAAAGGAAATAAATAAATAATACAAATTATACAATATACATTAGGGTCAGTTGATTTAAATTAAGTATAAAAATTATCATCGGCTTAGACAAAATTAAAAAAAAAACCTGCTTCGTCTAGAGAACAAAAACAACAACAACAATAAGAGAGCGAAACGGTGGTAACAAAACGAACAAGCAGAAAAAGAAGAGGAAGAGCAGAAGAGTGTGGGAGGGAGAAGGGGCAATATATGGCAAACGTCCACGTAAACTTTTAACTTTTGCTTTTCCCCTCATTGTGGCCCCTATAATATACACTTTATTCGATATTGTTCAATATTCGCTTGTGTATTATCCATCACTTTTCATAATTTCCAATTGGAATTGTTGAAAAATCTGGGAAAACAGGTAATTTTCCATCGGGAAAAACTGGTTTCGTTCATTGAATTGCTCCACAAAATGTAGCAACCACCACCTGCAAAACCTCCCGGAAAAGTCCTTATAACATCTACAAACCTTTCAGATATCTCACGGGAACTAAATATAAAGTTTTTCTCAAGAATTATAGGAGTTTTTTGTACACTGTAGTATTGAAATACAGTTGTAAACTTGTGAAATTACAATTATTTGCTAAGTAATCTCCTTTCATTGGAAGTGCTCATCAGAAATCTTTCCAGTTTGCGTCATCTTAAGCAAAAATATCGTTCATATTTTTCTTATGGAAAACAAAAACAATTGTTATAAAAAACTTTAAACTTTTATAACAATTGTTTGATTAAAGGTTGATTAATATCTACGTTTGTTTTTAGAACTAGTAGGTTAATGGATTTCCGTTAAATAATGTTGTTTTTCATTTTAAATTAATTTGAATATGTTTTTTGTTTCTCTTTTTAAAGATTCAACATGTTGCACAATAATGCGCCCTGGCTGCCACCGCATCAACAGCAGCAGCAGCAGCAACAGGCACCGCAGCAACATCCTACTCCCCAGCAGCAACATGCAACGCCCCAACAGCAGCAACTTCATCCTGCCCAGCAGCAGCAGCAACAGCTCTATGCCAGCCAAATGTTTCAGCAACAGCAGCCAAATTATTGGCCAGAGGATCAGCAACAGCAATCGCTGAACTACAATAACTACTATGCTGGACAACAGCAGCAACATCCTATGCAGCAGCAGCAACTGCCACCGCAGCATCAGCAGCAACAGCAACTGCCACCGCAGCAGCAGCAGCAACAGCAACTGCCACCGCAGCAGCAGCAGCAACAGCAGCCCACGCAGCAGCAGCATACAATGCAGCAGCAATTGTATTATCCCACTCACCAGCAGCCACAAGTCCCGGCTCCACCGGAACCCGCTCTGGACTCGTTTGACAACAATAATAGTATTGGAGGAGTTAGTGGCCGGAGCGATGGCTGGGGTGACTGGGGAGATTGGAACGATAACAGCAACAACAATAATATTAGCGTTAGCAATATTAGCAACAGCAACGAGGCCTTATTGGAGCCATCAGGACAATTGCTAGAGGATTCCTTTAATGTTCAATCCTCGCCAGGCAGTTGGCAAGCCTTTGCCACTAATACCATTGGCAATAATGTCAATAATAATGTGGAACTACCACCTTCAGGGGATCAACAAGCACCATCCTTGCACCAGCAATCGGCTCCTTTATTACATCATCAGCAGCAGCACCAGCTGCAATCTCCTCCGGAACTTGGACAGGAACCCGAACTGGATGCCATTGTACCACCTCAGGCTTTCCAAAATCAGCCAGCAGCTGCAGCACCACCACCTTCATTCGCTCCACCACCACTATCTGCTGTGGGAGGATCACCATTATTTGCTGTTGGTGCTCCTCCAGCTCATCTTGCAGGGTTAGGAGCTTCTTCTTCAGCACCTCTCGGCGGAGTTGGAGCCCCACCAGCACCCTTAATTCCTATCGTTGCACCATCCGTAGATACTGCAACCATTGCACCACCGGCTGCACTGCCACCAAGCGTGACTCCAGCGGCTGGCAATCCCTTTAAACGCTCCACGGGTCTCAACAAACGAGTTAACATAATGGCCAATCCTGCGGGAGGAGCTCCATCGCCACCAGCACCAGCTACGGTGGCTCCTTTGGCACCAGCAGCACCAATTCCACCACCAGCAGAACAGCTTTTTGGCTTGCCAGCAGAACCTCATGGAGATGGTTTCAATTTACTGGCAGCACCACCTGTTGAGGCTTCAATTGGAGCTCCACTTAGTGCTCCCATTCCGGCACCTATTTCTGCACCAGCCGCATCGCTCTATGCACCACCACCAACCCTTTTGCAGGCTGTCCAGCAAGTGGAACCGGACAACCAGGAGGTGTTATCCGCACCGAATGACGAAAGGGCTCAGTACTTGCAGACGAGTCATCTGTCCGAGCAGCTAGGTGAAGGTGAAGCGGATCAGGACGCTGGTTTACTGCCGCCACCAGGCCTGTCCCGTTTGGTTTTGGGTCAACCGGAGTTGGATTCTCAGCAGCAACGTCTGGTCACTGGTGCCACTGAACAGCCACCGATCAATGTGGCCCAGGCGGCTGCTTTGCACATGCAGGAACGACAAGCAGATGGCGAAGACACCTCCGATGGTGAGCAGCAAGTGCGTAATATTCAGACGCCTCCTCGTCGAGTAGTAACGGGCGTAGAGACCAACGCCCCATCCTTGAGAGAACAGCGGGAAGTGGTGCTAGATGGTGAAAATCTTGAGGATCGTGAAGCTATACCGCCACCAGCTCTTGCTGAACTACCGCCAACATCAGTACATCACAATATTCTGCCCGATGAGCCGGAGCAGCTGCATCACAACAATCCGCCACAGGCGATGCCTCCGTTGAATTCACAGCAAGCTCATCAACAGCAACAGCCACTGTTGCAGCAGCAGCACCAGCAACAGCAGGAAAAGAAACGTGCAGCTGTTGCACGTCGGACCAATAAATCCTCTCTGGATCTGGAGTCCGAGGACGAGTCGGATGAGTTTCTGCAGAGCGAAAGGGAACGAGATCGGGAACGTGAGCGTGAGCGCGAGCGTGATCGTAGAGACGGACGTGCACGCAGCCAAGGTCACTATACCTACGATGGTGAAACAGAAGATTCGGTGCGCGGTTCAACCCACCATGAAACCAAATCCATAAGGGAAACGCATTCAAGACGCAATCCAGAAAGCACGCGCTCTCGACGTAATCCGGATTTGAAGGTGGAGCGTGAAAGGGAACGGGATAGGGGGCGTGATCGTAACTATCGAGGAAGATCGAATAAGTATCACAGTGGTGGCGAGGATCCTGATCGTTCTTTTGAACACTCGCGTCGGTACAATAACAGCAACTACGATGGTGAATCAGATAATCCGGAGATCAATCATTTGATCGAAGGTGATCTTGATGGTAGCATTGGTGCAGGCACAGGTGGAGTTGGCGGTAGCGGTGGACGGAGCAGTAAAACTAGTCGCCAGCGACGCAGTGCCGCCGAAGAGGACTTTGATGACTATGATCGTCAGTATCCCATGCGCAAACAGCCAGCGTCGGTGGGCCATTCACGTTCCTCTGGCGGACGACGGAAGTACGAGAATCAGGGACGTAGTGCCCGTACGGAGGATGGTCGCAGTCGTCACAAGGATCTGAGGAACTGGGATGGTGGCTACGAGGAGTACCGCAAGAAGAGCTCACGCAACAGTGATCTCGATAAAGAGCGACACAATGGCGGTAATACCAGCGGTGGTGGCGGAGCCGGTGGTTCTGGCAAGCGTCGCACCTACGATCAATATGCTGTGTCAGCTAATGCTTATGATCCGTACGGTATGTACGAGCAAATGTCAAGGAATCCACAAGCTTATGCCGAAGTGTATGCCAAGTTCTATGGCCAAATGATTAACTCAATGACGGCCGCAGTTTCGGCAGCAGCTTCTAAGTCTGGAGTTCCGGGTGCAGCAGTGATACCCGGTTTGGTGCCAGGAGCGGTACCGGTGAATGCAGGCCAGTTGATGGCAGCAGCCGCCGCGAGCGGAGGAAGTGTCAGCGGAAGCAGTGAGGCCGCCCTGCTTAGGGAGCGTGAAAGGTTAGTTAGATCCAACTACTATGCCTTGTTGTTTTTTTTTTCTTTTTTATATGAAAGTTTGCTTGGTCTTTGAGTTAGTATTATTACCAGAAACTTGCAGAGATTTTAGAGGGGGTCTTCTTGGTACAAATCTTTTAGGATGTAAAAGCTAATCTATATTATTCTCGATTTGTTCTTTTTTTTAAAACTCGTCTTCAAGCTGGACAGGTTGAAATCTCTTTTTAATGATTCATAAATTTGAAAGATTAAAACATTTAGATAGCAAGTGATTATTCAACAAGAACACTATCTTACTTTAAGTAGTGTTATCAAATGAAATATTTTATATTTAATAGAAGAAAGAAAGAAGTAAAAACTTTATATAATCTCTGCAAGTTTTGGGATCTTCAATTTCGATTGATCCGAAATATCGTTATTTTGCCAATGTTCCTTTAGTTTCGTTTAACACCTTGTTTACCTTTAATGATATCCTAACCCTTAATCCGAGCCCTAAAACCTGATCTTAAAGTAGCCGTTGGTTTTCTCTTCTTTCTTTATCTTAGTTTGCCGTTTGCTAACCGAAAATGAAAAACGAAAACTAATGAATAACATAGTTTGTTTAATATAATTATGGGTCTGTCCCCACCCTGCCTCCATCCCTTTCCTTGACCCCGCCGCCCCTTAAATGTTGAGGTTGGACTTGGGCTTTTAATCTTATCAACTTAACTAAATCTTGCTCACTTTTTTTTCGTAGTTAGTGATTAGAATCGAGGTCTCTCGCTTGCTCGCTCTACTGCAGCTTTCTCTTTTTCTGGCGTTGTAACTCAAATATTACATATATTACATTTTCCAATTGGAATTCCACCATCCCGCCATATATCATGATCCACATCCAATTTGTTTCCCCCTAAGTGTGTCTGAGTGTGTGTCATTCGTTGTGTTTTACTAATTAAAACAAAAAAAAAAAACACAGCAAACAAAAAACTAATTCAAATTCGTAAATAACCGCAAAAACTGTTTTCGTCTCTAACCAACAACCACAACAACAACAACAAAATGCACACGAACAACCGAAACAACAACAACAACAATTGTGCTTTCTGCCCAACTTCCCACCTTTACATATATACATATATATATATATATATACAATACAGGTATACACACGCATACATAACCCAAGCCAATGAATTCCATCGTCATCAATACAAAGAGCTGATCTACCAGCAACAACAGCAACAACAACATCACAGGGAGGATCAATTGAACTCCAGTTTTGCCATTACCGAGGATAATGCCAGTTTTTATGGATCGCGCGGAGGGTCCATCTATAATCCATACCAACCATCATATCCGCTGGCCAGTGCCCGCTCGCTAAGCAATTTGAACGGCGATGGACGCGATTCCCGATGCGGACCGTATTACGCTGGTTCCGAATGCGGTCTCGATATCAGGTGGTCAAAAAAGCAAAAAAAAAAAACAACCAAAACGAGAAAGGATCTTGTAGTATACCCTTGCAGTTATAACGAAAGTTACGATCATGTCATATAGATCAGTTCCGATTTCAAACAGACCATTTATATTGGTATATCATATTAATTTCTCTTTAACTTTTTCTAAAAATAATATAAAACACGTTCAAAGATCTATTCTATAATATATTCCTATAACTAGGGATAGTGTTAAAGTATATTCTGCAAGGGTATATATAAAAATGTTTTAAAAAAAAGAGTTTAAAAAAGATGTCCTACAAAAACTAAATCCCACTCCTTCGCTTTCTGTCGTGCTTACTCTTTCACTCCAGTGAAGCTTTGCGCTATCATCTAGGCAAAAACAAAAAGAACCAAAACACCTGTCCTTTTCACCCATCTATCTCTCCTCTCTGTCGCACTCACTCTTTTGCTGCTGCTTTGGAAAATCGTTTCTTCGCTTTTTTTTTACCTGTCTAGAACAGATGATATGTTTATATCTGTCTCTGACTAATATTTTTGGATAACTGGAAATTTGGTTTTGTAGATCTATTTAAATTTTTATCAAAGTATATAGGGTTACGAATATGGTTTAATTTACCTTTATAAACATAAAGGTTAATTCTTAATACTTCTTTTTGAAGCAGATCTTCCTATATCAGTATTTACTAAATTTTATATTGATCCCAATTAGGTCAGTTTCTTGAATTTAATCACAGATTGAAAAACAGTTTAAAACCTTAGAAAACGTTGCTTTACCTTTTTCGAAAGTAATCAATCATCGGATTTGTAATATGTAGGTTTTATCCTAAAATGAAATAGGATAAAGTATAAAGTTTAATATAAATAGGATATTTAGGATGATATAATTTTTTAGATATTCTATATTTTTATGGTAAACATGCTTGGATTTTAAAGGGTTCTTTTGAAAACTTTCTTGGCATGGTTTGGAAACTGTTAAGATCTACTTCGTTGATGGGTTCTTATTCTTGCATTCGACTATATACCCCCTTGTACCTTTTCCCCCCAAACCCGATCTCTCTGATTTCCCCGAAAATCCCCAAACCCCTTTTCGAATTTTGCATGATTCTTTTTCTTTCTTTTATATATTTTCTTTTGAAACATTTCTATAACTATTGTACTAATTCGCTTACTTTTGTGACCCACTGTAGAGCTGCTGCCGATTTGGTACCTTCGACTTATGGAGGAGTGGTTGGTGGAACCGCTGGAACGGTGACCACCACTGCGGTGGCTCGCCCGCCTCGTAGACGCACTCCCCTGCAGTTTAATCGGCCACATTTGGTGGCCTCGTATGCGATGAGTTTGCTGCTAAAGGTTAAACCCAAGTACGCCGGACGCGGACGTCTGCGCAACGATGTTGAGGTGGCACCACCACGTATCCGTGACGGTACGAGCAGTCTGCTGCGGATGTATCCGGGTCCGTTGCAGGGTCGCAAGTTGCACAAGGACAAGATCATTAGTTTCTGCAAGGAGCAGATTCGACTGGGACCCACAAAGGGTTGCACCGTGCTGTATGCCACGCAGAAAAAGCCACAGGGCAGCGTGGTCAAATATCGTGCCTCTCATGCGCTGATGTGGCACCTGCTTATACTGTTGTTGCGTCAAAATGGGGTAAGACTCCAGATTAGCCAAGATAAACATTCATCTTATCATTCCATTTAACCATTTCAGTACATTGCTGACACGGATGTGGGCGATCTATTGCTGGAGAACCAGCAGGAGTATCCCTATGATCCTACCGAATACGAAGCGGAGAACGAGCCAGATGTAGAGGCTGAGCAGAATGCCGCTGTTCCTGCGGAGAAGGCAGGAGATTCTGATTTGGATAGTGAATCTGCAGCAGTTGCTACGCCAGAGGAGACACCAGCTGTGGGTGCAGCACCTAGCTCATCCAATGGAGCAGATGCAGGAACTGTGCCGACAGCTGGTGGACAGACTCCTCTGTCGGAACAGGCGGCTACGGATAAGTTCCGCAGTTATGTTCTGCGTGGAAATGTCGAAGAAGCCCTTCAGTGGGCCACCGATAATGGCCTTTGGACACATGCCTTTTTCTTGGCGCTATACGAGGATCGCTATGCTCTCACAGATGTGGCACAGAAGTTCCTTAATCGCGCGATCAAGGCCAACGATCCACTGCAGACGCTCTATCAAATGAAAAGCTGTCACACGCCGGCGTGCGTAAGCCAGCTAAAGGATGAACAGTGGGGCGACTGGCGGTCGCATCTCTCTATTCTGGTGACGAACAAGAGTCGCCAGCCAGAGTATGACCGCAGTTCGGTAGTGGCCCTTGGCGATACGCTTTTCCAACGCGGCGATATCTATGCGGCACACTTTTGTTATTTGGTTGCCCAAGAGGAGTTCGGAAGATACGATAGCTCTGCCACAGAGCTAACTGCCTTGACCGCCAATGTGCCCAGGTGAGTTTTGGTTTTTGTAGCATTTGTTTAATCCTTAACTTACTTTTATTTTTGTTTCCAGACTTATCCTACTTGGATCCTCGCACTATAAGCATTTCAATGAGTTTGCCAGCAACGAGGCCATCATCATGACAGAGATCTACGAGTATGCTCGGTCGCTGTTCGATCCTAAGTTCAGCATTGCCCATTTCCAGCACTACAAGTTCCTGCTGGCCACAAGGATTCTCGATTATGGCCAGCACTTCCGCTGTACCAACTACTTGGAGCAAATCGCTAGGCATATTGAACTGAAGCCAGAGAGCTACGACAGCGATTTTATTCAGCGGGTAAAGCTATTTTTTTCTTTACAATCCTATGATTGTTTCATTTAAAGTTTCATTTTATGTTTTTAGGTCTGCGGTTTGGCCGAACGCCTGCGCTATCATGATCCCATTCTTATCAATCGTGTCTCCTTTGCGAGCCCTCCTAATGCTACCAACAAGGATAGTGCTGCTCCTGAGGAAAAAGCCTGGCTGCGTCAATTGCGATCTCTAGCCGACGTGGTGAGTTGGACATTACACAACCAGCCTTGTAAAGTAACTAATCCGATAATCATTCCTTGCAGCAGCCACAGCAGGAGCAATTGCAACATCTGCAGCAGGAAAATCAATTCCAGCAGGAACAAAACGACATCAATCAACAGTTTGCCGAGGTCAATAAGCAATTTAGAGAGCTAAACATGCAATACGATGGTGGCAATCTGGAGACCACGCTACAGCAGCAATTGCCTCCGGTGGATCAACAGCAGCCGCCGCTTCAGCAGCAAGTTGTGCCAGAAACGCACCAACAGCCACCACAACAATACTATGAGCCACCACCTCAAGTGCCAGCTGAAACGGATCCCTATGGACAGGGGCAACAATCTTACTATGATCCCAATGCCGGCCAGCATCAATACGATCCCAATGCCAGTCAGCAACAATATGATCCAAATGCGGCGCTCCATCAATACGATCAACAACCTCAGCAACTGACACCCAGTTATGGCCAAATAGAGCCTGCAACTGAGGCTTATCAGTCGGGACAAGCAACAGATCCAGCTAGTGTTCCTCCTGGTTATGGTTACGACTATTGGTCGGGCACACAGCAGCCGCCTTATGGCGATGAGGTAGGTTCAGCAGCCTTCAGAAGTTTCCAAAACCCTCTGTATTCCCATTCGATGGAAATGATTTGTAATCATTCAAACTAGTAATTTAGGATTGTATATATCGAGATTATCTTATAAGAGTTTTGTTTTCTAAGTTTACTATAAGATTTAAAGACAGATTTCTCAAATCTGTCGAGATTTTATTATTATTTTTATAAATGTTTTTCCTTATTGGTATACAGAGGGTATTTTTGTTGCTTTTGTTAAACTTTTTAGTTTATTTTAAGTTGATCAATGTTTGTAAAGAGTGCAGAGTCCCCTTTATGATTTAGTTTTGTATTTTCTGTAATTCTGTTTATGCTTTAAGTTTTGACCTGTCTTAAACTTGTGTGTTATAGCCATAGAAAGTAGGACTCGCCAAAATGCTAACAAGTTTCTAATCACATTGCACACACACAACATCGAAAAAATTAAAACATGCCTCTATCCTAAATGGAATGCAGCCAAATGAGAATCAAGCTGCTGCCCTAAAGGATGATGAGGATGATGAGGAGCACCGCATATTGCAGCAGGCACAGCAGCAAAAGTTCCAACAGGCCAAACAGCAACAACAGGAGCTACATAATCGCAGCAATGGTGCCGCCAACAGCAACAATCGTTTCAAATCGAATGCCTTGAAGCAGGAAAAGAGCAGCAGCAGCAATTCATTGCGAAAAAGACAAGACGCAACGAGAACAGCAACAATAGCAGCGGCAGCAGCAGCAATTGCCCAGATAACACCAACAAAAGCTGCAGTGGCAACAACAGGAGGAGTAGCAACAGCAGCAGGAACGACGACATCGACAAAGGCATTCAATTTGAATGATGTAAGTAGCTTTTCCAACACAAATAAACGACATCAAGCTACCAGCAACAGCAGCAACAATCGCATCAGCAACAAAACAGCAGCATCAGTAGCAGCAACATCTACATCAACAGCAACAGTAGCAACCGTAGCTGCTCATTCTAAGCAATTACTAAGTTGTAGAAAGTCTAACAGCCAAAACAGCTCTTACTTAGCTACGCCAAAAACGCTAACAACGCCCACACGTTTTATTGCCGCCAAAGCAGCTACAGTTACAGCAAAGCCCACCACAGCGCACACCACATCCACGACAACAACTTCTATAGGTACCAGAGGATCATCCACAAAGCGGGTTAACTTTAATCTTCCAACGACCATTGCGGAATCAGAGCAAGAATTTGAAAATGAACTGGAGTTTGATGAAGACGAGGATGAGCAGGTGAACACTTTGGCTTTGGCACAAGCTAAACCAAACCACGTACATCTATCGCGAAAACCGCACATTGTCTTTAATGGCACTTATCCCATTGATATGCCCCTGACCCAAGGGCAAAGTCAACTCAAAAGCAACTCATATGACCCGGAAGCTAATGCAGATATTGGAGACTTACAGCGTTATAGGAACTACATGCTCCATGACTATGTAATAGATGAAGATGCCGAGGGTGAGGAACAGGCTGAAGAAGAAGGCGAGGATGATGAGTATGCGGATGAGGATCTATTCCCGTACGCCGATGACGATGAAAGCTTTGATGATGGCGATTACTATACCCATGAACTGCTTAACAAGTATGGGATAATATCAACCAAAGAGTCAGGAAGGGCTGAAAGAACACCGGGTAACGTGGAGGCTGCCACATCTGTTGCCCAGCCCCAACACGTTTGGTCTATGGAGGAATTGATAGCCAATCCGGCCATACCACTTAACTACAAGAAAATGTGCACCGAAGTGGAGCATAGCCTCAGTCGATTCGAGAACTATTTGGACAGCAAAAAGGACCAACAGATGCATCCAGGAGCAGGCCCAGTGCGCACATTTGACATCGATGCACCCACTCGACGAGGCCATAGGAGCAGCACAGCCACAAATGCTGGTCTAACTCTTAGATCTAAGAAAAAATTGTAAAGACAGTCACAAGAAAAAATGCAGTTGTAGTACCCAGAAAAAGATCAGTATTCATAAATCGAAAGGGTTAGGTAGAAAGAAAAGGAGGAGTAAGTGCATCGCTGCCTTTCTGTACCTGGATCTTGTCTTAACTGTTAAATCTATAACTAGTTATAATGTCTCTTAAGCAATCTGTTAACACTAAGCCTTATATGATAATTGTGAGCAAGAGAGGTTTTTGACTGCGCCAGTTAATTTGCCATGCGTTTTCGTTGTTCATTCGATTCGATTTAACTAATCTAATAACTACTATGTTACTTACTAACCAACCTAAACACTCTACCTAAGAACTATGACTTTAGACTTAACTGATTGCTTCTCGCAGTAGACTAATCCAATGCCATTTCTTAACTCCAACTCCGATTTTCGCAATCCGAACCGATCAGCTGCAACAGCAGGCGCGCCCAGCGATTTCCATGCCCAAGTCCAAGAGCTATGGTGATGAAGACGATGGCGGTGCCGGTGGTGCAACGACACATCCTGGCCAAAAACCCTCTGCTGGAGGCTCTTCTGAAGCTGCCGGTAAACAGCAGACATCGGGCAAACAGTCCAATTCTGGCGGCGATCTTGGGTGAGTCTTAAATACTATAATCGATGGTGGTAAAGAGTCCGATTTATAGACTATTTAAATAATGTTTTTTTCTGCCTTTTTTTCATAGTGCACCTGGCAATCAGAATTCCGGCTGGTTTGGCGGAATCTGGAACAAGCTGTCGCTTAAGCCGAAGAATCAAATGATCCTGCCGGACGACAAGAATCCGACTATCGTGTGGGATAAGGAACGCAAATGCTGGACAAACACCGAGGGCAATGGCGACGAGGCGGAGAGCTTTAAACCGCCACCCAAAATGAGCGATCTGGGTATGGGCATGCCATCTGCAGGACCACCAGCGGCAGCAGCAGGAGCTCCTGGACTGGGAATGGGCTTGGGTGCAGCGTTACCGCCCATGGCCACCAATCCGTTGGGCACCCATCAACCTGCACCGTTGATGGATCAGCAACCTTCGTCTCAGCCGCAATTGTATGGAAGTCCCATTGACTATACGGCTGCTCCGGCACCCGAGATGATACCAACGGTTCCATCGCCGGCACCACTACCTGTCCCATCACCTGCACCGGTGGCAGCAGCGGCGGCTGCCAATCCTGCGGCCGCTCCCGGTGGGCCACAGCCCAAGCTGCAGTCGAACATGTTTAAGATGCAGCGCAACCGAAGTAAGTCCGGTTATTATTGGTAGCTTCATTCATTACTGACCCATATTTTTCCTTTCTACAGCGTTGAAGAACTCCTACGTGGATGTGTTCAATCCCTCGGGTGCGCCAATGTCGGCAGCGCCAGAGAATGTGCTGGCTCCCATTATGGCGCCGGCTGCGGTTCCCCAGGGCGGTTACTTTGTCCCCGGAGCAGCGCCTACGCACCAGCAGTAAGGTGATCCTGATGCGGGGAATAGAAAGAGCAGAAGCCTTGGGACCTGGAGTAAGAGGTTTACACGAATGGAGGAGGAGGATGTTGTGATTAAAAGGGCTGCCACAAATGCCAACGAGATGTGAGTTGAGACAGAAGATAGAGGATGATGCCTGATTGATGGGGTTATTCTTTTATTGCAGCAGCACTTCGAAGCTACGTAAAAAGAAAATACAAGAAAACCTTTTTGAAACCGGTGACCGTTAACACACACACACACACACACCCAGTCATGCATAAAATATACACACACATTCAAACGAAAAAAGTCAACTTTCCAGCAGGGGAAAAGTTGACCCAACGATTTTTTTCTAAGATCCTATAGTTCGTTAACTTCTGTCTGTCTGTCCTATCTTCGTGTGTGTTGGTCTACTAAATTAACTCACCCAATTAAAAAATTAAACACATAATTTTAATAAATTTGTGCGCATGTGAGTGTGTGTGCGTGTGTGTTTGTAAGTGCGATCGATGTCTTAACGTTTAGTGAATGATTAATTGAGGAAACGATGAAGAAAGCGATTTATGTACGACTAGCGAATTATATATGTAAATTTTCTCTATGTAAACTATACGATCCCCCTCCCCAAATCCCATACCCTCTATTATTCATATATACACATGCCCCTCCACGTCCCCACGCCCACTTCTCTACCGATTTCTGTTTATATACATGTTTCTTTTGTATGTTGCATAGTTTTTATGATTATTTTTTGTTTAGCTGTATGAATATGTATTCGAAGGAGGTCAGACATTAATTCGGAATTCACATTGATTGATGCTGTATTGCTGTATTTTCCACATCTAAATGCTGTATAACTAAAACTATCTATCTATCTATAACTACAAAATTGATATTGGATTAATAAGCGATTAAGAACTGAAATGAATTGTTCTCCCTGATTCTTTCTTTCTCGATGTATTCTTCTATCTGTGTCTCTTTCTTACGATTGGTGTGAAATATGCAAATGATTCCAATTATATTTATAATTATAAATGTATCTTTAGAGCAATTAAAATGGTTTTTCTGTTTTTTTTATATATCTATTTGTTTAAATTAAAAAATGCATTTTGAAAATGTTTATTTGTTAGAACTTGTTTGTTTATGCTTTAATTTTTAATTTAAATAATATATAAAAATAATAAAATAACTGGTGCAGGCAAAAAATAAATAAGCAAAAACGAAAGCAAAGAATATAGAACGAATGAAGGTATGAATAATGAAATTATATAGGAAGGAATATACTGGCACACATATGTATTATGTACAAAATGCTAAATGCTAATTGGTATATCAAAATTAAAACTAGAAATCCTCCAGATATAGAGACAAACTGCTGTGTATTTGACCACAAACTCTGTACTCAAAATGTGTACACAAATTACGATTAACCCAAGGCTTTGTAACTTGATTTTTCAACCTTCTTTATATATAAATATATATATATATATACAAATATTATAATGATCATGATTGATTGGTAATATGATGGAACTAGATTGAAACGAAGTGTGGTATGAATTCTTAATGTTAAATTAGCCTAAAATACAAATGAAATCAAATGCATACGAGAAAAAACATTTATGTAAAAATATATGTATAAGCTAGTTGTTTTATTTACTTAAGTATTAATGGTTACGAATGGCATTACGACCTTTCAGGATATTTGTCTCGATTTTATAATGTTGATTATTAATGGGTTATTTTGGTTCCTTTGGGAGCATTTTCTATGCCTTCTTCCAGGGATGCCCTGCGTTTGATCCTACTGCTCCAGGTGTTCTTTAAAAAGTGCCTCAAATTCTTCATCGTCTTCAGCTTCACTCAGATCTTCACCAGCAAAGCCTGCAGCCAGATCATGGTAGACATCATGAGGCTCATCGGATTCTTCATCAGTTGTGCTTTTTTTTGAAGATGGTCTTGGTTTCTTTACAGGTAGCTCTTCCTCCTCCTCGAGTTCTTCACCTTAAAGTTTTGTTGAAATTTATAATTCACATAACTTTAATGACAAGCATGATTTGAGACTTACTGCTGTCGATGGCTTCATGTCCTCCTGGTGGCTTCGATTCATAGGTAACGAAAATGGTTGGAAACTCCACAATGGTCTTGCCGACTAGATTGTCGCCCAGCTTTTTATCTGCCTCCAATGGATAACATCTTGTGGAGCTGCGCCGGACGCCCTCGGCTCTTAGCCAAAAATACAATTGCCCAATGCCAGCAGTTTGGTGGTTCGCCAGCACTTTGCGATTATCCCGGGCCGTCTCCTCCTTCAGATCAACATACTTGAGAATTAGATCGGACAGCGTAACCTCCTCATCACATCGATCGTCCACAAATCGCACCACATCCTTAGAATGGTTCATCTCGATGGGAATGTTTGCAAATAGCCATTCTACGCGCCAATAGAACCTCCCCAACTTCCAGTTTAGATATGTGGTGTTCTCTTTGTGCCGGCTAAAATTTGCCAATTGTAATCGGAGATCAATATTACGCCTCTTGGCCGCTGTCCGCATCCGATGCTGAGCCACAGGAAGATTTCTTTGATCGTGGGTGAATCGTTTACACTGATCGGTTTTCCGATTTTCTGCATAGCGGGTGCATTCCTCCAAAAAGCAATAGTCACTCATAAATTCCCTCGATGTCATCTCGCTGAGGGGCACGAACTTGGTCCGATCGCGCTGGCCATCGCAGTTAAGCTCCTTCTTGTGGATCTGGACGCATGGCAGGCTGCACGTTTTCACCTCGCATTTGGGACACGCATAACGCGCCTCCTTGGCAGCACATACCTCGCATATTCCCAGGCGCATCGTACTTAAGAATATCGTTGGTTATATATCGTACAATACTTAAAATTTTGTAAATACCTAGTCTCAATGCTGGTTTCCGCGGACATTGTCTTTTTGTTTAAATTCCAACTGAATCCGCGTGTTGCTATTGTTTACATTCGAAAGTGCTGAGCAACTGTTCTTTGCCTAAGGCTAGCTAAAAACCAGCTATGGAAGATACATATATAGCTAGAAAAAAGGGTAGCTATTCTTAAACAGATATAAAAAAAATTTAGAGGAAAGCTTAAAAATTTATATATTTCAAGATGGATTATATTGAGAAACATAGATATATGTATATATTTTGTGTGATAAAACACCATGTCGCGGCAAAAAACAAAACGCTTAAAGCTTGGCCCGCATGCCAACACTGCTGCTAAATCAGCTGTTCGTCGTCCACATGCTATTTTGTGCGTCGTGTTATCGTGTTTTTTTTTGATTTTGCGATTACGTTGATTTTAGTTTCATTGCAAAACAAATTGTGAAAGCTCTTGTTAATCGCAGCAATGAAAAAAAGTGATAATCTAGAGTAAAAACATATCGAATTGAGTGTAAAGTGGCTTGAAATTCAATGAAAATCAAGTTTGTTTATTGGAATTACTGGTAATGTTTATTTGGACTGCAATAGTGTTAGTGTGTTGTGTTCTTAGCACGTGTGTGTGCGATATTTTTGTTATCGAACTTGGATATCCAGCTATGGCAATCGTTATCCGTTATCTGGCGCAATATTTAAATATACGTGGCCATTAACAAAGATTTATTAACTTATTACCATTTTTGCTGTCCTGATATTAAATCTTATCGGTCAATTTGGGATTGTCTAGAATTTACAAGCCACGCACACGCGTTTTTCAACATATCTCAGATTTCTTGCTCTCATTTTCACTCTGTTTCCATGCTTTAATTGGTCTTGTTTATTTACCAGTTTTTTCTCGTTTCTATTATATTTGTTATTAGATACCATCGGTAGCACCTGTGATTGCTGCTGTGAGAGAGGCTTGGCCGGAGAGCCAATCGCCGGACGTTTGCGGTAACCGTTCCGGCTCTATAAATATGGCTGCTCGTCAGTTGGGTCGTTTAGTCCATTTTGTTCGCAAGCCCCGATCGCTAGCCGTTGACCTTTTGTACAGTACAGTAAACTCTCTTAGTACATTCCCCACTTACAGTACACTGACTAACCTCAGTACAGTAAACACCCAACGGATGGCGGATCATTTGGCGGTATCATGTTCAGGATTGGGTGTTAGCCTAGCCGAACGCGTCTTAAATCCCCGATTACAGGGTATTAATGGAAATCATAGTACCAATAATGGTTGCAACAACAGAAATAACAATAACAAAAACAACAATACAGAAAATGACGCCTTTGAGGTAAATTCAATGAAATACATATAATTAGCACTTATATATAAAAAGATAATACATCAATATAGGTCAGATATTAGCACATAACATTGATATACTGAATATTGATGATATCGTTTTACACTTTATCAAACTGATAAGTGTAGCTTTCATAGCATTATGATGTTAGACTTATCAGGTTTTCTAAAATTTGTTGATATTTTAAGACATTAAACGGTTCATATTTTTGTCAATTCATTGACAAAATAATAATTACCCAGTAATAAATAATACTCTATACTACATAACAATAAAAACAAATAACAAAAACATTAAGTTTAGTAGAAGAAAAACTTAGTAAATTGAAGAGGAATACCCAGTCTGCAAATCTGAAAACTAATAGCATACTTTCTGGCAATATTTTGTGCAAATAGTAAAGAAGCTATCTAAAACTCACTAATAATATTGACAATATTTATCTGATTGCTATAAAAATAGATATGTGCTTGAAATGTGATTAAAATACCAATGTCTATATGCAAAGCTGCGGCTGCAAAGTAAACATTTCAAAAGCTGACAGGCAATTATATTGTTAAAATTTTTTAAGTTATAAATAATGACAACTTTTTCTTTATATTTTTTTCAGGAGGCTATCAGGAAGTTAAACTCTTTGCAGTCGAACGATGCTGCTATTAAACATTCAATGAGTAATAAACGTGTGGATACAAAGGCGGATACCGTTAAATATCTGGAGCGGAGCGGTCTGTCGCTTGAAACCGTCGAGCGGCTGTCCTTCATTCATGTCGCCGGTACCAAGGGCAAGGTTAGCTATATCAAGTTCTTTAACCTGTTTTCCGCCTTCAGTTTTTCTTTCTGTTTTGCTTTGAAGTTTTCTTCATACTCTAGTTGTTATCCAACATCAGCTGGTTTATAATTAGGCTAATCAACTTTGTTCACCTCTCACTCTCTTCTAGTCAGAGAGCTCATTCTCTCTCTGCCGCTTGTCGAGACCGCCAATCGCTCAATTGCTGATAAGATTTATTTAGCTTTCAATTTGATATTTATGTATTTTTGATGGATTTGTTTTGGCTTTTGATACCCTTTATTGGTTCATCAATCGGTTGTATAAAATATGTAATATAAATTACGGTATTATAAGTAACATCATCTTTTTTTTGGGAAAATTTATCAAAATCTAACTTTTTTGACCTTGATTGCAAATTTGTTAAGAATTAGAAAACAAGCTCAACGAGGTATTACATTCCAAATTTGGGCCATTATTGGCTTAGTTAAAGCAAAAGTACTGTCAGTTGAGGGGAAAATCGGGGAATCCCAAAAATCGGATTTTTGATAAGGGGTACCATCATTAAAATTTAAAAAAAATGGCCCAAAATTTTACATTTTAAACTGTGAATGCAGTTTTGTTGTAATTTTAGTTACAATTCCAGCGATGTATGACATTTCATATTTGGTCCACTATTGGCTTAGTTATGAGAAGAATACTGTCACTTTGAGGGAAAAATTTCGTTTAAAGAGTATCACCTTGTCGAAACGTTACTATCTGTTGTTTTTTGACTAATTTCATTTGTTCATAAAATGAGCTATGAGCTCTCTGCTTTTTATTGGCACGTCGAGGGACACGTTCATAGATAACTAATATAATCAGATAAAAACGGTTTCCAAGTGGATTAAAATTTTGATAATTTTCCACTTCACTCTTGAAATGGAAATTTTCGGCTGGCTTTTATATACATAGTTAATATTTTTAATATAAGAAAATATATAGTTTATATATATAAATCTTTCAAGCAATTTTAAGATATGAATTCTATGAAAGTTCAATGAAAACAACTTTTATTAATAACCATTAGTTAATAAATATTTTATCTGATATTTTTGCATCTTCCTTAGGGATCCACTTGCGCCTTGACCGAATCCCTGCTGCGTCATCAAGGCGTCCGTACAGGATTCTTTAGTTCCCCGCACATATTGTCCACTAACGAACGGATCCGGATCGATGGCCAACTGCTGGCCAAGGAAAAGTTTACGGAACAGTTTTGGAAGGTCTATAATCGACTGTGGGATCAGCGGGAACACGAACACGACATGCCCGCCTATTTCAAGTTCCTAACTATCCTTGGATTTCATGTTTTCGTGGCAGAAAACGTAGATGTAGTCGTTTTGGAGGTGGGAATCGGTGGTGAACACGATAGTACAAATATTGTCAGAAATGTTCGGACTGTGGGCATCACATCGCTGGGATTGGAGCACACAGAGCTATTGGGTCGAACACTTCCAGAAATTGCCTGGCAAAAGGCGGGTATCATAAAGCCGGGATCGCATGTCTTTACGCATGTCACACAGCCGGAATGCCTGCAGGTGATCCGTCAGCGGACGCAGGAGAACTCAGCCATACTTTACGAAGTACCACCCACAGAGGATTACTTTCGAGCTGAGGCATATGAATCGATTCGGGATAATTTCAGTCATATGATTCGTCTGAATGGTTCACTTGCGATCCAGTTGGCCGGTGATTGGTTGTCGCAGGCGAGGAAACCTTTGCAAAAGGATCACATCCCAAATGAGGTTAAAATGGATGCAGAACTGCTGCGTGGCTTGATCAGCACCCATTGGCCAGGTCGATGTCAGCTGGTCGAATGGCACGGATTGCGACTCCATCTGGACGGAGCACACACACTGGAAAGCATGGCTGTGTGCGCGGATTGGTTTGGAAAGAGCATTAAAAATAGGTGAGTTAAGGATCAGGAATATTAAGCTAAATCCAATTGATTTGATTGATTTCTTCTTTCAGTGTCAATCCCAAAATCTTAATTTTCAATCGGACTGGAGAATCCGGTTTTGAGCCTCTGCTGGAGCTACTAAATCGTACCTGTGCCTTCGATATGGTTTGCTTTGTGCCCAATTTGGCCACCTCCACGCCAAATGCTCCCAGCCAAGTGATGGTTCGTTTTAGTCCCGAAATGCAATTAAAACGGGCTAAGATCATAGCCACAGAATGGTGTAGAATTTGTGAAAAGAACAAGCAAAAGGATGAGGGTCAGGTGTATGACACACTGATCGATGCTTTTACCGCCATCAGGCGAAGATTTCCTCAATCGTTGGATAACGGTAGAAAACTTGATGTCCTTGTTACCGGTTCAATACATTTATTGGGTGCAGCCATAAGTGCTCTAGATCTAATTGATGAATCCCAGAGTAGAATATAGCATTCCTATTAAAATTGTTAGATTTAGATTTAGATTTAGTTACGAACTACAGTCCTACAGTCCTGCAATCTAGAGGCAAACAACCTTAGATATACTGACTTTAAAATCTTTTAAAAATAGATAACTTTAAAAATGTTTTTAGTCTTCTCTGTAATCAAACAGAATTAGTAATTACATTGAAATTGATAACTATAACTTCAACATATTAAGAAAATATGTTTAAAATTGAAATATTCTAGTAAATTGCTGTCTAGTTTATGCTTTTTAGACAGCGATTTTTAAACAAGACTTGCCGACGGAACGCGTAAAAATGATTTCGTGTCCTTTTAACCTTTTACCTGGCACTCCGGTGCGATTGCGAGCTCGTAACTCCCGCGACTGCCAGAGATTTCAACGACGACATCAGACTGGGCTAGCAGTAACGATAACGCTCTAAGGGTTGCGTTTCTTCGCCAGAGCATTAGGGGTAGTTAACCAAAATGATAACCAATGGCAAGGCGGCAACCCTGTACTAAAGAAGCGAGACAACTGGCTTATGGTAGCCTGCTTTCTACACGGCTAACAGTAAACAAAATGGCTAACGGGACAACGGAAGTCGGTGAGTAAGCAAGATGGCATGATGCTGTGTGGCTAAAGCAACTGATTAAATAACGGTTAAATGGCAGCGGCCATTGCGAAAGTTTCCTTTTTGTAGCTATATGTTTTTTTTCATTTATTTTTTTTTTTTAGAGATTTCCTCTGCTGACGCTGGCGTCGACGTGGGCGCTAAACTGTCCCGTTTACAGCAACAAATCCGCGTAATTCACTTGCCTTGTGTATGTGTTTGTTTGTATATGTGTGTGTGTGTGTGCGTGTGAGGGGGTGAATCCTGGCGATGTTCGCTAAAAGGATTAATAAACGTTCGACGTTTCGCATTTCAGTTGTTCATTTGACTCGGCGCTTAGCGGTTCAGTTACAGTTGCCGTTACTTTCTGTCTGTCTGTGTGTATGTGTGTTCGTCCTGAAAAATTTGATTACGCGTAGAACAGATCCTGGATTCGAAGGATAATCACTAAATTTACATATGTACCACTGCCGACGGCTAAATGCATAGGGATAAAAAAAAGGATAATCATTTAAAAACTTAAAAGAAAAACAAAACAGATCTTTAAAAGAATACCGAAATTATAGATTTTTGTTAATGTTAATTCTCAGTTTCAAGTGCAAAAATGTTAAAAATTGACCATTTACATCAAAGCCTGGTCTAAAATCATCTGCAAATCACATTTAGGGATATTTTTACTACAAGGACTGCAGATCTCTATTAAGATGCAGAGTTCGAAATCATTTTTAATACGTGATCTCCTTGGGGATTTGATCAATCGACGGCAAACAGATTCGGGTGAGAATGCATCAAATTATCGCTAAAAATCAAAATGAAATTTAAATTGAAATTTATTAGAAGTTTAAAAGGCGAAATCAAATGATTTAAATCTTAAATGATTAGTGAGTTGTTAAATCGTTGAATTATAAAGATAAAACACTTATTTATTACATTCTACACTAAAAATAAAACAAAAGTAAATGATATTTATTATATATATACATGAAATTAAATCATATATATTAAAAAACTTGACAAAATCTATAAATTAGGTTTAAAAAACAGGATTTTATTCCCTAGTCTTGCCATCAAATATAACCCAACATATCTTTTACATATATTAAACGTCTTTGTTGGCCAATTAGCGTGCCCTTTGTTCCTTTTTCCCATCCTTTGATGTTTTGTTGTTGGGTTTTTTTGTGGGGGAGGAGTGGTGAAGGGGTGGATGGATGGGTTTCAGTTAAAACCGCTGACAAATTGCCTTGCTCATTGTCGACTTTTGGCGCCCCCAATTCTGTCATCTCTTTTTTGCCAGCCTGTGGCATTTAAATCTCACACTTCGCTCAATTATCACAAAAACAAAAACTTTTAGCGGAGTAAGGGAGATGGAAGTCAGAGGGAGTGAGATGTGGATACGAGGCAAGAGGAAGAGGGACTATATATATTGTATGAACAACAAAAACCAATGCTTGGGGCAGTAGTTTAATTGTGCACTGCTTGCTGGCAACGAAAGATAAGCAGTGTACCTTACTGAAAGATTAACCCTAGAAAATCATATTAGTTTAAGTTTGGTCTTAGAAGAAAAAGGCAGATTTTTCTTTTGGAATTTTCACCATTTCAAAGATTAAATTAATACAAATTAGTACCCTTTTTTTCTCCAAGTGTGGCCAGCAGTTAATATTATTTTTGTTGCTTTTGACACTGCTTTATTCGTAACCTGCGCTCGAGCAATTTGTCACGTACGAACACTTTAATTGTTTTTAGCCAGGGGAGCAGAAACCGAAAGGGAAAATCCCACATGGTGGATGGAAATGGAAATGCGACTGAAAACTTAGCCATGACAAATGTTTTCGCATCCTTGCACAAGTACACTGAAAATTCCTTTCATAATATCCTTGATTATTGCATAAATTGCCTTTGTCATGGTATAATATAAATATTTAGAAAATATCTTATACTAGAACAGATTTTAACTGACTTAAAAAGTATAATAATCTTATAACAGAAAATGCAATATTTACAGATTGATTTTCACAGTGCACCGCCTCAGGTGCCCGCTTACTTATGCTTTTTTTTTTTTTTTGGTTTGAGCCACTGCATGGGCCATGATGTGTTATCTTCTAATTAGGCATGACATTAAATAAAGTTTAGCTCAACAATTACAACTATTTAGATGCTAATTGCTGGCAGTTAGAAGGAGAAAGTGAAACTTTTACTTCAAGTGTGTGTTTGCTTTCGATTTTTCCTTGAACTTTTGTAGAAATAATTAAATGCAGACATGGTTAAATATGTTTTAATGTTTAAAAATGTTAAATTTATTGTTTTATTTTGAAGTGAAGATTGTTTAGGACTGACATCCGTAATTCTTGAACAAGTCTAAATTGCCGGCACATGCGAGCACATTTCTCCCACTTTCTCCCCAGATTTCTCCTTTCCATTTGGTCTATCTCCTTCATTTTTTTTGTTATATACATATGTATGTCTCACAGTTCAAGTGCCTATTAAATGGCAATTGTGCCGCAAATTGATACGACGTGACTTTTCGAGGAAAAAGAAAGAACTCACTCGAGACGCTCCCCAGGATATCCACACACACACACACACACGAATAATTGAATATCCCATCATATGAATAATATCCAACATCTACCCTTCCGTCCTGTCTGCACAATTCGATATAAATAGAATCAGAAGTCGAAACCCATTTGGGGTTAAAATACACAAATATGTAAAAATAATTTCCGCCCGTTCAGTTGGCACTCGAAAAGTGGGCGGAAAAGGAATCCTCGCTGAGCGGACACACGTGAGCGCCTGCGGCGAACGCTCAGGTTCGCAGAATCGAAGAAGATGTTCTTTCAAAACTCGAATGCTAAGTAAACGCCACTGGGAAAAATCATATATTTATATGTGAAAAGTGCAAAGTAGAGCAGACCATGTACATAAATTCCAATAGGAAAAAAAAAAAACAATTCAATGCCCGACGACACGTGAATTTAATCAGGCAGCCCGCAGCGTCCGATTTTGACTCAGAGTCCGATTTGGATTTTCGTTTGGAAGGATGAGAGAGGTCCTGAAATAAAAATATGTGCGGCGGATATAAATAACACGTTGATTGCTGCAAATTGCAACTCATCGGATATCTCACCACCCTATCATCCTAATGGACCAACGCCCACTTGACTCACACTCATATCCGGATTCGATTTGATCCGTTGATGCGTTGTCTATTGTCGGATGTGGTGCGGTAATGAGTTTCCCGGTGCGCTTCTCAACCGGAAGTGGCTGCACGCGCTGAAAAAGATGAAGAAGCAGAAGAACAGTAAAGCATTAACGCCACGCTGCGCCCAAAAGCAGGCAACAGTATCTTACTGGCAGTATCTTCATTTCGCTGCCCACTTCAAATTAACTCTCTTCCTTCATTTAAATTTCGTGAAGTGGTCAGTCAATGGGTTTTGAATTCTTTTAAAAACTTATTTTTACAAATGTATTTTTCATTTCAAGGACCTGTCCGTTTTTCTATTGTTTTAAAATTGGTAAAAGAGTCGAGAATCATACTCTTAAAATATATATCCCATCTAAAAATAAAAATAGCTTTATACATAAGTTTCCCAAATCAAGTTTTAATCGAATATTTAATTTCAGAACTAGAGTTATCCAACGACGACTCCGATATAGACATTGAAGATCGCTCCACACCAGACTCAACGGCACCGGGTTGCCAGCAGGATCTTCTGCTATCCCATCATCATCGCAGATTCACCCACCACGACGACTCTAGTGTTGAGTCCTGCTTATCGGCCACCCGTGGACCAGGATCCGGATCTGGATCGGCAGGAGGTAGCGGTGGTGGTGGAGTTCCCAGTGGCCTGAGCGCAGCTGCCGCGGCGGCCGGAGTGGCCGCTGGCCTTTTGGCAGCAGCGGCCAGTGGTGCCAGCGGCGATCGAGATCCAAATGGAGGCAGTGGTCCCGGATCGGGCGGTGGGGGAAGTGGCGGCTATGCGGAGCACAAGCTGCAGCTGAGTAAAAGTGGCCGGAAGCCGAGACGTCGCCGAACAGCCTTCACACACGCCCAGCTTGCGTATTTGGAGCGAAAGTTCCGCTGCCAGAAGTACCTGAGCGTTGCCGATCGCAGTGATGTGGCTGAAACGCTCAATTTGTCCGAGACGCAGGTGAAAACCTGGTATCAGAACCGGAGGTGAGTGTTTATATTTTACTTTGATTTTGTTTTCCTTTTTCCATCAATCCTTTAATCCCTTTTTCGATCGTAACAATGTGGCAATTCTAAATAATCGATCATTTTACTTGTTTTTTTTTTCTATCGAAGGACCAAATGGAAGCGACAGAATCAACTGCGTCTGGAGCAGCTACGTCATCAGGCGACCATGGAAAAAGACTTTGTCGTGCAGGATGGCGGCGGTGCAGGCGGACTGGGCTGTTGTCCTAGCGGCCTGAGCAGTTCTTTTAGTGCCGCTGCTGCTGCTGCAGCGGCTGCCAGCAATCCGTGCAATTTTCTCACATCCGCCGCAGCGGCAGCCATTTTCCGAAACGTTGGATACGTCCATGGATGTCCAATGTAGGAGTCATGCCTATCAAGAAGAAACCACAACACCACCTTCCAATCCTCCAATACTCCCAGTTGCCTATGTACATAATGCGTATAAAGATAACAGTTTCTGTGCAATAACCGATCGGGATGAATTATTGAAATGACAGCGATGTGCTCATATTTACCAAGCATTACCCGATATTATTATTATACGTACTAAAAAGATATAATCATAAACTAAGCTTAGTCGAATTAACTGTAAAATACAACAACCAAACGATTTTTTTTCTTCGCACTCTATGAACGTTTTTTTTTGGCCAGAATAAACATTTAAATGCACTTCCTAAGAAGTTTTTACTTGGGAGTTGAAAAAATTCATCTATTACTTGATAAATATGCCGATCTTTTGGTAAGGCATTCAGATCTTAAACTTCATTTTAAATATTTAATTTATTACTAACGGAATTCATATCCTTTTTTATTTCTTAAAGTAATTTCTTTATTTCTGGCTTTTTTTAATATATCATTTTGATATTCTCTTAATTTAAAAATCGATAACTAGCGATCACAAACGATTAAGACATTGTTTACTTGACTTTATTTAAATTGGTATTTGAGAACAATGGGCGCACAAAGGACGAACATAACGCAACGTAACGGTTAAATGCCGCTCGCCCATCTGAAAATCTGCAATCGGTGAGCTGTGAGTCATGCTTGAAAATCAACTTGAGCGAATCGCACAAAACGTTATCAATTTGTCGCTATATAGCAAATAACCCGCGACATATGCCCCCCACCCAACGGCAAGATATTCCGTCTATCTAACTGTATATAGAGAGCCCCACACTCTATCATACGTATACATATATATATTATTCGTTTGGTGGCGCCAAAACGTGGGGAGCAAGCGAGAGGGATAGTGGAGAAAGAGGAATGAGAGAGCTGGGATAAAGCAGCCAACTGGAAAACAAGCAACAACTCTGCCTGCAATTATAACGGGCCAACGGAGCGCAGAGCGCGCATGAGCGGGGGCGTGCGCCAGAAAAGGACGGCCACAGTTCGTCCAGGCAACAGAGGATGCGACTGAGGATGCGGCAGCAGTGTCATATACAGTCAGTATTCTCTAACATAAACTGATAGCAAAATTTAGCAATAATCTTTAATGTTTGGTATAAGTCTTGTTTTAGGTACTTTGTCATCTCAGTGTTTATGGGTAATTATAATATTAAATAATATTAATATTATATATGCTCACTGTGTTGACAGCATGACATGACATTATGCTTCAGTATCCACTAAGTTCTCATCACAGAGGATCATCTGTAGTTACAGTTATATTTTCATGCCCATTTAGCTCGCTACACAAAAAGGAGGAGAAATGTTTAGCAACAAATTGAATCTGCGGTGAGTGAGTTAACGAGCGAGAGAGAGGTCTAGAGGGATATACTATGCCCCACAACCAAGCCCATGGGTTGGTTATAAAATGTGATATAGGGGCAGTGGCAGACAGACGGGAGGGGCGGATATCTTTGGTGGGCCGAGTAGTTTTTCGAGTGGTGCAGAGCGGTACAGAACGCTAATTAAAAAGATACTTGAAGGGAGCCACCGGAAACACAAGGAAAAGCCAAAGAAGAGGGGTACAAAATATAGGAAAAAATGGCTGAAATGGAAATGGGAAAAATGCAGAAATGGAAACAGAAAAAAGCGAGTTAACGTTCCCATGAAATTGTCTATGAAATGTGAATGTAATGTAATGAATAAAATGCATCTGCTAACCCCCATTATTCCAAACAAGCAGCGGCAGCAGCAGCAGCAGCGGCAGCCACTTGCAGATAGATGATGATGATTCATGATGGTTCTTCCTCTTTTACAAACTTTTTTTTCATACTTTTTTCACTTTTCACAAATTCTCACATTCATGCGGTTCATTTGCGCAGCCATTGAGATTTGAATAGCATTTTTAATTGGTACATTTTACGCAGTTATCCTTTGAGCACAAAGGCTCCTCTTTCTACCCCCTTTTTTTGCTCCTCCTTTGAGCGTGGTCATCATCCACTTTGATTTGTATTTATTTAATGAGTTATTAATTGCATTAAGCTCTCGGCGTTTGCCAACTTTGCAATTAAAAACAGCAAAAAAAAAACGAGTGAAAAGAAAGGAGGGGGAAAGTTCTTGGCTTTTGTATGCATTCGGGCTGAAAACTATGAAACTAGTTAACATAATTTGCTGCTCCAAAAAACCACAGGCGAAAGTCACATGCGAGTGCAAAAAAAAAGAATTATACTTTTCAGCGCAAATTGACTTGTCATGATGAAGGGCTCCTAATGTTTTCTACCTCTTTCTACATTAATTTAAAGTATTTTCAGTTCTTTAAACAAATTTTAAAGTCTTTTTATTTAATTATACATTTGCCTTAAAATATACACAATGACCATTTAAATAAATACCTGAACCTAATCTAAACTAAAATGTCAAAAATAAATACAATTTCATCTTAAGCTCTACCAAGATTCCACTTCTAAAAGTAATGATTGTTTTTGACCGCCTAAGTATTTAAAAATAATGAAGTTTCCACAAAAAGCACTTGACTTGACTTTAGCTGTATTTATATATAAAAATATGCATATATATATTACTGGGGAGGAACTGAAAGTTACTCCTTGTCATTATATCCCAATTTCGATTTAAATTTTTGCCTGCTGTGGCCCAGCCGGAGGGCAAGAATATAAAAAAAAATAAACCGGAGAAAAGGGGGAGTGGAATCCGGGAAACCGCAGCCACGAACTCTCGACATAATGATTGTGATGAGGGGCGATTATGTCATCGTGGTTGGGCAGGACACAGAGGACTCGACACACTTGACTTCCGGTTGTGGGAAGGAAGAGGCGGACAAGGATATGGCTCAGAAGAGATGTTTGCCATATTGTGTGAAAATTTGTGTGTTATCCTGCTATAGCTACTGCCATTGGTGGTGGTTTCCTTTTGGCAGCTCTTCCAGTCGCATTTTGTGATTAAAATGTTTGTCATTATCCGGTTGGAAAATTGTCACAAATTGTGTTTGTGCCCCGGGCCGTGCCACACTTGTTTATTTGTCCTTATCCCAGAGATACAACCACAATTGCATCCATTTCCACATTCAGTAAGCTATCTGAGATCTTTATCCCTAATTGCCGCATTGTGTCCCATTGTGTGGCCATCGAACCTGCGATTGGATCGCCTGCCACAGTTTCGAACCCCAACCGAGCCAAACAGGTTGGCTTTGCCCAAAAAAGTTTACGGGGAAAGTCGGAAGTAGATTCCACCGATCAGTTGCAATTTGTTGGACAAACGAACAATGGATCAGTGAGTGAAATAAATCTAATGCCGTTAGATAATAGATAAAGCTTATACTGATTGAGATATTCACAACGAGAGTTCTTATTAAATTATTCATAAAATATAGGTTAATAAAACTATATAATCAACAAATTTGTAAAGTGAACCTTTCTTCTCGAAAACAAAGTTTTAGTAAACATTAAGAGGCATGTAGGTAGAGTTCTACTATTAGGTTGATAATTAAAGTAATGGTCATTACAATTGTTAATCGTCGCGAATTGATATTAGGTATTTGATATCTGATAAATATCACAGAATTATGATGTTGTGTGTGGCTATGGGAGTTTTCCAGATAGATTTACAGTGCCCTTAGGTCCATGTGCTCAGCAGTGTTATTTGGCAAGGCATCTTTGGCCCTTTGAAGAATGGAATTCTAGTTATTGATGGTAGCCTCCATAATAACACATAATGATAGATCCGGTGGGAGTTGGTGCACTTAACTCCCCTTGATAGACACCTAGGTTTGGCTATGTGAAAGTAGTGATTGTCGTAGTCGAGATCCACGAGATCCCTTTAATCGCAAAGACCACATTATCTTATTGATAAGATCATTGAATAAACTAATTAAATTCTTATTTACAGAAACTCTTGTTCAATTTTCTGCTAAATCTGCAAAAAAGTGCACTCCAAGACATCTCGAATTCTCATTGAGAACTTATCTAATTTCTCAGTCGCGACTCCCTGGCGGCTTTCTCAGATGACAAAAATTCGTTATAATTGGTGGGTGGATCGATGGATCTGATTTCACATGCACTATGGTTATCATTTGCATACTTCATACTCGGCATTTGTGTAAACAAACAACAACTTCATTAGTAAACAACAAAAGTGTGTAGGAAGGAGGGTGGCTATAGAACCCAAAGCTAAAACTCAAAAACAAACCGATTCCCTTTCAACAACGCCACAAATCAACGCATAATGACATGAAAATCTGTTGGCTTTTGTCAGGCCCCGAGGCCTGAAAGGCCGAAAAAGTGGAAAATAAATTTGGTTTGGTGGATGGGTTTGGGTTGGAAAAGTGTTGGGTGAAAAGTGGGGTGGACAATTTGCCTTAAATTAGGCGTAAAATGCACAGATTGGTTACAACAAACAAGCGCCTCATCAATTCGTACCACCCCCAAAAATTAAAGAGTAGCTGCTCGCCACTTGTCACCAACATCATGATTATTATTATCATCGCCATCTGAAGTGAACTCGATATGATTGTTAGAATTTTTAACCACAGTTCGACTTTTACAAGACGAAAATATCAATAAGTTGCAATTAAAGCGTATTTTTTGTTTAGAAATTGTTATTATAACTACCTAAATACTATAGGAAAACCATTATTAGGATCAATTAAAAAAAAAACCTGCTTAATTTAGGGATGTTTGTCTGTAATTGGCCTGGTCTTCGGTCCTTCCCTTCAACTTGATGAGCTACCCTCGCTAATTGAGCACTTTTGTTATGCTTAATTGAATAGCGATTTTGGGCTTTCACACTTGACTCAGATATAGGGCTTAATTGAAATCGGTTTCCATCATATTGCTATTGATAATCCCAGCTTATTAGCATTCTTTGCTTTGCCAACCTCTTTTTAACCAAATTAAGGCTATGTTTTCTAGTAATTTCCAAAAAGTGAGGTTATGTTGGCTACCATTGCATTTATTTTATTTTGTAAACAAATACGTATGCATAATTAAAAGCAAAAAGAAAAGGTGCCTTGGCTAGCAAAAAAACAAGTTGTTAATCTTTTCATGTCGACGCATAATTAAAATGTGAATATGGAAATTTCAATGGGAATCTGTGCAAAATATGCCCCAAAAAAAAAAAGAAATAGGAAAGCGATAAAAAGGCAGAAGAAAAGACCAAGCAAAAGAGAAGGAGACACACACACAATCGCATAACGCTTTTGCTGTTGTTATGGCCATCTCGCTTGCACCTTTTGCGCTTTTTACCGCCCGTTTGCTTGTATTAGTGTATGTGTGTGTGCAAGTAATTGCGAAATATGAAATATGAATGCATAATGAGCAGATATTTCCCAAGTACGCAAGAAACTTCAAGCGGCTGTGGGCGTGGCAGGTGGAAAAGTGGAAGGCGGAAACGGAGGCCAGGTGACTTTTATGCTAAAATGCGCACATCGCGCGTGCATTTGCATTTTGCCAGCCTTTTCGAAAGCAGCGCAAGGACAGTCACAACTGCACACCAACACACACAGACAAAAGCAAGCAAGATAACAGGATACAGTAAACAATCCGTAGTAATTACATTATTTTAAAAACTTACAATCCTAAAGGGCTAACCCTAGTAATTATATAAAAATGTACGAGTATGTACTTTCTCATTACAAACAATTATTCCCCATTTTATAATAATTTTATATTTCGCCATACTTGTTTCCACTGTACTTCTTGTCTTGCACAAACTGGGAGACAAGTGAGTTTCGTAAACATGTCAAAATGTTGTGAAGCTCATTAAAATAGCGTTGGCCATTTGCACACACATCTTTCCATCACTAATTTGCAGGGCTAGATGGTTATCCTTGAAGACCCCATCTTCATGTCCATAAGTAACGCGTACTTCCCTCTTCCAGTTGTGCCCCAGAACTGAATCAAATGGAGGAGTGTCCCCTTTCTATGGGTCATATGGTGCGCCCCCAAGGCTTCAGTTTGGAGCAACTACGTCAAGCCTTGGGTAACTCTGTCATTAGGGAGCATTGCTATTTCATTTATGGCACTAACAATATTCTCCAGGTGAGAGGT
This sequence comes from Drosophila eugracilis, assembly GCF_018153835.1. Lineage (NCBI taxonomy): Eukaryota > Metazoa > Arthropoda > Insecta > Diptera > Drosophilidae > Drosophila > Drosophila eugracilis. The sequence goes on from NW_024573270.1 coordinate 933,227, forward strand.
TAGATATCTTGTGTTTGGGATTACTCGTATTACCCTTTCTTCTCTAGCTTATTTCAGGATTTGATGAATTACTGAATCAGGAAGTAATCGAATTCGGAGCACATCAACTGGCTCCGATTTATGTTACCGGGATGATGGTCTATCTACTACATCACGAGAATTTGGCAGCAACCCAAGTCAAAAGGACACTCTTCTTGCAGAAATGCTTTGAGTATATGGCCTGCACCGAGGAAACCCATGTGAGTTTAAATCTTATTTACATATATGTATACATACTTTCCGTACATTCCCACTACAGATCCACCAGATATGCGTGGCTATGCTGGGTCTGTTGGATACCAACAATTCCAGCGTTATGCTAAACTTAATCATCTGTTGCCGCGTGGCCAGTCCACTTAGCACAATGGGCCGTGTCATCGGCAACTGCCTATTATGGGCCATGTTGGATCGCCTTTCGGATTTGGGCCTGGATTCGCACCGATTGCGTTCACCTGGAACGCTTCTGCTCGTCGTCGCAGTGGTAAATCCCCGTGTTTACGTCCAATCCTATTTGCATGCTCTGCATCTGGTGGTACGCTTGATATCTAGCCTTTTACTGCTTGGACCACTCGGTAGTAACGCCCAGCAGTTTTGCCAAGAGACCGGTGTGCCGGTAGAGTTGATGCTACTCTCCAAAGAGGATTCAACTATCTTGGTTCGCTGGCTAATCGCCATTGTTGAGGAAATGCGTCCGCAGATGGTGGATAACGAGGATTTAGGACACCTACATGAGCGTCTGGTACTTTTGGAGGCCATATGTGAGCTAATGCAACTCCTGCATGGCCACTTTGTAAAGTACTACCAGGAAAGAAACGCCATAGTTCCAAAGTAAAGGGGCTAAAAAAGCGAAAATTGCTAAAACTAAATGTTTTTCAAGGTTTTTTTAACATTGCAGCTTCCGAAATAAAGAGTAGAGTAGGCATTTTATGCCTAATGCTTCGAAATGTTTTTGAATTATGGATGTTTGGCTTTGGAGTTACGCCTAAACATTTATTTTTCGGATATAAAATCTTTAAGCTGATTATCGAAGTAAAATGTAACCTAAACGATAGATTTATCCTCATATAAAACGCAAACTTTGTGCTTAAGCAAAGCATTTGCTGTTTTAATGTATACCATAAAAAAGTTCTACCTTTTGATATAAAGGTGTTAGTGATATTTTAATTTTAAAAGCAAGCACTTTGTGATTTCGATATATGTATTTTGTAAGCGTAACGAGTTCAAAATGCTCTGGAAATTATCCGGTAAGTGCTCTAGTACTAGTACTAGGTCTTCTCAATTCTCCTGAAAACATGGCCTAAAGATTTACTCATCTAAAACAGAATCAAGCCACTGCTCCACATCGTTCTTGCTGGCTGCCGAGGAAGGAGTGGCTGGTTGCACCATGGGCATAGGCATGGGCATAGTGATGGGTCCAACGCTGGAACCAATGTCTAGTTGTGTATTGGTCATGGCCAAGAGCTCGTCGAGTTCATCGACTTCAGCACCTGGAACAGCAGTAGCTGGTTTCTCTGCTGCTGCGGGAGCTGCATCTTTATTCGATTTTGCTGACGCCGCTCGGGATTTGGAGATGCCATTGGAATCCTTTAGGATTCGCTGCTGGTAAGTAGTCTCGGCCCGTTCAGCGGCCTCTTCTTGGGCGACAATTTGAGCCTTAGTGAAAAACGAAGCGGGGTAATCCATACGCTTGTAGAATGGAATCGTTTGCAGTCCTGCATTTAAGCGTGATAGGTTCAAAGTAAAGTAACCACTGGCCGCCTTAGTGTTTAGCTTGGTCTGGCCTTCAGCTACATTGGCCCACTCACGTTCCGAACCGAAAGTGAAGTGTCCGCCGCCGAGAGTGGAAAACTGGGCCAACTGCTGAAAGTCACCTGCCCGTAGCTGGGCACGGGCATTCTCATCGATTGGTGCGCCATCCAGACCCAATTCCGCTACATAATCGGAGTCGCTAGGCAGGGTTTCCAGCAAATCCCTATTCCTTTGCGGAGGCAATGAGGAACGACCTCCTCCTCCGCCACCAGACTGCCAATTGCCACGCCTGGCAAACCTTGGCTCATCACTTGAATCTGCCACATCTACCATACTGCGACGTGAGGTGGGCGGCGGAGAACCCGACGAGGTTGTGGATCGTCCTTGATCCTTTTTATGATGATGATTGTACTGCTTCATGTTCCTGCGCTTTCTGCAGACAAGGAATATAATGCGAATTTATTGGTCCGACAGTCAGTCACTATTACGTTGTACTTACTCCTTCGATCGATCGTCCTTGCCGGACATTTTGATGGGGGTTGTGCGGTTTCCGGGGTGTTATTTCTAAGGTAATTCCGATTCAAAATCGGATTGTTTACGTCCTCTATGAACAGCTGTTCGCTTAAGAGAACGCAGGGCTGTCAGGATAATTTTATGTATTGTATTCAAACAAATACATAAATGATTATAATTATATTACTTATCAAATATCCTCATAAAAATATATATTCAGACAGAATATTATATTGCACTTCACACAATTGTTATTTTGAAAAAGGTTAGATACTACTTCTTTGAATAATATTTAGACAGCCCTGTAAGCGGTTCACAGCTGATAGCGATAAGTTTCGAAGTTATCGATAAATTCTCACCTTAAGTTAATAATTTATTTTCAATTATTTGTCAAAGGAAGCACGGCATTTGATGTTGGGCTATCTGCAGGGACTGCAAGGCAGCGGTTCTGGACAGGATCAGCTGCCCAGCGACATCTACAGTGAGTTCTTTGCGGACATCCTCCAAGCAGTTAAAGAAAATGGATGCAAGTCGGTTGATCAGGATAAGCCTCAGGGATTTTCCATGCTACGCAGCTTCGATTCGGAGAACAGCAATCAATTGGAACCGCCGGCGGTCACTGATGCTGATGTCTGGATTTTTGGCTACGGGTCTTTGGTATGGAAGGCGGATTTCCCGTATATAGACCGTCGTCGCGGTTTTATTTGGGGCTTCAAGCGTCGCTTCTACCAGCACAGCATCGATCATCGAGGAATTCCTGAGCGTCCCGGTCGTGTGGTTACCTTGCTGCCGGGTGATCCCAACCAAGATCGGGTTTACGGAGTGGCTTATCGCATTGCCGCTAGTCAAAAGAGTAGCGTGCTGGATCATCTGGATTACAGGGAGAAGAATGGCTACGAGCGGTGCAGCTTGGAGTTCCACGAGTACCCAAATATTAATACTGGCGACGGAAAGCCCATCGAGGTGATCATGTACGTGGCCACGCAGGCGAACGACTCATATGCCGGCAATGTGTGGCAAGTGCCCTGCATTGCGAAACAAATCTTTAGCTCCGCTGGTCCAAGTGGCCCCAATCGTGAATACCTATTTAATCTGGCAGCCGCAATGGAGCAGCTTTTTCCCGGTGCCGTTGATGAGCATCTGGAGGAGTTGGTGGCTTGTGTGAGGCGTTACATTGCCGAGGATGAGCCCAAGTTGATGCAGCATGCCCTGTTGCAAGAAATATCCGTGATTTTGAAAGAGGAGAAGCTATCCGAGCAAGCCAAGCGTCTGGAGGAGCTTCTGGAGCGATGTCAGCAGCCCGGAGGACGCGAATGGCTGCTACATGGAGCACTGCAGCCCAAAAGTGATGCGTGACCGCTAATATTTCCAATAGAAAATGACTATTTATTGTAAATACCAATGAGCCTTGGTGTTTTTTGCAGATTCACCATTCCAAATAGACCAATTTCAATGACGTGGTAAGGTTTTACCGGATAATTTAAAGGGGGGAAAATCACAATTACAACTCTGGTTGAAAATCAATGACTAAAACTATCATAAAAAACACAAGACATGAATATGAAAGAATTATTCCTTGGAATTAATAAAACAACAAATATAATTGTGTGACTCAAATATAATATATATTTATTTCTTTTAGATTCCGTGTGGCACGTTCTTGGCCGGATGATTCGTATAAATCTGCGCTGATAATATGAAAATCTAATCTTTAAATTTATAATTGACAAATCACGAAATGCAGATAGCGTGGAGCATAGCGTTAATCAGTTTTAGGAACACCTCTGATATTTTAATATTAATGTTATTAAAATAATATATTTAAAAATCAAAGGTTTTGATAAAAGGGAAATTAGATCAAATTAAACCTTGTTCTATACTGGAAAGATAATATATAATACGGGGATTACCCTAGTCTGTTGAAATTTGTATTTCAGTATATTCAAGTCTTGTATTTTCGTTTGCGGTCACACTGTTGGCCACAACTGTTTATAGGGCTTAACAAATATCGATATAAAACCGACATCGAAAAAACAATCTATCGAGCATCCAGACATCGAAGTTTTTCCAGCTCTAAAAGTTGAGACAACATTTTGCGAATTGTCGTTTGTTTTGTCGTGCTTTTCGTTTAAACATTGCGTTGTGTTTTTTGTTTATCGCCCCCGCGTTGTTCTAATCGTATCCGTCAGTCCAATAGGATTGATCAACCGCGACAAAAGTTCAGCAACGGAGAAAATCACCATGAAACAGGTGGGCGGGGTTTATGTGGTTTGCGGGGGGCTGATGGTATTTTGTGGGTGGTTGTGTTGTGGAATGTGGTTGTAACTGTTGTTTTTGTTTTTGTTACTGTTGCTGCTGCGCTGACGATGATGTTATGTCCCCTTATTGTTTGTATGTGCGGTGTATATACATACATATGTGTGTTACTGTCAGTGTGTCAAGTCAAAATGCAAATTCTAACGGCTTGCGTGCGCGAGTGTGTGTTGGAATGACAACATGTTTGCATTTGCGAGCTGCTTTTTAATATCATCACCCATCACATCACCGTTAAGTTGTTGTCGCTGCTCGTTTCGCTCCAGATGAATCATTTGAACTCTCCCTATCTCTCTCTTAATGTCTTTTGCTTGCCCAAGCAGATTCTTATCAGAGCAGCGAAAGTCATTGTTCTATATTTTTTGTTCTTGTTTCTTCGGCCAACAAGTTTCTTATTGGACTACATTAAATAACATGACGCAAGAGTAACCCCCACTCTCCTCCTCCACTCTTTGTCTTTCTTTTAAGACTCCTTTTTATTGCCTACTTTGCTGAGTTATTGATAATGGGCTTGCACACATAAAAGGATAAAGCATAACGGCACATAACTCATTACCATTCCCATGCAAATTTGCTACGGCTATATATGTTAGAGGGAGATGGCATATAAATTGTGGGAGTATGCAAGTATTTACATTTTAGCAGATTACATTTTTTAGTATGTACTCGCATGTGAGATTATTACTTCCCTTTCTTAAGAAAAAAAAAACAAAAAGGGGACTTCCCCTTTCTCTCTCTCTCTCTCTTTTTACAACAACAACAAGTATCGATTCCTGGGTAAAGGAATCCTCGGCCAGGGTTTCCAGCTCGCTCTGCCAAAAATCAAAATCAAAGCCAGCTACAACCCTACGACTCTTTGCTGCTTTGCATAACCACCAGGATATACATATGTACGTGCAAGTGTGTGTGTATTCCTTCGTGTATGTATAACACGTGCCGTGGAAACTGCGCGGAAAACGCTGCCGATTTGAGTTTTGCCCAGTTTCAGTTTTTCTCTGCAGAGCATTCGACGCGTTCGCACGCGTTGTTTTTTCTTCTTAATACTATAAAAGAAAGCCACAAAAAAGTTTGTCCGAATTTGTGCAAAAATTCTAAAAACAAATATCTATAAATAATAACAAAAATCGGTTCCAGATGTTTCGTCAAAGTAAATCTATAGAATAAAGCTTGAATTTTAAAAACTTTAAAAGCTATATTGGTGTGAGTGTGCTGCTCCTGCGCTGCCTCAACAAATTTTACAGTTGTATAAGGGCTGTACACGCGAGCATGTGTGTGTGTGTGTGTGTGTGTATGTGTGTAACTCGTGTCATGTGACCGCGCGCGCAAAACATTTTGCATTGTTTTTGCCCAAGTAGTTGTTGTTGTTGCTGCAGGATACCCAGCGTGTACGCGAAAAACGTTTTTTGGGGGCGAAATAGCGTAAGCCTGCGCAATAGTCGCTCACATGGCAGCTGTCCACACACATGCACACATACAAATGCTAATAGCAACCGAGATTTTTTTGTATTAATCCAAGAGAAATCAGTGAAACGCCTTGAAGTAGGCTAAACAAAAAAGGAGCAGCGATTGATTCCATTACATTTCCAATAGGCATAAATTGCAAGCAGTGCGATTGAGAGTTAGTCCGCGTGTGTGTGTGTGTGTGTGTGTGTGTGCTCTCACACATACCGTTAGGTAGAGGTCCTAGGAAGCAGCATCGCCTGCTCGTTTTCTCTGGCGCTCTCATTCTCACTTTTGCAGCAGTAGAAGCAGCAGTAGGAACGCAGCAGCAGCAGCAGCAGAAGCAGCAGCTCAAGCTCAGTCGACAACTGACCAGCCAACCACTAGCATATTTCTTGTTGTCCCCATCAAGAAAAGCCCCCAAAAAATATATTGAAAATTTTACAAAATTTTAATTAAAAAGTGAGAAAATCTAAGGCTAAAACCATTTTAAAAAGCGCGCCTATTTAGTGTGTCTGTGTGTGTGTCTCTATGTATAAAAAGACAAAAGTTTAACAGTAAATATATAAACTAAAAACTATTTGAAAAATAATAAAATAAAAATAAATCAACTTTTTTTTGTTCTTTTTTTCATATGTTCAAGTGATGAAGAAGCAGCAGCAGCATAAGAAGAAGATGTAGCTAACATGTGAGTAGCAACAAGCAGGGCCAAGCAGTGCCTATGTGTGTGAAAAATCTGTAAATCGAGGTTATCTATACACACACATCCATATACATATATATATATATATATATATATATATTACGTAGGGAGAGCAAGGGAGATAGAAGCTGCTTACGTACACATATATACATACACAGATTTGGGCAGCATCCTGCGACTCCATCTCGCTCGTACTTTCCTTCTCTGTCAGCTCCTCTTTCTCCTCTACTCTACAGCAATGGCATTTTAATCATCATTAGGACGAGTGGAAGGGGGACGGCACACTGTCATTATCAACAGACCCACACACATAGACACACCTCCTGTTGTCCTGCAGGCGCCACCCTCCATATTGCTCTTCCTTCTTGCCTCGTCCCTCCCACACTTCTCTGCAATGTTTGTTTGCGGGAATTAAATTTAAAGTATGCCAACGATTTGCTTGTCCTTCTCCCCCCACACACCCCATGTTCTCTTCTCCTTCTTTCTCGTCTTTTTTTTTTGCCCCACTGTTGCGCGCTTTTCGTCCTGACGACCCATATGTGTATGTATGTCCTTGTGTTCATGTGTAGGTTTGTCAAAGCGTAAACAATTGCAAATAAAACAAGCGCAAAAAAAAAAGGAAAAACGAAAGCAAAAACGAAAGAAATATAGAATATAAAACAAGAACACACAGAAAAAGGAAAAAGCCGAGTAGTCGAACAACACACGACATTTGCAATGTGCGAGTGTGCGAAAAAATCGATTTGTGTGCCATCAAAAAGTGCATATATAGGCAACCCATTTCCCCATATATCTATCCCCCTATTACCATCCTACCTACCACTCTCACCTCCCCCCCGTTGTGCAACATAATGTGGCAGCAACGATTTTCAATTAACATCAAACAATCGCTTAACATTTAACATCCGCCATTGCAATCGCAATATCCCGTTGTACAGATTGATTCTCCTCTTTCGCCATTCTCTCTCGCACACACCCATCAGGGGGCCATGAATGGTGAGAAGGGGGTGTTCGATGGCTCTTAATTAATCTACGTGTGCCATTGTCAAAGGCTGAATAGAAATCAAGGTTTATGTAATCCCCCCGGGCCGGGCAAAAAAAAAAAGAAAAAGAAAAGAAAAGTGAAAAAAAAAAACAAAAGAAATCGAAAACAAGAAGCAAGCAAAACAAAAGCTAGGAAAACTACAAACAAAAAATAGAACGATTTAATTATCGCCATATAGACAGCTGTTATCGATATCTAAATTGGCATTCCATCATTTAATTCTGTGAATTCCCTAACAAGAATCTAGAAACTTTTTGGAATTGCAAAGAAAAGGAAACATATGCCAGTGATTCTTTGAAAACTACAAGCATTGGAAAGTTTTTAGTACATTTTAAAGAAATTTCTGAAGATTTGAAAGAAATTAGGTCGTTTTTAAAATCGATAAATAATGTATTTATAAGTTGTTAAAAATATATGTATATCAAATTCACTCCTTAAATGAGTTTTAAAATTCATGAAAATTGAAAAAGTTTGATTTTGTAGCTCAGTGTTTATAATCGTCGTTAGTTTTTAAACTTGATACACCTGTTTTGTGCGAATTTTGTGTGTGTAGTAAAAGGGCCTTAGGGAGCACTTAGGATACAGACACAATGTTGAACATAGTAATTTAAGCTTGCAACTGTTACCCATCCCTTTTAATTACAATGTTCTCTCTTTTTCTCTCTCCCTCTCTCCCTCTCTATGTTTTATTCTTGATTGCAGCTATTAATTCGACTATTGTTAACCTAGTTTCACAAGTTAAAATAAATCAAACAACAAGGACAAGCTCAAAGCAGCGCTGGCTCCTCTGGCTTCGATTACGCACAGCTCTAGCCACTATCTAAAGTGAAAAATAAAAAAACAAGCGAAGGACTTGAAGGGAGAAGAGACTTGCCGCGGGCAGAGGAAGATACCAATCCCCATACTTTTCGGTTCTCCTCGGACCAGGATCATCACCTTCCCCATCCCAAAACCCCGGCACACTGTTTTCCCCGTAGAAGAACCATCCAATACGGCCACTGTCTCTGTCCACTTGTCTCCGTCATCATACTCTTTGCACCCAACAACTACTACTATTTGGCAAACTATACCTACTCCTTGGCCTAGACCAGATTTTTGAGAAGGAACCAGCCAGCAAACGTATAACTGAGGATAGAGCAGCCGGAGAACGAGGACGACTCATGTTACAAAAATGAAAAAGTTCACATTCAAAGGAGTTCTAGATGGATTTCGACAAAGCGTTCAGCCCCAAGCCACACGACAGGAGCAGGAGATCCAGGAGCAACTCAAGGCCGACCATTTTACGTTGAAGAAAGTAAGCCAAGTTTTCTTTTCCTATATATGTACATACATATATAGAAAGTGCCATAAATAACTTAAGAGGCATCTGTTGCAGCTAGCGGGTGTTTTATTTGGTAGCTGTAATGATATGAATCTATCATAAGACACACGCGGCTATAGCCGATGCTTAAAGACGTCAGTGTATTGAAAATCGAACTAATCTAATTTACTGTCAAAATAATACTATCTGTATCAAATGATATTATATGAGCGTTACTAGAGATTAAAACAACACTTGAGGTGTATAAAAGTGAGCAATGATATGATAAAACTTATCAGTTTGTCAAAAGTGATAAGACACGTTTATTATTTCATGACGCCTCAATGGTTGTTTTAAAACAATTAAGATTTCGGTGATAGCTTGCTAAAAATTAGGTTCGTGATAAAATTAGATTAGTAAAATTGATATATATTAACACATTTTATTTCCTTATCGCAGACCTTTCGCCATGGCTTTCCATACTCGCCCACATCCTTTGCCTTCGATCCAGTGCAAAAGCTACTAGCGATTGGCGACAAATCGGGCTACATACGCATGTAAGTTTAAACTTTCTAAAAAGAAAAAATTAATTTCTTAAACTAATTAAATCTATTTAATATAATTTAATTTTCAGTTTGGGACGACCTGGGGTCGATGCCCATGCCAAACACGAGGGCGAATCCGAGTGCGCCGTGCTCTTTGCCCAGTTCCTGGTCAACGAGGGCGCCTTGGTCACCGTCACCGCCGATGACACCATTCACTTGTGGAGCATTCGCCAAAAGACACCGCGTATTGTGCAGAGTCTAAAGTTTCAGCGGGAGCGGTAAGTTCAAATACTGCTAAATATCAGGTTGATCCAAGCAAGAACCTTGACCCATAACTAAAAAAAAAGAGCTAGAAAGAAAAAATCATAAAAATCAAAGCGATGAAGCAGATTTACTGCTTTTCTCCTAATATAGTTAGTTAGTTCCCAATAAAACTTTGTCTAAAACGAGTTATCATTTAACTTAATTCCCCAACATATCCAAATATATCCACCGATGACATAATCTATATACGTCTATCTTCTAGCGTGACTTGCATACACCTGCCCGTGGGCAGCAAATGGCTGTACGTGGGCACCGAGAAGGGAAACATACACGTTGTTCACATAGATACATTTGCACTTAGTGGTTATATTATTAACTGGAATAAAGCAATTGAAGTGTAAGTCCCATTAGCTAACCCTGTAATATGAGATACTAATCATATGTTTAACCTAATATAGGGTTAGAACTAGTCATCCAGGTGCTGTGATTGCGTTATGTGATAATCCATTGGATGCAAACAAGGTAAGTCCTTTTTATCGTGAAGGAAATCACTTAAGAAGAAGTGATTTAAAAATCAGAAAAGATCGATAGAAGTTTGTTATGAAAATAACTTAAAAATATGCCAAGATAAAAGCTTCTTTTCCCCAATGATAACTATCTTCTTATGTGGTTTTCCCCTCCTTAATTTGCATATATTAGAACTGAAAAAAACTAATGATTGTCTTTCCATATAGTTGCTTATTGCATTTGAGTGCGGGCTGCTTGTGTTGTGGGATCTGAAGGCGAAATGCGCTGAATTACGATGGCAAGCTGCCGAGGCCGTCAAGTCCCTGGCCTGGCACTACGAGGGCAAATACTTTGTGTCCTCGCACACGGATGGCTCCATTTGCTCCTGGCCCACGAAGCCGCAACCGAAACCGCAGTCGCAGGTCTGTCCGCATGGTAAGTCTCACCTTTCAATTACAAATTATATATATGTATTATATTGATTAAGTTGTAATATCTTACAGCTAAAATCAACAAGGATGGCAATGCGGAGAAATGCAAACCGATTTATAAAGTTGACTTAAAATCCAGCGCAACTGGGTGAGTAAGAAGGCACTCCACCTTAATTTGCATTAAGTACTCAAAATGTTTATTTATCAAGTTGTATTTTTATTGTCTTTGGTTCAATGGCCTCACACAGGTCACAATCTTTACTTTTGAGTAATAATAATAACCATAGAACAAAGCAATATTGATAATGACAACAAGACTCATCGTGCTTCTGAAGTCTTGATAGCAAATAAATGAATAATAAAAAACTTGACTCATATAATGTAATTTGCTTTTTCTACAGGGAAACCTTTACCATTTTCTCGGGCGGCATGCCCTCGGAAAAGGGCTCCAAGTCCAACTGCATCACGGTGATGGTGGGCAAGGCCACCACAGTGCTGGAGATGGAGCACGCCGTATGCGATTTCATAACACTCTGCGAGAATCCCTGGCCCTGCGGTAGGTTATTATTGATAATATAATATAAGAAAATTAAGACTAGCAAAGAGTCTTGTTTAATGATAAACAGAGTTCATGAGAACTAGACTTACTAACCTTGATTTACTTTCTGCCTTTACAGAGACCCAGGAGCCGTATGCTATTGCCGTGCTGCTGCAATACGACTTAGTATTAATAGACTTATTAACACCCGGTTTTCCATGTTTTGAATCGCCTTATCCAATGGACTTACACGAATCACCTGTTACATGTTGCACATATTTAACCGATTGCCCATCGGATTTGGTTCCTGCTTTCTATTCAGTAAGTTTTACCCAACATCTTTTCTTAATTTTTTCTAATAACATATCTGATTTATTTGGAAAAAAATCTAGGTTGGTCGCACAACGACAAGTAAAAAGAGCTGCTTTTCGGAACGCGAATGGCCGATATCCGGTGGCGAGTGGTCGCCGGCGTCGTGCAGCTATTCGGAGATCGTGATCACCGGACACCAGGACGGCAGCCTCAAGTTCTGGGACTCCGGTGCCGGCACGCTACAGATCCTCTATAAGCTGAAGACGGCAAAGATGTTCGAGAAGCCGCGCTCCCACGTCGCCCACTCGCATCCGGAAAGCGACAATCCGCTGGCGGTGCATCTCATCTTTCTTTGTTCGGAGTCGCGACGCCTATGTGTGGCCGGCGCTATGGGTCAAGTGATGCTCTTCAAGTTCCGTAAAGTGGAGTCATTGTCGGAGGTTCTAGTGTTGGAGATACCCATACTCTATGAGAATTTTGATGACATTTATGGTACGAGTCCCGAATGCGATTTTCTTACGGGCCATCAAGTGCAGAAAACGGAATCGAGTGATTCGGATAAGGTAATATATTAACTAAAGTTATTAAGTTTCCTTAACTAAACACCTTTTTGATTTCTTCATAGACGACCGAGTGTTCGCTTAAGGTGCGCTTTGGGGCGCAGCGCAAGCCGCCGGGCTTCCAGTCACAGTTGGTTTGCCTCACAACCGGACCCAATCGCCGGAACGTGCAGGTTACCTCGCTGTGCATCAGCTCCAGTTATGGCCTGTAAGTAAAGTGTAGCTGCTGCCATCGATTCATTTGTCCATCTAGCCAGCCACCGTTCATCCTTCATTAACCTATCATCCCTCCCGTGACACTCGTTTCGATCCATCCGACCATCCAGCGATCCATCTGCCCATCGATCCAGCCAGCCACACACGTACACACACCACCACCAAAAGCCCCAGCAGAGCCCCCACCGCCAACAACAACCAGCCAAGAGTCAAGTGCCCAGCTCCAAGTTCCAAGCCACCTAACAACCAACTACAAGACAAAAAAAAAAGGACACAGGAAAGCGGACTTTAAAAGATACTAGCTCCCAAAAAGAAAAAATAACCCCTGCCACCCAAAAAAAAAAAAATAATAATAATAATACTTAGACGTAGTCTAGTTTGTATTCGTATATGCATGACGTTCTCTGAAAAGCGCCTGAGACGTAGCCGCTAACGCTCGACGAGTGTTCTAGCCCGCCCAGAAAACCCCAAAAACCTTGCCACGCCTCCACCCGCCTATGCCAAACAGCCCCGCCCTCCCAAGGAGCACCGCTTTTTTGTTGAATTTGTTTGCGTTGTGTATTCCGTAGTATGCAACAGTTGCAAGCAGACCGAAAACCGAATCCCTTGGTTCCTGGACAAATTTTGGACCCCCCCTTTGACCTGACCTTGTCTTTCTAACTTTTTTTAAACCGATCAACCTTCCCGACCAACTGGCTAATATAAAAAACGACGAAGAACTCGTAAAGACTGTAATGACTAACTAACATAAAACCAGAAGACGGATCCGTATTTTAGTGCCTGGTGTGTGCGCGTGTGTGAGAGTGATGATGATGCGCATCAAAAATAATTCATTTGTCTTTCAGTTTTTGTTTTTTTTAAACGTTTTCTATTTGTTTTTCGGTATAAATTATTCCTTTTTTATATATTATATAATTTTCTTATTAGTGCTAAAAAGTATTTTAGTATTATTAATATTTTTGTTATATTTATTTTCCATTAGCTAAGCACTGTAGTTTGCTTTTATATATATTTATTTTTCTTAAGCACACTTCTTATGCTATTTTTTTTTAGTATTTTTCAATATATATATTAACCATTTAATTGCAGATTTTTGTTAGTAAATAAAATAAATGAATAGAGTAAAAAATAGTATAAATTTGTTGCATTATATGTAGTAATTTTTTTTTAAAGAAAAGCATAATTGATTGAAGTTTTGGTAAAAGATTTCTTTTTATATATAATATTATATTTTTTTTTATTATAATTTAGATTATTTATTTATTTTTTTTTTAGTATCCATCTTCTTATACTTTTAATAATCTGAATTGTTTTGATTTCTTGAGTTTCTCTTATACCGATAACAAATTGTTTAATCGCATTTGTTTTGTGACGTTGATTTGTATGCAGTTGATTTTGGAAATATATATGAATATTTTCTGTTTTTAGAATGGCTTATGGTACCGAATATGGACTTGTCATAATTGATATAATCCAAAAAATTTGCCTATTGAGTGTTGCATGCCCCGATCTGTATGGCGCACATGATCCTTACTCGCGAACACCAAAAAGTCCAAAACGCATTGAGAACAAAGAGGAGCAAAGCCGATCGCCCAGCTCAGATCAGGTAAGTGCCCTCGCTCTCTCTCTCTCTCTACTCTCTCTCTCTCTGTGTCTGTCGTCTCTGTCTGTCTCTCTCTGCCACCGAGACCGAATTATATATAAACGAAGCGCAATCGTTAAAAGTCGCGCGTACAAACATATACTATGAACCCATACAGACATAGACATATAAACATGCATACACATAGTATATGATCGAATTCGAAATTTATTTGGAATTTGAAATATATAACACAAAAACACGAACAAAACACTGAACAGACAGACCAGATAATTCGATATACGCATTGAATTGAAACACAGCCACACTGAGAACACAGACAGACCGTTAAGTATGCTACAAAGTATGCTATGATAATTACCACACCGACCAACAAGAAATGCTCAGCTCATTTTACATACTCTCCGTATTTTTCTAGACATCTTACATAATATATATATTTGAATTTTATATGCATACCAATATTTACTTTTTTTCTACATAACGAACGAAATTTTAATTACGTATCACATACTAACAAAAAAAAAAAAAAAAATACCAAATTGATATATACATTATATAATCTATATATATATATATTTAAACATTTGAGCTAACTTATTAAAAAAAAAAAAAAACAAAATTGTAGCTGATGAAACTTTTGTTTTGGTTTATGTTTTTTGTTTTCGTTTTCCCTTTAGTTAACCTATCGCTCTCTATCTCTCTCTTATTGCATTTTTGTGGCATTTTTTTCGTCTTGTATCCGATTGAATCCCAACACCAGTAATTAGACCTAAAATCCGCCCCTCCCCCCCGTTCCATATGTATACACACACCCACATGCAAGCAAGCAAGCAAAAATATAACCAATAATATATTATAGCTGAATATATCTAAGAGTATATCAAACTATATCCGAAATAGCTTTAGTATAGCTTGGTATATGCTATCAAGTATTTTTTTTTTTATTTCGATGTACTATAGTCGGCTCTTTTCAGCAAATAACCTTGTCTCTTCTCTCTTTCCAAATCAACTAACTAACCATATATATATATCATATTGCTATAGTTAACTCTAATGATCCCGCTCTAATCCCAAATTGGCTGTGCTTTATGTATATATTTTTGAATTTAGTTTGTTTTTTGTTTAAATAAAAATCTAGTTAAAATCTGGTCCTTCTTTATCCTCTATCTCTATCTCTGTCTCCGTTTCCCTAGCCTATATCTGTCTCTGTCTCTAAGTGAAACGCACTAAATGCAGCATGGTAAAAATCATTTAAAGATTAAAATTAATTCTTTTGTTTGTTTTTTGGTTTGTCGTTTTGTGTTCCTTGCACGAAGCTTGCCTACGTACGGTATGATGATTGATTAATTAATTAATTAATTGATTTGGATGGATTGGTATCACTGCGCTTATTTTTTTTTTTGTAAGTGTATCTCTTTTGATTGCCACGCCCAAGACCATCGCATAGACACGATTGATTGATCGCTTTGATTGTTGTACAATGTACATGTTCATACATGTGTGGTGTCGATTCGATACCGATTACCAATTACCGATTTCGATCTGATTTTCATACGATTACCTCCGATTCGATTTGAGTTGAGTTTTGCTCTGAGTTTTGCCTGTAAAAGAAAATAAAAAAGAAAACCAAGTGCCTAGCGAACACCCAAGAAACAATTACAACTTAAACAACATGAACAACAGAAACAACAACAGAATTATGTTTCTCCTCCTCTCTCTGCCTCTATATATATGTACCTGTCTGTATCTCTCTCTCTCTCTCTCTGTCTTTGTATACCACAACTCATTGATTGACGAAGTGTATGTGTGTGATTTTTCCTTTAATTACTTTGTCACCTTTCTTTCTGCAAAAAAAAACCAAACAAACACCTCTTGTAACATAACTTACCAAGAAGACCAACCAATCAACCAACCACCCACCCATCCACCCACTCACTCACTATCAATGCAGCTAACAAATTATTAAATGTTTGATAGATAAATTACAATTTTTTTATAACTAATTCGAATTGATAATTGATTGTAGTTAACCTGTTTTTTTTTTTTTTGTTTTTTTTTGGAAAGTTTAAATTCTAAAACTAAGCATATTCGAAATTACAAATTCGTTGTATTGCCTGTGCGTGTGTGTGTGTTTGTGTTTGAGTTTTGCCAATGCGTATGTGTATGTGTGTGAGCGTGTGTATTGTGCACACCCACACCTAGCATCAAACTGTTATACGCCTCAAGTATAACAGCTAACTAAGTCGTTGCCTAAAGTTACAACCCCTTATCCGATGTTTGTTAACCCCACCAAGAAAAACCAAAACCAAAACCAAATAAAGTAAAAACCAAGTTTAAATTGTAAATTGTTGATAAAAAAAAAAAAAAAAATACCCTCTTAACCCACCCAATAAACCCACGTTTAACCCCTGTTTATCCTTGTAAAATAAAAGTACATTCCAAACATATACGCCAAGGAAAAAACTGGAGCAAACCCAAAACGCAAATAAGCAGCAACAAGAATGCGCAGCTTCCATCCCCCGGAATGCCAAAAAAAAAAAAGCAAAGGGGGCGAAACCCCATTGCAAAAGCATGTCAAAATTTATTTTCCACTCTTTCATGCAGTCATTTTCCCCCCCTTTTTCACGCTTTTCATGATTTGCGCTCCATGACCTAGTTCAATCGACAGGAAAAAAGGCAAGGGAAACGAAAGTTTATGTTTATAGTTCTAGACTGGGAAGTTTTTGTATAAAAGCTTTAATAATCCTTGAAATCCCTATGGAATCATAGTATTCATGATGTTAATACCCCTATTTAGGTTTTAGTTAGGGATAGAATTCAATATCAATGTTTAATATCAATCAAAACCATAAAAATGTTTAACGAAATTCTCATTTGCTTCTTATATTATTATTATTAAAAGAAATGTTAACATTTTTAGTAACCATTTTTAAGATTTCACTGACTATTTCATCAGAAAATGATACATTCTCTTAAAAATAACTCAGCTATCTATCTTACACAGAAAGTCATGACTTAAGACTGAAAGTTTGTGTGTAAAAAGGAGTTTTATGGCTCACATAGCAAGGCTGCTAATGCACCGTCTACCAGCAAAACCTATATTTCCGTGTACTAAAATTCCTTTTGGAAAAGTTTTAACAATGTAAATTATAAATATTCCGAGTGCTGGTATAAATAGTCATCGCATTGCCATAAAATTTTTGTCAATTTTGTGATTTGTAACCTTTTTTCACCTTCCAATTTCGTCACATTTAACACTTCACCACCCCCCCTGTTACTGTTGCTGCTCTATTTCCGCATCTTTGGGCTTGCTAACAAAAGAAAAAAGATAACAAATTAAACAGAAACCAAAACAAAAAACCTACGAAAAAAACCCAGTTACCCAAAAACAAAACAAAAAAAAAGAAGTGAATGTTATATAACCCTTAATAACTCCCTGATGATACCCCCAAATCCCTTGTCTGTCGATACCGACCACTACTTTTCTTATTGTTGCCTGAAAGAACAGAAACAAAAACGAAAATTAAAACTCTGCCCCCTACCCTGTTCAAAAATCCCGATCTTCATCTAGCTGAACGACACGACCAGTCCGGATAGTCCGTCACTTGAATTTGTACCGGAATCGGCTGGTGAATCAACGGCACACGACGGTGTCGCAACGGCGATGAGCTCACGGCCCAGTTCACCGGATCCGATAGTAAATAGTGCCCGTGAAACTTTACTTAGCGGATCGGCAGCATCAACAGCGGCTGCAGCAGCATCGGCGGCCATGATGGCCAAAAGTCCACAGCGGGATGATGCGGCTCCCAAGGAGCTGCAGGACAGACGGAAGTCAATGTCCTGGAAAACGTTCAATTTAAAGCGTCAATTATCGAAAGTCAATATGAAAATCGGTGGTCTGAATGTCAATACAGATATGGAGTCGCTCAAGAATAGCTCCATATTCTATACACCCAAAGAGGTGTCACCAGAGGGTGCAACGCCACCGGCAACCGAAGAGGAGGCCACACCCGAGGGCAAAGAGGATGAGTCCTTGGATGATGCTGATATGGCATCAAATGTGGCAGCACCATCACCATCCCCAGCAGTTCGTGGCAAATTTCGTTCCTCCACCACGGATTCACCAGTCGAAGGGGCCAGCAGCAGTGCCACCAGTGGTATTCGTCGTGTTGATTTTGAACAGCCAGCTGCGATGGAAGTGGAGCGTCCAAACAATCTGCCACTGGCGGATGCACCTGCTCCACTCAAGCCCGCCCGTCAAAAGTTTAAGGAGAAGTCACGTGATCAGCGGCTATTGTCCGTTCCGAACATTAAGTATCAGCCGCGAGATTCGCGTGGCGGTGTGCGAAACCTCAAGAATGATGTGTCGCCGTTGATGGGCGGTGGTGGAGGCGTTGCCAGCGGTGGAATTGGAGGAGGAAGCAGCGTTGGAGGCAAGAAGATACGTAAGTATGGCCCCAGCGAAGGATTACACCCACATCTTATCCGATTAACCAAACAAGAGAGTGCTTTAAGTATATCTAAACGGCAGAAGTTTAATCCCCTTTTATCCTTAAAAGAAAACAAATATTGATATGCAGAGCGAGCGAGCGAGTTTTTTCACTGAGTGGTCGCAAGGCAGGCAGAAAGAATGTGAATCAGGATTCCGAATCGGAGGATCGGAATTGAAGATCCCCGTTAACCTTTATTGAGATTTTACTGCGTTTATGCGATGGTTTCCCAGAGTGACAGAAAGAAAAACAAAAAGTGTAAAATCTTACCTCAATCTTATCTCAAAGATAATCCTAAGATAGATCCTAAAACCCTTTTCGGAACACCGCATAAACGCAGTACCTTCGCCCCACCGACGTTGCAAATGATTCCCTTCTCTCTCTCTCTCACTCTCTCTCTCTTTTCTCAAACCTTCTCCTTCCAAGTCCTTTCTTGTTCTCTCCACCCTCGACCATCGGCGTTCTGTCGTCGATTCTGTTTGGGTTTTTCACTTCCTACTTTCCGTTTTGTGTTGTGCCTTTGCTTTTTGTTGCTTTTAGTTGCTGCAAGCTGTAGAAAATAGCAAACAAAATGAGATACAACTGTAAAATTAGCACCCCTGTTCCCGTTGTCCACGACCCACGTTCCTAAACCTCGCCCACCCAATATAAATTAAGCAGCTAGAGATGTGCATATGTTACCGAATCGGATATAGAGATGAGAACCAAACGATAACCAATCAAAATTCCGATGATGCTTGTTTTGTTGATTTTTGAAATGAAAACCAAAAAAAAAAAAAAATTAAAAATAAAAACCAAAATTGCATTTTGTGTATAGAGCCTACTTTGTAGAGAGTTAGCTAACCAAAACAACAACAACAACCAAAAAAGAAATCAAGTAAAACTAACAGTAATTATATATATAAATGTAAAAAAAAACAAAAACCAACAGAAACAAAAACAACTAGAACAGCAATCTACAAACCACAACGTGATGCAATAACAACAACAGCAACCAACAACAACAACAACAACAACAACAAAATCACAAAAAGCACCCAAACAAAACAATTACAATTAAGATAAACAACAACAACAACAAATTATAACAATCAAAAAAAAAAGTACAAATTTTTGCCAAAAATTTCTTATCTATGCTTCTTCTTCTCCTCAATACCTAGGCAACGGATGCAGAAGAGCTGCAATACAACTGCCTGTATGTGATTGTGTGGAAGTTCTTTGGTAAATCATTTAACAACCACAACACGACCACCACTACCATCACAACCACAACTCACCAGTCACCCAAAAAAAAACACAAGAACAACAACAACCACCACTAACAAGCACCATCACACCCACATACAAAGTGTAACTATATATATATATATCTCAGTATGCAAGATACAAAAACACGTTATATGTATATTTAGGTTAAGAGATCAATGTAAAGCGGGTACTGTAGGCGAAACACAACACACACTGAAAGTTTCACCAATCATCACAAAACTCACCACACCACACCACACCACACCATAAACATGTATATGCACTGTGCAAAGAGAAAGCGCATTTCAAATATGTCATCAAAATCGAAAATTGAAAATCGAAAATGGAAAAACTTTAAAACGAAATATCGATCGTTGTACGTTGACCAATGTGACCTGTATTAGTTTGTAAGTTCACCAACACATACAAACACACAGACACACACACACTCAGAAAGATGAAATAAGGGTCAATTTGATTGGCCTCTGTCTTCTGGTTGCAATTTGTTGATCGATGCCACTTTGAACTCCTTGTGTGTTGACAAAGTTCGATTGTAAGGTTAAGCTCAAATGTTGTGCTCCCATCGATGTTTTTCAGTCCCCATTCTCGACCCCTTCTTTAAACCCTTTAAAAAAAGACCCAAAACGACCCTGGTTGTCTGGTTTTCTGATAATCTTTTGCCTTGTCTCCGGCTATCGATAACTTTGGTTATTTCCACGACTTTTTTTCTTCTATGTTCATTTACAAATTATATATTCGTTTCGGTTGTTCCATTGAATGTGTGTTTTGGCTATCGATAAGCAAATATACCGTTGCCTTTATGCCTTTATTTATCGTTTCTGATTTTGCTTAGCGCTTAAACCAAGTTAACAATATTTCACTTGTACATAATAACAAAAATAATCAACCGAAATAAGATGTTGAAAAAATGATGAAGAGAAATCTTTTAGCTAAGCTAAAACATATATATAAATATATATATATATATATATTTAATTAACCACTTTTATATCGATTATTCATGTGTAATAACAGCTTATATATACACCCGCATAACCATATGTCTACCTCTCGTTCTAACCTGAGACCCACCAACGTTTATTCGATCTTTATAACTGTCTTATCTCTAACTATCTCTCTCTCTCTCTATCTCTCAATCTGACTGAATCGCTCGACTTTTTTTTTTTTTTTTTGTAATTACAAACATTTCATATCATTATAATATACATTTTTCAAAGTATTCTATTCAAATGTTATCCTTGCTATGATCACCTAAATATTTAATTAACGTGTTCTGGTGTTATTATTGTGTCTTATGTTAATCACTGCCACCCAATCAATGTCACCCAACCACCCACCAACCACCACTGCAACGACGCCTCCGTTTCTCGCTGTGTACTCGTATTTGTGTGTATTGTGATCGACTAATCGATTATACGAAAACGTTTGTTAAACGTATATTAAGTGTACAAAAAACACACATACAACTGCACTTGATCACCAAAATTTAATCGTCGTCATTCAACGCTTTTGTATTTATCACATTCTCAATCGATCAATCTTATATCTTGTTTGCTATGCACCTCAAAACAATCGATTAACGACAAACGATCAGCGTAAATCACCACTGTAAATTAATCACAGATCAAAGAACAGAACATGCACTCTGAAAACACAACAGTAAACGCTCGCTGGTCAGGACAATTTATGTATTATTTTGTAATTTAATTTAATTACTGTTATGTTTTGCATCTTTAACTTTTTCTATTCGGAATATCTTTCAGTCGAATAAGAAACGGGTTAAACACACTGACTTACTGATCAAATTGAAGAGTAAGTTTTTTTATTTCAACTCTACTACAGGTTGCAAATCAAAGAAGTCAAATACGTTTAATAGTAATCATTGCTTTCTTTAAAATTCTTTTCATTTCGTTTTGTGGTTTAAATAATATTTTTTGAAAGAAAAATCACTTTGGCCCACTCGTAAAGTCAGACTTAAACGCTGTACAAGTTGACGGATATCGATGTAGAGAAAATAGAGTATTTAAAACAAGAAGCTACTTATGAAGTAGAAAATTGGCTGTAGCATTGTTAATAATTGTTAAATTACATAAAACCATTTGATTTAACGGAAAGGAAACTTTAAAGCTATATATACCTAGGGACGCTATAAATCTTTCAAACTGCACTCAAACTTGTACATTAAATTCGAATTTCAGTCACCTATTTACGTTGTCTTTAGTTCACAATGTTTATAGACACTTTAGACTTCATCACTGTACATAAAGTCACTATAAAAATTATCCTTATTTGCACACAAGTTATGTTAATCCTTATGTTGAGCGTCTCTGAAAAGTATGCTACACTTTCATCACCAACTTCACATACTCACACAATTAAACACCCACACTCGGCACAAAAATAGAACAACAAAAGAAATTGCAAAAAGAAACGGAAAACAAAACTCGTAAATAAAAAAAACCAACGAAATGTGAAAGAGATGGCCATTCAATCATTTAGTGCATTTATCTCTCTGTCTCTCTTTCTGTCTTTCTTTCTATCTCTCTCTCTCTCTCTATCTCTGACTATGTGTGTGTATCTCTCTATCTCTCTCTCCCGTGTCTCCCACAATTATTGTTTATGTATATTTTGCAATTGCTCAGATCAACGGCAGCGGAGTTGCAACTGCAGCACCGCAACAGCAACAGCAGCAGCTATCGCAGCAGCAGCAGCAACAGCAACAGTTGCAATTACAGCAGCAACAGCAGCAGCAGCTACAACAGCAACAGCAGCTACAGCAGCAGCAACTTCAGCAGCAACAGCAGCAACAACAACAATCGATGGGTGGTGGTGATCCTGGTGATAATGCAACGTCGACGTCAGCGGCAGCAGCAGCAGCAGCAGCAACATTGACGGGATCCTCCATTTATGGTGCAGACGATGCAGGTGCGGGTGTTGCTAGTGGCGGTGTTGGTGTTGGTGGTATTAGCAGTGCGATTAGCGGTGGATTTGGTGGTGCGGCTGAGTCGCAACAGCAGCAACAGGTGTCGCAACAGTTGCAACAGCAGCTACAACAGCAGCAATCGCAACAGCAGCAATCGTTTGATGCGTCTTGTGATCCATGGGGCGGCGAGTGCGGTGGTGGTGGTGCTGGCGGCAGCGGCGGCGGCGGTGGTTCAAGCGGTGGTGGTGGTGCTAGCGGTGCAGGTGCGCAACAACATCAATATCAGCATCCGCATCCGTATCCGCATCCGCATCCGTATCCGCATCAAACATCCGTTATACAACAACAGCAGTCAGTGACATCGTACGAGTCCCTAAAAAAGTCCAAATCACAAGGTGGGAGCACAACAGAGCACTACAGTAAACAACAGCTAACAGCAACCACAACAACAACAACAAAATATATAACAAGCAACAACTACAGCAACAACAATAACAATAACAACAACAGCAACAAATACCAACCAACAAAAAACCAAACAAATTTGCACCTCTCTAGTCATGAACAACAAATTGCATATTTTTTCCAAGTGTACCACCACATACACAAACTCAAATTCAAAATACAGTTGAACTTCTCTATCGCGACCTTCTCGTAGTTAACGTTTTTATTAACAAGTGCCGTTGACAGAGTAGCATAAAAATGCGGGGCTAAGCCTACAAATCGAACTTGTTAAGAAGAACGGAGTTAACTCTGATTTTAAACGGTGCAGTGGTAGCCTTGCAGACTAGAAGTTCGACTGTATCTCTGTCTCTCTCTCTTTGCACACACACACACACACACACACACACAAGCACACAGCATACGCACACATATCGAAGCACACGCACATACACACACATAGATATGGACAGCAAACGATGCACGTTGCTTGTGGCCCGCCCCCTTCCTCTGTATGTGTGCGTGTCAGTCTGGGTATTTTGGTGTGCGTGTGTGTGTGTGTGTGTGTTAATTGAATTTGGAATTTTTGGAAATTTTTGGTATATATTTTTTTTAATATTTTTTTTTATTTGTGTTTCAGTAAGTTATTTTTGGGGGTTTTTTGAGGGGGGCGATGGCTGGAGCTGTCTGTCTTTTTCTCGCTCGTTCGCTCGCTCGCTCGCTCTCTCTTTCTCTCTCTCTCTCTCTAGCCCTAGAAAACAATATATAGTTTATAACAGTGCATATGAATATGTTCTCTAAATCTGTCTCGCTCGCTCGTTCGCTCTCTGCTCGCTGTCTCTTACTACTCTAGTCTTACTTTCTCTATTTTCTTCAACCTCTTGCTACTGTCTTCCACTAAATATCTGTCTCTTTCGCTCTGTGTCTCTCTCTATCTCTATCTCTCGGTATTTGTTTTTTGCATTTGGCACGCTTTGAACCAGAAATATGAACTTTAAAACCGAATAACTAAACCAAGAATTAGACTAACCGGAATATGGAAAAGAGTACAACAAGATCTGATTTTCTATTGGCAAAATAAAAAATAAAAAGAAAACTAAACTTTCGCATAGTTCACACACATATGCATACTATATCAAGCACACACATACACACACACACACATATACACATATACACCCATACAAACGCCTAGCTAAGCACACATGCAAGCAAATTTCACTCGTCCTTTTTTCGTGACTTTTTTTTTAATGTTACCTAGTCAGAAACGCCTGCTGCTTACGAAATCGCACTCACAGCAAGAAAACTAGAAAATCTAAATGGAAAAGTCACTCAAAAATTATAAAGAAAACAAAAAGTACAGTCGCTCGCAGGTGTAAATATATGAAATCAGCACTAAATCCGCTTGAAAATGCTGATCAAAGTTAACAATTAGAATTCTATACCTTTGTCAATTGAAAACATTAAAAACCTTTATAAAAAAAACTGTTTAAGTTACAACTAATTGGCTTTATAATGAACAACATACATAGTTATGTTTGTTTTAAAATAAATTCTATTATTGCTACTTCCAAAAATGCTCAAAAAGCATTCTTTAAATGCACTTAAAAGTACATATTTTCCAAAACTTCTTAAAAATTTTAACTAATTTACGAATTTATAAATGCAAAAGTTTAACTACTTCTATTTTCTGTGTTGTATTTCTTACTTTTAACTTTATTGCTTATTAGTTTGCTTAATATATGAACTTAATATATAAACTAACTAACCATTAATCGTTTTCAAAGTATAACAAAACAGAAAATTAAAAGAATAACGTGCGAGCGGCTTATGCAAACATTAAAAAAAAAACATACACATACACATGCAAACCACACGCATAGAGCAATCAATAACAATTAGGCAGTCTAGCGGTATTTTAGTGTTGTGCAGCGCAAAAAAAAAAGCAACATAGTGCAAAAAATCGCAAAAATATATCAAATCCAATTAGACAATCAAGCAAAAATTCGATTAAAAATCTAAGTAAAAGTTTTGCCTACTACCGCCCGCCGCTTTTACTATCTCTCTCTATCTATCTCTATCTCTATCTCTATCTATCTCTATCTCTCTTTATCACTCTATCTCTCTCTATTTCTATATCCGCCTGTCTCTATTTCACAATATTTATTGAACGTATCCAAAACGATTTTTTGATGTAACTCCTTTATTTATCTCTCGTTTTATCTCTCTCTCTCTCTCTCTTTGTTTCTCCTATCAATATGCAATCCATCAAAAACCAATTTCTGATCCCAAAAAAACCAAACCCGAATAAATTACAGATAAATTGGATGGAACTTTCTCAAGATCCAGATCATCGTCAATGTCCAGCATTGATATGTCTTCCTCTGAATCTGTTACCTGTTTAGCTTTTATCGAGAGTTATGCAAAACGAAATGGTAAGATTTTTCTCAATTATATTTTTGATTTATTTAAATTAAAAATTATACATATTTTCTTCTAGATATTTTGACACTTGTTCCTACTTTGTGGATTGGAACTAGTTTCGGTTCGATACTGACATTGTTCATCACCATGCCGGAGCGAGATGTGCGCAAATCTCAGCCAGTATTGATAACAATAAATGGTAAGTGATCAATAGGTTATAATTTAGATGTCTGAAAAGGAATCAGAAATATTTCATCTATAATCTAAATTGTAAACTTTATCATTACCCTTTCAGGTGGCCCCGTGGTACGACTCAAAGGATCCATAACTTCCATGTCTTTTTTAGACTCATACGGTTCGATCATACCCTATACGTTTGAGACCTGGCGTGATGAGAAAAGGGACAACAAAGACCGTAAGATTGACTATAACCTATTGTTCCAATTGGCTAATCCCCTTTTGTATTCTATATCGATTATAGGCACACCCACAAAGAGCAGCAGCCGCACCAGTCCCACATTCACACCGACAACTGCCAATACAATATCAAACACTTCGGTCGCTGGTGGGATGTCGGGTGGTGCCTCCTCCGTTACAGGAGGAGCTGTCGGCGGTGGTGCGGCAAGTGGTGGAGCTGCCGCCGGCGGGCCAGCTGGCGGTGCTGGTGGAGCATCGACGGGAGGAGCGGCCGGCGGCAGTGGAACGGCGACCGGCGGAGGTGGGATGAGCAGCAGCAGCGCCAGCAGCAGCGGCATCAGCGGAAGTGTGAGCACCGGCCTGGAAACTCTCACCGATCGACAATACATCGTTATCGCTAGCGAGAAGCAAACAAAAGTCTTCGATGTCGCCAACCAGTGCTGCATCAACCGCATACAATTATCGGAAATGGATTTTGCAGTCAAGGCAGAAACTATCACGATGAAAGGTACCAGATCTAGGTTAAAAGACAAAAATGGTCAACAATTTACTTTTTCAACTTTAAATGCAATTGGGAAACAAAATACGAGTTCAGCAAGGCATAACATTCCAAATTTGGACCATTATTGGCTTAGTTATGGGAAATGTACTGTCACTTTAAGGGGAAAATTGGGGAATCCCAAAATTTGCATATTTTATAAGGGGTACCATCATCAAAATTTTCAAAAAATGGCCCGAATTTGACATTTCAAACTGTGAATGCAGTTTTGATAAGAATAAGAAAACAAACTCAGCGAGGTATTATATTCCATATTTGGACCATTTTTGGCCAAGTTATGAGCAAAATACTGTCGAGTTTGAAGAATCCAAAAGTCGAATTTTCGATAAGGGGTACCATCATCAAAATTTTCAAAAAATGGCCAAAAATTGACATTTCAAACTGTGAATGCAGTTCAGTTGGAATTTTAATTGCGAGTTCGGGGATGTATGACATTCCATATTTGATCCATTATTGGCTTAGTTATGAGAAGACTACTGTCACATTGGGGTATAATTGGGGAATCTCAAAATTCACATTTTTGATAAGGTGTATTTCTTATTAATCAATTTTCTATTGATTTCAGATGGCTCTTGCTTAGCAACCTATCTTTCGAATGGCCATCTAATGGTACATAGTCTTCCTAGTCTAAAACTGTTATTGGATACTGATTTCTTACCGCTTATGGAACTAAGGTGAGTCTCTATTTAAATTAAAACTAACCTCCCATTTGACCAGACTAATCTTCCGCCCTCTGCTTAGTTTTCAAACAAAATGTAAACAGGGAATTGTGGATCCAATGCTTTCGATATGGGGTCAACAGATCATTGTTCATGAAGATACAACTCAGTATGTTAGGAGTTGATAACAAATCATAGTGGTTCATTTTATACAAATATTTTTGTTTCTATTCCACAGAATATCAAAAATATTTTGCTTTAGTCATAAAGGTCATGGATTGTACATGGCATCGCCCACCGAAATTCAAAAATTCACGATATCATCGGAATTTTGGTAAGCATAAAATATATAATCTAGTTACAAGAGATATATAATTATATATATATTCAAAATATTACCATTTTATCTTCTTTTTAGTCAATTTATTTTGGAGATGATGGGTGAACTATATACAGTACACGAAATGCCCGAACAGCCGAAGGAGGGTTTCTTCAAGGGTCTATTTGGCGGCGGCGCCAAGCTCCTGGATCGTGAGGAGCTATGTATATATATAACTTTATTAATAATTTAATGATTTTAAATATTAATCATGCATTTAATCCCATAACAGTTGGCGAGCAAAGTGGGAAACCGAATCGATCGGTGGCCCGGCATATACCTGGGCCCAATTTGGAGCAGCTCGGCCAACGAGCTTCCACCGCCGCATCAGAGATCAGCCGGGCGCACCAGCTGGCCATGGAGCGCGGCGAGAAGCTCAATTTGCTGGAGGAGCGCGCTGAGCGCATGGCCAACACTGCTCAAGATTTCAGCGGCACTGCGCATCAATTAATGCTTAAATATAAAGACAAGAAGTGGTATCAGTTGTAAAATATCTATTTTAGGAGCCAATTCTACCACAGTTATTGTAATATTGCTTTTATAACACTTTCTACTACATTACGAGTAAAGTACACTTATTTAATTTCTGTTTTCAAGTCGTCACGTTATTTACAAAAACCGAAAACCAACAAAAAAAAACAACAAAACCGAAAATTCACAAAAACAAGGACAAAAAAACTGAAAGATAAAAACCAACAAAAAAAACTGTTTTTAATAAAAATATATAGACCAAAAAACAGGCACTATGGCGTCTTAATGGATAGTTGGATGTACAAAAAAATAAAACAAAGTAGCAGTGGATAAATCAATCGCTCTTGGAAAGTCAATACAATAAGCACCTGCTGTTGAAGTCACATTTCAAAAAGAATTTAAACAATACACACGTGTAAAAAGTGTAAGATTTGGCCAATTTGAATATAGCGCGAAACTGAACAGTGTTAAGGAGTGTCGCACCGTTGCCACCACAATTACAATCGATTGTTGGACCAACCAATCGCATCGCAACTATAGCTCACACATCATACACATATAGTGCTCTCTGCAGATCTGGCAACATTGGATATCAGGTAAAAGCATTTTCGCAAAAATAGAGCATTGTATTTTCGGTAAGAAAGTATAAAAGTTAACCCAACTTTTGTTCCGTTTTTAGGTATACAAATTTCTTATAAAAACCATAAAACCTAACCAATTAAATAAACATCTAGAAGATATCGATATATCGCTGAAGCGATTTCCCAAGAATCGATTAAATTCCAGATGGCTGACCCGAGTTGTTTCAGCCAAACTCAACTTAAACCAATCGATTTAGGGGCAATTATTTTAACGCAGAATTTGAGTGCGCGGCATCTTTTCTTTTCTTTTCTTTTCGCGTCCGTGCAATATTTTATGAACTAATAAGCGTCCGCGAAAGTGTGAGGGAAAACGGCGAAAAGAGGAAAAACGAAAACGGATCTGCGTCGAAATTTTCCCCGTTCCGATTTTTTTTTCTCCACCAGCAGCAGCGAAGCAGTGGCAGAGCAAAAGCAGCGCAGTTTGAGCAGCGAATATATTTGTAAGAGAGCCCCAACCTTGAGAAAAAACAACCAGCCAGGCAGTAAATTGTTCGTTTTCCCGTCTGCTGGTAAGATATTTGCGATTGTTCGGACTGGAAACAGTATATCCGCGAGGATCATACATTTTCTTTTCCCTCATTTCGTCCAGTTTCAAATGCGTGCTAAATATGCAAACGTGTATGTGTGTGGTTTCTTTGCTAGTGTGCGTGTCTCGCTGCGCGCATCAATGTGTTCGTTCGTTTCTATACACGCGTGTGTGTATTTGTGCCTTCGAAATTTTCTTTTGTGTAAAACATTTGTAAGGTGCAACTGCAGCTGTGTGCGTGTGTGTGTATCGCTTTGACCGCCGTTGTTGTTGTTGTTGTGCGTCATAGCAATAAGAGTGTGTGTGTCCGTGAGTCTGTTTGTATGTGTAATATGCATTCCAACGGGGTAAGGTAGAAGAGGAAGCAGTACCTGTCGCCAAACTATCGTTTATCGATGTCTGTCTGTCTGTGTTTATTTAGAAATTCCCTTTCCATCTTCCAAAAACCCTCCCCCACCACTACTTTAGGAAAATTGCCCCCGCCCCCTTTTTGAACACCAATTGGTGGATCGACTGTAATCGATAATGCAGATATATCGATTGGTCTACTGGTCAGGAAAAAACACGTAAAGTGCAAGCTGGTGGAAAAAAAGCAAAACAAATCAAAAAGAAGAGGAAGAAGTGGTGGAAAAGAAAGTATAGACAAGAGCAGACAACAAAATCAGCTTTAGTAATATTCGTTAAATGTCACCTGGGTTCGTAAATCATTGTTATTGTTGTTATAGTCGCGATTTTTAATTGAACCCATTTAAAACTATCCAAGCCATAGTAATTTTTATTACTCTCTGATGTACTTTAAAGTCCAATAAGTATTGCCAAACAAATAATGTAACACTCTCTATAAAAAAAAACTTCATTACTAGGCTTACCCTTGATATAGCCTAATACTTTTTATAATGGTGTAATTCATGATGTTTGCAGTGTATATATTAAATCCAGTTTTAATCGTAGGAACTAAAACCCAGTCCTCTAAATTAAACAGCTTTAAATATCTTACAAACAATGTTTGTGGTTTAACTAATGAAGTGTATTCCCTGTTAGCAATATCACAGATTTTCTAGGGACTCGCGGCGGAACCTGATTTTAAGTTGTAACAGGTCCCTTGAACGTGGCATTGCATCGAAATCCCCTTTATTGTTAGTATTACTTTGCGAAGTTAAACGAAACCGAAACTAAACTTAATTTCTTTATAAACATGCAATTTTATAAAAACTAGAAAGCATGCTTTGCCATATTACTCATATATACCTTTGCTTAATTTTCAGTATTTCAAGTAATAACGTACAACTGCTATTAAGGAGAAGTCCCTAGGAGGAGGAGCAGCTAGCCAGGATGGACAAAATGAGGATATTGAAAGAAAGCCGCCCCGAGATAATCGTCGGTGGCAAATATCGGGTGATCAGAAAGATTGGTAAATAAAATATATAAACAAAGGAAGAGAAAGCTTCTTAAACTGTTTAATTAACCCACAGGAAGCGGCTCGTTTGGCGACATTTACCTTGGAATGAGCATCCAGAGCGGCGAGGAGGTCGCCATTAAGATGGAGAGCGCCCACGCTCGCCATCCGCAGCTATTGTACGAGGCCAAGCTGTATCGCATCTTGAGTGGCGGCGTGGGATTCCCACGTATCCGTCATCATGGCAAGGAGAAGAACTTCAATACCCTGGTTATGGATCTGTTGGGACCCTCGCTCGAGGATTTGTTTAACTTTTGTACGCGCCACTTTACCATTAAGACGGTACTGATGTTGGTGGATCAAATGATTGGACGCTTGGAGTATATCCATTTGAAGTGCTTCATCCATCGTGACATTAAGCCGGACAATTTCCTAATGGGCATCGGCCGTCATTGTAACAAGCTCTTCCTGATCGATTTCGGACTGGCTAAGAAGTTCCGCGATCCGCACACGCGTCATCACATCGTGTACCGTGAGGATAAGAATCTCACTGGTACCGCCCGCTATGCTTCGATCAATGCCCATTTGGGTATCGAGCAGTCGCGCCGCGACGACATGGAATCCCTTGGCTACGTGATGATGTACTTCAATCGCGGCATATTGCCTTGGCAGGGCATGAAGGCAAATACCAAGCAGCAAAAGTACGAGAAGATCTCTGAGAAGAAAATGTCCACGCCCATCGAGGTCCTATGCAAGGGCTCGCCGGCCGAGTTCTCCATGTATCTGAACTATTGTCGTAGCCTGCGCTTCGAGGAGCAGCCGGACTACATGTACCTACGCCAATTGTTCCGGTAAGTAGTGGATAGCCCACGTTTTTTCTTTAGTAATATATAATATAAGAGACTTTGAGATTGCAACTAAATTTAACTTTATTGGATTTCGTTAAATTATCTTGATCTAAATTTGGATTTCTTTGAGAAAGATATATATGTATGTATTGTCACATTTTGGGACACTTCCATAAACATTATGAATTCATAGAAATAAAATAAAATGTATGTTTTTGCTGTTGGCCATTAGGAGGCTCTTTATTTTTCAACAAATCCAAGAAGCCATTGCATTTAAAACTACTAGCATTACATAGCACCACTATCTATATTAGCAATCACATTGACTCTGTATTATATGTTTTAGTCATAGTTTTTTATTTCTTGCGATGATCTAATCCTAACTTTCACCCTCTCCAAAACAGCATACTGTTTAGGACGCTGAACCATCAGTATGACTACATCTACGACTGGACAATGCTGAAGCAGAAGACCCACCAGGGTCAGCCCAATCCAGCTATACTACTGGAGCAATTGGACAAGGACAAGGAGAAGCAGAACGGCAAACCCCTGATCGCGGACTAAAAGCTGGTTAACAACGGCTTGCAAGCGAGGTTGATGGCGGAATAGGGGGGAACAGTACATTAGAAGTGAACAGGAGAACGGAGGTAGTCGCAGGTGAAAGGCCCGACAAGGAAGGAATGATGGAAGGATGGAAATATGGAGCAGCAGCATACACAACACAGCGGGCGTTAGGATGTTTCTTAATATTAATTTAAATTCAATACGAAACAAATAAGGATTCAACAACAACAACAACAACAGCGAAAGCAAAAGTAACATCAAGCAGCAAACAGCGCAGTCAAGCAAAAAACACATTAATGATATCAAATGATACCCCAGCAAATGTGATTCACGAGTGAATCACTGCGATCGATAGCCACACACACGTACACCACACACAACAAATATAACAAATCAATTTGCAATCCAAAACACAACACACAACATACACACATATACTCACACACTCACCCACAAAAAAAACACCCACTCTCATTTACACCCACTCAAAAAAAAAAGCAAACATCATTGCCCAAAAAGAATAAAAAAAAAGTAAGAAAAAACGAAAAAAGAAACACTTAGCCTAATAAATTACAAGAAATAATAATGGTAATGATGGTGGAGCAAAGAGAAGTTAAGCTGAGGAGAAAAACTAAACCTATATATATGTATATGTATATATATAAGCGAATAAACACCATATATGTATGCATATATCCCATTTGATTCACGTCAAATCGAATCCAATGCTTAATTATGAATCGAGCGTAACAAAACTCAATAACTAATTAAACTGGAATAAATAAGAAACAAAAAACAAGAATAAACAATAAAAAAAAAATTAATAAAATACACCGAAAAAAGCAAACAAAAAAATTATGCAGAATAGTTGAGAAGGAGTAAGATGAGGAGAAGAGGAGGAGGAACAACCAAGCAAAAGCCAACTAAGATGGGGGAAAGTAATAAAATACAACCAGCAACAAGAGTAAAACAAACAAATAATAATAATAATTATAATGAAGAAGAAGAAGAAAGAAAGAAAAAAAAAACAAACAAACAGAACGCAAAACTGCAAAGTAAATTTGCATAGTAAGCAGTAATAATTATAAACATAACTTATATTTAATTTTTTGAATTACATCAATAAATATGTTGAAATTAAATTTCGACCTGAAGCTGTTCACAACATGTCTGCATTAGACAGAGATGGGGCATAATAGAAAGGGAGAGAAGAGCAGTGAAATCTATCTATACATGCTTATATGTATTAATCTTATTTTTGACCTTGTTGATTAAAGATTAGGCTTATTGATTTTTAATCCATTTTAATCACTTAGATTATAATTAGTTTTTTTTATTAAACTTTACAAATTATGTAAAAAAAAACTGTTTTTGAAATTTTAGTTTCTATTTTGAACCTGAAAATTATGTTTCTTCTTTATTTATTATTTTTATTTGGCTTATGACAACTTTTACAAAATCTTGAATGGTTGACACTTATGATTTATATAAATATTTAATTAAATATGTAGAATTATTCACTAGGTTTTCAAATTCAGAAAGTCACACGTATAAGGAACAGTACGATGTGCTACTAAAAAGAAATGTTTATGAGATTGAACTGAAACGTGACTTAAAAACTTTTCACTTTTTATCGGAAAAAAAACAATTTTGTTTTATTGCCTTTAGATTAGTACTTTCCTAGCTACATATTAATTTAAATAGCAGGCCGAAGGTTGAGGATAGGTAATCAGTAATATTTTGAATATTTTGATACTACCAATAGTAAAAATTTTTACTCTGACAGTTGTAGTTTGAAGTATTTAAAGTATTTTAATTAAATTAATATTATTTTTTTTATTTACAGATGGATTTTCTTTTATATGGAGCTGAGACAAATTTGGCTGCCGCCTTTTGCAACCCGCATGTGAAATGTATTTATTAGACCCTCTTAATTTTTATGTTTGTTCGTCATCGTTGAGTAATGACACGTACGCCGTTTGTCTGTTTTCGACTCTGCTTTTTATTATTTATTTATTAACTACCATGGGGTGTCCGTCCGCTGCACTACTGACCCATTCCAATCAGTACGCCATTTTCAAATCAGAACTCGCAGCTCGGAAAGCCAACTGCAGTGCTGATAAGGGCAAGTCAACTTCTGATTCAACAGATAGGTGGTTTTCTAATGTCAATAAGTTTTTAGTAAACATATCCATTTATTTCATCACAGATTTTAAAAACTAATATTACATAAGAACTTAGTTTTCTTTTTAAATATATAGATAAATAGATAGTTTCAAAAAATACACCCACGTCTATATTTACCTAAACTATACAATATGAAATTTTATTAATTACTGGATAATTTATAATTATCTTAACAAAACCAATCAAATTTAAATAATATTTCTTACCCGCTCATTACAGGTGCTGCCATATGGTTGACATGTTAAAGAGTTGCCATTCTATTTAAGTTAAAATGTGGCACTCCGTAAATTCGAAACGAACTAGGTGGCACTGTTGTTAGTCAGTTCATTTAAAAAAAAATATATTTGATTGTAGCTTACAAGAAAAATAAACTTCCTTTGGGAATATGCAAGACCTTTTAATAATTAATACAGCGTTAAACGTACATAAACTTATTAAAAATACTGGCTTGATTAAAAATAGAAAATAAATTAAAAAATGACCGCCAACAAATGGGATTAAATGGTCCCACTGGTCAACAACAAGTGATCAGAGGCAGGAAGACAAAAAGAGACAGATAGCTAAAAAGTGTTACCAAATTCAGTTTGATAAAAATACTTGTTTAAGAAGAAGAAGATAAAAATGTCGGCGGAAAAAAGCAAAAAACGCCGATCATTGCGTTGTCGCCTCGCATTCATTTTCTTCTCTTCCAAGCGCGCGGTTCGTTCAGTGGGTAAAAAGTCGTTCAAGTTCCGTTCGCTATTCTCCGGACTCGAATAAAGCCAATATACCGCGGAGTTGTTTTACCGTTTTGAATATTGATCGTGTACGAAAAGAGTCTTGCAAATTTAATAAGAGTGCCGGCGACTTCGATTGATTTTTGAGTTGAACTGCTGCGAATACCTGAAAAAGTGTTTTTTGTTGTTTTTTTTTTATTTGGCGAACGGACGAAGAGCAAAAGGACCTCTGCGGCCGTATATAAAGTAATTAGCTAACAATTTGTGTTTTGCGTGTGTTTCTGGTGTTTGTGCGATCGATTAATGGTGTTATTTTTATTATTACCTTTTTTTTGCAAGTGCCGGAAAACTTTGAAATTGAATTTCTTGAAAAATAACAGTAAAACCTTGCAGTTAAATACTATATATTTTCTACCCGTTGTTCCAAAGGTGTAAAGTAAAAGTAAAAAAAAACAATAGTATGTTCATGTTCAAATAAGCATTCGATTCATATTTGTGCAGACGCAAGGACCTCGAGAATAATATTAAGAAGCAGCAGAAGGAGCAAGCGAAGCAACAGGCAAAAATTCAACAGGAACAACAACATACGCTGCCCTTTATATTTCATTTCATTCCCGTTTTGTTGTTGTTTTTGTGATTTTTGAGTTTGCTGGCGCAGCAATAATATATAAATTACAAACACACAGGCGCATGTGATATGACCACCACTAGAGATCGCACACACACACATATACACAGGCACACGTGAATACAGACACACGGACTGACAAAGAGGTTGAGCGAGCGAGAGAGAGGGAAGAGGATCGAAAGGAAGGGAAAGGAAAGGGACGAAGCGCAAAGCTTATCTCTCCGCTTTTTGAGAACGCAAACGAAGACGATAAAAGCAAAGCAAACAACGCACTCACACACGTGCAACATACATCGGCTGTTGCTGTTTAAAAAAAACCTAAGAATATTAAGAAAAGGAACAAAGCAGACTTCTGATTCTTCCTCTTTTCTTTACACATGTTCGTGAAAAATATCCTGACACGATCACACACGCGCATTTACACGACAAGCACGTGTAATTTCAGCTCCCATTCTCTCTCTTCCTCTGCTTATTATTCTTTACTACCTCTACCCCCGCTGATTTCCATCGTTCGCTGCTAATCAAATGCTCTCTTACTCTTCTAGCTGTTTTTTTTTATTGTTGCAATGCAATATTCGCGAAACCAACAACAACACACATAACTCAACATTCAAGTGCCAAGCAAATAAAAATCAAACGCAAAAAAGAAATATTGAAATATTGCCCAGTGGAAAATATAAAAAAAGCAAACAACAACGGCAAAATCAATAAGAAAAAAGGGATCAACAAAATGTCTGTTACTTTAGTGCAGAAATCGACAAAAATGGCCAATTTCGACTCTTACGACTTATTCCAAAGGGTGAGTTTTTAATAATATTAAATTATTAATTAATTGTTCTGTATGTTATTTTTATAATTGAATTAAATAGGTCTCTTAGGTTTCTTTTTGAATTCTTAGGGGAGTTTTCAGAATTACAAATTTGAAAACGTGCCTATTAAATATTCTTATGGGGATCGTCTCTAAACACTGTTTTTCTGAAGGGTGCCCTTGGTAATAAGGATTTCTTTCCTTTTTGATAACAATATTTATTAATATTTTCAACATTTTTTTTAAATATTAATATATATTAAAAAAACTGGGGTCTGGAATACTTTTAGTTTCCTAGCTCAATCACTTGGAAACAATAATTCAAAAATGATCAACTTTGGCTTTTGAGTGAAAAACACTTAAAATATTTTTAGGTCGACAACTTGAAACATGCCTAAACCACATGTTTTTTGTTTTTTCTTGGTTTCACTTATTTTAGGAGTTGCATTTTGTGGTGTTTTTTTTTTTTTTAATTTTTGTGTGTCGTCGTAAAGGCAATATGTGCATCGTTTGCTTAATTTCGATAACTTGTTTTCCATTTTTCATTTCGTTATATTTCCGTTTCGTTACACTTGCATTTCTTGTTTGTTATTCCCCATTATTAAAGCTGATTCATAATTATTATTACGGTTTGTCAACTCACAAAAAAATGAAAAACAACAACTAAAACGGTAAAAAAAGGCGAAAAAAGAAGCAGCAAAATAACGACAGACTGTAAAGTGGACTAAATAATTGTCCGATAAGGATTTTCGTTGTTGTTTTTTGATAAGTGTATTGGAGAAGGGGCGGGCCATCCCTCTCTTGCTTGCTCCTTCTCTTTGTCCCTCTCCTTTTCTTCACATTTATTTGTTACAATTGGCGTCATCGCAGCAGCATCATTAAAAGCAACAACAACAATAACGCCACTCGTGATCATTTACTGTTTGTATATACATATACATATACTTTATGTATAAATGTATATGTGTGCGTGTTATTGGCAGCGACGTCGACAGAGCAGCTGTTGATCGACAACAAATTCGATTAACTCAAGTTCCGGGTTTGCTTTGGCTGGATTTTTGTGTTTTTAGTGATTTCTGTTGTATTATTTATATTATAACTTTTATTTTTTGAATTTGTTTTGTGTTGCTCTTAAATGAGTCAAGAGCTCTGCTGCTGCGATTACGTGCAAAGTTTTGGGTTGTTGTTTTTGCCGTTTGAGTGAAATGAAAGAGAGTGGAAGGTGTAGTGGGAAAGCTCAGCAAAAGGGAGCTGCACTTTTGTTTTGATTTTCTAGTTATTCTGTTTTCTTTCCTTTTTTTTTTTTTTTTGCAAATTTGCGTAAACTAAAAGGCAAAGCCAAAGGGTCAAGTAGAACCACAAAATAAAGAAGGAAAACAAAAAAAAACCAAGGAAAAGAAGAAAAACAAACAGCAAAAAACAACGAATAGGGCCAAGGCAGGTTGACGTCCGATAAAGTTGCAAATACTTGATGAATGAACTTTGCATCTGCCGCCCTGTTATCGATTATCGACAGGCAACAGCAGCAGCAGCTAATATTCGCATGGAAAATTCATTTGTTTCTTTATTTTATATTATTATTTTGGTTGTCGTATTTTGTCATTACGCAGCGCTTTTTGTTTTTGCGCCTTTGAGCCAGCAACAAAAGCTGCAGCCAATTGATGCCGAAAGCGAAAGGGCGCAATACACACACACACACAAAAAAACAACCAGACTTACACATAGAAAATACTGTTGCAGCAGCGCAACTTTTTCAGGTGACAAATTTGTCGTAATTATTTTTTTTTTAAATATATGTATATGTATATATCTTAAATATCGTAAAAAAATCATGGTTTTATAAAGACAAATCTGCCAAAATCGTAGTGTTTTAAATCTTAAAAAAACATTTTATATGATGTCCATGTTTCGGTTTTTGGTTCATTGCTTGCGACACTTTAGTCGGGTGGAATGTCGAGTGATAAAAAGAAGGAAAGGAAAGGGAAGGGAGATTGGAGAATAGAGCCCCAAAAAAGAAGAGGAGAGAAGGGAGCGCCAACTTTGAAATTCACTTTTTTGCATAACTTTTAATTTCTCGTTTTTCTTGGCTTCGTCTTGATTTTATTATGAAATTTATACGTATTACCATGTGTGCATTGTATGCAGTTTTTTTTACTTTCTGTGCTCAATACAGTGAAAGATAACTAACTATATGATAATCTAAAATCTTTGTTTTAAAGAAAGGGATTTTTAATAACATTTTGTAAAAACAAATTCATAGATTCAAACCCGGACATTTGTCAAATGTTTAAGGCTACTTTTTTTTTTTGAATTTTATAATAATTTAAGAACAGCATTTTATATATTAGGCCCTTGCTTTTTAAATGGCCAATGGGTCGATGTACACTAGTGGCCACTGTAGTTGTTTGACTCGTTTGTTTGCTTGGCTTTTTTTTATTTCTGCTTCTCTGCTTTCAGGCTGCTGAAAAGTAAAATGTGTAAAATGTGCTTAGTTTGTTATATCGAAATCCTCGTACGTAATCAGCGGTATTACGTTTCAACAAACTCCTCCATCTCCTCCAACTCCTCCTCCACCAGCACTCTTTACTTTACCTTCTCTTTGCACCCCTCCTCCACCTCCCTCTTCGCTTCCCTCTCCTGCTGAGAAGAGGCTCACTTACACTTACAAGCGACAAACGGCGACTACTTTTTACGAATATAATTCCATTTCCTGCCAAGGCGATAACAACAACGTCGTCGTTTTATTTTGATCTGTGTTTTTTTCCTCAGCTGTGTGTGTTTGTCCCGACGCCATTGCTGCCAGAAGAAGAAGAATACGAATCAGTGTGGTGGGGGAGGAGGAGAAGAAGGAGTAGGAGTAGGAGTTCAAGGAGGAGGAGAAAAAGAGCGAGTGTAGCGACCACCACCGCTACCTACCTAAAAAAAAGGCAACTCTTCAATCTTCAATCCTCATTCACTCTCCTCCTTCTTTTTAGCCCCCTCCTACTATTTTTTCGTCTCCCCCGCCTCCATCTCCTTCGTTAACCCTCAACTTCGCAGAACGTCATTTCATTTCGATTCGATCCGACTCGACTCGATTAATATGCAGCCCCATCCCTAAAGTCCAGGTCCAATACCGCTTATACCCATTCCTCCATCTCATCGAAATCCCAGGCTCAAGTCCCCGTACCTCTTACTCTGTCCCTCGTTCACCCACACTTACTTACAATGCAAGCGCAGCAACAGTGTTGCCAGCTGCAAATTATATTGAAAATTGCTTCTAATATCCCGTGGGATTGGATTTCAAATAAGCCTAACTTTCTATACTTTAAGATCGGGATAGTGATATTAATTTATCTATTTCGTTCTTATTTTTAAAAGTAATGTTATAAAAGTGATTTTAAAAATAGCTAGAAAATTCACCTGCTAAGGTATAAGATCTTACAGAACTTGGCTATAAAAAGGCTAAATTGATCGTCACATCCACGTAAACTCACTACTCAACGGGGCACTTAAACTCATGAAACGCATGAGGATATGAGGCCGGGGCAACAACAACAAAAAGAACACATTGTCAGCATATTGACTGGCTGACCCTTGAGATACCCTTGGATGGTGAGGAAGGGAAGATAGAGCGGGGGTAAGTTGGACGAGCAGAAGAATAAGAAGAAGCAGAAGAATAATGGGATCCTCAGTTAGTTTGTCAAGAGTTTATTGGTCGATGGGGGTTGAAAAATTGAAAATCACAACCCAGGATCATTTCAAAAAGGATTTTTGTTCTCAAATCCAAGAAAATTATAGAAACACAGTTGTGGCCAAAATAATAGTATTTCTTTTTTATATTTTACAATTTAATTTTCATTGCCTGTATAAAAAGGTTTTCACAAGGAGTCCAAAAACAAATACATATTTCAGTTTCAACAAAGTAATTTACTTAAACTTAATTGTTCGCCAATTCTTTGTTTCTCCCGCCACGAAAAAAAGAATTATAAATAAGTTATTTGCGTGCGAAGCTACTGGCTGCTTATTATTATTATTATTAGTATTATTGTTGTTGCTTTTGTTTCTGGCTGTTCTCTTATCGTGCAGTTGTAAAAAAAAATACATATAAAAAACATGCACACAAATTAAATACACATATACTCGTTCACTCGCTGCTCTCTTTTGCCTTTGTCGTCGCTTTGCTATCTCGCCCACACCAACGCTTTTTAAAGTGCTGTCCCCCCATTCTCCAGTTGGTTCGCTCTCTGTCGCTCTTTGGCTTTGGCCTGGCTTGGCGTTTGCTGTTGAAGCGGAGGGGAGGATAAAGCGAGAGAGCGAGCCAGGCAGGCGTGCGCATTGGGGCCCTGTCTGTCATTGGCCAGAATGGGATGGAGAATAGTGTGGCGAAGACACTTCATATTCTATTGTCAATTTTTGGTTTTGTTGTTATTTTTGCTGTTGTAATCTTGAAATTGTCTTGGCTGTGTGCTGTGTGTGCTTATTGTTGTTGTTGGTATTATTGCTAATGGCCGCTCAATTGAGTGCCAAAGTACATCTCGCCCTCTCCTTCGCTCGTTCACCTCCACCTCCTTTGCCCCCATCTGTTTGTTTGTTTGTTGTTTGCATGGACAGAAAGAAAAATATAGATTTAAATATATTGAATTTCTGAATTTTTACTTTAATACTGATTTGTAAAAAAATGTACTTTCATTTTTAACTACTTCATATCATTTGAATATCAAAATGATATAAAAATTGTAAATTTCATGTATTAGCTATGTCGTTTTTTCTTTGTGTACTTGAAGGCGGGTTATTTTGCATTTAGAATCGATCTTAAGTTTGATTTTCCCCCGAGTTCTGGGAATGTGTGGAAAATAATATTATCCGCGTCTTGTTATTCGCAGAAAACTCCATAAAACAGCCTGTATTTGTGTGTGTATCTCTCCAGTTTTTAACTATTTGCTTCGCTTATTAATTTCGTTAATATTTCCATTATGCTGGCTGGCATTTGGTTTTCACGCTTTTCATGCGGGCCACCCTACAAAAAGTTGCGCTTGCAACATGTCTTTTTTTTTTGGGTTTGTTTTTGTTGTCTGCTTTTTCTGATTGCCAATCCAAAAACGAAATCCACCAAAAAATCCAATCCAATCGAATCTATTATATAATAAAGTCGCGATCGAATGCGGACGCTGGCAGCGCAGTCAACGTAAGCTTTGGCATCGCCATCGTCGTTGTCGTCGTCGGCAGAGAGCCCCGTTTGTTTAGTAGATTTCCATTCACATTCACTGTCGCTTTTTGTGATCGCCTGCTTTTTGCCTTTTGCTTTTGGTGTTTTTGCCTTTGTGTCTTTTTTTTTTTGCTTTTGCGTTTTGTTTTGCGGGTTTTGCCCGATAGTGGTGTCTCAGTCTTACATTCACACACACACACACACACACACACACACATACAGCTGCAACTGGTTTTTGCAGGACAACAAAGATAACAACAACACCACATGTGAGTTTTATGTTTTTGTTGTTGTTTCTGTTCTAAGCAACCCCCGATATATTTTAATCACGATCTCGATCGGATTTGTGTTTTTGAGAGTCCCACAACCACGTGTTCAACACATTCCCAACATGTTGATCTCGCTCTCCATCCTTTCCTACCTCTCCCTATCTCTTTACACAAAAAGAAAAAAAATTGATAAGTGAATAATGTGAAATCAAGATGAAATCACGTGAGTTGACATTATTAGGATCTATTAGCAAAAGCCCGGGGTTAAGTCCCACTGACCCTTGATAATGATTTTTCATTTTATAAGGTTTTTAATATGAACTTTTTACACAAAAAAAACAAAATGTTTCTTTCTGTGTAGCCCATATTGTTTGGCTTTTTGTTTTTCTGCTTCTTGTTCTTTGTTTTGTTCGTGCGGGTTATCAAATAGCCGATAAATTATTGGCACAGGAAAAGGAAGGAGAAGAGAGTTGGAAAGAATGATGAAGGGTGGGTTCAAAAACGAAAACCGTAGAAAATCAAAAGGGATCAATGCAACCTGTGGAAGGGGAGCAATAAAGAAAAGGTAGGGAAGTACGAATAGAGATAAATATGGGGTTTGTATTTCGGTTTTGGAATTACTGATCTTTTTTTTATCTCTATTCCTATGTCCTCCTTCGTTTGGAAGCCCTTCTTAATTAAGGAAACTCCTTTTATTTTAAACGAATAAGTTTATAGAGTTGCCTTTTCGACTGATTTGATTTGAATTGATATTATATTATATGGATGTAACATCAAATCATATTAGAGTTTCTTACAAAATCTTCGTGAATGTTTTCCATGATAGTCTTTTAGCCTTTTAAGTCTTCATAAGTATATATATGTACATACATACATATGCATGTTTTTCCAGTTCTGTGAAGCAATCAAGACTTGAAGCTATTAAAAATAACAAACATGTTTATTTATTGGCTGTTTATTACATTATTTTGAGTGCCATTCACGCTGATGAACCAAACAAATCTTATAAATGGAATTCTACCGCGAATACTTAGTAGGGCTTATCAAATCATTATTTACTGACGTCTCAATGTAACTTCTGGAAAATTCCAATTGCTATTTAAAACGAAATCTCCGATTTCTGAGTGATCGCCGGTGTTTTTGAGCTCGAAATAAAGATGATCTCTTGCCAGCTTTTTGTTTTTCGTATTATTTTTAGATTTTTGCTTAACGCTGCACTTTTTTTGTTAGTTGATGTTTTGTGTATATACTATATACAATATATCGTTTTGTTGTTTCTTTTTCTTAGTTTGAGTTCTTGTTGTTGCTCTCAGCGTTGGTTTTGTACATTTAATATATCAGTTGTGCGCTTTGCTTATCGCTTTTGAGTAGCAACAAAAACAGCAGCGAGCGCAAGATTATTACTGTATGAACTAACTAACCCAATAATAAGTATTCTTATCACATTAAATCACACGCACACACACATACACACATACAGATAGCTGCACTTTAGAACGCGCGCGTGTGTGTCAACAGAGAAAGAGCGTCGCTTCTTCTCAATCTATACTTTAAATGTGTGTTTTTCGTTCTTTTAATTTTTTATGATCTACGTGCCTGGCCTGCACTTGGTGAAACTGATAGAAAAGAGCACATACAAGTGTGCATAGGACAGATAGGAGGTGTAGTTAGTTGAGAAAGAACGCTTGGTAGAGGTGGGGGGGTCACTGCCACTGCCATGTGCTCACAAACACAAACATAGGCAGACATTTGCCGGGCCGGAATGATAAGCGTCCAAGAACAGCGAGAGAATGGTGAAAAGAGAATACAGAACCGAGTAACGTTCACACAACAAATACAGAAATTGCTAGGCTTATGTTTATCACAAGATGATATTCATAATTTCCAACTTAATGCCATAAAAGTTAAGGTACAGCCACACTGGCAAATAATTCAAGGAGTGGGTCACATTAAAGTGATTCTATATTTCTTACATTTCTCAATTGCCAATGAAAACAGTTGTTTTACTAAATAGTTTTAAAAAACAACTTTTATGAACTTTAAATATATGATAAGATAGTTAAAATGTCACTTATTAAGAATGTCTTTTTAGCCATGTTTGATTTGATATATCTTTAAATAATTTGGAGATTTGCCCCCTCTATACAATTTCCTATCACCAACCATGACATGTTTCATTTTTTTTTCATAACTCGGACATTATATAGAAACAGTAAAAAACACAGAAATCAATTTCGAAATGTTTTTGCTGCCCGGGGCATACACATTAAAGCTCAGCTCTGCTCTCGAATC
Organism: Drosophila eugracilis; assembly: GCF_018153835.1. Classification (NCBI taxonomy): domain Eukaryota; kingdom Metazoa; phylum Arthropoda; class Insecta; order Diptera; family Drosophilidae; genus Drosophila; species Drosophila eugracilis. Next base: position 977,403 of record NW_024573270.1, read on the forward strand.
GGAGCGGATCGCATTGTTTTGGATGATATTTAATCGAGTTCTCGGGTCGCGGCTAGGGATTTATTTTATGGCATTTGTCCCCAAGAGAAAAACAAGCAGCAAAATGTGAATTATGGTTGTGTCACATGGGAGTGGGGGAGTGAGAGAATTGGGATTGGATTTGGTGGGGTACCACAAAAAGTCGCTCCACAACACACACACTCTAATAATCAAGAGGGAACCCAAACCAAACCAAAAAAAAAAAAAAAAAGAATAAACGAGTCCCCCGATAAGGTTCGACGCTCTGGACACCCCGTCGTCTGATAAGGAGACCCAGACTGTTGACTGGAAAATATAGAGGGGATACTGAAGCACTAAAGAGGTAGAAGAGGGTTGCAACTGGAACGCAGGAGGAGCAGAGGTTAAGGCAAGGGCAAAGGGGTCGGGTTGGCGATAGTACACTTCCCGGAGATATTACAAAATCTAAAAGGGAAAATGGTAAGCGTGATCAGTAAATACATTTGGTCATTTATTTGTCGTTTATTATCTGTACAGAAACTAACCAAACAACTTGCTATCTTGAATACTTTGAGAAATTCAGAACTTGGGAGTGTTTTTATAATAAACCTACTGGTTCAATACAAACGTGTGAAATTTGAGCTTCATTATGAAAAACGTTTTTAACCGGAACTCTTGCGAGTCAATAGCTCCTGGAAATGGAATAAATATAACCTCAACTTAAGACTTACCAAACAAATATCTTAATTTCGATTATTGTATTGCGTGAGAGATTTTTCATGTACAATGAACCTCGGCAATAAGTGGTAAATAGGTAATCCAATCCATCAAAATTTGTAATTGGAGTGTTTGATCGGTTTAAAAAAAAAAAAAAAAAAAAGAAATGCAGAAAGTGCATTTCTCTTTTCCGGTTGTATGATTTCTGGCTATAAATCACTTTTTAAGCGATTTTATTTTTTTGCTTTTGTGTGTTTCGAATCGAATTTCCTGAAGTTAACAAATCTTGGCTTTTTAATTGTGACCTTATAACGAAATGTTGGTTGCAAATAGGTAAACCTATGGTTAAATTCCTCTCTATTGTACTTTCAAGTTACATATGTAGTTAGTAACATGAGCTAATTTTATGTTTAGGGTTGAGATTACCTTGAAAATGATACCTTCCACTTTTTCTTTCTACCAACTATCTGATACACATCTACCATCTCTATGTCTCTATCTCTATCTGTGTCTGTGTCTCCCTCCCACTTTGCTCCCATTCGAAACTCTCCATTTCGATTGCATAACGGTGGCTTTTTTTTCTCTCTCCATCTACCTCTTTCAGTTTCTGTACGGTTGTGTGACTCTGTGTGTGTGTGTGTGTGTGCAAAAGGTCTCCATCATCCATCTCCCTTTCCCCAATTTACCTCTTTTCGTGCCCCCATCTCGCTCTTTCACTGTTGCTCTTCTCAGTTTGCATTCGTTTGACTGGTTTGCTTAAGCAAAACAAAAACGGCAATTGCAACATTTTATGTGTATATTTCCCTTCCTTTTCGCTAAAAAAAAGAAGAGAAAAAGCAATAAAAAAAAAAACTGCGCAAACGCAACGCGTTGCGACAGAGGAAGAAGCAGAGCCAAACACCGATGATTATGTTTTATTTTATATTATTTTATTTTTATGCACATCGATTAAAGACGGAACTCTCTTGGATACGAAATTCGATTTGTGTGATTGGGATTCAGTTTTTTTTTTTTCTTCATCTGTTTTCTTTGTTTTTGTGATATTTCTGTGCCGGATTTTGTACAGCTGTACAGTAAGCACTCCAAGCAGCTAACTTCCAAATATATAAGTCTATGAAAAAGTGGTTTGAATTATAGCAGCATTTTTGTTATATTTCTAAAATGTGCCAGGTTATGGTTAGGTTTTTATGGCACTAGTATTCACTGTACTTTGCTTTTTTTTTTAAGCTTTGTTTTTATGGTTGTTGTGCTCCGAATTTAGCAAGGCCAAGTCGTTGTGAAGTTTTCTTTTATTGTGTTTTATTATGTGATTTTCGTTGTTGCCAATTATTATTATGTGAGCCGGTTCGACAAAAAAAAAACGCACACACACACAAGGAAAAGAAACAACAAAGCGTACAAGAAACGAAACGAAGCGAAAAGAAGAGAAGGGAAGGGGTAAGGGTAAGGTAAGGTAAGGTAAGGTAAGCGAAGAGAAGAGGAAGAGACGCTTGGCAATGAAACGAAACGAAACTGGCACGGCAGTTGCGCATGCGTCTTGTCTGTGCTCCTCTTCCTCCTTCCCTTTGCCTACCAGTACCACCACCATCACCACCCCCCCGCTCTTAAACACTCTCGCTATCTATGCTTTGTTATTTCGCTTACCAAATATTAACAACGAACAACGAACGGATGGACAATGCAAACGACACGAAAATGTGAAATGCTCCATTCGACGGTTCGACCTAGACCTCAATCGATGGATGGCCCAAACCCAAAATTGAAAACTAAAAATCGAAAACGGAAAACGGAAAAACTGAATAACCGAATAACCGAAAATCCAAAAACGAATAATCAAAGCCAAGTCATTTAAATATTTGTTGTTGTTGTTTTTGTTTTTTTTTTTTAAACAAGTTAAGTCCAAAAGGCCTTTGGCAATATTATGTAAATTATTATGTGGCTCTTTGGTAAGGTTTTTTATTTGATTTTTTTCTTTTGTTTTCCTTGATCAGGCGGCAAGAAATAGCAAGTTTTGGTTATGAAATAGCCAATTTCCCAACCGTAGTGGTTTTTCCAATAGTTAGAACTTTTAATACTTAGGTTATTGTACTGTTTTTTTCCGGGAACTTGTTAGGTTTTTGTTATTATTATGCAAACATTTTATGGGCTTTTTTTTATTAGCAAAAGATGTAATATGGGTTCTGCAATCTAATAATTTTATAACTTATTTATTAGAAGTTTAAACTAGTGTAGTCTTGATAAACTTAAGACTTCAAGATATTTTCTTTGTTCAATTTGACTTTATTTTCACATTACCTAATGGTAATCTCATATCACTGAGCTAATCCAAGTAGAAACCTTGGGAGTTAATATTACAAATATATTAGGAGATGGATAGCTAGCTGTGGTTATAAAGAACATATCCCCTAAAAACGATCTCAAATCTAAAAGAATAACAACAACTGAAAGAGGTTTCAACATGTGTTTTTTTCCCTCAGTGGAGCACGTTGTTTTTATCAGTTGTAGATCGTGTTTTTTAGGGGGGGTGGGGTGTAAACTATAAAGTAAAACAAAAACAACAATAAAAAAAAGGGGGGGAGGGGGCTGGGGCAGGGCAGGCAGGCATGGCATATCGTCTGTTCTAGATTGTTTTGTTGTGTGTGCTTTCAGGCCATCAATCGATCAAAAGTGATCACTGATCAACGGCTGAGAATGGAAAGGGGGAAGTGCAATGCAAAATGCAATGGAAATGGAAATGGAGATGGAAATCGAAATGGAATGCATGGTGAATGAGAATGAAAATGAAAAGCAATGAAAAACTCGCATGACAGCCGCATGTGTTAATTACCAATTCAAATTTGCCAACAACAATTAAAATCGAAGCAAGGTTTTGTTTTCGTTCAAAAATTACAAAAGAAACAAAAAAAAAAAACCTAAAACCTAAATGGGAAGGAGTATAATTTTGTATATTTTTGATTTAATTTGATCGGCGTCTTGCTGCTAATCAAAATTTCGTTGAAAGAAATCTCACACTTTGCATAGAAAATTTGAGGCTTACCTTGAACTTTAATTGAACCGCAAAGATCTCGTGTGTGTAAATATGGAAATTAGATGCGTATATTGGATCTTTATCTCTGTGCGATATTCGATCGATCATCAGATATATACATAAGATATACATATATACCATATACATATAGCCAACCCTAACTAAATGTAAAATACCTGGCTTTAATTGCTAATGTTATTCCCCCAGTCGATTAATAGATACGAATATACATATGAACAGTGGTGGGTAAAATAATAGGATCTCATGAATCTCTCAATTTCCAATATTTAAAGTAATCTCTTGAAAGATATTCATATTAAAGGTAAAATCTTATTAACTGATCCACTGCTGTATTCAGATATATATATATATATATAGTAGCGGCACGCCCCCTTCGCCTCTTTCCATCTCTTTTTAGCCGTTCGTGCAGGTTGTTCAGGTATTATAAATAACACTCAATAATAACTTTGTATTCATTTTCAATTCGCATATATATGAACAGAATAAAGATTGTGTCTGCCGCCTGAGTATGAGTGTATGAGTGTATGTGTGTTTGGTTGTTTTTTTCTGCCTTTTTTTTTTTGTTAATTTTATTTTTTTTTTTTTTACCATTGTATTGGTGTTAGCTCATCGAGGTTATGGATATTGCGTCGTCGTCATCGCGATGTTGTTGCTGCTTTTATTGGTACGGCTTTATAAACCAGTTAGTCCAACCGAAAAAAAAAATATACAAAACCAACAACAGCAGGTCTTCAGCATCTCGCATACACTCACAGAAAGTCCGGTGTATCTGTGTGAACGTGTTTATGAGACACAAACAAGTAAGCAGCAGCAGCAGCAGCCGCCGCCGCCGCCGCAAAAGCAACAACAATCGCCGATCTTACCTAACAGACCCGTGAGCCAAGACCTGAAACACACATTCGATAAGATATATATATATATTTATATATAAGATATATATATATAACTATATAGTTTCATATGTAAAGCTATAGGTTGTCCGCAGAGTATCTATCGAAACTTCAAAGAACTGAAATTTCGGTGGCGATTATAATTGCAGATTTTAAATGCCATTAAATGTTTCCTATAAAATGCTGTAATTAAAAGTTCAATTTACAGATCTATAATTAACAGTCATAATGGCAAAAGTAGTATCTAAACTTAGGGGCTAGATATGATATTACACACCTAACATGATTAGTATCATAAAAATAAGCTTTGGTAACATGTTATAGGGAGTTTTTAAGGGCTATCTTTATAATCATATAGCTCCCTTTTATAAGATTTTCTGATAGTTTTTCAAAACTTAATCGAAGGCAATATAAATCTTACCCATTTACAGGGCTTTTTAGAATCTAAAATTATCACAAAAAGCATTTACCGGTTAAAACAAAAAACATTCGTTTACGAATTCTAAGTTTGAAACTTGATTGTTTAATTTTATTTCCAAGCATTCAAAGTGATTCAAATTTGATAACGATTTAATTACCTAACTTGACGACTTACTTCTTAAAGTTTACTTAAAGTTAGCAACCCTTGACTTGAAGTAATTACAGTGCATAACGCACTGCATTAAACCTGAAGTTTTGAAAATAGCAAATTTGCAAAAACCAAAAAGCTTCAAGGTCTAATGTCCGTAACTCCTCTCGTTGTGGTATGCACAACCCCATTCTTTTCCACCCACACACACTCTCTGCCTATCCCTCTCTAGTCTTCTGTTTTTTTTTTGTCTTGTGTCTTAACCCACCGCAACAATGAAACGGAAAACAGAAAAAACCAGGCGATCAAAACACAAGTGCCAAGAAAACAAGAAAAACATTGAGAAGAAAGCAGCGAGGGGGAAAAACAGAAGACAGTCTTCTAGCAGCAAGTTGAAGAAAAACAAGAAGAGCTAGAAGAAAAATAAGCCAAAGCATGACTCAAAGAAAAGTAAACTTATTTTCATTTTCAAATGAAAGGGAAATTCTCGCCTAGACGAAAGCCAGAAAGAAAGAAAGAGCGAACGAGAGATGTGTGGAGTCACGAACAGAAAGAGACGGCTGGCTGGCAATAGAAAGAGAGCAAAGCTTAATACATAACACGGAAAAACAGGAAAGAAAAAAAAAGCGGAAAAAAACAAGAGTTTTGAAATGAACCGCAGATCTAGCTTCGAACTCCCCCCCCTGCTTCTTCTTCGGCTTCTGCCAAAATGGGTCTTAATCTTGTTTTTACACAAACCACACACCACCGGCCAAAGAAAGAGATAGAGTGAGTGAGAGGGAGACAAGGGGTTGTGAGGAGGAGGAGGCTTGTAGATTGTCTTGAAGTTGTTTTTTGTCGAACACGTTTAAAAGGAAAAAAGCATGAAAAATAAAGAAACCCCTTTTACCCCTTTCCACCCCATTTTATCACCCATTACTCACTCACCCCACTAACAAAATCGAGTTTATGCGCACCACTCTTTGCGAAATCAGTTCACGAATCGTCGTCATAACTTGACCATGAATTCAACGTCGTTGTCCCCAAAAACAGCTGTGCAAAATTCAACAAAAAACTACATAATTGACACACACACACACACACACACAGACAAGTATAAAAAACGCGTCGTGTTTGAAGGTTATCTTTGGGTTTTTCGTTGCGGAAGTGAGATTTCTTCACCTGATACCGATTTTCACTTTTTTTTTTTTGTATTTCGAATTGCCAACCGGAATTTGGGCTCATGATCCAATTTCACTTTCGGTTTGGCATAAATGTTTATTGAAAGATTAATGGCATTTTAAAAGATATCACTTAGCTTTCGATTACCAATAACTCTTGTTTTATTTGCCATTAAAACTTATCTTCCGAGACTTTTTATGAAGTTGAAAATAAAACGATTTATAGTTTGTTTTAATATGTTAATATGGTTTAAAGTATTCGTTAAAGATACTTTTCGTAGACAGGCTCTCTAAAGTAAAGTGAAATATATTAACTAAATATTAAGCACTTTGCCGAAACTCTTTGCGTAAATATTTAATAGAGTGATTTTTTTTGTTTTTGTGAAACTTTAAGATTAACGCCTGTACCTTTTGCTTAAGGCAAATGAGTAATACTTTTCAAGGGTGGCCTCTGTTGGGTTTTTATGGGGTTTTCAAAATGAAGAAATCGTAAATTACCAGGCATAAACTTGGATCTTATTTATGGTACTTGGTGCAAGCCAAAGGCAAAAGGCAAAAAGCAAACGCAAAATCAAAAGCCTGAGCAGGAGGCAGCAACCGTATCCGCAGTCGCAGTCGCAGTCGCAAAGATGCCGTAAGCGTTGAAGTTGGTCAAAATACAAAAAATAAAAAAACAGCGCCAAAGGTTTGCTAAACTTGTTGCGCTTGCTCGTTAATGTGTTTTTTTTTCTTCCTTTTTCTGCTGTCTGTGCAGAGTTACAGACTGAAATTGAAACTGAAAATGGGAAACTGAGAAACAGGGTTGCCAGGTGGCCGTCAATGTCAGCTGACTAATTAACGAGCCAATGCAGGAAGTTCAAATGTTTTTCTCTTGAATTTTTTACTAGGGGAAAAACCAGTGATTATTTTCCTAGGCTAACTGTATGGCCTAAAGATTATAAACTGACCATTTCCTCGAAAACAACAATATCAAAGTACAATAAATTGGCAGAAATTTTACCCTTAATTGGGTTTCGGTTACTGGATTTAGGAAATACTATATCTTTATAAACATATATGTTCTGAGAAGGTTATGTTTTAGAAAGTTGATAATGCTAACTTTCATAAATAGTTTCCTATAGCCAGTTTGTACCTGTAGGTACTGCAAAGTACTGAAAATGAGTCGATTTTTATTGAATGTAATTGAGACTGACAAAGTTTACAACTTGTATCACTTTCTACAATCATTGGGTCTTGTTTTGATTACCTCAAAGGTGGTACGTCAAAGTACCAATGTGGTGTAATTCTTACCACACCCCCTCAGAACCTTGTACTCGAATAGAAAAGTGGTACTTACTCACTTACTTACTTACCCTTCAATGCCAATGCCAATGGTGAAATAAAAGTGAGGCCAGAAATCAAAACAACACGATGCCAAATGGGACGGGACGACGGCAGATAAGATAACCGATCGACGACAAGAACATCGGCTATATATGTACATATATATATATATACATTCATATATAGCTTCTAAACTGATTGGGCAGGCAAATTAATTAATTGAACATTTAAATTGTTTTGTTTCGTTTCGTTTGGCCCGTTCAGCCAGTTCTGGAATGGATGGATGGACTTACTCATGATATTTATGAAATTTCAAGGAATGTCAGATTGTATGTGCATTGTAGCTGTTGTTGTTGTTGTTAAAATCGGGCCAAAGATAACCTAAATGAAGTGCATATGTATATATAAATATTTATTTGTTATGTGCCTCATCTGTGTTTGACTGGCTGCCTCTTTTTATGTGTCTTGACATCCCCCAACCACCAACCACCAGCCACCATCTCCAATCCACATCCCCAATCCTCATCACTCATAAAAGTCTGCCGAGATAACGACACTCTAAGTGGGCTATATCATTCTGTAATCACAAGTTAGGTCGTCGTTCTATACTATATATCTCGTGCAAGTTGAACATCTGCTAGTCGTCCACAGCACTAATCTAAATCCTGCGAGATTTGTGGTCTATAAAGTTTATAATTCTTAAATTTCTTTTTGTTTTCGAATTTTGGTTAGAAAACTTTTAAAAAAAACTATCTTAGCAGAATTGTTTATGTTGTTTAACATACACATTGTCAGTCACTTTAGACGTTTACTATATAGGATTTAAAACGTATTTAACTTAACATTTTCATGTCTTTTGAATTAGTATATCCTGTGTTCCTTTTTATTTCTAGAGTTGCTTTTCATTTTTGTAAGAATTCCTGTTTTTTTATATTTCTTAAGTTTTTACTTCAATTTTCTTGTGATTTTTACAATCTCTTAATGCAATACCCTGGAAACCCTGTTTACGGTCGGTGCGCATGCGCCACCGCCTCATGCTGTCTCTTTTGCGCTCCCTCAACATCGCCACACACCCTCAATATAGCTTTTTCTGTCGCACTTGTTGAGCAAGCCCAACCAGTTTTTCGTCTGTGGAGAGTGGCAAATTGTGTTGGGTTTTCAAAGGGGCCTGGAGGGACGAGGGGGTAAGAGGTTTTATAAGCACAAAGGGGGGCGCTTAGAGGGGCTGAGGCGGTTGATTACTGGTTGTGTAGCCCCAAAAATCTTGTTGTTGTCTTTTTGCTTAGCTCCGGCTTTTGAGCTTCGGTTTTATCGAGCTTCAGCTTTTCAGCCTCTTTTTTTCCTCTGCCGACTTTGCCTGCCTTTCGTGTCGAGATTGTGTGTGTGTGTTGGTGTGCTGTTGTTGTTGGCTTGAACTTGAGCTCTATACATATGTAATTGGTAGTGGTTGTTGTTGTTATTGTTAGTTTTGGCCACGCTTGATGGAGTGGGCTAAGTGCCCAAGTCTGAGTATCACAGTAAGTGTGGTTGTGTGTGTGTGTGTTAACTGGTTGCATAACATGTTACAGCATCGCACGAAAATGAACAAGCCAAGTCGGACGTTGCGTTCCCAAAAAAAAAAAAATGTAAAAAAAATAAATAAAAAAAAGAAACAAAACCGAAACTGATGACGACACGAAATCAAGAGATGGGGGCGGGGGGACGGGTGGGTTTATTGAAAGAGTGGTAACAGTGGTTAAGGCCAGACAGGTGGGGAGGGGGGGTGAGAGATGGTGGCCAATACAAGTTGGAAAAAAGAGAGGTAGCTGGTTTTTCTTGGCGCTTGTTTAATGTCTGGAAAATTATAACATTTTTGTGTGTGCGCCTTTTGCAATATTTCTCTCAGTCGTCTAGGTTTTTGTCCGTGTGTTGGTTGGGTTTTTCTGCTTCTGCTTCTTCTTCTTCTTCTTCTTCTTCTTCCTCTGCTTTTGCTTATAGGTCAAGTTAAAAGTAAAAGTGAGCTTGGCTTTTGGCTTTGTGCTGCTTTTGCCTTGCGCTTCTTTTTTTTAACGTCCTCTCTTTTATTATTATTTTTTTTTACTTCTTTTTTTTTTGGTTATTTTAGTTTTTGGGATTTTTGCGAAATATTCGCTCGTTACGTATACGCCCCGAGAAACACAGAAATTGATTTTGGTTTTTCAACTTTTGCATTCACAGGTGGCCAGCTATCGTGATCGCGATCATCTCCAGCAACAGCAGCAGCAGCAGCAGCAAGTGGAGCTAGTCCTGGATAGCAGCAACATGGAGCAGCAACAGCAACCACATCGTCTCCATGGCGCCCTCACACGCACCATTTCACAGCCGGCCCAGCTTATTCAACAGCAGCAACAGCAACAGCAACAGCAGCAGCAACAACAGCAGCAGCAGCAACATCAGCCGGTGGCCAGTTTGGTGACCATCATGGAGAACCTGAGCAACATAAACCTGCACCGAAAGCTAGAGAGGACACAGTCGGAGCCACTGCCACAGCAGCCGATGAACACATCCAGGTAAGATGAATGATAGTTGAAATTCCCTAACAAGCAAAGGGAAAAGACAAAAGGATGTTAGCCAAAAATAAAAGAGTCTCTCTTTGGGACATAAACCAATCACAATTCGTATTTCTTTTAGACTAAGAATTCAACTTAAATTACTTCCCCTTCTACTTGAGAACTTTAACTAATTCATATGTCCTTCCACAGATACAAGACGGAGCTGTGCCGCCCGTTCGAGGAGGCCGGCGAATGCAAGTACGGCGAGAAGTGTCAGTTTGCTCATGGTTACCACGAGCTGCGCAACCTGCAGCGTCATCCCAAATACAAGACGGAGTATTGCCGCACCTTCCACAGTGTTGGCTTCTGTCCTTATGGACCGCGCTGTCATTTTGTCCACAATGCGGACGAGGCACGTGCCCAGCAGGCAGCCCAGGCAGCCAAGTCCTCTTCCCAGTCGCAGTCACAGTCGCAGCAGCAGCAACAACAGCAACAGCAACAGCAGCAGTCATCGTCTTCGTCCTCATCCTCGTCGTCGGCGAAGAGCAACCAGAGTAGCAATAATAGCAGCAGCAACAGCAGCAGCGGCAGCAACAACAGTAGCCAGTTCTACTTGCCGTTGAGCCCGCCGCTGAGCATGAGCACAGGATCGGATCGGGAATCGCCCACTGGATCTCTGTCCCTCAGCCCCACAAATTCCTTGACCAACTTCCCATTCCATGATAACCTGCAGATGCAGCAGGCCTTTTTGGCCTCCAAAGGTGCCAAGAGTCACAGTTCTGCCTCGTCCACATCCTCAGCCTCGGGCTTGGGACTGGGTATGAGCATGGGCATGCCAATTGGAAGCATGGCCCAAAGCATGGCCATGGGTATGGGTATGGGTCATCATGGACCGGCTACGCCGCCCGAGAGTCCCAATGTACCCATTTCGCCAGTGCATACGCCACCGCCATACGATGTCGTCGTCAGTGGTGGATCTGGATCTGGATCTGGAGCGGGCAAGCAGCTGTTGCAGAAGAGCATCAGCACACCGATGCAGCAGGAGGATAGCCCCAGGTTGCCGGTATTCAATCGTCTCAGCTCCGCGGTGGAGGCCTACCAGCAGCAGTCCAATTTGGGACTCTAAGAGTAGTAGTCAGAGATGCCTCTAACCAACATCCAACACTCCTCACGCCCATCAACGCATCCCTCCATTAACAAAAACAAACAACAAACAGCAAACAGCAACAACAACTACAGCATCCTTGACAAAATCTCAGTAACGACCAATCCATGGAAAAACCAGAACCAAACTCCTTTCTGCAATCCAAAACCCAAAGTTCCTTCCAAAAGGCAGCTGGCGATTAAGTGTATATTAAGTATACGCCACCGACAAAGCAGGCCACTGCCTAGCACAGAACTTCCATCCCTCCTTTCCTTTTTAATGGAAAAACTAGATACCTTTTAATGGGGAAACCAGAACCCAACTCCTTCCTGCAATCCAAAACCAAAATTCTCCCAAAAGGCAGCTGGCGATGAAGTGTATATCAAGTATACGCCACCGATAAAGCAGGCCACTGCCAGGCACAGAACTTCCATCCTTCCTTTCCTTTTTAATTGTGAAACGATCTTTGATATATGATTTCTCTCATGCTGTGACAGTCAATCGTTATCGTTATCGCTATATATATGTATATATATATATATATATACATATGTATATATATATATATATATATATATGTATATGAGAAGGACCGAACGATTAGACAGATAGATGATACGTAAATGACAAACAAACAATCCAAGCAAACGATGATCTTAAAACCTAAAACTAAATACTAAAAAAAAAAGAAACAAAACAAAAAGCGATGAAAGCTAAACACGAAACATTCTTAAAAACTGGACAAAAAAAAAAAAGAACGGACTACATTGGGAATCTTCAGCGAATGTTGCTCAAAAAATGAAAATCAAAAATCGAAAAAAAAAGAACACAAACGGCCAACGACGAACGTGTGAATATCGTTCCTGCATTTATTATAGAACCTACTGCAGTGCACCCATTAGAAACCCCAGCACACCAACTGTCTCCTATATATATATATGTATATATATGCCAGGCACTTTGGATTAGTCTTATGTAAAAAAAAGAAAATTGATTATATATATGTATGGCCAGAGCACCTCTGTATATATCCCTAGATGTGGATGAAGAGAGTGAAAGAGTTGGTGGTCCGATGTCTTCCAATCCAAGCCAAGCCAAGCCAAGCCAATCCAATCCAATCCAATCAATCAAACAACCAACAAGATGAGAATGATAGACGGACAGAAACGGATGAGGAGCTAAGGAAATTCTTTAATTTATTATTTTTTTGCTAAATTTATGTAATAGAAAACGTTGTGTACATACGAGAGGGTTAATATTTTGATAATTTTTATAAATTATGTTTAACAATTATATTACGATTACGAATGATTATGATGATCTTGGATGATATGAATATTATTATTGATGATGATGATATACCTCTGCAAATCGTGCAACCAATCACAACAACAAACAACAAACAACAACGACCAACGAGCAACAAAGCAAATTTTTCGTTTTGAAAAGAAGTTTAATAATGGAATTCTGTCATTGATTTTTGATCTTTATTTTATTTTATTTGATTTAATTATTATTTTTTGTTTGAATGACTACGATTCTTTTTGTACGACTCCTTAAATCGATCTATGAAATGGAAATGCTGATTTTTAAAAAAGAAACAAAAACACCATAATTTATTTTCACATCTATTTACATAAAACATACCAGATATATTTTATATGCAATTAATGTTAATAATTTATGAAAACCAACACACACACACACACAAACACATGCAACACCCCACACCCACACCCACAAACACACAAACACACACGCACATATATTTTGACCATTGATAATTTTATGTTTTTTATATGGTATATGCGACAGATCATTTTGTTTATTATATATATTTTATTTTTATTTAATTTATTTTACAACATTTTTCTTGATTTCTTCTATTTTTTGGGTGCAGTTATATAATTTTTAGTGTTATGAGAGAAGCCCTTAATTTATATACAATTTATATAAAACAATAAAATTAATATTATAATTATGCTTATGTCAAAATGATTATGAAGTACATGCATATATATATATATATATATATATATATAATAAAAACGAGAAAAAAAAACCTAAAGGAAAAGCCTTAACAAAAAAAACAAAAACAACAATATTTATGTAGGAAAAAAACCCGATTGTGTCGATCTTTGTATGTGCCGGAAAAGTGAAAAACGAATCAGAAATATATAGAAAACAAAAACTATACTCAGTGTTAGGAATGTAAAATTAAGAAAGACAAAAAAAAACTGAGCAAACAAAATACAAAACGCAATGCAAATGCGCAAAACTTAAATTATTTTTGTACACACCTCTTGCTCTTTACAAAACATATATACATATATATATATATATATATACTTTTATATATATATATAAACATAAACTTTAAACAGCGACTTTAGTCTACAAACTTTTGAGACCTTTTTCTGTGCAAATAATTTATATATATATATCGAAGAAAAGTTGCTGCTGCGACAGCTAAATCAAATATTTAATTACTCCTATTTATTATTCTATTTTTTCACTCGGCGTATTATGATTATGTAAAAACAAAAACCAACAGTAGAAATAACAAATTTAAACAAAAAACAAAAAAAATAACAAAAAAAAACGGAAAAAACTGTCCGAGGAAAGAGCAAATTCCACGCATGTTTATCAAGGGGGGTAAATAATTCTCAAAGTGCCTTATCATTAATATTATATATATAAATATATATATATATATATATACAAAACACAAATTATGTATAGTCTTGTGAAAAATGGAAAAGGAAACGCAGAGACAGAGAGTGCAAAAAGGCATATTAATTATTTATTATTATTTTAAAGTCTATTTTATATACAACTTTCGATTTGATTTTACTTCCAAAAACAAGCACACACAAAAATACAAAAAAGAGAAAACACACACAACACTTGTTGATCAGAATTGAGAGTTAAGGCAGCGTGCAAAGGTTTACTATATATATTTAATATTACTTTTATATAATACACTGTTTTTTGCTCTATTTAAATTTAAAAGAAAGAAACTACAACAAAAAAAAAACAACAAAAAACCCCCTAACTTAAACCTGAGCTTTGGTTATCATCATGATGATTATTATTAATATTATTATTATTATTATTTTTTTTTTTAATGCGTTCTTCCCTTTGTACAACAAAAACAAAGAAAACATAAACTGTGCCCCGCATGAAGCAAGTATATGGCCTTATCGGAATTAATAACACTTAATACTTAACCAAGTCGTCTTCCTCCTCCTAAGAAAAACAACAACAACACACAAACAAACAAGAGAAATAATAAGTTAACTAATTAAATTAATATGTGGTACTCTTGAATGATTAATAAATCAAAGTAGAAGAACAAGAAATGTAATGCCAGTTGAATTATACACTATATATATATACTTTGTTCGTTATTTATATAATCATTGTAAACCATAACTTTTTCATAGATATCCCCGCCTTGGCAACAACAAACAAAAACTATTAAGTGAAAGAAAAGAAGAAAAAAAAAAACAGAAAACAGAAAACAACGAAAAAGACAAAACAACAAAACAAACACTTAGAAATGAACACAATTGTACATGAATTTTGTTAATGCTGAAACATGCCTATTTATGCTTCCATTGCAACACTATTGTGCGTATTTTTATATAGTAAATTAAAGTGAAAACAATTTAGTTTATGGCAATATTTAAGTTAAATAGCAATTAAACAAACAAAAAACGTTACAAAATAAATGAAAAAATATAATCAAATTGTATTTAAATATACTTTGTTAGAAGCAAGGTTGTTCTGCTTCTGATAACAAGGGTTATCACTCTAATCTCTGTATTATCTCGTACCGCTTACTTTTTCGGGCGCGACGTCGAAGTGTTTGTGTACTAAAAAAAAAAGCTTTCTTGTGATTCGGAAACAGTCGGGCTGATGGATGTGAAGCTACTTTAGCTTTCGGTGTGTTCTGCGATAAACCACTGATTGGTTAAAAATTATAGAATTTTTGATACCTATTGACTGTATGCGTTTGGAGATTTGTCCTTGCTTACTTTCAAATTTGTAAAGGTGATAAACTGATTGTATGAAAATGTATAGGTTAAGATTTGTCCTTCCTTACTTTACCAATGGTTGGTGAATTTTTAAAAATGTATGGGATTGGAGATTTGTCCTTTCTTACATTCAAATTTGTGAATGTGGGAAACTGATTGACGAATTTATAAAAATAGGGTTGGAGATTTATCCTTTCTTACTTTGTTGTAAAGGTGAGAAACTGATTGGTGAAACTATAAAAATCTATAGGATTGGAGATTTGTCCTTCCTTACTTTCCATGTTATAAAGCTGACTAACTGATTGGTGAAATTAAAAGAATGTATAGGATTGGAGATTTGTACATTCTTACTATCAATGTTGTAATGGTGAAATGTTTAGGATTAGAGATTTGTCCTTCCTTATTTGGTTGTAAAGGTGACAAACTGATTGTATAAAAATGTATAGGATTGGAGATTAGTTCTTCCTTACATTGTTGTAAAGGTGAGAAACTGGTGAAATTATAAAAATGTATAGGATGGATTTTCCTTACATACTTCCTTAATTTGTTGTAAAGGTGAGAAACTGATTGGTGAAATTATATAAAGGTTAAGGATTGGAGATTTGTCCTTTCTTTCTTAGTTTCTATGTTGTAAAGGCGAATTTATAATAATATATAGGATTGCAGATTTGTCCTTCCTTACTTGGTTGTAAGGGTGAGAAACTGATTGTATAAAAATGTATAGGATTGGAGATTAGTCTTTCCTTACATTGTTGTAAAGGTGAGAAACTTAGTGGTGAAATTATAGAATTGTATAGGACTGGAGATTTGACATTCGTTACCATCAATGATGTAACTGAAAGGCGAATTTGTAAAAATGTATAGCATTGGAGATTTGTCCTTCCTTACACTGTTGTAAAGGTGAAAAACTGATTGGTGAATTATATAAATGTATAGGATTGGAGATTTGTCCTTCCTTACGTCCAAATTTGTAGAGGTGACTAACTCATTGGTGAAATTATAAGAATATATAAGATTTGAGATTTGTTCTTCCTTACTTTCAATGTTGTAAAAGTGAGAAACTGATTGGCGAATTTATATTGAGATTTGTCCTTCCTTACATACTTCCTTACTTTGTTGTAAAGGTGAGAAACTGGTTGGTGAAATTATATAAAGGTTTAGGATTGGAGATTTGTCCTTTTTTTCTTAGTTTCTGTGTTGTAAATGTGAGAAACTGAAAGGCGAATTTATAAAAATGTATAGGATTGGAGATGTTTCCTTCCTTATTTGGTTGTAACGGTTAGAAACTGATTGTATAAAAATGTATAGGATTGGAGATTTATCCTTTCTTACTTTGTTGTAAAGGCTGATTGGTGAAAGTATAAAAATCTATAGGATTGAAGATGTGTCCTTTCTTACTTCCATGGTTGTAAATGTAAGAAACTGATTGGCGAATTTATTAAAATGTAAAGGATGGAGATTTGTCCTTCCTTACATACTCCCTCACTTTGTTGTAAAGGTGAGAAACTGATTGGTGAAATTATAGAAATGTCTAGGATTGGAGATTTGTCCTTATTATCAAGGCTGAAAAGGTAAGACACTAATTGGTTTCTCACAAAGCTAATATAGTTTCTTAATCATTTTTCCTTGTTCAAAAGTGACATCTGTAATCTGTAATGTATCTAAAACTAAGCCATTTCCATTATAATGAAATTAATTAAGAAAACGAGAACATTTTGTTATACATTTCTTTTGTTTTATTTTTTTGTATTTGTTTTTATTTTGTTTTGTTTGCTTTTTAATATGTTGTATTTAATTTTATATTATTATTTTTAAGCTTACAACTTAAGGCATAAAGTTACAACTAAAACTTAAGTGCTAAACATCATCATTATCATGTATCGATCATAATCAGCTCTAGCTCGGCGACTCGGCGCTCTCATTACATTTAAATCTTCTCATTCATAATTTGTGTTTATTGTTATCATCATCATTTTCATCATCATCATCATCATTATGAACCGCCATTCTTACTCCACATTTTATTTTGTTTCTTTTCGTTTTCCATACAACTATATCGATTTGAAATTGATACAACAGAAAAGGAAAAACAGAAAGAAAAACACGGAAAACCAATAATCAATAGAAGTTCCTTCAATATATAGCGAATTTTTTGAATTTGAATTTGTATTTTTTGTGATTTGCTTAAATCATTTTCAGGGCACGCCTTGTGCTTGTTTTTTCTTGTTTTTTTGTTTTTCTTTTACATCCATTCAGCTGGCGGTTTTTTCTTTTTAAATTTGTAATTCGCCCAGCTATAAAATTCGGTTATTCATACATTATTCATTTATATATATATATATATAATTTTTTTTTTTATTTATATGTGTAGAAAGTGCTCTCTATCAAGGATCGGCCAGCCATCGATGATCTACAGAGGCGGGGACGAAGCTAGCAGTTTCGTTGTGTTGGCGGCTCCTCGAGCTCCACGTCCGTCCAGTCCCGGCCGCTTTCGCCCCACCCCGATGATCCTTCGTGGCTCGAACCCCTCTGGCGCTGTTTATTCCGTAAGTTATTATGCTGCCGTTTTACATACATTTATTATCATTTTTATATATATATATATATATTTTGTAAAATTTTCTGTATATATATATATAGAATTTGTTTTTTTATTTTAATTTTTATATATATATATATATATTTATAAAAAAAAAATACGCTTCCTGCTCTTAACTAAAACGTTGCTGCGCGCGCTGCTCTCGGCCAGAGTTGCGTTTCGGGTTTTTTTTTAATATCCGTTTCCGTTTTGCCGTTTCATTTCCGGTTTCCGGTTGCGAATATATCTGCATCGTTAGCTTTTACATATATTTATATATTTATCGTTTATCTTTTAATATTTTACAGTTTTGTTTTGTTTTTGTTTGAATAAGTCTTAGCGTTTGTTTGTTTACTTTATATATATATATATCTATATATATATATATTTACTATATAGATTTTGTTTCGTTTTTTAGTTTCATTATGTATTAAAAATATTGAATTTTTTTGTTTTCACGGTTTTTCCTCAATTGGTTTCACACGATTCTGTTTCGCGTTTGCATATGTATATATAAAAAAAAAATAAGTTAAAAAAACGAATTAAACAGTAATGTAGCTAAACACTAAAACTGTTTCGTAAGACATAAGTGTTATATAAAAAAATATGCGTATGTATAATCCCCATATATATATATATATATATTTATATGTAATTGGGCTTAGTTTTATTTCTTTTTTGTTTTACTTACATCGAAACTTTCATTAGCTTATCAATTAAACGTACATAATTCAATAGCTTTTGCTTAAGGAGAGAATAAAACACAATCATGCTCCATATTTAACTTAGATCTTGCATATAAAAATAGCAAAAAATAAAAAAAAAAAACGAATAATATTAGTGGTAAATGTATTAATAAGATATTTTAAATGATGCTCATTAAAATTATGCGCAGTTTTCTTTTCTGTTTTTTTTTGTTTTATGAAATTTACAAAAAGTCGTTTAAATAATGTTTAAAGTGTTCTATTAGGTAATATACATATATATACGTGTATATATATATATATATATATATATATATATATATTTACTTGTCTCTCGTTTTACTTGTTTAGGTTTTTTGTTTTTTTTTTCTAAGAACAGCCCAACAGTGTGTTTTTTTTATTATTTTGTTTACTTCTTATAATCTTAAGTGTATTGTATATATATATGCATGTGTGTGTGTGTGTGGTGTGATTTTTAGTTTTTCTTTTTGTATATATCTATATATGTTTGTCACTACCATTTTTTCCATTACTTTTCTGACTCGGGGTGCTGAGGTTAGAGCTGTGTTTTAACGAGAAGGATTACGAGGTCGAGGAATTATACACGAACGAACAAGGACAATTACATACACACACGCGTTCACACTAACGAAAACACAAATACATATAAACGACAAAAAGGACACGCAGTTATGCGAGTGTGAGGGTGTGTGTATGCCTCAAGAATCGAGAGGATACAGGTGGATTTCACATCATATATCAAAGTTAGTCGAACAGAATTCTTATATAATTTAGCTTTTTATATATACAATTGTAGATTCTCTGTTTGGAAACTTAAATTTGAATTTAAAGACTTTGTTAAAGTATTGTTAAACTAATTTTATAAATTTAATGAAAATATTGCAGTAATTTCTCAGTTTTTAAAGCCAAAATGAAATTATAATGAAAATATTGCAAAGATTGCCACAGGATTTTAAGCCAAAATGAAATTATAATTAATGTATTGCAGTTTTTGGTAAATATTAATTACAAAAATTATTAGTTTTCTGGTTGTTTAGCATTTTTAAAGTTTACAATTTTTTGTTGATTTTTTTTTTACAATTCAAAAATAAGTCTGATTTTGAAAGCAACCTGAAGAAGTTACGTTAAAAATATCGAAATCATAATTTTAGCTAGATGTCAAGTCTACCTGCCATCCCACTCTGTCTCTTCGCTTGTTTCATAATATCTCGATCTCTCTATCTCTCTCTTTCTTGATTTAAATCTTGTTTTTAGTTAAAGCCTTATTGTTTTCTTTTTTTTATACATATTTTGTTTTTTAACCTTACAGGCTTCTTGTCCAACAACTTGGTGTTTCGATTGTGGTAACCTACGTATGATGTTGCTGCTCCTGCTGCTGCAATTAGTGTTGCTGTCAGTAGTAGCCTGGATTGCCGCCAGCAGTACTGCCTCCATTGCCTCCCGGATAATGCTCACTGGCATAGTAGAGGCTCCTCTGCTGTTGCTGCTGATGGAGTTGCTGCTGCTGTTGCTGTTGCTGTAGTTGCTGCTGGGACTGCAATGGAGGAGGCAGTACAGTGGTCTGGTAGAGTTGCTGCTGCTGCTGCTGCTGCTGTTGCTGTTGCTGCTGTTGACGATGCGGCGACTGTTGCTGCTGCTGGACAAGATGCGGATGTGTTGGTGGCTGTTGTTGATGCTGGGAGTGTCGCCGGTAGCCAGGATAGCCGTAGACAACGCTCGTGCTGCTGCCGGGCGGTAATGTTGCTGCTACTGCTATTGCTGCTGGCCGCAGGTGCGACGCCGACGCCGAGGACGACGCCGGCAGTCACAACTAATCTTCGTCGCTAAGGGCATCGTACTTGGACAACAGCAATGGCTTCGATTCACTGGCAGCCGCTGCCGCTGCTGCTGCAGCTGCCACAACAGCAGCTGCTGACGATGAACTTGAATTATGTCCGCCTCCACCACTTCCTGGTCCGCCGGCACCGGGGCCACCGCCACCCACCGATACACCACCTGGTCCGCCTGCAATACCACCGGATCCACCGCCCACCACCAAGGAAACACCGCCACCGACTGCACCAAGTTCACTGAGGGCATGTGCTGCCTTGGCCTTGGCACTTAGATGGCCGGGAGGTGCCACTGCCTGGTGGGCTAGCTGCAGTGGCTGTGGTGGCGGTAATCCACCGGCAGCACTCGGCACAGTCAGCGCGCTATAGGGGAAGGCATAGGTGCTGGGAGCATAGGCCGACGCGGGTGGATGATACGGTGAATGATGACTATTGGCCCCGGAAACGGAGACCGACACGGAGCCACTGCCAGCAGAGCGTCTACCACTGGCATCTACCACCTCGTATTGATTGGGCGTCTTTCGTGAAACACTAATCTCCGGTGGCGGCGGCTCCTTGCTTCTGTGCTGCAGCTCCAAAGCATGAGCCACTTGGGCCACGTGCGCCACATGGGCGGCGTGAACGGCGGCATGCGAATGGGCCACCATATCGGCGGTTACTTCATCATCGGTTCGCACCTCAACAGTTCGGTTCTTGCCATAGCCGGCAACGTCATCGCGCATTACCTCGGCAATGCGGGTCTTTACATAGTTGTCAATGGTCGAGGCACCGCCTCCAGAGCCGGGTCCTCCTGCTCCAGGTGCTCCACTTCCACCGCTGGGCGTTCCTCTTTGTTCCAAAGGCACCACACGACTGGGTATAAAGTATTGATCACCACCCGCCGCGCCACCAGCCATCACGTGGTGTAGCATCATCTCATGGCTATATTTCCTTGGACTGACAGGCTGCGGCATACGGATAATGTTACGTCCATCTTCGCCGGGCGTATTGGCTCTGCCGGCGCCGCTTCCTGCTCCACTGCCGGGGCCACCGGGTGCCCCACCCTGACCACCGCCACCTGGTGCTGAGCCAGAGCCACTACCAGTCATCTGTGGATGATGCTGTGGGGCATGATGTTGCTGCTGTTGCTGGGCGTGATGTTGCTGCTGCTGCTGATGCTGCTGCTGTTGCTGTTGCTGCTGTGAATGGTGCTTCGCTTCGTCAACCTTCTGCTGCATACGGCGATTCTGCTTCCAGCGTTCCGGTGGCAGCATGGTCTGAGCCTCCTGCTGCAAATAGGTCATAAAGGTTGGCGGCGGTCGCAGATGCGGACTGGTACCATAGTCATTGGTTATTATCGAATCAGTAAGCTCCCCAAAGGTAATGCTCTTCGTATGAATCTGCTGGGGACTTGGTGCCGAACCGCCAGCCTGGGAGGTCGGTGTTCTCAGCTGACCATGCACCGATCTTGACTGCGACGATTGCGATGGCGGCGGCGGTGCTTGCTGCTGCTGTTGCTGCTGGGCAACTGCTGCGGCTGCTGCAGAAATCCGTTCCTGATCTAAATCAATATTAATTACACTTGGCGATCCCGACGAGCTTGGCTTGCCATTGTTCTCCGCCGTCAGTAGAGAGACCGCTCCACCATCAATGGTCTGACGATGATCACGTAAATACATCGGATGGAGGACATTCGCTGGCGATGATCTAGTGCCCGTCGAGCCGCCCGAACCAGATCCACGTGGCGGCAACGGGGCATGCACGAAGGTCGGACGGGGAAACTCGCGTCCTGGACCAGCTGTGGCATCATTGGAGCGATTGATCTCATGCTTGATGATGGCATCGATTAGACTTTGGGCGCTCAGTTGTCCGGGGGTATCCTCTGGAGCTGGACCGCCGTGTGCCTGCCGGTAGTATCTGGATGGGTGAAACGATGATGATGATTAGTGTCATTAAGGAACTGGATATATACAAAGTTCTTATTGAAAAACTTACGATTCCCGTTCACGATCTGGTATTGAGCGTGGTGGACCAGTTTCTGGCACTGAAGCCCTCAAGAATTGACCGGGAGACGGTCCTCCACCACCGGCTCCAACTGGTGCTGTGACCACACCGCCAGCAAACATTCGCTCCATACGGCGACTGTCGCGCTCCCTTTCTTCGGCCACCACACGCCGTTCGCGATCCTGTTCGCGTCGTTCGCGTTCCCGTTCACGGTCTCGATCACGTTCTCGATCCCGCTGCTCTCGTTCACGCTCCCGTTCACGTTCCCTGTCACGTTCACGATCCCGTTCACGCATCCTCTCCTGGCTTTGCATCATCTCCCTATCCCGTTCGAGGGCATGGTTGTGCTGCTGCTGTGCCTGATGCTGTTGCTGATGTTGCTGGTGGCGCATGGCACGCTTTGCCTGATCCATTTGTCGCTGCATATCGACCTGGGCCGCCACATTGAGGCTGCGGTAATGCTGCTGATGGGCAATTTGTTGCTGCATCACAGTGTGATGATGATGCAAGGCCAATTCACGATATCGCTGATCGTGGTGAGCGGTTGGCGGCGGTGGCTGGGCCACACCGACCACAGCATGCGGCGGCAGGACAGCGGGACCAAGTGGTGGTCCAGATCCGGGTCCAGGTACTTGCCCTGGCGGCGGTGCAGCACCACCTGGTGACTTATCATCCTTTTGTGATGGCACCGGCAGCTGCGGCTGCTGGACGGCCACGTCTACAAACGATGCCAGGGCATCGTGACCACCTAGAAGAAACGAAAGGGTGAAGAATAAGTTTCCCTAAAGGATTGCAATTGATTTGCTAAACTTACTTGGAACATATTGATACGGGGGACCGATGTGCATTCTGCTTGGTGGCGGAGCTGCCGGTGATGGCGGCTTGGAGCCCGTGTTGTGCCTCTGGATAACACCCTGGCGTTGCGGCGGAGGCGTGCGATGAGGACTAGGTGTGCTGGATAAACGAAAAAAACAGGAATTAGTAAAGGAATCCAAACGATATCCCAATCTTCAAGCTCACCTATTGGCATGATCTGCTGGCGATGCCCGGCTGGAGTACTCCAGTCGGCCCCTGGGCGCTGATTCCTTGTCACCGCCATAAGTAAAACCACCGGCACTGCCTACACTGTTCCTGGGTGAGGGTGACTCCTTGTCAGACCCACCGCCTCCTCCACCACCGCTGGCACTGCTGCCACGCGACATATTGCGTTGTTGCTGCTGCTGCTGTTGCTGTTGTTGCTGTCCCTGCATTTGCTGCGAGGTGATATAGTCATGCATCACGATCTGGCGTGTACTTAGTACCGGTGGTTGTTCCACCACTCCGCCAAATGGTGATCGAGCATAGGGTGAGCTTACGCCCACTCCATAACCCTGTGGCGGTGGCGCCTGGGGCGATGATTGCTGCGGTGGCGGAGGCAATTGCTGATTGACACCCGGCTGCTGGGCGGGACTGTGACGCTGCGAGCTCTTGTAGTAGTTGTCGTATGGCCTCTTGGCCTCCAAATGATGCGGCGGCAGGTGCAGTGGTGTACCCTGCGTTATGGATCCATGTTTGCCACTGCCACCAGGTCCTCCTGGTCCACCGGCTACGGATCCGTCGGGTGTGGTTTGCCTAACCAGACCCTCGAACTTCGGACTGAGAAGCGATGATGATGAGGCTGCAGCCGCAGCTGCTGCTGCGTGTACGATAATCTGTTGTTGGGCACTATTTGCCGGTGTACCATGGGTTATGGAGCCACTCTTCACCAGCAATTGCTGTTGTGCAGCCGCCTGTTGTTGTTGTTGCTGCTGCTGCTGCTGTTGTTGTTGCTGCTGCTGCTGCTGTTGCTGCTGCGACGGCGAATGCCCATGACTGGGATGCAAATGATGGGCCTGCTGTGGACTCAGCTTGGGTGGTGCCTTGGCCACACCTCTGCTAGATGGCGGCTGTGCCGGCGGCGGTTGTCCAGCTCTTGGCGGTAGTTGACCTTGTCCGGAAATGGAAATGGGCACCGGGACTGGTTGAAGATAGAGAGCACCACCGGTGGCCTTAAGCACTCCATGCGGTGGTGTCGGATACAGATACGAACTGGGCGCTGCGAGTGAAGGAACGGTTACGGCATCGCCACGATACATGCCCGTCGAGCGGACAATGTGCTTCATTGACATGGTCGGTGGTGGTGGACCATGATGTCGATCCGATGATGTGGGTGGACCACCCGATCCAGAACTGCTCAAACCACCGGCACCCGTATGCGGGGAATGGCCATCACGCGGTGGCTTCTTAATGCTCAAGTCCAGAGTCTGAGGTTCTGGTTCTGGGACTTGTAGCTGCGGATGCTGGCCATGCGATGGATGTTGCGGATGAGCCGGATGTTGGGCATGCGACGGATGGGCAGGATGTACCGAGTGCTGCGGCGGCGGTGGTATACCACGTTGCGGATGCGCCGCGGGCACATTATAGATTATGGTCTCCGGCGGCGTGGGAGTCGAATGAGTGGACGCACCACCGCTCTTCGATGATCCGCTCGAGGTCTTTACAACCGGTGTAATGGTGGCCTTATCCACACCAACGACTCCTCCTCCTACCACTCCGCCTCCAGCGCTTGGAGCGTGTCCCATAAGGCCTGGATGACTGAGCTGTCCCACGGCACCAACACCAACGCCCATGTGAGAGTTGACCACCGATAGGGTAGCAAGACTATCACTGGTACCGTTGTTGCTGCCACTGGCACTTCCTGTACTGGTGGGCGTCAATGGATGAGCCGGCGGCGGCGGTGGTGCCACTGCCGCAGGACGAGATGGTAGCTTCTGCACGGAGGTGCCATGCGGCAGGCTACCGGCTCCCGAGGTGGGCGGTGCTCCCTGTGGTAATCCGCCGGATTGCTGCTTTAGAATACCCGGATCTTGGCGGTATTCCCTGACAATTGTCAGCTCCTTGCGTTCCAGATTATTAGCAGATTGCTGCTGTTGTTGTTGTTGCTGTTGTTGCTGCTGCTGCTGCTGTTGCTGTTGCTGCTGGGATGGGGATTGGCTTTGTCCTTGAGCTTGTCCCTGGCCCTGTCCTTGACCCTGACCCTGCTGTTGACCTTGTCCGCCTTTGGGTTGCGGTCCCTTGTGCTTCAGCGAACGTTCGATCACCGAGAAAACACAATCCTGGACATTGTTGACCGCCTCGCGACGCATACTAATCGGTCCGTTCACCTGCTGACCCGGTGCTCCGCCCGTGGGCACACCACCACCCGGCCCCATGTTGGCCACCGGTGGCTGAAGACCTGCAACATTATTGGCATGACCCACATGACCACGATCATGGCCATGGAACAGGACTTTGGGACTCTGGCGATTGGCCGGTGAGTTCTCATTCTCCTCATCCGCCGTTTCCGTGGCCGAGGAATCGTATTCTTCGCTGGTCTTCTGCTTTTTAGGTGCCTGTCCAGCGGCTGGTGGCAATAGTCGATCATTATCACCTGCTCCAGGTGGTGGAGCCACTCCTGCCTTGCTACTCATCCGTGTTGGTGTGATAATCAATGGCGTTCCATTGTCACCACCTCGCGGAGTCGATGCCTTCTGTTGCGGCGCTGGCGGTGGCTGTGGTTGGGATAGTTGCTGCTGCTGCTGCTGCTGCTGCTGTTGTTGCTGCTGCTGTTGTTGCTGCTGTTGCTGGTGGTAATGACGGACCTTGTGGCGCTGCAGATTCTCTGGACTCTCTACGGATGCTGTATCCGATCCACCCGGTTCTCGTTCATCACACGACGATGTACTAACATCCGTCTCATCGCCACCGCTGCCACTGCCCGCTCCGCCACTGGAGCCGTCCGTGAGATTCAGCTGCGGATCTAGCTTGCGACGGATGCGCATCAGGCAGGCCGAACAGCAGCGGGTGGCATGCGGCGGTATTTGGAATTCGGCCATTACCGGATCACGAATCTCCGGTGCCAATTCAAAGAGCCGGGAGGGAATGTTCCGCAGACGTTGGGCCCGATCCTTGGGATTCGGACACGTGGGCAGCGGACAATTGGGATAGCGGCTGCGCACCGATTTGCATTGACAGCTATTGCAGACCCGTGCTCCCGCCGGTATTGTCTCGTCGGGTATCCCATACTGCTGGCCACGCCCCTTCTTCAGTGGACGGGTGCGGGCACACGCCTCCGCCTTGCACACAAAGCAGCTGGCTAGTTTGTCTGGAAAAGAGAAGAGGAAAGAAAGAAAATGCCAAGGTTAGCAAAGGGGGGTTACACTTGGGAAAAATAATTTATATTCTTAAAGAAATAATATTTAATCTTTCAACTTTTTAATGAATTAAATATAATATTTCTTATTTCAAAAGGATGTTGTTTAAAAGCAGCTGAAAAAGCAGTTTCATAGATAGATAAATCTTAAATTTGTACCAATCCCATTATTGGACCAACAGTTTTGTTGGAGAGTGTAGTCAAAAGTTATGCAAACACATTAAAAAATGCGATTTAATTAAAGCTACTGGTCGGTCAGGAAAGGAGAGGGAGAAGGGGAGGCGGCCTGCGAGAAAGGAGGAGAAGGAGACCGCTTTCATTAAGCCACTTAACAAATAATGAGCAGCAGCCAATTGAATATTTTAAAACGCCTTCCCCCTCAAGCTTTCCATGGAAAACAAAAAATCACAGGAGGGTGGCGGGCTACAAGGATGCGCGGCTCAGGACGACGACGATAGCTGATGGACAGATGGATGGATGGTTGTTTGGTTGGTTGGTTGGTTGGTTTGATGGCAATAAATGGTAATGGATGCTTTGAGAAGGGATAAGGTGGTGTGTAAGGGGGGATCTGCCAGGCATGGTAGATTATGGGTGGTAACTTCCTAATATTAAAAGTAAATATTAAAAATTATGATTTCTATAAACGGTAAAGCGTAAACATGAATATGGCTAATAATCACTTTGACAATATTTGCTTCTCTCTTCAAAATTAATTTTAATCCCTTTTTGATCAAGACTTCAGCTGGATGCGAGTATATACCCTCAAGTTAAGACTTCTAAATGAAATGGATTAGCATAGGAAACAGCCCTCTGGAAAAGCACACCACCCACCACCATCACCAGCCATTGAAAAGTCCTGACTCGGTGGCAATTTTGTGTTTGTCTTAGTTTTTGTTTTGCCACTTTAATAATTTTACAATTTTAATGATGTGCAAATAAAACCGCCACAAACACAATTGCGGCATTTAACCAAAAATCAATGTAATTAAAATAAAGGACGAGCGTCCCCCCCTCCACCTCTCCCTTCCCCCAACCCTACCTACAGACACAGTCAAAAGACCAGGAGGGTGGAAATATATAAAGAATAATTGTAAGTAAAATCAATCAGCGTTTTAAATGTCAGATGGAAAGAGGGAAAGATAGAGAGGGAGACTGGCTGACTGACTGCTGACCAAACAGTGAGGAGTCCTTTTCGTCCTTGCGGCAGCAGCAGCAGTAGCGTAGCATCTCCCTACTTCCCCTCTACTTTCTCCTCCACAGCCTGCGTATTTCGCGAATCTCAGTGGAATATGAAAATACATCAAAGTAGCCACTCGCTTTACTCCACTTTACAGCACCACCTGCCACCCCCAAAAAGCCACCCATCCCATCAACCTTATACGTTGTCCAAGCTCAGGAAAAAAAAAAAACAGAAATGATGAGTAAAAATGCTTTTTGAGCGTTAAAATTTTAATAAGCCACTCATTTTAATTTTGATTGTTAAGCGAGGAGGGGCGGGATTGGTGGGTTGAACAGGTGGATCAGTGCCACTTTAACCCCACACACACACACACACACACACATTACATACACATGCGGACGGACGGGGGCTGAAAAAAATTGCAACGTCGAAATGTAGGCAACACTTTTTTATGTTGATTCACATATCATATAAAAAGCTCAATCAAATTGCAATTATAGATTGCAAATTAAATAAAAATCACAAAATAAATATTTAATATTAATAACAGTAACAACAAACCAGAAAGAGATCAACAAATAGCGGCCAACCAAAAAAATGTTGTAAATCAAAATGAAAACCCAAAACGAATATAACAAGCAAAAGTTTGTTTTAGTAGAAAGGAAATTATGGAACTGAAAATGCCCTATAAATCTAGGAATTTATTTTAAGGGGTAACTTAATATTTTATATTTTAGAAAGCATTAAAAGTTGATCTGAAAAGCTCTCTTCCTTCATTTATTATATAGAACTTCCCCAAGAATAAGAACATAGAAATATTCTTTAAAAATTAAAGAACTTTTAATCTAATCAATAGAATTTCAAACTAAATTTTTTTTGCAAATATATCCTATAAATATCCTTTAAAATATTCTTAATAAAAATTGAAATCGCAGGACATCAAAATATAGAGCACAGCCACAAAAAACGAAAAGGGCGAAAAAATGGTTAAAAAAACAACAGCAACAACACCAAAAAAATTAATTAATAAAAAGGCGCAATTGGTGGACATTGGGGGTTCAGAGCCCCCACGACCTCCTTCCCCACATACTCCTCCCGCTTCTTGCAACAGGAAAATGGGGTGGCCACAGTGAGGTTGACGAACGGACAGACGAACAAACGAACTGGGGGGTCGGTCGCCCGGAGTGCATGAGCAAACCTCGTTTTTTATTATTTAATTTTGATTTAAAAATATTCTGTAAATATTTAATACACTTCAGCGATAGCAGCAAAAAAAAAAAAAAAAAACCAAGGAAAAAAAAAAAAAGCGACTGGGGAAAAATAAAATGTAAAGAAGAGTTTTCATATTTATCAGGGTTAAAGGATAATTCGGTTTGTAAAGATAGCTAAGAGGAGATTTATATTAATAGGTTTTTTTTTTTTTTTTTAAAGTGCCACTATCATTAAATTATAAATCAACCACAAATAATGGAATAATCAACTGGGCGCCCTCATTTTGATGGAAAGTTGTGTCGACTGATCAACTGTCAGGCACAATTGATGTCCCTGTTTGTTGTTCAACACACAAAATGAAAACGAAGTCAACTGTAATTAATGCATATTAATGGGAATTTGTGTTAATTAAATGTGACCTACAGTATGAACTTTCTTGATTTATAGCATACTTATATGGGCTGGAAGTTAGTCACTGCGGACTGATTCTCTCAGCAACCGGCAATTGCTTTAAAGTAATTCAATCAAATAATAACAACAAATAAGAAAAGCAAAGATGAAAAATCGAAAAACTGTGATATGAATTTCCGTTCAGCTACTTTATTTTATTTTATTTTACTTTTTTGTTTGCTGACCAGCAGCAGCAGCAGCAGCAGCGGCAGCGTTCGTTGTCGTCAGCGTGCCGCTCTCTTTGCATTTCGATCAATTTTATTAATAATTCAATCAGTCAAAAAATTATTTGAACCGCCCCAAAGGAAAACAAAAAAGTTTCAACGCCAGCAGAGGCCGCCGCAGAGGAAGTGGGCGGGCAGTGAGCGGGCGGTGAAAGTAGGAGCAGGAGAAGAAGTTGGCATTGGGCTTGAGGTTTGGGCTTTCTCTGGTTACTAACTACACTGTGCGAATAATGTGATATATTTTCACGAACATTTCAGAATTTTTCCCATAACTAAGAGCTAAGAAACGGCAACCAAACCGGGCTATCTGCTGCCAAAAGGCGTATACTTGATTTTGGGCCGAAAAAAAATCAGTTTTTTGGTCATAGCACAGCCAAAAATTGTCCAAATGAGGAATGTAATACCTCGTAGGGCTCGTAACTTGATTGCCATGATTCCCAATTGATTTGCATACAAATCTGGGAAACTTAATTTTTGGCCCATTTTTGAAAATTTTGATGATACCCCTTATCAAAAATGCGAAATTTTGGCCAAAATTGATTTTCCCAAAATCGAAAAACGAGTGATAGGGGTGGTAAGTATTGGTCGTTAGCAGCACAAAACAGTTGTTCTTTTGGCTGTGCGTCTTGTTTTGGCCGAACTAGAGCTAAACACTCGCAAATAGTATTGCAAATTTCTGTTAAAAATTGGTTTCTTGATTTTTCAGCCAATAAATCAGAGCTCGCAGCAAAAAACCAGAGCAAAAATGATAAAAGAAAGTATGGGAGCTTAAAGTTTTGGTTGTTAACTGCATAAAACAGTCACTGTTTAAGCCGCAAGCCTTGTTTTGACAAAGTTACAGCTAAGAAACGGCAACAAAACAGGAATCTCTTCTGTAAAAAATAGGTTTTTAAACTTTTTAGGCATTAAATCAGCACTCGCCCCAACAAAATCAGTGCAATACTGTTAAAAGGAGGTATAGGGGTTTAAAGTTTTGGTTGTTAGCTGCATAAAACAGCCTTTGTTGTAGCCGTGATACTTGATTTGACAAAGTTACAGCTAAGAAACGGCAACAAAGCCGGTTTTCTGTTATTAAAAGACTTATACTTGATTTTGGGCGCAAAAAAATCAGTTTCTTAGCCATAGCACAGCCAAAAATGCTCCAAATGAGGAATGTAATAGCTCATAGGGCTCGTAATTTGATTGCCATGATTCCCAATTGGTTTGCATTCAAATCTGGGAAACGTCATTTTTTGCCCTTTTTTGAAAATTTTGATGATGTACCCCTTATCAAAAATGCGAAATTTGGGCCAAAATTAATTTTCCGAAAATCGAAAAACGAGGGATAGGGGTGGTTAGTATTTGTCGTTAGCAGCACGAAACTGTCGTTCTTTTGACTGTGCGACTTATTTTGGCCGAGCTAGAGCTAAAAACCGAACACAATATTGCAAATTTCTGCCAAAAAATGGGTTTTCGGACTTTTCAGCCATTAAATCAGAGCTTGCACCACAAAATAAGAACAAAACCGATGAAAACAAATATAGGGTTTTAAAGTTTTGGTTGTTAGCTGCATAAAACTGTCATTGTTTTAGCTATGCGGCTTGCTAGAACAAAATTAGAGCTATGGAACGGCAACCAAACCGGGCTATCTGCTGCCAAAAGGCGTATACTTGATTTTGGCCGCAAGAATATCAGTTTTTTGGCCAAAGCACAGCCAAAAATGGCCCAAAAGAGGAATGTAATACCTCGTAGGGCTCGCAATTTGATTGCTATGATTCCCAATTGGTTTGCATTCAAATCTGGGAAACTTCATTTTTTGCCCTTTTTTGAAAATTTTGATGATGGTACCCCTTATCAAAAATGAGAATTTTGGTTTCCCCGATTTCCCCCTCAAAGTGACAGTATTCTTTCTCATAACTAAGCCAATAATGGTCTGAATATAGAATGTCATACATTGCTGGAATCGTAACTAAAATTACAACAAAACTGCATTCACAGTTTGAAATGTCAAATTTGGGTCATTTTTCGAAAATTTTAATGATTTAAAAAAAAACAAAACAAAAGGGAAAATCGGCCCAAAAATTAATTTTCCAAAATTAACCAAATAGTTATATGGTTGGAAAGGTGGGATCGTAAGCTGCTCAAATCAGTTAGTTATTTTGCTCTACGTTAATTTTAAGTCAAGTTATGAGAAAAAAAAACAAACAAAAAATGTGAAAATACCATTTTTGTCATTTTAGTCCCAAAAACATAAATAAACTAATCTTGTTCTAAAACAAAAGACTTGTCTAAATTAAATTGCCAATCAAATGGAGCTTAGAGAGGTATACCAACACGTACTACGACCATTTTTTGGCTTGGTTATTGATCAAAGACCCTAATTCGGATTAGGAAAAACACATTTCTCTCTGTGTAACCATTTTCTTTCTCATTTCCCAGTGACTTTTCTACTTTGATTTGTGCAATCGCAATCGCGACTTTGGAGACAGAGAAGGAAGAAAGAAAGCGAAAGAGAGATAGATAGATATAGATAGAGGAGCAGATGAAACGTGGAACATTGGGAGTTATTTGCACAGTAAAGAAATATAAAAAATATCAGAGAACCAAGGGAAAAAAAAGCGAAAACCAAAAGTAAATCAAAACGACAAACAAAACAAAACGAGACGCAACGCATCCCCCCAACTGCTATCTCTTTCTCACTCTCTCAATTTACTTTCTTTACTCTATCTCTTTCGCACTGCTCTCGAAAATGAAATAATTCCATTAGTACAATTTCTTTTGCAAGTACAAAGAGTAAATATTGAGAAGGTCTATGAATAAGGGGTGGGAACAGGAGGTGTATGCAATGGGTGGTTTGGAAATGGGTGGTTCTATGCGTGTATGTGTGAGTGTGTAGGCCTAATGTCTCTATTTGCGGTTAGGATTGTATGAGTATGCCAGTGAGTGATGCTGACCTAGTAAGTAATTTCCCAATTAGCATTCTATGTCCATGTCCCCTTTCTCCATTACACACAGATTACGTAACCCACCCTCTACGACACATTTGTTTCTCGTTTAAGACCCGCTTTCCTGCACTACCCACGTTCTTATTGACTTTATTTGAAAGGCAGCTTTTATTATCTTCTTATTTTCACTTATTTTTGAAAATATTTCTTTCTTACTCATTACAGAAACCAATTGACCCATTACCTAACCCATTATCTCACCCATTACCACCTCAGTTTTTCCTTTCATTCTCACAACCTAATTTGCATTTAGCCACTGTATTAATTGTGCAATTAAATTTCGAGCATTTTGGCAAATAGTTTTGGCAAGCCAACAAATATAAGCAAACAGAAATTAACCCGAACCTTCTCTATAACCCTCCTCTCTTTACCACCCATAAATTCCACCCATCTCTTCCTGTCCCCTTTACACTCGTTGTAATTCCCACTGGCTTGTGGACTCTGCTGTAGCAGCACAAAATTTCTGCACAAGTTACCAAAAATTTATTTAACTTTCAATTAGACAATTGAAAACAACAATTGATGAGAACGAAGGAGCAGAAGTTGAAGAAGGGAGGGAGGGGAAGTTTAAAAAGGATAATACAGGGACAGAACAGTTCAAAGTGTGTTCAATTTTTCAAGTAAATTAATTAGTTATTTTATATTTTTGATTTAAGTTATTATTTGGCATGAATATAACTCCTTTTCTAATAATTAAAATGAAACTAATTAACACTATGTGTTAAAAAAATGATTTACTAACTTAATACCAAAAAGATTTGGTATTTATTTGTAGGAACTTTCAGTCAGAAAAAGTTTTGGAATATTTTCAAGCGAAACATTAGCAAAATTTCATTGTTAAATTATAAATATTAAACATAAAAAACAGAAATATAAACATTTTATAACCCAAACCTACAACTTATTATGTTCAAAACCCACATAAATTTTTAATAAAAATCAAAAACGCAAATCCAATCAAATCTGTCAACTAGCAATAACCAACAACAACAACTATCAAATCAATTTGTGGCTAACAAGTGCTGCAACAACAACAAACCAAAAGCCAACCAACAACAATGGAAATGCCGAAAGCGGCCAATTAAAAAATATACGCGAATCGGGAACACAAGAGCAAGCAAAACGTTGGCTCTGGCAGGATGCAGGAGGTGGGGACGACTAAAAGGAAGGGCGAAGAAGGACGCAGGACACCACCGCTAATTAGCACCATGGGGAATTTGTTGTTGGCAGAGCGCAAGAAGAAGAAGTAGAAGCAGCAACAGCAGCGGCAGCACCGACAGCGGCAGCAGCACAACTTGCGTAAGCAGAAGAAGTCGAGTTGCCAACTTGTGCAAACATCAAAGAGCAGCGAATTCAGTGGGTGAAAGCGGGCGGAAAAAAGGGGGCGTGGGGTAGGCGGAGTACAAGGAATTATAGCATGCACATATGCAAAGGGAGTGTGGGCGTGGGGAGTGTAACAGAGCAGCAAGGGCGTGCAGTGTAAGAAAAATCTTCTAACCTTATCAGCAATTTGATATTTAGTCTTTTTGGGCATACTTTTGGGCTTGTTGGTATATTTGATACTTTTTTATGATATATTTACTAGCTGTGGTACTAAGAACAAAAAAAAAATAACCAATAGATCTAGCAAATATTACCTCTCATCAAATCTTTAAGAACCTAAAGATGTCTCAGAATAACATAATCAGATATCTTCTAGTATTCGTTTTCTCTCAGTGCAGCAGGGCGAGCAGATAGTGAGCACCGTATAATTGTAAATACAGTTAATATGAACGTTGCTCGGCGGCAGAGGCAGCAAGCGCTTTGCTTGGCACTTTTAATTTACGAAATGGTGTTGATTTAACGGCAAAGGCGGCACTGGCTCAAGAGAAACGGACCAGAGGGGGGGCGAAAAAAGGCGGGGAAAGTGGGCGAAAAGCGGTGTGGGAAAAGCAGCAGCATCAGCGCAACACAAAAGAAAATTGAAATAACAACAAAAAAACAAAAAAAAAAAAAGGAGAAAAGAAAAGCATATTTTATTCCGGGCAATTGTGGCCGTCATTTCACTGAAGCCCGAAAAGTGAGCATGTGTGTGTGTGTGTGAGTGTGAGTACACTGGGAATAAAACTTAAAAGTTTGTTAAAAATAACTATAAAATAAGTTGATTTACAGACAGCTTAACGAGGGATTGCAAAACAAGAGTTTTTGAAACTAGAATGAAGGGAAATACTTTTACTATAAAACCAAAACCCAATTTTATGGTATTTTCCTATAAAATGATAGAACTCTCCAAACTTTAACTGTAACATAAAAATATATAACCTACAACCTATAAACCCCATAATTTTCTCTGTATATGAATCCTTGCTTTTTGGACAACGGTTTTCTCTGATTAATAACAGACAGAGAAGGATAAAGCTAGCTAGCAAGAGCGAGAGAGAGTGAGCGATAGAGAGTGCGCCAGCGATAATCAAAGGGGTGTGCAATTTTAATTGAGCAATTTAATTACATATGTAAGCAAAAGTCTCAGCCAGAAAGAGAACAAGCTACGGCAAGTGAAAGAGATATAGAGGGTAAGAAGAAGCCAGCCACACACACACACACACACATACATTTACATAATTAGCAGATGCTGTTTCGCCTCTTTAGTTTCTCCTTTCCCTTCCTACCACCACGACCATTTAGTGTGTGGCTGTGTTCTTTGGCTTTTTGTTGGATTATTTTTGGGGGCTTTTCCTGCTTTTTTTTTTGTTAGTTTAAGTTTAAGTTTAAGTTTAAGTTGGTAATTAGTTTGTCAGCGCCTAAAAGCAAGCAATAGTTTTTATAATATACCCTTTTTGCTTGCTCTTTGGGGCTATCTGCTAGTTGAAATTAAGTTAAGAGGTTGTCAGGGTTTACAAATGTAACAATTCTTATCTCTAAGTTGATAAGTTCAATGGGGAATATCAATAAATCCCAATATCGAGTTCATGACAATGGTCATCCCAACTCACGCTGTGAATTGGCTCGTTAATATTTTGCAGACGCCCTCGCCCCCCTGCTCTTTTAATCTCTTTTGGGGATATCAACAATCAAAGCATAGCAGTTGGATACCTCTATTACCCCATCCATTTCCCTATTGCAACTGTATTACCTTTATGCATTGCATAAGGGGCAATTAGAAAGACGCGTTTACCGCTGCACTGTTAGAAAATTTGATAAGAATTGCTTCAAATTCGTATAAGAATATGTTTCCTCATAAAAGTTCTCAACAAAACTTATTAAATTAGTCATTATTAAGATCAAAACTTCTCCTATACTTATTGAAATTCCTTAATTTGTAACCAAAAACTACTAAAAGTTTTTCTTTCCCTGTGCCCTTCACCCAGGTTGACACATTTTGTGAGCTGCCCGGCCGAAAAACTCTCGACCTGGCCAACGAATGGCGAATAATGGCGGCTGGATGGATGGATTTCACATTTCGGGTAAGGGGGCGTATACGCGCCTCCATATTGGACAGATGGATTGGATTCGAAAATGTGGGGGTGTGCCTATAAAAGTGGGTGGATAGATGTGGGGCGAGGCGCAGGAGGAATCGCTGGCGGAGAGAGCTTACGAATTGTGAAATGCGAGTGAGTAATTATGATTTACTAATTAGCAAACACACTCGCACAGCGAGAGCCGCAAAACTGACAAACTGCCAGGCAAACAAATTGGTTGCGGATGTGAAGGCGGAAGGCGGATGGCGGAAGGTTAGGGTACAGTAGGGGAATATGCGGATGCGGATGCGGATGTGGATACGGAAAGCGAATTGGCGGCTAATGCGCTGGACAAACAAAAATGAAACACACAGAGAAGAGGAGCCACAAGCCTGAGACACACACCCATACACAAAAGTCTATTAATTAGCTGCACCAACGTAGGGGGTTGCGCCAGGGAGTTGGGGGCTGTTCTAACCCCCTTTTTTTGGGAACCACCACACCACCCCTGCTCCATTTTCCACAGTCGCGTGTAACGAGGATTTGCTCATCAAATTCGCTAATTGTTTTTGCTTTGGCCAGGCACACACTCCCCCCTGCACCATCATTTTGGAAAATAAAGCAGGGGCAGGGCTATAGCAGCGAGTGTACGCGAGAGTCCAAACAATTAGCGTAATTTCAATTTTGTTCAAAATTTCATAAACGGCGGGCCAGTCTTTTGCCAAGTGACTTTTGCTGCAGCCAATGCCTCCCCCTATCACCCTTCCCCACCCCACCCCATCACATCCCAGGCCCCCGGGGACATTTGGGCATTTAAGCCGCGATGCAGCGTGTTGCATACTTTTGGCCGCTTTTTGACAGCCCAACAACGGGCAAAAGGGGACAAAGTGGGCCCCGCACAAAACATCAAATTGCATTCGCGGCCAAAGGGGCCAGAAAAGCCGAAAAATCAACCCAACCACTTCTTACTACCGCGTTTACTTTCCATCAGCATAATGCACAAAAGAGCAACAGGAAGGGGGAGTGGGCGAAGCGATCACTTAAAATGCAATGAACAAATTAATAAACAACAAAAATAACAGCGTGTCACCAGTTTAATTGCCCAAAGAGGATAGCACACACACACACACCCACACGACACACACACATATTTCGTACACCTAAGGGCAAAATAATAGTGGTGGTGGTAAAAAACTAAAGAAAACTTTTCTATAAATTGAACTATAAGTAAAGCTGCCATTTCACTTAAGATATCTTCAAAATCTTCTTTTAAGACTTTCTCTTTCTGGTATTCAGAGTCCTTAACTTACTCTAACAAAGTCATAAAACTATTATTTTGTTGTCTACTGTATATCTACTCCAACTCTATCTCCCTTCCCCCCTTAGCAATGCTTTCAAATTTAGTTTTTGGCGCGCTTTTTTCTATGTTTTTGGATGCTTTGGCTTCTTTCGGTTCGCCTTCCTTCTTTTTTTTTTTGTTTTTTGCTATTGTTTTTGTTGTGTTTTTGGCTTGTTGTTTAACACACAAAAAGAATTTTTAACTAACACAAAATGGCTGTGTGTTGATTTGTATGAGAATAGAGGAGGGATGGCTGGATGGCGATATGGGCAGGGCAACATGGACTATCTCTCTCTCTGGGGTCCTGGCTAGGGATTAGTGCGTTATTCGGTTTCATCGCACCCTTTTGCCGAAAGTTCAATTGCAATCTTGTTGCCAATGTGTTGTTGCTGCTGTTGTTGTTGTTGTTTTGGCCCAAAAATATACTGGTCGGTACGTACAGGACCACACAGGAACAGAAAAACGCAGATTGTTCTCACTCACCGCCGACGCCGCACTCTCGTTTGCCCCTTCAAGCCTGCACTGTGAGAAAGTGTGGTAGAAGGCAAAGTTTTCTAGGTTTTAGGGTGATTTTTGTAGAGTCTAAGACTTGAGATATGGGTCTCTTAAGAAGCTTGGATAATAGATCAAAAATATTTATAGTTCTATGAAAAAAGAAAGAATAATTTCGAAGATAAAATTCAAACCCCACTAAGATCTATTATACTAAAGTTGTTCTATACATATACAACACTTTTTCTTCCCGTGCACATCCTGCATATCCTGCCTGTTGTCCTGCCTTGTGCTCTTTGCTTCGCCTCCTCTGGTTGTAGCTCTTTTTTCATGCTGTTGTTTTTCGGTGTGCGTTTGGTTTATTAATGTTGACCGTCAATTATGTTTTAATTGTCATAAAAGGTTTGTCCCTTTTGACTCGCCTTCCCTTCACCCCTCCCCCCTGCCAAAAAGCAGGGGATAAAAAAGGAAGTAGGATATCCCCATTGCATATGTATACGAGTCTGTATATATGTGTGTGTGTGTGTGTGTGTGTGTGTGTGTGAGTGAGTAGAGTGTATGCAAACAATAAAATCCAACTGGGATAAGCTGCAGCAGAGAGCAAGAGGGAAGATGTGGCGAGCGGAACAGAAGTTGCTTGTCAACATGGACAAAGCTGCCTACGTGTGTGTGTGTGTGTGTGTGTGTGTAAGCCAGTTGACAGGTGAATGTGCGTGTGTGTGAGTGCGAGATGTTGCTGCTTCGATTTGGTTTTCCGGTTGTCAGGCAATTTGCCAACTTACTGCAAAGATCAGCACAAAGTGTAACCCACACAAAAGAGAGGGCAAAAGTGACACACGCAATGAAGGGAAAACCATTGGTGGGGGCAAAGGGGGTGGGTGAGTGAGGTGCACGGGGTTTTCCGGGCATCTTTGCAACGCTTCTTTTACAACGTTTCATTAATTGAATTGAATTGCATCATGGCAACTGCATGTGACACTGCATTCCACTGTGCGGTCGAAAAACAGACCAAGTAACCATAGTTTAAGAAACTAAGCCGATTTGACTAGAAAATTAAACAAAATTTAAGAACGTAACCCTAGAAAAAACATAAAGATGCAAATGCTGGACATGAGATTAAAAACCTGACAGATTGACGACGTCAGAAACGAGCTACTGAATTTCCAATTTTCCACTTTTTTAAATATGTAATATTTTGTTGTTGTTTTTTTTTTTTATGTCGTTCATTTATTGCCGCCAATGTTGCGCTGATGCCAATTTATGAAATTTATTTTTTGCCTACGTTGTGATTATTTATTCAAAAAGTTGGCCTCGGCCAGCGTCTGGTGGTCGGTCTACAGCCCCGCCCCCCTCCACCCATCACCATTTTTACTCTTGCAGATATCCAGCAGCTCTGCAGCCAGGACGACCTCGCTCAATTGTTGTAATTGCAATTGTTGTCAGTGTGGGTGGGTAAATAAATTAATAACACAATTTATGCATGACGCACATTTATAATTACATTTGGAAATAATTTAATTAAAATTGTTAACGCTTGATTGAAGTTAAATCGAATCGAACAAGACAGGATGTGAGTGTGAGTGTGAGTGTGTCAGTGGCTGAGAGTGAGCATGAGAGGACCTTACAAAAAGCGACTTAATTAAATTAGCCCATCAATAAGGGGACCAACAACAACAACAACAACAACAACCACATCATCATCATCAGGACAGGACACATAATATAATAAAATGCCAACAAACTGACCAATTGCCATATCAGCCAAACGAAATCAGTCTGCCAACTACTAGCTAGTCCAGCCAGCCCGCCGCAGAGGTTCACATATTTTTAGGGGGCATTTCCGGTAAGGGAAAGTACAAGAACACTAAGCCAAAGTAAAGGACATTCATATAGCCAGGTGGATAAGTTGTGGGAGAGGAAGGGAAGGCCTGCGGTTGCTCAAATAAACCGATCAGCAGTAACGGTAATTAAAAGCCAACCAAATGACCAAATAAGCCACACCAAAAAAATGGGCTGCTTGCTGATGGAAATCTAAGAAAAATAACGCAGAGAATTCAAAGTTACGAAGATGAAGTCGAAGTGAGAGATACCCTTTAATAAGTAGGCTACTAATTTGGTGGAAAAATAATACAAATTAATGATAAAAAATCAAAACATAAAACAAAAGATTCTTACTAAGAAAAGATTTTCATTAAAAAACAATCTTAAAAATCCCCTAAAATCTTAGTTAATTTTCTTTATTAACCATAAATTCCAGGGTATTTCCAGGTTAAACGCTAATAGCTGATTGAGAATTCGAACTGCAAGACCACAAGACACACACACACACACACACACAGATATTTATAGTTAAAGGCAGATAAGGCAAAAGCACACACACTCGCATATGTAAGCAGTAAATCAACATGAAAACGCACACAGAGATACAAACTGTGTGTAAATATGTGTTGGTTATGCCCACAAATCAATTAAGTCGATTGGGCCAACATTTTCGGGTGGAAACACACACACACACAGGCACTGGCAGAGAAGAAAACGGTAAAGAGTTGTTAAGCGCTCGAATGACACATGCAAAAGAGGGGAAATGTACTCAAAAGAACCGCGAAGTTGAGTTCTGCCACTGCATTCGGGTCAAAATGTAAAAAGGGCAAAGGCTAGCGGAAAAAAAAAGAAATCACAGAAACTGAGCCCGGAAAAGTAGGCAATACTTTTGGTGGAAATTAGCAAAATTCTTCTCTTGAATATTTTGTTCATTTCGAAAAATCTAAAGCAGTTTTTACTATAATAACTAGATTTCTTTTTTAAGAACCCAAAAAACTAGCGAACTTAACTTCTTTCTTCAAAAATAACTCAAAACTTAACTAAAAGCTAATAGTTATGACAATCCAAAAATATCTAAAAAAAAAAATATTCTAAATACGAGTTCAGATCCTGAAAAACAGTCAGCCTGTTTGTGGAACATTTAACGAGTGGAAACACGATTCCTCAGCCGAAGGACAACGACGAACGATGCCGCATGTTGCATGTTTGACTGCCGGGGAGTATAAATACCGGAGACGCACGGCTGTCGGCCATCAGTTCTCCAGCCGATTTCCCTTTGGACACGCGACACAACGCGCTGTGGTGCGCTCCTTTCGTTCGTCCTTCGTCCTTGCCTCAAAAATCTCGCAACGCAAACAATCATTTTTTTTTTTTGTTTATATTGTTGTTTGTTTTTTTTTTTTCTTGTGCACGTGCAACAATGTTCACAAATTGGCTGACAGGCAGCAGCACCAGCAGCAGCAGTGGCGGCGGAACGCCGGCAACGCGTTCGACATCCGGAATTGGCGGCTCCGGAAGTGGAGGACCAAGTGGAGTTAGTGCCTCCGCTTTGGTAATGAGTTCGCCACCGGATGTGATCTTAGAAGTGGGTCCAGCACCAAGTAGTGTACGCTTTGTGGCTCACTCTTTGGTGCTGGGCATGCACAGTGGTTATCTCCGCTCCGCCATACGTTTGGATGAGGCATCATCAGCAGCAGCGGCAGCAGTTGCAACTTCAAATTCCAATTCATCATCATCGGCAACAACGGCAACGGGCGAACTATTACTATATCTTAGCAATGTCACAGCCGATCAGTTTGCACCGCTGCTAACCTATATGTACACGGGTTATCTGGACCTGACCGTCGACAATATCTTTGCCGTTTTGCTGGCCACCCACGTATTGCATATGCCAAGGGCTCTGGAAATCTGCCGGTGGGTTTTTTGGTTCGGCGGGAAATCTTTAACTATCTTAAAGAAAATATTTCCCGAAGGATATTTCCTTGAATTTCCTAGCAATCTGATGGATAGTTTTCGAAATCA
This sequence comes from Drosophila eugracilis, assembly GCF_018153835.1. Lineage (NCBI taxonomy): Eukaryota > Metazoa > Arthropoda > Insecta > Diptera > Drosophilidae > Drosophila > Drosophila eugracilis. The sequence goes on from NW_024573270.1 coordinate 1,019,287, forward strand.
TATAGAACTCCTTTAGAAATATTAAAAATTTTTCCAAATTTTATAGATTTTCCATTTGATAGATTTTCATATCTAATTTCTAGTTCCTTTTTGGCCCGAGCTCAAACGGAGGGTTATTTAAATGGCAATCCCGCTCAGCTTTGTCCAGTTCCCAGCATCCCAGCCAAAGTCATCCGCCCAATACCCAGCAAGGCAACTATGCCGAATTTTGGTTTTCTACCCATTCCACAAGCACCACCAAGTGCTGCTCCACCACAACCACAACAACAACCACCACCACATCCACATGCACCTGCCGCTCCAGCTTCACTGAGTTCCTTTGGGGCCAACTCTCTGAGCATGGACAACGAACAGTCCGTCATTCAGGATAACGAAGAGGATGAAGATGTCGAAGTCTTTATCGATAGCAATACAGTGACGGATAACGAAGCTGATCCCGAACCGGATGTGGACATGGATTGCAATGTTTCGGTGGTGAGTTCTCTGGCCGGAAGCAGTGCCGGCAGTCTGAATATCGAACGTTTGGATGTGAAGCCACCAACTCCAATACCAACTGTGGTGGCCACCATCATCAATGCGACTCCAAAATCACAATCAAAAAGTCAAAACTCCAAAAGAGAATCATTGCCGAAGGGTAATAGTCGAGGTAAATCCTCTACCGCCCGATCAAGGAAATCCACTGGCTTGCAGGTGGCCAAAGCTCCAGTGCCGGCTGCTCAATTGGAAATGACTGCCACGCCCATAACACCCTCGAAATTTATCATTGACGTAGCCAGCTGTGATGGTCCAGTGAGATTTCGTAGGATTCTCAATACAGCCTATGGCCATAAGCCGGAGTCTCTAGAATCGGGATCATTAATTGGTAACTCAACTGGAGGATCATCGGTTGGAGGATCTTCATCAGCTATGGCCGTGGAACAACATCGCAGTCAACAGAGTGTTAGTTATTCTTTTCACCAACAGATGGCCAGGGCCATTAGCAGCCAGCAGCGACAGTTAAGCCATCAGCAACAGGAGGAGAGTGAGAATAGTGGCGATGCCACGGCAGCCGCTGCAGCAGCAGCAACACCAATCGGTAAACAACAATCAACAGGAGGAGCAACTGCAGCAGCATCATCATCATCATCATCGGTAACAGCAGGTAATAGCAGCAACAGGAAACCTCACGGAGGTGGTTCATCAACTTCAACTAGCGGTGGTTCCAATCAAGAACTCTATGTCTGCGTCTATTGCAAGCACACATTCAAATCCCAGTATTGCTATCAAAAGCATGCCAAACGCCATTTGAATCCATTGAGCTTGACCACAGCGGACAAGAAATTGCTAACAGAACCGTCAACTTTGTTGGCCAACAATCTGGAAACGGATAACCAATCGATTGGTGGTCATCAGAATGGAACAGCTGGTGGAATAGCAGCAGCAGCAGGAGGAGGAGGAGGAGGAGGGGGAGCAACAACAGGAGCAACAGGGGCAACAGCAAATGCAGCAAACTCAGCCTTGCTGCGTCGAGAAGTGCGACCTTTGGACATGAATGTTCAATATTATCCCTGCAAAACCTGTGGCAGCAAGTTTCCCAGCTATTATTTCGTTCATAAGCATCGGAAAATGTGCCATGCGGATGAAATTGAGGCAACTGCCACGAGCAACAACAACAGCAGCAGCAATACCAGCACTAGCAGCAACAGCAACAGCAGTACTAGCAACACGAAACGTGAGGCAGCAACAGTAGTAGCCGCAGCAGCAGCAACTGCCGATGATCAGCAGGCGGCACAGCAGCAACAGCAATCCTAAGATATTTTAAAGGCAAAATCAAAGCAACGAAATCTACGAATTTATATACACCTAAAAATCACAACAAACACACACCAACACACACGCTAAAATGTTTTTTTTTTGTCGCTCTAGAAATGCAATTTAAAAATAAATAAAAAGTATTTTAAAAATCACAAAGATGGAGAGAGAATGATGTTTGAAAGTTGAAGTAAAACTTGAAGTTAAGAAAGTGAAATTTAATAAGAATATTTTGGAGAAATCAAAAATATATTCAGCTTAAAAAGTCTAAAAGGAAAAGCCAACAAATGGAAAAACAGTTGGTAAGTAAAACGAGCAAGCAAGCACAGGAAATGAAGTCTTAGACTGCCTACATAAAGTTTTAACTTTGATTTAAGAATTTTGGCCATTAAAACAAAGATGAGAAATCAATTTAAAATATTTACCAAAATTTAAGAAGTTTCTTCACATTTCATCTTAAAAATATTTCAAATTTTAAGCCCCAGAAATTCCGCTAAACTTTTCATAATAAATATTAACAATTTAATCCGATTTCCATATATCACAGATCTCTTATCGAATCCAGCCTGCCGCCCCCCACAACTTGATCTATATTTGTTCCACCCTTTCCTTTTTTTGTAAATCAAGAAAGAGAATGCGAGAAATACGAGTGAAAAGCGTTGGGAAAGCGTGGATGGATGGATGGATACAAAGGTAAACAGAATCCTTGCCGCAATTTAATAATTAAATTAAATCACTTGCATAATAAAAAAGACGTTTACAAAAAAAGACTTTAATTTAATTGAGTTTAATTAACTCGCCAGGGAGATGACAGCCAACAAGGCCGAGCGAAGCGAAGCGAAGATGATGATGGCAAACTGGAAAGTGGGTGGTGGATGGTGGATGGTGGGTGGCAGTCAAGTTGGGTTGCCATTCGCCGGTGGGCGGTGGTGCACAAACAGTAGAAGAAGAAGTAAAAAAGAAAACCGCAAGCGGCCAAAAAGCGTTGAACTGAGCCACTGGAGAGAGAGGGTGGAACAGTGAACCACCAATTGAGCCACCTCCTCTGGGCTTTTATAAGCCATCGCCCAACCCCACCGTCAACTCTTTTTGGCCCTGGACGACGACTTGGCTTGACTTAAGGCCATTTATAGCTTGGTGGCTTTTTTTTTCTTAGTATTTTCCTTTTTTTTTTTTGATAAAATATTAATCGAAAGCGCTGGCGGAGAAACAGCGCAAACAGAAGCCCATGAAATGGAGATAGAGAAACGGCAATTCTGATTGGATTTTGGGTGGTGGGTGGTCCTTTGGTGGGCGGAATAGTTTGATTAAAAGGACCTACCGACTGCCACAATGCACCACAAACATTGCAGTTGTCAATGGCGGGAAATGCATTTTTGATAAGCTCTCTGCTAAAGGTAAAAGCAACGAAGAAAAAAGGATATTTAACATAGCAAAAGCTTCAACAGGTTAACAGAGGAGCTTTTAGGCTGGCAAGGACATGCTTTTTGAAAACTTTGTAAAGGAAAAATTACAACTTTTTAAAGTCCTAAAGCTTTAGAAGTCTAGCTGGGCTATACTTTGAAGGAAAAGCTGTGTTTAAAGTTCATGAAAAGGATAAAAGCTGATGTAGCTGAGGGACTTCGAAGCTTGAAAGCTAAACAAGTTGGCAAAATTTGAAAATTTATATGAAAATATCAGACATTAAGGATCAATATCCTTAAAAATGATAGAAAGAACAGGTTTATAAGGGATATACTCGTATCTATATCAAAACGTCCTACAAAGTTGAAAGATTAATATTTAAACCAAATCCCTACCCATAATCATAATAACAATTCGAAAACTTACCTTTACCATCAAGAGCTATGATTTCCGAAGCATTCACCATCGAATTTCCACTGCCATCCGCCAGTAGAGGCATAGAGATTGCCTGAGCCGTGGCCGTGGTAGTAGCTGTGCTCGAGGATGTAGCACCTCCCGATGCGGTGGACATGATGGATGCGGCACTAATCAACAGCATGGATGATGACGATGAAGACGATGCTGATGATGATGGTGTTGATGTGACAACCGAAGTGGACGATGCCAACGATGTCTTAGACATCGATAATCCATCCTTATTGGCATTGACCTTTAGGCTGTGACTGCTGTTGATGTTGCTGCTATTGGTATTAGCCGATGTGGCATTGCCTTGTGCCTCGCCAGAATTCAGTTCAAAGCGTTTCCTCTTCGATTCACTGCAAATCCGACAGAGATGGCAATAGTTAGTTACAGTATGATAATATAGTCATAGGCTTATAATAAGCTCACCTAACACCCGAGTGTAGATCATTGCCCGCTCCCATTCCCTCCACCTGAGCTGCCTTCAGTTTCTGGCCAAGATAATTGCCAGCCGTGGTGGCCGTGTGAGCAAAAGTGGGCACTCCGGCACCACCACTTTCACCCACTGCCGTTGAGGATGACGTTGAATTCGGATTCGTTCGGGATGATGGCGTTGTCTTGACGATCTTATCGCCGCTGCCACTCGTCACCCCCGATCCAGATCCTGGTCCTGCTCCGGTCGTCGAATCCTCGCCACCTGCAGTAGCCTTTACATTGGCCATGACCACAGCCTGGTAGCCCATCTTAAAGCCATTCAAGGTTACGCCCTGTGCCGGAGCAGAGGCGGTTGTAGCATTGCTAGTGGTTCCGCCACCGGTGGCTAAAAGATAAAAAACGATTTAGTAAGATTATAGAAACAAGAGAAGGAAGCAGAAGAAGGAGGACCCACCATTATAGCCCTCGGCATTGGAAGCTTTTGAACCAGTTTTAGCCAGTGGATCATCTAGCCGAGAATCTGCTCCCTTGGCAGCAGTTCCCGCTGGTTCGGTTGCAGTTTCTGGTTTCCCAGCACCCTTGGCGGCAGCTGTTGCCGTTGCACCCGTTGCCGTTGTTGCCTCACCAGCACTGGCCGCACTGGCTCCCGTTGCCGGTGTACCGGCTGTGGCCAAAGTTGCTGCACCGGCTGTTGCTGCTGCTGCCTCCTCTTCGGCAGCTTTGCTCTTGGCCTCGCCGCCGCCCGCTGAGATCTCTGATGATGATGGTGGTGGTGCTGTTGCTGTTGTTGCAGGCGTTGCTGCTGCTGCTGCTGCAGCTGGAGTTCCTGTTGTTATTGTCGCGGATCCTCCTCCTGCTGTTGCTGCATTCTTTTCACTGGCATTTGCCTTTGCATCCGTTTTATCCGTTGATGCCGCCGCCGATGGAGTTGACGTTGCTGATGATGATGTTGTTGCTGCCGCTGCTGCTGCTGCAGCCGCTTTGGCAACCTTTTCACCGGCCGCCGTTGCTTCCACAGCTTTTGTGGCAGCACTTGCCTTCTCGGCGGCACTTTCAGCCGCTTTGGCGGCATCCGCTGCCGCTTTCTCTGCCACACGTTCACGTTCGGCCGCCCGTTCCGCACGCTCACGCTCGGCAACGGCCGATGAACGACCACCGGACTTTTGCTGCTGTTCACGTTGCAGGCGAGTCATAACGCCCGTGGTCATCGAATCGATGATGCACTGCGGCTGAGCGGCCGGTGTCTTGGCAGGATTACGTGAACTGCGCGTCCGTTGGCGGGATTTGCGGAGTAACTGCTTATAGTTTTCGGTCTTCTTGCTGAGGTAGTAGTAGCGAACGCAATCCTGAGGCGATTTACGATCCAAACTGGCGGCAATGGCCCCAAAGTTCTTCGGATGTTGCAAATACTTCTCCTTAAAGGTCTCCTTCTCGCCGGCCGTCCACATATTGAGGGCCTTACGCTGCTGATGCACTGCCACCATATCCTCGATGCGTCCGTTCTCATTATGATAGGCACAACGCATCTGGCGGGCATCGTGCATCAGGGGCGGTATCACTGCATACGAACGCATCTTCTTATCCTCGAGTGCCTGCTCCTGCAGGCCATCCATAATCTCCTCGAGATCCGCTTCGGATTTAATACGCGATCCGACACGATTGAAACGCTCCTTATCCTCACGTTGTTTTCTCAGTTCCGTGAAGACCTTCTCGAAGAACTCACGATTCTTGGCCTCACGTGCCTTCCTCTTGGCACTGGCCTCCATACGTTCGCAGCGGCGTTGCCAGTCCGCCTGCTCCTTGGTATACTTCTCAACCAGACCCTGATTGTGCAGCCAGCGATCAGCTTTTAGTTTACGAATATGCTGAAACAACGGTCCGCGGATCTGGTTCTGATGCTGACGTATCAGCATGGTTAGGGCTTCCACATCGAGTGGTTGGTTATACAATGGCAACCATGGTCTACCGGCTACGGATCCTGCCGATGATTCCTCAGCAGCTGCATTCTGCAGCATGGAATGTTGCGCCTGGGCCGTCTTACGATTAGCCGCATAGATCTTCTCGGCCAGCATTTGACTGCGCCAGGCTAGCTCCACCACCACATTCTCCTGATCGTTGTTATTCTCGTTCAGCTCTTTGGCGGCCTTTTGCTCTTTGGCCAGGGCAGCCTCCTCCATTAGGGATTTCTCCTTTTTACGCAGCGTATCCATGGTCGTTTCAGCGGATTTGATCTCATTGTCCACCTTCTGGATTTGCATGAGTAGATCCTCCTTGGCGCTGGTCCTTCCACGTTCCTCGATCGAACTATCGCTGGGCAACGTCGGTGAAATGGCCTCCACCTGTTTTGTTGGATTATTAAAAATGTTAATTAGTTTGGTTTTCTGGTTAAAAGACATGAAGGAGAGCTCAAAGTTAAAGATTTATACGATTTACATAACCCTAAAAAGTCGCACAGCCTCAACTCTTTTAGGGGCATATTCTTCGATACTTTTCGGTGACTTTTTAGGGAAAGAAATTCCCCACTTCATCATCAACCAGAGCTCTTCTTTTGCCACTTTACTCCACTACTCACCTGTGGATGGTAGGCCTCTGTGCTGGCGGATCCCGATCCGGATCCTGCAGCAATATTGCTACTGCTGCTGCCGCCATGACTCCCCGCCGATCCTGACGTGGAAACGTTGACATTACCCACTGGTTGACTCACTCCGGAGGACATGCTGCCCGCCGCTGGTTGAGAACGCCGTTGGGATTGTGAGGCATGTTGTTGCTGCAGTTGCTGCTGCTGCTGGGGCAGCGTTTCGACCTTGAGTTGCATACCCATTGGCGTGGTGACCACTTGTCGGCACATATCATTGTGACTCTGCCGACTGCTGTTCATCTGTTGCTGCTGCTGCTGTTGCTGTTGCACTTGGGCTGGCGAGGATCGCTGGTGTTGCTGGTGTGCCTGATGCTGTTGCTGTTGCTGCTGCTGCTGTTGATGTTGTTGCGGGTGTGGCGGCGGCAGGTGATTCATGTTGCTGGCATTGGCCTCGCTAAGCCGTTGCTTCTTGTACGGCTGCTGGCCACCAAATGGCTCGGGCGGATGTTGCTGCTGTTGCAGCTGCAATTGGTTGGCCGCTGCCGCAACCGCCACCGCTGTGGCATTGGTCAGGTACTCGCTGGTGTATTGTAGAGCTCCTGGATGGGGCATCAGGATGCGCCCCAAATTCCCGGCCATTATGCTGCCACTGCCGCCTGCGCCTCCACCGCCACCTCCCCCAGCAGCAGATGCTCCTCCCACGGCACTGGGATTGCCGCCTTGCTGTTGCTGCTGTTGTTGTTGCTGCTGCTGCTGCTGCTGTTGGGAGGGATTACTATTTGGTTGGCTGGCATAATGGGGCATGGCCTCCATGACCAAAACTCCGCCGGATTGCGATACCTGGACGACACCGCCGCCGGGTGGTGCTGATCCACCGGCACTACCACTTCCGCCGCCTCCGCCGCTGCTGCTGCTGCTATTGGAACTTTGGCCAGATACGTTGCTTTTGCCCGCCGACACCGCTGCCACAGCCGCTCTAGCTGCTGCCCTCTGATATTCTGGCATCGACGCTGCAGCCTGCTGTTGCTGCTGCTGCTGAATTTGGGGGTGACGCGAGTAGGGGTTCTCACGATAGGTGGGCGCCGGGGCAATGCTATAGCCCGTATTCTGGATGAAACGGTGCTGCGGAGGCGGGTAAGCGGTACTAACGGCCGCCGCAGCTGCTGCCGCTGCTGCTGCTGCCGCTGCTGCACTGCTGCTGTTATTACTGCTGCTACTGCTGCTGTTGCCACTGCCAGGATTTCCAGGACGTAGTGGTGATAATGGACTGGCCGCCGCTCTCGAGGATTGTTGTTGCTGCTGCTGCTGCTGCTGCTGCTGTTGCATTTGCTGTTGATGATGATGGTGAATTTGAGGATGCAAAGTGGTTCGCTGGTCTTGCTGCTGCTGCTGTTGTTGCTGCTGCTGTTGCTGTTGCTGCTGCTGCTGCTGGTGCTGAAGCTGCTGGAGCTGCGCCACCTGCTTGGCATAATGGGGCAGCTGCTCGAGGGCCCTGTACGACCAGTGGGGGCGAAAGGAGACGAAAACAGCAGATTATTAAATTATTGTCTAAATTGGCAGCGGCATCTCAAGTTGGCCAGGCTAATGAAAAACGTTTTTCCTCATCAGTCGTAGCAAAAGAAAGGAATTCTTTTTATTGGTTTATCAATTATTTAGGTGCTTTTTGAGTATTACCAGGAAACCTTGATTAAATCATAATAACTAGCTCTAGTACTAAGCTACATTAAATGTGGTTTTAAGTACTGACATTTTCCTAAGTGGCTTGGCTTGTTTAGTTTTCTGTTCTGGCTGTTAAATCTGTTTAGTTTTGGGGTAAAATAAATATTTTTTCTCACTTTCACTATAACAAAAACCTTTCATTTGTACAATTTAATCAATAAATAATATTAAATCCCTTAAATTGGATACTTTCTAGTACTAAGGAAGTTCCACTAAGATTCAATACCTTTAAGAGGCATTTTATAATGACTAACTCAGCCCTATTTCTATGGCCAAACTTCTGATTTCTTTTGAAAATCCCTTTTTCTTAAATCTTTTATAAACTTCTCAAACCGGTTAAGTTCTTTGACCGTTGGAAATGCAAATTCTAAACACCTTGACCCGTTACACAAACTGCGAATCTAACCAAATCTAGTTATAAAATCCAACTAATTTAATGCTAGTTCTAGAATTTGGCATACATAGCTTATAGACTAATCCCCGCACCTTAATATGTTTAAACTACGACGATCTGCAATTCCATTTACAGACAGACGAGAAAATGCTGAAAATAAATGGAACCAACTGAGGCTTGACCCCGTTTTTCCACTATTTTTTTTTTTTTGCGGCAATCTAAGATAATCGGATGATCGCATCATATAATTTAGCATATCTGCATAATACACGGCTACACACTGACATATAATATATATACTAAACTATATATATAGTATATATATACATATATATAAGTGGGATTTAAGCTGGGCCCGATCTAACGGTTGATTTAGTGGGCTTTTATATGCTCGATGCTTTATTATTATTTTTGTTATTGGGGACACGAACCCCGGCCGGTTTCGAACCTCTGCGAGCGAGAGAGAGATTGCCTGTGCGAACTTCGACTTGCCATCTCTTTCGTTTTCGTGAATGTCCGCCATGTGCTGCCGACAGAAACATGTTTGTTATAAACATGTTCGCCTGTCCGCTGCCGAGCATGTTAGCAGTCAGCCATGTGGGTAGCGAACCACAACAGCGTCGGCAGAGACAGAACGACGCTGGCAGAGGCAGCCGCATGGATCAGCAGCAGTTGTTGTTGCCTTCGTTTTTTCCCATACACTGGCGGCACAAAAATTAGTCATACCTTAAGGTTTGTTCACTGGTTTCTGTGGGTTTTTTGTGGGCAAACGTTTTTGTTTTAATTTTTTACTAGGAAAAGTTTAACTATTTTTTGTTTATATTATACATAATGATGGATCAGAAGTATTTAAAGTTCTTTTATTTGTAGAAATAGTTTATTTACATTGAAATTTTAAACCATTGCAAGTGCAGACCAAAAATCTTGTCATAAATATTTATAAACTAGCATAGTTAGACATTTGTTATAAATATTTATTTAAATTCTGAATTTTGTATTAAAAAGACTGGAAATATTAGCTATTTGCAAATAATTATGATAAAAGGTTAATAAAATTTGACCATAGGAAGCTAAAATCCATATTTGCCATTCATTTCACGATTTTAAAGAAGTTTTTAATAAAAATTTAATGCAAATTTTAAGGTTTCGCAATGCATTTGCTTTTTCTATATTCAATAAGTTAAACTATCTAAAAATATTTATTTAAAACTCAAATTTTCCATTTAGTTATCTTTTTTTTTTAGTAATTTGTAGTTAAGCTATTATTATCATTTTTATTATTAACAATAATAAACGCATTTGATGGGTTTTTGTGATTTTGTGTGATTAACGTGCGACGCGTTTGACCCTACGTTCCTGCTGCTACCTCTGCTGGCGTCGACGCCAACGCAACGTCGCGACCTCATGCATCAACGTCACACACACGCACACGCACACACACACACACTAACACCAACACAAAGAACCACAGGCCCGTTTATTAATTCATTAAATATTAAAGACGTTTTAATGCGAGTGCGAAAGAGATGGCCAGCGGCCGAACAACATTGTTGCCAAACTTCACACAGTTGAACACACCATTCTTTTATATTTTTTAGAAAACATCAAATTCAAGGCTTCTCTTTTTCGTCCAAAGCTCGCTTTTGAAATAAAAAAAGAACAACAAGAAGAGCTCCGACAATGATGTAGCGAAATCATCAATCATGAATGACGAACTATACGAAAAAGCCATGCAAAATTGCCAAAAAGGGAAAATCATTTTTGAAATCTTTCATATTTTTGGCAGTTTTGGTTTGGAAATTTTATGTTTGAAGTTGTTTGATATTTAGTTTTGTTATTTTACTTTATATTTTATTACTTATTTCCCTTCGCTATGTTTGATTTTCTTATTATTTTCCCCTTTATGTTTTTTATTTTTCCCTCAAATAACTATACTTTCTTCTTTTCATCCCCTTCTTTTCCCTATTATTTATTCTCTTTGTGTCTACTTCTTAAATAAAATCGCTATTAGCTTATAAATAAGCTCCAGCCTTCGTCTTCTATTTAGTTGCCTTATTAAAGCTTTATATATACGTATATTGTAAACTTTGACCCTTTGCTTTTCCTTGAAGCTTTTCGCCTTCTTGCCTTTGCCTTTACGGTTACCTCAAAATAAACCATTTGTCCATTTCCTTTGACCTTGCCTAATAGTTGCTATTACTAATATATTTTTACCACTTTGTGTTGCCTTTACTAATCATATTTCTCTCTTATTTCCTTTTACTTCCTGCCTTTTCTTTATTCCTTTCTTCCTTTGCCAAAATATGCAAAACCTTTGCCTTTTTGTTTTTTGTTTTTTTTTTAACAAACTTCGTTGAGATGTTTTACCTGCAAAGAGAAAAAGAGAAAACCAAAAATTAGCAATTGTTTATATGCATAGGAAAAGTGTTTACAATTTAAATTGAATTAAATGAATTTCAATTAGCCAATTTCTGTGTTGGGCGTTACCCAAAATCCCACTTTTAAGTAGAGCAATAGAAAGTTACATTTACTTTTCCTCTATTGCATAACTTTTTGGATAAAAGTTGGAGTTCGTTTTTCCATTTGAATGATCTCTAGTGAATATTATTATATCAATTATTTATATTGTTTATAAATTCGTACATTAACTAAATAAAGACCCCAAAGTAATCAAAAGATACGAAATTGTATCTTTATCTTCCCCATTATTTTCCCTTTTGTTAAGCTTCATTCATCAATTATTTTCCTTTTATTGAGGATGCCACTCCCACCACAACCGCAATTCAACTTTAATGCGTATAAAGACGACAGCGAGAACGGGGAGACTATAGAAAGAAGAGAAATGTGAACAGAGAATGGGAAAACAAAAGGAAAATCTAAATTCAAGTCACAGTAGTTTGAAAAGAGCTTTGGCTAATAAGCTCTCTTCTAGCATCGTTCTTTCGCTTCTTTTTTCTTTTCATCTTCGCCCAATTCCTTTAACATTGCCCTGCGTTTTCCAGCGTTTTCCTCTCTCTGGATTTTGTGCTTTAAAGTTCCAGCAAACAAAAAGGGAAATAATTAAAAACCGCACACACAGCTTTGTTTTCGTTTGAAAAAGTTTGAAAACAAGCGGCAGCCAGAAAGAGATGGCCAGCAAAATAGGGACAGAGATGGGGCTATGTGTGTATGGGCGAAAGAGAGAGAAAGCCGCACATGTACCGTTATGTGCGCAGTAAGTCATATATGTATGTGTACATATGCATATGTATGTGTACAACACATCCTCTCCATATGTTTTGTGTACACACACATGTGTGCTGCAGCAGCAGGAGCATCAGCCACCCACTCCTTCCCACCCCTTTATCCCCACCTCTTCTTCTTCTTCTTTCAGCCACGCCTTGTGTCTGTGTCTGTACATATGTAATACACACATACATTCATATATACCTCACACACACATACGCATATACTGTTCACAGAACACACAGCAAAATAAAAGGAATAAAACTAACAGAAAAACAGAAAAGATGGAGCATATAAAACAGAAGGGAACCATCACAAGAAGAAGAATGTAAAACACACAAAAAAAGAAGAAGAAGAATATAACGGAAAGCGCAAATTCTTCTATGCAAAAAATAAAAGGAGAACGAAACAAGAAGAAGCACTGCTAGAGAGCTGTAGGGAAAAATGCATACACTAGGCAAAAATTAGAAGGTGGTATTTGAGAATATAACTTAAAGGTGCCTAAGAAAGTTGACATTCTTAAGAAGTTCCCTTCTTTTCTGTACACTTTTTAACATAATATTAATATAAACATTTTTACTATACAAAAACTTTATTCAAATAATGAGAAAACTTCTAATAGTTAAGTCAAAGAAGTTGCTTATGTAAACCTTTTCTATATACCTATAAAAATTGATTCTGAAAGGTTTTCGATAATATTTCTATTAATGTGTAAGAAAAAATGCCTATTTAAACTAAAACTCTGTCTTAAAACAATATGTATTTAATATTTAAGAAATTAAACTAATATTTTTAGACATAATTTAACTTACAATTTGAAAGTTTTACTTTAACATTCATTTCAAGCGTGTAAACTAGTCAACAATTTTCTCCACCTGCACTGCTTTACTGCTTCCATGTGTAAATACACCAAATAGCTGTCTGCAGTGGCACCTCCCCATTTTCCAAAACTTTCCCGCCCAATTTCCCGGTCCCCCATTTTCACAACTACAGCGCAGTTTGCAGCAGGCAAAAAAAAAAAAAATGAAGAAAAACAAACGTTTTTTTTTCGTTCGTTATTGATTTTTTGGGCGGTAGAAAATGCAGAAAAATGGGGTGGAAAATGGAGAGGGGCGTAGGAGAAAAGGGGGCGATGACAGCCTTGTTATGAATTCCCCAAAAAAGAAAAAATATAACATAGGGAGGAACCGGAAAATGGGTGGGAAAAAAGTTGCTGGCTTGGAAAAAGCCAGCCGTATTTTGTATGTTGATTATTATTCTTGGCTCCGGTTTTTCCTCGCTTTTCCACCAACCCATCCTCACTCTTTTCCTTTAATTTTTCGACTCACATTTTCATGTCGTTTCGCCTCCATTTCGTTTCATATATATATTCTGCCCATTTTGCCACCTTCTTTTTCCCACGCTTTTGGCCGCCCTACAGCCACATCATCCTTTTGCATTTTAGTTGCCTGCTTTTAGGCGCTAAACTTTACGCTAATGCGTGAAAGCGAGATAGCTGCAACTTTAAAACGTCCTTTGCTATCTGTGTCTCTGTTCTTCTACCATTTTCTCTTCCCCACCCTCTTCCGCTGCTGTTTTTTATTTCTGTGTGTTCTTTTTTATTTCATCCTTCATCCTTCTGTCTGTCTGTGTGCCATTAAATTCGTTGGAAATTTAATTTGTGCTCGAGACAAGAAAAGCCACGCAAACAGAGACAAAAGCGGAAAGAGTGAGATGGATGGAAAATATGACAGAGATAGGGATAGACAAAGGAAAGAGATAGAGGTATTTGAGGAATGAGAGCTAGAGCTAGTAAGAGGGTTGCAAGGGAAATGGAGAGACCACGAATTGGATCAGCTGTTTTTTGAGCCGGAATGCCAACTTTTCCACCAACTTTTCCACCCCATCAATGGTTGGGGGCGAAAGGTAGGCGGCTTTAATGGGGAAAACTCGGCTAAAATAGTTAACCAAGCACGCAAAAAGCACTAATAACAGTGGGAATACATTTAATATGATTTAATGGGTGGCTTTTTTGTTTTGGTAATATCTAGGGATTTTAAATCTCTTGATAGAGGTGCCGGAAAGTATGCTAAGTATGTATGAAAATGATTTAGAATAACTTTACTTTGATAATATTTAATTAAATATAATATTTCATCATTTTGAATTGAAATTTTCTTTTTAAGAATTTAAATAATAGCCGAAAAGATTATCGAATAATACCTCACATCTGGCTTAGTTAATTAAGTTTCTTCTTAATCATTAATCAAGTTTTGTCAACCTAACAAGCAATTAGCAATAATTAACCTTCAAAATTGTGAAATCGAAAACCTTGTGGTTAAATAAATTGTGTTAAAAATTCATTAAAATGTTTTGTAGCTTCGTAATTTCCGGTTGTGCAGAAACTTTATGCATAATAAATCGAAAATAAATAAACAATTAATAAGCAACATCCTCCAATTTCCAATTAAATTACTCTATTATCCCATTTAGCATATTAATCAATATTTAAATTAGTTTATCTCTGGCATTCCCAGTGTATTTTTAAGTAGGTGATTCATTTGCCAATGCAAAGTAAATCGATTAAATGTTGCAAATCGAAAACAATAACCAAGTAAACGGTGGACAGCGGTCACTGTCGTCTTGTCATGTCGATTCAATATATCTACATCTATCTATCTATCTATCTATCTTTCTATATATATCTATCTATCTATCGTATACAAGCACAAACAACACAGTCAGCCACTTGAATATTAATGAGCTGAAATTGCACATTTGCATTTACCCATTTAGTAGTTCAATGTACAACACACAGCCCAACACACACACACACAGCTTGTCCGTCTAACGATGGATGAGTTATCAACCCGCCGACAATTTGGTTTTCCCCTTGCACCTGTCATAATATACCTCACCTTATATTATATATACCATCCATATAGACAGAGAGATTGCGTCTGTTTGTATACTAAAAATTATAGCAAAGTAAAAAAACGAGCAAAAAGAAAAACAATAAAAAAAAAAAAGAGAAGGGGTAGTGGAAAATAAAAACCGCAAATGACTCATGAAACCATTGAGATTAGTGTTATTATTATTATGACAGTGGGCGGCGTCGTACATTCCCCTCTGCCACAAACAACCTCTTTGTCATAACTCCGACGGGGCATTAATATCACTGTTATAGATAGTCCTATCTCTTCTCTAACAGCCCAAAAAGTATGTATTTTTGGAAATGTGATTAGGGACAAAAATGAAATACGACTAATTTCCTGGATTATAAATAGTTTGTAACTTTATAAATCTATTAGTTATAGGTATATAAAGGAGAAACCACAAAATAACTAATATATCAAGTACACATTCCTCCCCTCCACGAAACCCATTTAAACAATCTAACTGGCATATTTACTCAACATTTTCCAATTGCATGCCTGTTATTTTTAGCGCAATTTTAAAATAAATTGTTTACCATTTCCGTGTCTAATTACGTTTGCCCTGCCACACATACAGAAATCAGAGTAAATTACCTTAGCGCGCTTACACATGTGTGTCAACTATTTTCCAATTCTTGCGTAATATTATAATTAAAAGATATACAAAGTATATATATATATATATATTCAAGCTGATATTTAGTCTTTCAAAGTACTATGGACAGACAAAAATTGCTTGGCAAGCAGCTTTCTTGGCTATATACATTCTTAGAGATGGCCAAAAATCGATCAATTTTAAATGGGTAAAATGAGATGCCACACTGCTTTCGATAATTGCTGAACTTTTTAATTTTTGTAGAATTTTTTCCTGTTAAAAATCTTTCAGTATCGTATAAAATATAAAGATTTTGTGTTTTGGAATTAATAATTTGACATTTTGAAGGAAATATCTTTGATTTATTTGAGCTGTAATCGATACTTTTCGGAATAATCTTTGTTTAGAAGACTTTAACCCCCTAAATAAACGTTTCTTTCTCTGTACACGCGCATTTTTAAAACAGAAAACCTAAGCAAAAAATATTCTTTCTTTGTTATTATTCTTTCTGCTTTTCCATATTCATTCGATATTTTAGCCAGCTGTTTTTACAGCTGTTCTTTACTTCCAACGATAGTCAGCGATTTTGCTTAAAGGTTCTTTGTTTGCTTTTCAAGTTGTTTTCGCTATTCAAAGCCCCTCCGGCGGATATTTGATTTCATACGCTAAGTCAGCACTGCAAATTGTTATGATATTCAAGAAAATTCACTCAAATTACTAGACATCAGCGAAATGGACACACGATTGTGATAAGAAAAATATGAGAAAAAGAAATCGGAGATTTTCTATGGTCTTTTATATATATGAACTTGAGGATTTTATGGTAAATAAGCAAAAAAAAAAAATACATACATTTCTTCAATTTCTTTACAAAACTAATAGAAAATTTGCATACTTTACAGAGTTTATCTAGTCTTTAGTCAGTTTAGTGATGATATATATTTGCATTTTGCAAGATTCTGTAAGATCTCTTGCTCACTCATTGAAAAATTCTGGGAATAAACACCGTCTACAGCTCTGTACATCCCACTAGCTTGCGAATTTTCACATGAGGCTGCGAAAGCAATTTCCTGTCTATATAAATACAAAAAAAAAAAGAAGAACAAAAAAGGGTCTTCCACATCTCCTCTATTTTCATAGCTGTACATTGAACTTTTGCCTGTTAAGTATATATATATAGACTATATAGTGTAAAAATCAGGGGAAAAGGCAGCAAAGCGGTGGTGATCATGTGCGATTTATGGCAAGCGTTCGCTTGAATTTCAACTCTGGCCTGCAAAAGCTTTATAAACAATTGAAAACCACCATAAAAAATATAGTTCCACGTAATGCCTATGGGTACAGAGAGAAAAATCAACTATTTTCTAAGAGATAGGTATAAAAGATACTTTTTTGCTTTTGGATTTGGGTCGAAATTCTAAGAAACATCATTAAAAAATCTAGTATTTTATATATCATTTGGTATTTAAACATTTTTTAGATCACTTATTTAGTTAAAGTATTTTTTAAGCAAATTTCCTATCAAAAAATTCCACTTTCTTGTAGTTTTCTAAAAAATCAACCTTAAATTTGCGTACAACTTCTGTTAAATTTTTTTAGTAAACTATATTAATTCCTAAAAAATATATATATTAAATGAAATTCAATTTTCTTACATAATTTGCCTTCCCTTTACCCCTCCGTGTTTGTTCATAAAACAAAAAAAAATTCAACAAAATTGCCCTATCTAATCTGGGCTGTAAAAAACGAAAATAAATACTACAAAAAATGCTTCCATGCATCACCAATCAAACATATATACCTACATATATATACCATATATATATATATATATATAACAAGGCACTCTCTCTATCTTTTCCATTCTGACGATCTACTTTCATACACACAAAAAAAAAGCAACGAAAAACGTATATAAATGCGCGCCAAAAACGGGGCCATGAATTAATCTGTTTTTGTTGGTTTTGTTTTCTTTTTTTATGATTGTTTTTTATATTTGTAGGTAGGTATATATTTTTTTTCTTTTTGTTGTTGCTGTCACACATAGCTAATCTAATCTGAAGGCAGAACCGTACACCAATTACAAACGTTGAGTAAAACAAATAATAAACAATATAAAAGACATAAAACTTATCGCATTTGAATCTAGTGGGAATGCAGTATATTCTACACATACATATATATATATATATATATGTGTGTCTTAACAGGAACGTGACATTGGTCAAACAGAGTGCGTGGCGTTATCAATCTATATATATGTTTATAAATCTCCCTATATATATATGTATATATAGTTATCAGAATCGATTGCAACAACAATAAACGCGGAAGAGGAAAAATAACAAAATCAAAAGGGTATGATAAGGTATGATAATGATATATTTATATTATTATAGATAACAACAGCTTATGGAAAAACAGTCACCGTTTAAAGACAATTCTCAGATAGCTCTAAGTAGTAGAATATTCTCTAAAACTATAGGCTTATAAAACCATTTGAGAAAACTAAGAAATTGATCATAAATTATAGATTCTAGTATCTCAAGTAAGTAGTATAATATTCCCTAAAACTATAGGCTTATAAAACCATCTGAGAAAACTAAGAAATTGATCATAAATTATAGATTCTAGAACCTCGAGAATAGAATTATTTAAAATAAAATCGCAATTACTGTTTAATCTATCGTTTCCTTCCTTAAACTTAAACTTTTGTAAACGGCAAGCCCATTACCTAATGCTAAATATTCCTTAAAATAAACCCCAACTTTACATCCGTAATAACAATAACTATTCTAGCGCCACGTAATGCACAATAATTAACGATGATTCTCGAAACGCCAATTAAAATAGTTCCATCGATCGATGGTAACAAAAAATAGAATGGGTTATGCGAAAAAAAAAAAAAAAATACTTATCAAAAATTCAATGGGCAATCAAATCATCAAAATTGTATAATAAGAAATGAGGGGGCGGCCCGGGGCTGGGGTCATTAAAGTTTCAATCGCTGAGAATGCGAACAAATGTCGTCGTTTGCATGCGTCTCCGTCTCTGATTAACTGTAAAACTACTGCTTAATGGAGATATATATATATATATATATATATATAGAGATATGTATTTGAACAATGTAAAGACGGGTTTAAGCGGGAGGAGGGAAGGGGGGTCGCTTGAAAAGGAAACGGAATGGGGAAAAGGGGGCTGGCCGGCACATGACTCAGAGAACTTTAACCGTTTTACGTGGCCTCGAGTGTGCGCTCGTTTCTACAAAGTCTGCGTGTATCTGTGTGAGTGTGTTTGTGTGTGTGTGTGTGGGGGGGGGGTATTGTATTGCAAATACAGCTACAGATACATTTAGTGACGCACACATGAGGTCAAAATGTTAAAGACTACCCGGGGTCAATTTTAGAAAGCTATAGATAATCGATATTTTCGATAGCTATATTAAGTTTAAATGGCTTTCAGCGATATTTTCGATATCTAACAGTATATGCGATCATCAAATGTGTTGCTTTCCGTAACTTAATGGATATTTTCAATATCTAACATAAGTTTACATATATATTTACGATAAATTTGATAACCATTTCGATTTTTTTGATATCTATGACATATATTTAAAGCTTCACTATCGTTTACTACTTCCTATTTGATAGTACTATTTATTTGACTGCCGCTGTTTTGCTTTGAGCATCTCATTTTGCCTTCTTCCGTCTCGTTTTCGACAATAGTCGCTCTCGTTCTTGCCCCCATAAACCAGCCATCCATTTGCCTTTCGTCTCTTTCGCTCGTCAGATTGTCTCCCTCTCTCTGTCTATCTTGGGGTCGTTGCAGTGCAAAACTATAGTTGAAGGTGATTTCATAATGAGTCCTCCTCTCTTTTTCACCCCTCTTCTTTCACCCCATCTCTTGCCTTTCTGTATTATAGCTTTTTGTGCATTTTTCCTTTGGGGCCGCTGCACTTTTTGTATTGTTGCGCTTTTGCAAAAATAGACATTGTCTGGACGTCGCAGTCACCGTCGACGTCAACGGCGACCGCGTCAATTGTTAATTATACTTGGCTTTTCTCTCTCTTTTCCTTTTTTTGTTTTTTTTTTTTTTGTGTTCCCCTCGTTTTCTTTAATTATATTTCATTACGTATGTGCATTTTATTGGCATTTTTTGTGTTTTGCTTTTTCCTCTCTTGTTTTTGTTGTTGTTGTTGCTGTTGTTGTTCAACTGTCGCCCCCTGGTGGCCGTGACTACAACTGTAAATGCTTCCCCAATGTTATTTATTATTGGGATAGGTCGTCGATGGGGTTTTTGGGGTAGTACGATATACATAATACTCAAAAAAATCTTCCAG
The DNA here is from genome assembly GCF_018153835.1 of Drosophila eugracilis. NCBI lineage: Eukaryota > Metazoa > Arthropoda > Insecta > Diptera > Drosophilidae > Drosophila > Drosophila eugracilis. The sequence continues at coordinate 1,039,147 of NW_024573270.1, forward strand.
TTAAGGATGCAATATTTTATATGACGTGAGTTTGGTAAAGACAAATAATCGATAATTTCGATAAATGAATTAAATTAGATAATGAAGTTACTCTACATTGAGATACATAACCCTAATAGTTATTAAGTTTTCACCTTTCAAACCCAAAGTTTCTAAGAAAATAACCCCATAGAATTCCAAAGCCAAATAGTAAGTAGTTCCTTCCTTCCTAACATACTTGATGATTATTGATTTGAAAAACAACAACAACAACTCAAACAGTTACTGCAACAGCTTGCCATCTAAATATTTAATAAGCTCGTGTGTTCATTTCCCTTTCGAAAGCCTGAAAACTACTTGGATTGAATTGTTAGGCAATGGCAGGAACGTTACACAATCCCACGGTGAGTAAATGTCTAATCAAATATTCACAAGTAAATTCTAATTGAAATGTAAGTGATAAAAATCAAACGATTTAATGTGAAAATAGATTTGGTGAAAATTCCACAGCAAGAAAGTTCAAATTGATTTACAATTTCCCCCAAAAAAATACAATCTTCAAATTGAAGTTTCATTTTTACCTCCTTCAATTTCCCAGCAGTTCCAAAAAGTTTCTAAAAAAAAAAAATAAAGAAAATATATTGAGAGAGAAACTTCCCCCGCCACCCCCCCTCAAATATTCAAAATGGAAATTCAAAACTTTTGCCAAAGTTACACAAACTACAAAATAGTTTTGGCTCAACAAAGAGCAGAGCAAAAAATAAAAAAGAAAAGAAGAAAACTAACTAAAATGGGCGGCTGAAACTTTTCCTTGGATGAATTTTAAAGTCTGTGGGAATGGGGGCGTGGCTGTGGGCGTCATCGTCGCTGTAGCTGGCTATGGTCTGTGTTCTTTGTTTATTTTTATAGCTGCATATTCAATAACAAAGGCCTCGGGGCGTACTGATACCAAATACACAAAGGCGCGCACAAGCAAGTAAAAGCAAAATAGAAGAAGGAAAAAAAAATAGAACCCGAAACAGATACAGATACAGAGATACATTTGTATCTCGGCGTTAGAGCGACTTTTCCATTATTTGTTTCCCCACAAAGGCCAGCCGCAATATCGAATGTGCATAAGTAAATAAACTTAACCCAAGAATTAAGTGGTTTTATTTTTCCCCTCACTCTCTCTCTCTCTCTCTTTCTTGCCACAAAAGTAAACTTCCTTTAAAATTGCTGTGTTGTTTGCAATTAGCAATATCAATTTCCATTAGCTCGTATTTTCGTTGGGTATTTCCGAGATTTGTTTCTAAACTTAAATTGCAATAGGTTGGTTTCCCTTTCAGTTGTTTGGCAAGCTAAATAGCACTAGCTTTTATGTTATCGATATGCACATTTTGTTGGCTTTGTTATCGATAAGTAAATTGACAATAAACTCTTTAGATATACATATTATGGTAAAATAAAGTATCACTTTCGATAACTTCTCTTGTTGCAAAAAAAAATATTGCAAATATTGCAGGTTGATTATTTGTAATTAATCGATAATTTGCAAGGCCTAAAAATAGGTTAAAACCGGCACAAATACAGAAAAGGAAATGGGAAATGGAGGATGAGAGGAAGGAAGATGAGGAGTAAGAGGCAGGGCAATAGCAACTGAGTGACAAGCAAATAACAATAACAACAATGCACATCAAAATGACATATACACTAGGCATACATACGTATGTGTATTTGTAAAGTGCCGGGTCGATAAACAAAAAATACAACAAACAACAACAAAAAGTACAAGCGAAGAAGCGTTGGCCACCGCTGCCAGCGTCGACGTCAACTGCGCAGCCAGCTGATAGCGGGCGTCGCGACGTCGTCGCATTTGACTCATTAAATATTTTGCAACCTTGACCGTTCGAAAGCGATTAAAAATGCGATGTATAAATGCAAGTATGTGTGTGTGTGTGTGTGTTGGTTTTGGTGTATGAACGGCATGCAATTGCAGCTTGAATTTATATGTGTGTGTGTATTAGTGTGGGTGCCCCTTGTGAATGAAACAAAAATTGTTGACATTTGGCAAAGCAAACGAGGAGGAAAGAAGCGAGAGAAATGAGAAATTCACACTGCCCCCCCCAAAAGCAAATAAAAATGCGCATCGATAACGATAACAGAGATGCTAGTGGTGTGGGGAAGGTTACCTAGAAGAAAGGGGAACTACGTAAAGGCTAGAAAAACTGGGTTAGCGTTAAATAACTTTCATTTCAACTTTCCTCATTAAAAGTTATTACATTTATCGATTGACAAATAGTCGATAAATTAGATAAAAATGTAGATAATGATTCCCTTAGGATATTTTGACAATAAAAGCTCAAGCTAGTATACCTTCTGGAAAGCAAAAATCATTTCCACATAACATAGATCATATATATCGCCTCAAATCTCGACATTTTACTAATTAAGAACCAAAAACTTAATCGTAATCGTTCCAGTTTTCCTTCTAAACGAAAATTAAACAATCGAGAAAGGAAATGTTTTATAAATAAGAGCTACAAAGGAAGTGAAATTGAAATTTACAATTATTTTTTGTATGTGCAAAATCCAGAATCCATTTTATTTATTTATTTCTTAGCAAATATTCGAAAAATGCAGATCTTCAGTGTGTTTATTTTTTGTATGTTTTTAGCTCTTCTGTTCATTATCTTTCAGTAATCTCTGGCAAACATTTTTGTACAGCGTTTTTCTTTTCGTTAATCTTTACTCCAGACACATCAATCACCCAACTTTTTCCGCAAGAAAAACAAGAGGAAGACACAACTGCTCTTGTCTTTTTAATTGCGTTCTAATTTAGCAAACAAGCAAAAACCACACAAAAAAGAAACTTTCAACACCATAAAAAATGGGCAAACAAAACAAGGGAAGAGAAATTCAATTTGGGCCATCGTCATTTTGTGTATTCTATATGGTTTTTTGTATGTATATGATGACCGCTTCTTAAGTACAGTGAATACACTCTAAAAGAATAAATCATTTATTTAAAAAAAATATTTTAAAATTATACAGAGCTTACGACAACGAATTTTTTCTTAACTTTATCAAAAATAAATCTCCTTCTCTCATTCTTTATGTTAAATTAAATATCTTTTAAAATATTTTTAAAATGTAGTTAAACTCCTTGCTATCTTCTAGCTTAAATGATCTAAAAAAGTTCCCAATTGCAACAATGTTTTATATTTTAGGATGTGGAAAAATATAAAGCAAAAAACAATGGAAAAAAGTAGGCGGTGAGCCATCATCCTATCCTCTCTCTATTGTTTTATCATTCTTCCTAACCCTTCTTCTTTCTTACTGTAATCATTGTGGCAGGTCAATGGTGTCAAATTACATATAATTATTTTCAGCTTCTTCTCATTCCCCATCTTCATCAGCCTTGTCTTTGGGTCTTCTTTGTTTTTTTTACTTGTCTTTATAAACCACAAAAACTTAATCTTCATCATTAGTATTATTATTATTATTATTATTGTCATTATAATTTATTTTATGCTTTCCGGGTGATTTTTTATATCTTCTTTTAAGCGTGATATACGCGTACCTTATATTATCTTACAGTATCCTTTTTGCCATGACTCATTTGAAAATGCAAATTATGAAATAAGCTAATGCCTTGCACTTTGTTGGTTATATGATATTTTATTTATTGTGGAACTCGGATAAGAAGCTGTATGTTTAACATGAGTAACTTATAAGTTTATATGTTTAATAAGGCTGCGCGACAATATGTGGTGACGTCTTCAAAAGCAGATACAAGAAGAAAGAATACATAAGAAAATATCGCATAAAGCAATAAAAGGGTAGCTTAAGAGTGACCAAAGTTTGTATATCGATTGTTGCCCGACAAATCATATTTCAACACTCCTTCTCAACAATCATATACTTTATACATATTAATAACAATTCATTTCATTAATACATTTTACATGTTTGTTCTTTTGCAAGTTTTTAGTTAACACATCTGAGACCATATCATTAGTACTTATATACTTAACATCTATTTCATTTTTAGTATATAACTCTCGTACATGATGAAACTTAATATCAATATGTTTACTACGTTTATGCAAAATCGGATTCTTAGCTAAACATTGTGCGCTTTGATTATCGCAATACAACAAAACGGACTTGGTTTCTAAGAAACCCATTTCATACAATAGTTTCTTCAGATATATCGCCTCTCTAGCTGCCGTGGATAAGGCAATGTACTCGGCTTCGGTGCTGCTAAGTGCCACCGAACTTTGCTTTTTGATTCCCACGAAATTGCCCCGCCAGCAGCAATGAAGACGTACCCGCTATACGATTTGCGATCTGTAGTATCGTTAGCCCAGTCAGCGTCCACGTATCCATGTATCTCCTTTCCAGTAGCCTGATAGTGAAGCTTCATGTTAGCCGTGCCTTTAAGATATCTCAGCACGCGCTTTGCCGAAACTTCATGCTCCTTGTGAGGATTGGCGTTGCGCTGCGCCAGTTTCACTACCGAGTGTAGTATGTCTGGCCTAGTTGTTATAGCCAAATACATCAGGGTGCCTATTAACGATTGATAGCCTTTCTCGTCAATGGCCTTGCATTTGGCGTCATCACATTTGACTTGATGACCCGCCTCCAGTGGTGTAGCTACAGGTTTGCATGTTGACATGCCCCAGGCATGAAGCATCTGCTCGACATACTGCTTATGGCCGATAGCTATGCTGCCAGTTTCGCCATCGCGCTCAACTTCGATGCCCAAAAAGTGATTGAGCTGGCCGCCATCCACAACATCAAACTTATTAGCGATTGATGCTTTGATGCCCAAAAGTTCATCTTTATTTGAGCTGGCAAGTAAAAGATCGTCAACATAAACTGCTATTATATTTATACTACCTTGTCCATTGCGTACATATACGCACGGCTCGCTGACACACGGTGTAAAACCAAGTTTTTTCAATACTGCGTCGAGCTTAGTATTCCATTCTCTGCCGCTTTGTTTAAGCCCGTACAGAGACTTCTTTAGCTTTAGGACCTTCTCGGGAAACTCTTCGCTTACGAACCCATCTGGTTGCCGCATGTACACGTCCTCCGATAGCTCGCTGTTCAAGTAAGCAGTAGATACGTCCATCTGATGCAAATGCAGCTTCTTCTCAACCGCCAATGCCATGATCATTCTAACGGACGGGTATCTGACCACAGGTGAGAATGTTTCCCAGAAGTCAACACCATAGCGCTGAGCACATCCTTTGGCAACTAGTCTTGACTTAAAGCGCTCTACATAGCCTTCCTTGTCAACCTTTACGCCAAATACCCACTTGCAGCCTATAGCCCTTTTATCTTGTGGCAGATCCACTAGATCCCACGTGTTATTGGCCTCTAGCGCATCCATCTCCTTCTGAATCGATGCTGACCATTCCTGCTTCATTCCTGACTGATTAACCTCACCCAAATTTGCTGGAATGTGTATATCCTCTGCCTTCAGCATATTCAGACAGTTGTATTGCTTACGTGGTCGCCCCGGCTTGCCAGTTTTAACGAGTCTTGGACGCCCTGGTCCACGGGTTTCAGATACAGCAGGCTGCTCTGCCTCATCGCTGATAGCACTCGTATTCATCACTGTTCTGATCATCTCCTGTGTCCAAGTCATCCTCTCCGACGTCCAAATCATCCTCTGCCTGAAGCTGCTCATCATTGTTGTCTTGTGCCTGCTGATTATCTGCTACAAAATCATCAAACAATGCCATTTCCATTTTATCGCTTGGAGATCCACCTACATTATTTTCCATGAAAATAACATCTCTGCTTTCAATAACTTTCCTTGATTTAGGACAAAACAAACGATATGCTTTTGCCGTTGCTGAATAGCCAATCATAACGTATTCATTACCTTTTTGGCTAAACTTCTTTTTATGGGCTTTATTCAATACGATTGCCTTTGAGCCAAAAACCTTGAGGTGCGACACATACGGTTTCTTGCCAACCCACGCCTCATATGGTGTCATGTTGCACAACGCTTTTGTTTCTGACCTATTGCGCAGATATGCTGCAGTCTGTACTGCCTCAGCCCACAGGCTCTCATCTGCGCTTGAATGAATCAACATACTCCTGGCCATTTCTACCAGAGTGCGATTTGCTCTTTCGGCAACTCCATTTTGCTGTGGAGTATAGGGTACTGTCAGCTGTCTTACTATACCGTTTTCAGTAAGAAATTGTCCAAATGCGTGGCTCACGTACTCGCGCCCGTTATCGCTTCGAATTGCTTTTACTTTCTTTCCGCGTTGTTTTTCTGCAAACACAACATAGTCTTTGAATGCGCTTAGTATTTCATCACGAGATTTTAAAAAATAAACAGCTGTATAACGCGAGTGATCGTCAATGAACGTTGCAAAATAACGCGCACCCCCGACAGACGGTTTGTTCATTGGTCCACATATGTCCGAATGAATCAAATTCAACACTTCTTCTGAACGACTTTCAGATTTCTTTGGAAATGGTTTCACACTAATTTTACTTTTGGCGCAAGTCTCACACGCATTGCTGTTTGAGTCAATTTTTGTATTAACTGTTTTTAAACCATTCACCATTCCACCACTCGCCATTTTAGTTAAGCTTGACAAATTTATATGGCCAAAACGATAATGCCATTTCCACATTGCACTGCTGTTTGTATTAGAATACATACACTGCTTCATTTTTATGTCAATCATAAACAAGTCACCATATCTGCACGCTTTCAATATGTCCACATTTTGTTTATCCCTAATCACTGCTTTGTGGTTATCAAAAATGACTTTATATCCATTTTCAACTGCTTTAGCCACCGATATAAAGTTTGTCTGTAACTCTTTTGCATACAACACATTTTTCAGTTCTATTGTGAAACTTTTACACTAACACACACAGTGCCAATGCCATCGGCCAACACAAAATTGGCGCCAGCAAGAAATATTTTTTCTTTGTGCTCTCTCATTTCTACGAACCACGACTTATCACAACACATGTGTACAGTCGCGCCACTGTCCAGACACCACATTGATTTGCTCAAATTGTCAGTTTTCTTCACATTCGCCAGAATAGCAAGGGCTCTCTTCTTCTCAGTGCTTGTGTCTTTGTCATTTTTTAATTCTTCTTTGCACTGAGCTATAAAATGACCTTCGCGTCCGCACCTATAGCACTTCTTTTTCTTTTTGTATTACCCTTTTGGTATACATTCTTCGCGCGCGACATAAATGCTTGCTGCACACTGCTGTCCGCAACTTCACTTTTCACTTGTTGTCTCTGTCCTTCTTCAATAATTTTTATTTTCAAGTCAGATAAGGACGGCAACATTTCTCGCGTCTCGATTGCCACAACGAAATTTTCAAATGATTTGCCTAAGCCGGTTAGCAACAAAATTGTAAGCATGTCTTCACTTATGTTCATTCCTATTTCGTTTAACTTTTCCACTATGTCCGAGAATTCACTTATATAGCTTTGCACACTTGTACTTTCTAGCAAGCTCATTCGCAGCAATCTTTTAAACAATGCTATTTTTCTAGCTGGTCCGCGCGGCTGGTACACACTCATTAATTTCTCCCATGCCTCTTTTGACGACGTGCAATTCTTTATGAAGTTAATTTGCGACGACTTTACACCCAGCAATATGCTTGCTAATGCCTTTTCGTCCCGTGTATCAAACAATGCGTTTTGTTCTTGGCTATCCCCTTCATTTTTTCACAGTTCTCCCGCACACAATTGGCCACAGATCACTTTGCACCAGAATGCTTTTCATCTGTACCGACCATACCGCGTAATTTTCCTCATCCAACTTTTCGATGGAACATAACCCGTGTCCACTCATGTTCATTAATTTTTTCGCAATCACACACAGTAATTTAAATTAATGTCACAGTTTTTTATCCACACGAGCCCTGGGCCCATAACCTGTTGGTTATATGATATTTTATTTATTGTGGAACTCGGATAAGAAGCTGTATGTTTAACATGAGTAACTTATAAGTTTATATGTTTAATAAGGCTGCGCGACAATATGTGGTGACGTCTTCAAAAGCAGATACAAGAAGAAAGAATACATAAGAAAATATCGCATAAAGCAATAAAAGGGTAGCTTAAGAGTGACCAAAGTTTGTATATCGATTGTTGCCCGACAAATCATATTTCAACACACTTTTAAGGTTTTCAAAGTGGAAATTCAGAGGAAAAAATATATAAAAATACGGAAATGTTGGCTGGCAATGTGGAAAATGTGATTGGAATTATGAATACACATATTAGTATATAATTTTAAGATATAAGATCACAATTTCCAATAGCTATTCCACATAATTCAATGTTAAAAATATTAGAATTATGTTTATGAAGTTAAAAAAAAACAACAGCTTATCTAAATCTAACCTTTTTCTGTGTAAATTTTCCAACAAAAACCAGTTTTTTCCCTTGAAAAATATCCAAATTATTCATATAATTTATGAAACTCCAAAATCTATTATCATATTCGAAAGCCATCACCTGGCTGATTAGCATAACTTTTGACTAAAAACTGGTTACTTTATTTTAGTAACCAAATGCCATTGAAACGAGTCAAGGTCAAAGCAATTTTAATTATACATTTTTCTTGTTAAAAACAAAACCACTTGAAAGTTGCAATCTAAAAACATAAATAAACCCTGAATGCAAGTTTAGATTGTCGCTAAAGGAAATCTTATCTAAATTGGGGAGTGGACTATATTTTTTCCAAGAATTTTAATTTAAAGTCAACTGATAAATCAAATAAATATATTGATTTTATATTATTTCCAGAAAAGAAATCTTAGAAAACAGTTTATTTTTAAACGTTTGTTAGTTGCCATTTTCTATGAAAAGTTACTCTGCAAGGAAAAGGCAAACACAATGGAAAACTAATACCCCATCAGAGCTGCAGAAGCAGCAGCTTTTCCTTATTTTCTCGACAAGAATGGCGGAGGAAAAATGCAATTACGTTCAAGAAAAATAATACCAGGATGAAAAAATGAAGGAAACCCTATAATTGATTGCAAATATAAAACCAACAAAAGCTTTTCAGCCAATTAAAGGAAAATAATATCTTTCTACGAAGGGCAAAAATTTGAATTTTCCAAAAGGGGAGGATTAACAATAAACATTGTATTTTATGCAGGAAATTCAAAACCAATTAACTTGTTAAGTAAACAAACAAAGAATATGTAAAATTATATAAACAACTTTTTCAGAATTTATTAGCCTTATGGAAAATTATGAAACTAAATATTTGCCTTTCTTAGTAAAACCCAACACTCGCTTTTACGCATTTTCCTCAATTTACAGACAAATACCACAAAAAAAAAAGGTAAAAGGAAACTCTAAATAATTGATAGATGAAAAACACACATTGGCTTTTGCTTATATAATTGCTAGATGGAAGGAAAATAATAACAATGCCTGGCAGAAAGGAAATTCAATACCTGAGAAAACTGCCATCTGTTCTGTACTTTCAAATGCAGTTGAAAGTCCAAAACAGACATGAACGAAAATTATCAAAAGAATTTGCAAGTTTTACGGTAAAAATTAATACAAAATGTAGAAGAGAAGGTAACAAAGGGAAGAAAAAAAGAAAAGGAGTATAATTAATTCAATAATCAAAGGGAAACTTATTGGGAAAATTGCATTTCCAAAGGGGAAATAGAAAAATATTGACAAAGAATACAAAAAAATTGGGAAAGGCATTTATTAGAATAAAAATCTTTATTTTAGAACTTTTTACTCATCTTTTTATTTAATAAAAAACTCAGAAGTTAACAATTTTAAAGGAAAAGAGTTAAAAGGCTTAACCTGAGGTTAAATAAAAGAATCCCCAATGAGTTAAATGAAAAGTCTAAGCCATAACTTGGTTTTAATAGTCAGGAAAGGAGTTAGTAGCTTGAGGAAATATTAAAAAAAATCCATAATTTAAAACAGTTTTACTGACAATTTTTATTTAAAGTTACAAACCATTTAAGCTATCTGTTATTTCTCTTAACTTTTTGTTTTCTTATTTAAAAAAAGAAAAGTGAAATTATAGTACAGAAAAAATTAAAGTATTTTTATAAAACTTATTGATCTTGTTTCTACCCGATTTCCTTTAAACTTCTTTCAATTCAAAGCCACTTAAAAAGTTAACCTCTGGTTAGCAATCCAAAAATAACATAAACAGCCTTTAAAAATCAGTAATTTCTGCTTTTAACTGATTGAAATCAAAGAATAACTAAAATCTAAGATAAAAATCGATATATTCTACTAGTCTCCACTTATTCTCAGTTCTTAACCTGCAGTTTTTCCCCTACCAAACTGACAGGAACCAACTCTGAATGGCAAGGAGGAAAAAAAGGCTGCCAAAGACAGCAGACAGGAAATGAGCTTTGCGGCGGAAATTCACTGGGTGGAAATGGTTAAGTTTGATTAGGAGGCGCGTTCGTTTTTTCCTTCTTTCCTCTCATTTTCTTCTTTTTTTCTTCTTTAAAGTTAAGTTAACTATATTTACAAATAGCAATAACAAAAAACAACTCACCTGTGAATAGGAGCTGCATTTGATGGCAGGCGTTGTTGATACGCGGACATGTTGGCAGCCTGTTGCTGTTGCTGCTTTTGGTGTTGCTGCTGCTGTTGCTGTTGCTGTTGCGTTGCTTTATTTTGCTGATTAGAGATGCTGATAGATGATTGATGCAAATGATGGGACGTTGGTCCATTATCATGCTGCTGCTGTTGTTGCTGTTGCTGTTGCTGTTGCAGCTGTTGTTGCTGGTTGCTGCTGGCAACAACACGTTGTTGCTGTTGGTGATGCTGCTGCTGTTGATGGTGCTGCTGCTGCTGCTGCTGCTGATGTTGCTGCTGCTGTGCACCGTTTGGTGTGTTGTTGTTGTTGCTGCTGCTGCTGTTGTTGTTACTATTGTTGTTGCTGCTGCTAGTGTTGTTGCTGTTACTGCTGCTGCTGCTGCTGGTGTTGTTGTTGTTGTTGTTTGTGGGCGGCGGAGCACCGACCTGCACTGAAGTGGAGCGTATAGCTGCTTCCATTTCATGCCGAACTCTTTTGGCTTAAACACTTGTTGTTGGCCGCAGAATTGATTGATTTGTTTGGTGTTGTTGTTGTTGTTGTTGCTACTGCTTTTGTTGTTGTTGTTGTTGTTAACGTGTTGCTGTTGCTGCTGCCGACAGTTGCAACATTATTGCACTGCGACATTCTCTCGGAAGTGCCCCACAAAAAAAATTCTCTTCTAAATGTTAGCACTTTGATTTTCTTCTTTCTTTTTCTTTTCTTTGTATTACTTTTTCCTTACTAATTTTCTTCAAGTTTAAATTGATTAATTTAAGTTGCTTATTTTGTTGTTGTTGCTGCAACTGGGGCAACAACAGTTGCCTTAATGCAATTGCATATTATTTGTGTAATTTTTTCTTATTTTTCTTTTTTTTGGCTACCTTTTCTTTCTCTATTTGCACTTTATATAAATCAATTTTTATTTTTATATACAATTATTCATTATTTCTCTATTTACACACACATTTTGCTCTGAAAGAATAATAAATAAAATCGATTTTAGCACTAAATTTCATTTTTCATTTTTCCATAATGGTTGTATTTAATTTTTTATAATTTGTTTTTCATTTTTATAGAAACTTCACTTCACTTTAAGCAAAAATCAAACAAAAAAAATGCGAAAAAAAAATGTATTTGACCGTAAATTTGTGTGTGCGTGTGTGTGCCCGCCATATACACATTTAATAATTTCTTGTATTTCATTATTTTCTTTATTTATTTTGATTTTTTTTTTTTTTTTTTTTTTTTTTTTATTATTTTTGTTAATCCTCTAAACGAACCGAACCGAAAAACACGACAACGCAAACGAAACGAATTTTTCCATTAATTAACAGCTTTTGCACACGTTTTTTTTTTTCTTCTTTTTTCATTACTTTTTTTTAGTCATCTCGCTGTCTTGCTCGCTCCCTGGCTCGCCCCTTCTCTTTCGCTCTATCACACAAGACACACACCGAAAAAAAAGAGGCAAAAACAAAAGAAGTTTACTTTGTTTTTATCATCCAACCGGCGACGAACGACGACGTCCATTTTTTTTCAACCTGCAAAAAAGTAAGGAAAAAACACTGATTAGTTGCAAAAAAAGAAATGAGAATCGATAGCAGGAATAGCAGGTTAGATGATTAGAAAATCGATAATGGCCATAAATATTCCAGCAGATAATGTCATTCCCCTCTTGCCATAAACACCCCTTCAAAAAAAAAAACAACAAAAACAACATCGAAAACCTGAAGTGCAGAGCACATTATCACGTCTGCGATTATTTCTGTCATTGAATTGCCCAGCCATCGCAATCCGACTTTTTGTTATCGATAATGGGGCTTAAAGGTATTTCTACGGTCAAAAGTCCTCCAAATCGTGTCTTCTAAAGGCCAACGGCAACGTGGAATACGGAAAACCAAGTCAGTGAGTGAGTACTCCAACTTAAATGACAATAAGTGTCACTTTGCTTTACTATCTGGTTATCGATAGGCAATTTTGATACCCAAATCAAAAAATCTTGCTCTTTCATGCTAGTTAAAAGCAAAAATAATTGAAAAGTCTTAATATAATTTAGGTCGTAAGTAGACTCTAAAAGAATTTTTTAGCAGGCCACAATTTCGTATAGAATCCGGTTATCAATCGATTATTTCGATTACCAACACAATTAATATTATTTAAATGTGTTAATTTTATTTGCTTACTGAAAATAAAACAACTTAAACGTTTAATATTGGTGGAATAGATAGATCTATAAAGAATTTCTTATCGATCGATTATTTCGATTGTTAAATACGTTAGTCTTACTCATTTATATTACAAATAATTGTTAACTTTAATAGATGTGCTACATCTTAAACTAAAAATAAGTCATAACTAAAAAAACACACCCAACAGTAACTATCTACCGATAATTTCGATAACCAATTTAAGTAAACTCTTGAAAAAACCTCAAAAATCTTTTAGGATGTAAATAATTCCAACTATATTTGCGTGTCATTAAAGATTTAATGAACATTAGCAGTAATACAAGTAATATAAGTTCTAAAAATATCTATTTCCATTGTCAAACATGCGTTTTGAGTGCTTACTAAACCACTATTCATTAAGTTCCCATCATTATTTTGAGAAAAGAGGCAATTAATGAATCAAATGAAATTCACGGACTTCAAACCAAGCGAAAATGATTCGACTGATTCTATTCGAAATGGTTTTTTGTTTGGTTTTCGTTAAATGCAAATACAGAAATAATAAATATAATTATTCCGGAATTTGCTCATTAAGTTTTTAACGATTCGTTTCGCCAAATTGCTTTGCAAACGTAAATTGCAAACAATATCAGAATATATGTACATATGTATATACAATAAGAGAAATTCAGAAATATCTTTATGTTACATCTAAATAAGGAAATACAGTACAAACCAAACCCAAAGCTTTTTGTTTATATACATTTTTTCCGCATTTTTAATGCTTTAATTTCAAGAATTTCTGAACGTAAGCCGCACTTTTGTTATAAAAAAAGTTTCTTCCTCGTCTTTTTTTTTTGTATACCTGCTAAATTTATTTCAGCACCCAATGGAATTGAAGCGCTTTAAAAGCAGAACTCATCAATAATTTTTCGCCCACTCATCTATCATTCGATATAGCATATATGTATGTACATATATAAGTGTACATATATATAATGTACAAACATACATACATAAATGGAGATATGTACGAAAAACGGAGGAAGAAGACAGCTGCCCTGGGTAGAAAATCATGGGTGCTGAAGTTTGGCAACGTTGCTATGAAAAACTCTCCAATATTTTTGGCCACATGTTTTTCTGGCTCTGCCACCGCCTCGGCTGACGTCGCAGTCAGCGTTTTTATTTCTATTCCTTCTCCAACACCACCGCCATCCCTCATGCCTTTTGTTTTATTTTGTTATTTTGCAATTTTTGCAACTGTGTTTGCTTTTAATGAAAGCAATTAAACTGCACCAGCCGCAAATAAATAAAACAACAGCAAAAGCAACAATGCGGTGAATGCAAACAACGGACGAAGCGAAATAGTAAATTAAATTCACACTACGAAAATTGAATTGAATTTAAGATGCGAAAATTAAGCACGAAATTCCAGTAAGGTATAAAGCAAAATAGAAGAAGAAAAACAAGAAAGAGGAGAACGATATAATAAAAAATAAAAGAAAAAAAACTCAACCAAGCAGACGAAAGCAAAGTTGCCAAACTTCACACGCCGAACACGAAGGATAGAGCGAGACGGGAGAAGAAAAAACTTAAGCACGCGTAAGATTAAAGTAGCGCTGTTGCCGAATTTCACTAGCAGCATGGCAAAAAGCAAAAAGCAGAGAAGCAAAAAGCCAGAAAACAGCCCCAGCGCAAACAAATTAATAAAAATAACAACACACATACAATAGCAGACAGCGAAAATATATATGTAAAAAAAAAGAGGCTTAAACTAAACTATACGAAGAAAAAAAAAATAAATGAAAATAGGAAAAACAAAAACGTAAAAGCAAAAAAAATAATCACAAGCAAAAGCCAACAAAGCAGCATTATAATAATAATAATAGCATACAAAAGAAACTACAGTGAGCTCTCTGAACTAGATAAAATAGTACCCTCAGCTAATTAATTAACTAGTTCTTTTATTTAAGAATATTTAGTTGCAGCAATTAAAGTTTTAGATTATAGATTATATTTAAAACAGAAATATACATAAATAAATATGTGTGTCTGACTTTCATATGCTATGTAGTTCACATGGGTTCACTGTATCGAGTGTACACAGTACAAAAAAAAAGAAGAAACCAACTTAAAGAAGAAGACGAAAATGATGCCGAGGCAAATGTTCAAGAGCGAGCGAGAGGGAGAGGTAGATAAAGTGGAGGAGCAAGTGAGAGCGGGGGAATTTTAGTTAGCGAAAGAGAGATAGCAACACGAGGGGGATCTGCGCACAAGTCAAGCGGAAGACAGAAAGAGAGGGAAAAGGAGTGATAGCAAGAGAGGGAACAACAAATAAACCAAGCAAGCAGTAATGGAGCAAAGAAGACAGGCAAAGAGGTATTGGGGGGCCAACCAAAGGATGAAAGGGAAACAGTGGAGCGATGAGAAGTGAAGAGGAAATGAGGGAGAGGCCACTGCTGAGGTTGAGCAAAAACAGAGAAGCAACAACAACACAAACGCGGGACAAACAGTGGCGCCCAAATTACTAACTCACAAAATATGCCAGTCATTTTAAATAATTTGTAATAACGAACAACATTATAACAAAAAACCGTGCTAATATAATTCTTGGACCACAAGACTGTATTTTTTTATGCAAAATAGATATTTCAAATGATATTTATTAAATAACAATTACACCAATTATTCAACACAATATAAAGGCAAACTGTATTGGATTATCAAAACGATCGTAATCTGCATCTTGTTGAGAAGTAAATACGTACATATGCATATATATATATAACACTTGCATAAATAAATCAATTTGATTACTGCAATTTTTTCCGAATTAAATTACTGCAATTGCACAGGTGCTATTATTGCAAACACCACTGTATACATGTAGATGTACTGTATATGTATGCGTATACTATGCCAAAGCAAACAGTAGGCGGCATGGCGAATGGAATGGTAAGAGGAAGTGTTCAAGAGGATGGTGGGCGGTGTATGAAGCAAGAGGGGGAGGATGAAGAGACATCGTGCGCAGGAACGTTCGTGTTTGCACGTGTGTTGGTGTGGGTAAAAGAGTGCGGGTGACGCAACAGCAACAACAAGTGCAAGGCGGCAGAGCCGTTGGCAACTGAATACCATACACATACACATACTACGCAGACATAAAACTCGCAACGTCATAAAACGAATCGGACAACAAAGCGACCAAGCGACTAAACGACGAACGACGCGACAAAGCGACGACGACAAAACGACAAACTCGCACAAATACAAATTCCCCAGAGAATCAAAGTGCCAGAAAGAGATATAGAGAGATGGGCGGCTGGTAACAAGTGCGAGCGAGATGCGGCGATGCTCTCATGCCAAGTTGTTGTTGTCTGCTTTTATTCTTGTACTTTTAACCCACCCACCTCCTCCTTCTTTTAGACTTTACTTTTTGGGCTATTTTCTGCATTCGCTTTTTCGACAATTTAAAAGTTCAGGCAAAATGCAATGCAGAAATATATTGTAGCAGAAAAAATTAAATATTTGCCATAAGCACACGTTGGAACTAAATTGGTATTACAATGTATACTAAGGTCATGCTTTTATGGGTTAATATTCTTATTTTGGACAAATGGGAAAATATATACAAAATGAAGTAATTTCTTTTCCTACAGTTTAACCTTTGATTTCTCACTAATTTTGAAAAATGGGAAAGTAAGGATTAGGACTAACCGAATTTATATATGTTTATATTTATTACTTATTACAGAAAATGTAATGGGATCATTTAACCTCTTCTTTCCAAAAAATATTCTATTACATAAGAATAGTATTATTTTACTCCAAAAATATGATAGAAATAAATGAAAAGATATATTCTCTAACGAAAAACAAACTAAACTTGATAAATTTAAGATTTTTGCTCTTGCTGCCGAATTTGCTTGGCTGAAAAGATTCAGCTTCCTCTGAAAATAGCTTAATTTCCAAGTGAAAAGCGGCAACAACGCATTTTGGCTCCCACAAAGTGCAGCAACAAAAGCGAGACTCTCTGTGTGTGTTTGTGTGCATGAAAAATGATAGGACTTACGGAAAGAGAGGAGAGGCGAAGAGAGCATGATAAAAAGAAGGGGAGCAGAGGTGGGCGGGGAGGTAAAAACGAGTCTAACGAGTAAAACGCAGCAACAAAAACAACAGCAATAAACACGGCGCGCAAGGTGAAACACGTACAAAAGAAAAAGAAAATAACCATGTAAAGAGGGGGGGTTCGAGAGGGAGAGAGAGCGATATAATAATAATAATAATTGTGGAGCACATACACACACACGCAGATATACACGCATGCCTTTGACTGTTTTATTCATGCACATGTGTGGGTGGTAAAAGCCTGGAATATGCACATACATAACTAAAGTAAAAAACATACATACAGACAGGAAAAAAAGGTGAACCAAAAAAAAATTATAAGGAAAAACAACAAAAAATCACGAGTAGGCCGAAAGCAATTTATTTCAGATAAGCGCCGCTGTCGGCGTCGCAGCCAACGTCGCTGGCTTTAGGCCTGGCTCTTGCTCTTCTTATATTTTCCTCATGTACCCCACCACACTGGCACCACCACCTCTTTTCCTCGGCCATTTCCCTTTCCACTTTTCGGTGTTTTGGGCAAAGTAAAGTATTGATTTTTCGTTTCGTTTTGAGCTTTAATTTAGTGCGCCTGGCTTTTTATTTTCGGGCATTTTTATATGGGCGTATTAAAACACAGTGGAGGTTGAGAATTATTTTATGGAATTCTACTAAATTGTATTAAATATCGAAGGTATGAATTCTAATATCTCAAGAAGTTTTAAGAACATGTATGATTATTTCTTATTTTTTGAATTCGGTTAATGATTTTACGTTTGACTAAAATGCTTAAAATAAAATATTCACATTATTTGAAGTTTTTTAGCATAATAAATTGTTATTATTATATAAATAAGTTTATCATTTCTCTAGTTTTAACGATAAGTAAGAAAAAATTAAATTTTCCATTGGAATAAAACAGTTTTAATCAATTACAACTATTATTTCATCCGCAGGTGTAAGATATTTACTTCTTTTACCGCTGCAAGTGTGTTGTGCATGTGTTTTTGTTGCGTGCGTTTGTTTTATCAGTTACAACTGTTGTTTCTTGTTGTTTTTGCCTGGGAAAACGTGTTTCCACCTCAAAAAGTTTCCACCGTAGGTTGCACATTTACTTTGTTGTTGCATGTTATTTCTGCTTTTTTTTTCTTTTTCCTTTGCGAAAACACGAAAATATCTACCCACCGAAAAAGAGACACGCACGTACACATTGTTGTTCGAATTTCAAAAAGTGCAGAAAAGCGCAAAAAACAAAAAAATAATAAATATTTCAATATTATTAAACACACATGTGCTGCACATGTGGTTTGGTTTCTTAGTTTTTGTAATTTCGCTATAATAAATCAGCGCAGAAATCTCAACGAATTTATTATATAGCATGTGGTTTTTATACATTTGAATTTGCATTTAAAATGCAAGAACAAAAAATTCAAAAAGTATCAACTTACAAGAATTCTTTCATTTCTTTCGGTTTTTAAGTAATACAATTACGGTAAATGTTTGTTTAAAAGATTCCATAACCAAAAAATGTTTATGGATAATGAATCAGCAGGCAAATCTCCAAAGAGTCTCCACAAAAAGCTTTATAGTTCCGTTTAGTCTTTCTTCTTGCGTTTCTTTTCTTTTTTCGTTCCTTTCTTTTTCTCCTCGTCTTTCAGGTTCAAGAACATTCGCGAGTGGCGAAGATAGTGAGAAAGAGCATGGTACGAGGGGTATGGTAGGGAAGGCAAAGCAGGGCAGCAAGAAAAAGGAAGGGGAGATAAGAAAGCTGCGAGATAAGAACAAGAACAAGAGAAGCAAAGAATTTGCTTTTAAATTACTTTCACATGTTCAAAGTTTGCAAATGGAATAATAAAGAGTAAATTTCACAAAAAGGAGGGAAGAAAATAAATAGAAGAGAGTAAATACACACATACATACACATACAAACATATACAAAGTATATGGAATGATCTACATTTGCTGGCGGGAAAAATGAAATATACAAATTATTGATATCAACTTTGACTTTTGTGCTGTGCTTTGTTTCGTTTGTTTTTAAATTGTTTCTTCTTTTTTTTTTTTTAAATTTGTGTTTTATTGTTTTTGCCGCTGCCAACACAAAAATTCCATTAAAATGCCAAGTGACAGTTTTTTCTCCGCCTCTTTCTTTTCTTTTTTTTGTGTATTTTATATTGCCAATCAGATTTGCTTTTTAAATTTTGCAATGGGTTAAAACATGTACAACCTTATATTTAACAATGTAAATATTAAATCGATTGATTTATTATTTAAATTTTTTTTGAAATGTTTACACAATTTAATTAATTTTTAAACAATATTTGATGGCAAAAGTACATGTTATGGTAAGGGTTAATAGTTAGTTCTAATGCTTTATAAATCATTACAAAATAATAAGTATTTATTCTTTACATTTTTTATTTACTGCAATGGCAAAACTAAAGTTCCATCTAAGGGTTAAAGCGTATACCTAGGCACAAGGACGATGCTTCCTTTTTATCTACGATTTTCCTACATTTTATTTTGACTTTTTTGTTCTCGATTTGTTCTTTATCTCCTTTTGCCATTCTACGGGAAAGGCAAGGTTGCCAAACTTCATTCGAACGTGAATTTTATTCTTTTTTTTTTTTTCTGTTTTTTGAACGTGTATTGCGTATTTCTTTTTGTTTTTACCAACTCTGTTTTTGTTGTTGTTCGGTTTTTGTTTCTCTTTCTGGAGGAGGAAAAATCAATATGCGGATTGCGATTGCATTTAAATGAACAAGAAAACGGCAAAAGATTGGAAAAAAATACTTCTTGTTTTAGTGTCTTAAATATGAACTAAAAAATAATAATAAAATAAAGTTGTTTTACTTTTATACCGCATAAAGTCGTAGAATAATGTATTATTTAAAAACAATGTAAATTTTAATTGCTTTAAAAGTCAAATCATGAAGATATTGTTAATTTATTTATTTAAAAATCTCTGCTACTTCCAATTCTTTTATTTAATGTTTAAATGTTTTTTTATTTCAATTACTTATATATTTATGTATGTATTGTATGTGTGTGTGTATGGTATTAAATAAAAAATGGTGAGCGAAGCTAAAAAAAAAAACCGGTTCAACAAGAAATTCTACGAGCGGCTTATAAGAAAAAGAAAAACCATAAAAAAAATCAACAAAATAACAAAAAGCAAAGACAAAAAAGCAACAAAAACCACAGGCCACGTATGTATAACTTAGCTATATACAATTATATAGGTATATATGCCTATATACTATATAGCTATTCACATTTAAAACAGAGAAAAGAAATTTGGTAAAACACAAGTAATATTTGCATAATTCCAAATGCTAATTGGAGATTGGAATACAAATATATATATATATATAAAGATATAGAAGAGCTACTCAAAAGGCAATGCCAGAAAAGGTATAAATAAATAAAAAATAAACTACAAATCTATGCAAATATATACCGCATATTAAGAGGAACAACCGATAAAGAACCTCAAAGAATAGACACAAAATAATGTAAAAGATAACAAAAAAAAAAAAAACTTGATATTTTTGGCGCCAGAGAGAAGCAAGATGAAGAAAAGAAGATGATGATGAGAAGTAAAAGAGAGCAAAACTTTAAACTCACGTGGAAAATGCTTACACCAAAGATCTTTGATCGTAGTTTGTTCAATTTTTATAGGGATGTTTTTCGAACCAGTTTGGAAAATATTTATATATAAAAAAAAAATACAATGAATAAATACTTGTACATTTTTGGGGTTATTTTTTGGTTTTTTGAGAGTTTTTTGTTAAGATATCTAAAGTAAAGTAAACCTTTCTAACAAATTTCTCAACTACTAACTTCCCTACAAATGCCAGGTTTTTGGAAAAACTTTTTAAAATTTTCTAAAGTAACCTTAGTAGAAAAGTCTAGTTATAAGATTTATCAACCTTTATGTTAGTTCCCCTTTTAACTATAAGGCTTTTTTGAAAGATTTTTCAAGTTTTCTTAAGTACAATAAATGTAAAAGACTTAAAATCCATTTTATCAACTTTTTCGTTAATTTAACAATAGTTTTATAATTATTTACTTTAAAATTCAGACACATTTAGGCCACATAGCTGTTAAATAATTAAAATTAAATAATAATGCTTTTATAATTCAACATCAAAGATTTTTACTTAGAATTGTAAAAAAAAAACTTTGTTACTTTTCGTTTCAAATAAATGCAATTACAATCCAATTGGCAACAAATTCCAGTTCTAAATATTGGAATATTTTTATTTTTAAGCTAAAACTTACATATTGATTAAAAGAAGAAAAAATCCACATGGGAAAATGAAATTTGAAATTGCAAATATGTTTAAAATATTAAATATCAAAGAAATCAACTTTTTGAAACTTTGAAAAACATGTTAAAATTTTTATACAAATGATGATTTTATATTTCTTTGCTACATTTATTAAGTTCCAAAATTATATTAATAATATTTAAATTCCAATTCCAATTCTTTTACTCTATTTTAAGACCTTAAGTTGTGATTTTTTGTAACTTTTAAAGCTTTTTTGTAGTCACATGAAACTAAAATAAACATGCTTTTTATATATTTAAACACAATTTTTAATTTTGCCAACTCAAATTATATGAAATATATAAAGATTATTTTATTTTTAATTAAAAGCTTAAAAGATAAATTAAACTACTTGTTTAACCAATCAAAAAACAAAATATTAGTTATGATTACCAAATTTACAATAATTAAATATCAAAATAAAAACATAAAACTAAAACTACATTCGAAAGTCAAAAATATAAAAATTCTAACTACATGATCCCTTTTTTTTTTTTTTTTTTTTGAAAATTTATCATTAAAACTTTAAAATATAATTAGTATACATATTTCAGGGATTCCCTATTTAAAACTTTTAACTTTTTTTTAAAAAAATGTTTGCTAACCTTAAAACCACCTAAATTCTGCTGTTAAAACTGAGCCAATAATCTGTGAGTTTCGTTATTAAAAACTATTTTATTTTTTTTAACCTTAAAAAAAGCCTAAATTCTACTATTTAAACACGTTTTTTTTGTTATAAAACTTACCCGCTGGTCGATGGTTGTAAATGTTGTAAATCCGCGTTGGAAAAATCCATGAGAATCCACTATAATCAGTTTTCTTTATAACTTTCCTTTCTTTTAGGCATTATTTTTATTTTTGTTTTATATATAAACTATAAAAAACGGCACACAAATAGCGCGATAATTTATTTTCTATTGATTTTTCGCATCTTTTGTAATGTAAACAATAAAAAAAAGTTAACTTTATCTGCATATATATTTGTATTATATATATCTGATACTTATATATATATAACATACAAATTTCTTGTATTTTTATTGATTTTTTCGTATTATTTTATATATTTTTTTTAGCACAGGGCGTTGTCGGCCCAAAAAAATTGTGTTTCTTTCTTTTTTTTTCTTCTGTCGGTTAAAAAATTCTCTCCGCATATGTATGTGTGTGTGTGAGTGTGTTTGTGCGATTTATTTTAACTATATTTCTTTTATTTTTTTTTTTAAATATTTTAAACAACAACAAAATTAGAACACACGCACACAAACATATTTAGAAATTTTTCCACTTTAATGAGAGAGCGAGCAAGAGAGGAAGACAGACAGAGAGAGAGCAAGCGAGCGGAGAAAAAAAATCGCGACGCAATTTTTATATATATTTGCCTTTTTAATTTATATTTGATTTGCAGCTTAAATATTTCTTTTTTTTATTTGCTGGCACACCGACACACACGCACACACCAACTTGAACACACGCACGCACGAGTATTTCTTTTATTTCTTTCTTCTTTTACTTGTAATATATATTTCCTTTATATTTGGTGTGATTTTTGTTGTTGTTTTGAACGTATTGCGTTGCACATTTACCTCGGTTAATTTTTTGTGAATTTGTTATAAATAAATTCGCAACGTATATGTTATCTGGCGCAAACGTTGTCAATTTTTCACATGCTCTGCGCGCAGCACACACCCGAGTTTTTAGCCATTGAACAACGACAACGTTCACAGAGCAGAGCAGAGCACGGAGCAGCGCAGCTGCCAGCTGCCAGGCTCGATGGCAGCGACGCCAGCAGAGTACCGTCGACAGAGCCAACTGCAACCGCAACTTCATCTACTTTTAATCTTCTTTCATTATTTAATGGTTATTTGTGTGCAAAAAAAAGATAGTTAGTAAGAGTAAATAACAGATAAGGATTTAATCTTATAATTTGTATAACATTTTAAGCAAAATATCATTTTAATTTAACAAAGAAAATCAAAAAGCGGCAATGCGAGAGAGAGAGAGATGCCTGGCTATTCGCTGTTCGAACTGCGAACATGCAACCTCTAGCGACCGTTTCGAACCGCTTCTCAACCGTTACGAACAGACTGAACAGTGACGTCCCCAAATTTTGGACACTATGGGTAGCTATAAAATGGGAATTAAAAGCTATTAAATATATTTGATATAAAAAGGTGGGAAATGGTAAAAATATAAATAAAGAAAAATATATATGCTATATATTTATTGAATGAAATCTTAAAAATTTTGTAAAATTAAGAATGTGGGTTAGCTTAAGACTGTATAAAACTGTGTTTTTATGTATTAACCATCATACATTTTATATTTTATGGATTTTTAAAGTGATTTATGTATTTATTTCAACATATTTTAAGAATGTATACTTTTTTTGAATAAAATATTTAAAGTTATTTAATAAACTTGCGCCAATTAAGATTTAGTTTTATACGAAATTTCCTAAAGTTGTCTTTGGATTAAATTTAATACTTATTTGATTTGCCTACAAATTTATAAATTATACCATTACTAACTTTAAAATCATTCTTTTTAAGAAAAAAATAATATATAATAGTTATGTGTTTGTTACTTATTGTTAATATATAATGATAATGATTTAAATTTGTATCTGTTTTCTTTATATATTTTTTTATATTTTCGATTTATTTTAACGAATTTCCTAGTTTTAAAAATCATAAAAACTCTGTTATTTATACAGTTCTTATTTTACCCATGTTTCCCACACATTTTCCACATATTTTTCCCCATATTTTCCACATTGTATTTCCCCCCCCACCTTTCCATATGAAAACTTTCCATGAAAAATGTTTGCCATTGAGTAACCCGAGCTTTTCGCATGGCAAAACAGTTTTGATAAATTGAAAAATGAGCATTTGCAATGGTTTAATTTTCGTTCTTGCGTATTTTCCACACCCCTCCCCCCTCCACACCGTGATCATTTTCATTCGTCTGCCTTCATGTGTTTTGTTTTTCCTCTGCTTCCCCCGTTTTTTTTTTTGTTGTTGTATTTTTTTTTCGTCACTTGCCAATTTGCAGTGAAAGTGAAATGCGCTGAGCGCAGGCGGTTTGCAAAGAGGGAGGTGGGGTGGCCGGGTGTTATGAGGGGTCACGCGGGTGTGGGGCGTGAAAAGTGGGTGGCGGTGGGTGGTGCAAAGGGCAACGGCCAGCGTAGGCCGAGCCTAAATACAACAACAACAGCAGTAACAACAGAAAGAAAAGAAAAGCAAAGAAAATAAGTCAAACACACGTGCGATTTACCTGCACAATTTTCCTTTTCCAGTCGCGATTTTCCGTCAATTTAATGCAGTTTTTCTTTGCTGTGTAGATTGGGTTACTTACAGTTATTTAGTTTTTGGGATTTTGTTTTTGATTTAATTCTATTTTAGTTTTTTGTTATAGGTTTTATTGAGTTTCAGGCAGTGTATATTATTTATTTATAATATAAATTCGTTTCTAATAGCTTTTTTGGTTTTAATAGTTTAATTAGTTCATAGAATTTTAAGTTATTAGCTATTTAGTTGAGTGTTTTTGTAGATTATTTTTAGTTTAAATCATTTATTCGTTTTTTTGTTAGCTATTTTTTGCATAAAAAGTTTGCTTAAACAAAGAAAACTTAAGTTATTTGCACTTTAAGTTGTTTCCTGCTAATATATTTGTTTTTTTAAGTTAACCCTGTTATTATTAGTCCTTGTAGCCCTCTCTTTTCCACTCTATATCTATCTCCCCCTCATATAAACCTCCTACCCCTGTTTTTCCTCTATCTTTACTATTTTTTATGACTTTTATTCTCCACTTTTGTACTTGTTATTGCTTGCAACCGGCCGGCGGAAGACTTGCAACATTTTCCTAAGCACTTTTATAGTTGTTATTGTTGTTGTTGCTATTGTAGTTCTTTTTTTTTTTGCTTTTTCCATTTCATTTTGTTCAACCCTAGTTTTCTGACAACGTTGCCGATTTTCAATGCAAAAAAACACAAACACAGGCACACATAAAACTGGCAACGTCGCAACATGTTCGAAGCGAACTGAAAACTGGCAACGTTGCTTTCGAAGCGGTTGATGGAATGGTTATGGAGAGAGGGAGGAGGCAGCTTGGCAACTGCTGCAGCAGCAGCAGAGGCGACATTTTATAACAAACATAAATAAATAAAATTTAAGAAATGAAAAAATGAAGCAGAAATAGAAAGGGAAAAAGATAAAGAGCGTGGGAGGGAGAGAGAGAGAGAGGGCGTAAAAAGACGCTCACACACGTTGCACTTGCATGACATACCGCATCATACAAAGCCAAACAACAAACGTTCAATACGAACGTGGTAAAGTGATAATATACTATATATTCTATATATATATACTATATATACTATATAGTATAATAATAATAATACGAAATAAATAAGAAAATGTCCCGCGTAAGCGGCAATCATTTATACGATGAACCCGAAGTAATGGAGGAGTTCATCAGCTGTTATCGACATTTTACCGCCTTGTGGGACAGCAGTAGTGCCAATTATCTATCGAAACAGAAAAAGGAGCCCGGCTATCAGGAACTTTTGAAGATCCTGAGACGTGTCAATGGCGGCTGTTCCGTTCAAGATGTTAAGCGTAAAATCAACTCACTAAGATGCTGTTATCGTCGCGAAATCAAAAAGGTACAGTCCTCGGCTAATGGGTATCAACCGCGTCTCTGGTGGTTCCCATTGATGGACTTCCTGAAGCCGGTGCTCAATATTCAATCCCCAGTTCGGGTGAAATCGGAGAGCATGGACGATAGTCTCGATGAGACGAGCATGCAGGTAAGGAATTAGTTTAAATATTATCATAATATATTTATTATAATGTAAAATGTAGTATATGATTAACATAAGCTTATAGTTAACTATTTTAAGGACTTAGTGTGGCATGAAAAAATCCCTATGTATGTATATATTATAGAAATACATATAAGCATGACCATTCATCACTTTACAAAGAGAAGCTAAAAATAGCAGTTAGCTGGTTGGATTGCCTCTCTTAGCGCTTGTTCGACTCGGTTTGCCGTCGGTCGTACGACCAATAAATCGCGTGTCGTACGACAAGGAGTGTGGTTCATACTGCTTGCCTTTCAGTCTGCCAATGGTTGTTGGCCCATCGTTGGTCGTTGGTTCGCTAGTCGTCGGTCGTTCGTTCAACATGTCGCAGCACAGCCTTGCGGCGATTCCATATTGGAAGGAATTCTTTAAGATGTACCGGTCAATGCCAGAATTGTGGCAAGTAGGCAGTTTCCATTATCGCGATCGAGCACTAAAGGATCAATCTTATGGTAGACTCTTGGATTACTTGCGCCTTGCAGATCCGCATGCCAATATCCATACGCTAAAGCGTAAGATTAACAATTTCCGGACATCGTTTCGTCGGGAACTTCGCAAGGTCCAGGAAAGTGATAACTATGTCCCGACATTATGGTACTTCCGGGAATTGGAGTTAATATCTGATTTGGAAAACGGGAATTTATCAAGGACAGGAGTGTCGATGGTTCAAGATCATGATATGAGCTTGGAGCAAGAAGATCATGAAGACCAAGCTGATATCTCAGGATTTCAAATGTATAAGAAATCGCCGGAAATCCCGACCTATATGCAGCCTCATGATGGCGGCTTAGAAGAAAACCCTGGCGTGGATATTATCGAAGAATCCCAAAACGATTCAGTAGATCAGATGGCCAACAATGTAAGTGTATCAAAAGTGATATTAAGTTGTTTTCGGATTTGTAATTATAATATATCATCTTGTTAATAAAGTCTGGATATATACTTCATACATACATATGTATGTACTAGATGGATATTTGACTTAGGCCTGTAAATGTATAAAATTAATATAAGTTTGTAATTATTATCCCTAAAGTTCCTTAACCATTTCATTTATAGAGTATATTTCCACATTTAAAAATGTATTTAAAGGAGGAAGACATGTCAGAACACGAAGAGGATGTCCTACGTCTTGCGACCGTAGTCGATAATGAGCCAGAGCCAGAACCGGAAGTTGAAACCACCGAACCTGATCAGGAAATCGAACAGAAAGTCTTTGTATATGAATCGATGGCAATGGCTGGCAATAATAATATCATAACAAATAATTCCTATGCCAATCAATCTAGTTTTTCTCATATTCAGCATGATAGTCCGGCATCGATTACTACAGATACTAGCAATAACCGACGTAACCGTATCCGGCGACGACGTAGCACTAATGAAACCGATTACGTTGAAGATGCTAAAGCCCGTAGAACTGATCTAATGATACCGGATGCAAGTAGAGCTAGAGATAGGGAACGTGATAGGGATAGAGAAAATGATAGCGAGAACGAGTGTGAGCTAATCGGAAGACGAATGGCCAGCCATTTCCGGCATATGCGTCAGGATCAGCGACTCTACGCCGAAAGGATCATAAGTGAAGTGTTGGTCTACGGACGTATGAATCGTCTTTCGTTCGAGTCACGCTTCATCCCAGAGGGGTAATCGGATTCGATTTCAGTAACATCCTCTACAAAAAGTATACGAAATATTATTCTGATATCAAGACTTACTAACAACACTACATGATCACTTCGAAAAACTTTAATACCAATTTATAATTTTCATTTTTATAACTTTTCTCTTAGCTTTATAACGCCTTTTTGTTATTGAAAATAATTTAGAAACACAGCAACATCAGATATGTAATATCGCAACTGTCAAATATTGTGTATTAACATTATGTAACATCTTTTGTTTATTGTGAATTTGTTGTCTAAAATATAAGAATAACTCAATATTTTCTAACTGCCAAATAATGTTAGCCTTGAATGGGGGGAAAAAAACTATACTTTAAGGCAAAATAAAAACAGGTTTATCTTTAAATTGCGAATCCTAAAATTAAAGTCGATATTTCAACACGGTTGTAAAAATTTAATTAAAAAAAAAAAAATGTATTGTTAAGGAAAGAAAACTCAAAAGTGTCTATTTTTATATACGAATGTTTAATGCTTAATAAAAATTATATATGAATCAAAAAGGTATTTCTTAAGAATCGTTTTCCCAAAAGTTCAAACCGAAAAAAAAATTGTTTAAGAACAATTGAAAAACTATGTACATTTTAACCGCCTGCAACGCGACGCAAAAATGCAAAAATGGCAAATGCAAAGCAAGCGGCGAAAGACGAAAGGGTGGTGCAAAAAGGAAAGGGCGGGGGGAGGATAAGGCAACAAAAAAAGAGAAAGAAAACAACAACGAAACGAACCGGTTTTTATTCATTTTAAATTTGAGTGAGTGGTTCTGCATGCGAATCCGCCTCTCTTCCTCTTCTTGTTATTCAGCCTCTCCCTTATACCAGCTACTGCGTCGTCGTCTTCATCTGATTTTCTGCTGCTGCGCTGCTGACTGCGATTCTTTTATTCTTTTATTTTAGCTTTCTTTGCCTCGCCGCTGTGTTCTCTCATACTTCTTGTCCCCCTTTTTTGCTCCATCGTTTCTGTTTTTTTTTGCCGTTTCCTTTGCTTTAGTAACTTTAATTTGTTGGCATTGCCATTGCCGTTATACTGCTGTCATTGCCTCTCTGTCACGCATTCTATAGCCCTCAATGACGCTCTCTCTCTTTCTTGCCCTTTTACACATTGCTCTATTATCGCTGCACAGGAGAAAAAATACATATGGTATGGTAATATGATATGAATTTAAATGTGTAATGCTTTTGATGCAGTAGCTGTAAAACTGAAAATTAAACACACACAATATTTGATTTTTCTAATAAACTTTTTTTTTACATTCTAGTTGTTAAAGTATTTTTGTTTCTGTGCAGTTTTCGGTTAGGTCGGGTTCTATTTTCTTTTTTTTCTTTGTGCTTTCCTTTTTTTCCGTTAGTGAGCAAGGTGGTGCAAAAAGTAGATGGTAAATGGCAGAAGGGAGAAAAATAAGAGAAAGGGGTTGTCTTATGGGTTCTCTACATACATATACATATGTACATATGTATGTGTATGTATGTATGTATGAATGTATAACTGTATTTTTGTGCATCCAAGTCTATGTGTAATTATTTATGCATGCACGTAATAGATCACATTTTTTAACTGTTAATTGCATTTGGTAGCTTCCTTTGTTGTTGCTACAATTCCTTAGCCTTAACTCTTGAAATTTAAGAAAACGTGTTTCCGACTTTAATGTACAATCAAAAAATAAGTAACACACAGATTGAAATTTGTATTTTTAATTTGGATTATAAATTTCAGAGGAGTGGTTCGCATTCCTCGAGAATTAAGGATTAGTTTTAATATTTTGTTCTTTGTTTGTCTTTTTTCCGTCTGCACTCTTTTATCTTCGCTAATCTTTTATGCTTGCCTCCACCACATGTGGAAGTTTTCATTTTTCTTATTCGCTTTCTTAACGATTAGTTCTCCCCATATTTTGCTTTGCTGTCTTTTTCTTATTCAGCTGCTTTGCAATAAAAATAAGAAGAGGGAAAAGTAAAATGCCAAAAGGAAATAAGAAAAAATAAAAGCAGCAGCAGGTCATTAATAACTTTGTTGCCCTGTCCTTCCTGTTTTTTTTTTTTTTGTTTTTGTTTCGCCTTGCTCTGAATTTTTATTGCCGTTGGTCGTTACTTCGGGTTTTTCCCTTCTACTTCGTCCTCCACTACTAATACCCCTTATCAACCTTCTTTTTGCTGCCAGTTCTTACACTGAATGAAAGGAAGGTCGTAATATCGATGGTTAAGTTAAAAGGAATTTATTTATTTATTTAAGGATATAAAATCCAAATAAATAAATTTACTTAATAATTTTTATATGTAAATACTGAAATACATATAAATGTAAATAATTATCATATTAATTTATATTCCTTATATCATCACAACGTTTCGTTCCGTGTAGCCATTTTGCCGTTGGTGGTGTTTCTTTTTCGTGCTTTTATTTTCTTGTTGCCTGCTTTATTTTTGGGCTTTTCGCTTTTGATGTCGTTTTTGGTTGTTGTTGTAGCCGGCATTTAGCCGTCTCAGAAAAAAATAACAAAATTTAGCCAAATTACTGGCCTCCAGTTATTTGCCTCCTTTCCCCTACTATTCAAGTTTCTAAAGTAAATCACTGAACATAATTTGAATATCAATTTGTTCTTAAATATAAAACAATTTTTTAATAAAGATTTTTGTATGGATTTTTATTAAACCATTTGCGTTTATTTATTTTATTAAGAGCCTTAAATATCTTAAATTTAAAGCATATATTTTTGGTTAGTGCATTAAAAATGAAACTTGTACATTGTAGTTTCTGGAAAATTCGCATGTTTGAAAGTTTAGATGTCCACTGCGCTGTGTGTGTGTGTGTGTGTGTATGTATGCGAGTGTGTGTCGCCATTTGCCTTTCTCAGCGTCTTTGGTTTTGACATGTTGCCTCCACTTTCTGTGCCCCTTCATCCGTACCACTTCCTTCGTCCTTTTCCTCTGGCAAACAGTTTTTGGTCGTAGTCAACCGCAATAATCCATCCCCATCCCTTCATGTGTGCGTGTGTATGTGTATATTTGTGGCACAAAATGAAAATGGCAAAACAAGGTCAAGTGTAGGGAGCAAAGTTTGTTTGAGTGCACACACACGCACACCAACTACTAACATACACAAATATATACAAAGGTATGTATGTTCATACATATTTATAAATATATACAAAAAGTATGAAACATAAAGTTCACATAACTTTTTCATTAAGCGAAAACTCTTGAGATTCCTATACACATGAACGTAAATACATACATACATATGACCAATTTTGTTATAAATTGACAAACAAAAGTATTGCTCTTATTTGTGCTGTGATATTACTTAATTTTAAAGTTATCTTTTTGCATGTTTGACTTTGGACTTAAAACTATTAGCAAACCTCTTAAAATTACTTTCCAATGTTTTTTTTTTAATGTGGCTTTAAAGGTTAAAAGAGAAAAACAAATATATAAATACGTACATACATTGTACATATTTTTACATCTTTGTATGTAAGTTTTAGGGCTGTGAGTCACGTTCAACAGGCTCAGTCGCCGTTGACGTCGACGACAGCAGTGGCTCAATTTTGAGGTTAACTTTTTGACGACAAAATAATTTGCACAAAGGTGCAAAGTTTTTTGCGTACATTTTTTTCCGCCTCCTTTTTTTCTTTTTTGGAGAGCTGAACTTGACGGATGACACTCTGACGCTCTGCCTGGGTCTCTGTCGATGTCGAAGTCGACTGCGCAACGACACCTGTGGCTATGCGAAAAAGTCGTTGAAAAATAGGGGGGAAATAAATGGAATAAAATAAAACAACCCCCGTCTGAGATTTTGCTGCCAATTTTTCGCAGGCCTATGCAGTAATTCTCTATTGCCATCTCTTTCGCTTGCCCGAAAAAGGTGTGACGTAGAAAACAAAACACACACAAGCAAAACAAAAAAAAAAAGAAATGGCATAAAAAAAGCTTGGAAACAGCAGCTGAAAGTGTAACTAAAATACACACACATAAAATTATATGCCAATAAACACACATATACACACACAAGCAAGCGTTGCAAAAAAAGAAACCTAAATAAAAAATTAAATGGAAATTTCTGATATAAAACACACATATTCACACAAACACAAGCCCGCAGAAACGAAGTGAAGTTTGGCAACGCTGCACGACGACCGCGCAGTCGCCACAAAGCGACGCCGGCAGACACAAAAACAAACAGTAAAGAATGTTGCACGCGTGAGTGAGACGGGTGGGTGAGTGAGTGACAAAGTGAGTAAGCGCGTGGGGGAGTGAGTAAGCGAGCCAGTGCGTCAGAGAGTGCCATGCGTTGTTTTTGCGCAGCGCCGCTCGGCAACAGTGCACGGTGGGGCAAACTGCGACCAAAAGTGGACAGCAAAATATTAAGCCAACAAATGATGTTGTAAGCAAGCTTGCTAGCATATAGCTATAACATTTTATTTTGCTTGTTGTACATATATTAAAACTACACAATAATTCCTAGGTGAATATAAAAAAATATTCGTGGTTAATTAAAAAAAACTCATTGTAAGTTGATTTGAAAATAATCATAGTGAGTTTGATATTAGGCTACTGTACATTAGAAGCTGGTCGACAAGAAGAGAGACCAAAGAGCAAAAGAAAGGGATTGCAAAAAAACACATGCAGCCCTGTGCAAAATATGATGAACTAACTTCTACACGTCCAAGAAAACAGTTTATGGTGATATAACTTTCTACTTTCTACACACATTGTACTTATGTGTACTTATGTACACATGTGCTTGCAGATTTCATAAGAACTTTACAATCACATAATTAATTATTTGATATCAAATATGTGTTTTAGTTTTTATCATTTAGTAATCCAAATCCAGTTTGCCACAAGTAATCAACTAGATTGCCGAATTCGCCACTGGGTCGTCGTTTACCGCTTGGTTGCTTCTTCTTCACTCTCCTCTTCTCCTCCCACTCGCAAGCTCTTCCTCTTCGCGTTGGTACAAAAAAAACACAGTTTTTTTCGCTACAATTTGACACACAAAGCAGCTGTCTGCATAAGCACCGCACACATTCACATTGTACATACATTTATTGCATACATACATCTTATATATCTCACGCTGTGTTGCCATAGATACAAATATACGTACAAGCAGACACACGTAATTTATATATATATATGTGCATGCGCGTGAGGGAGAGGAAGCGAAAGAGAGCGGGAGAGGGCTATTTGTTATCTACTGCGCATTGTCTTGATGTTGTTTGCGTAGTTGTCTGTATATGTATATGAATGTGTTTGTGTGAAGATGAAGCAGAAGTGGAAGAGCAAGAAGAAGCACAACAGCATACCAAATAACTAGCGCAGACGTAAAATGAGAAAGAGGGTGAGCGGTAGAGAGAGAGGGAGAGCTCACAAATCAACATGACACGACCAACGTCAACAACAACAAGAAAAGCAACAACAAGCCAACAGAACAAACCGGCACATTCAACTTCAGCACACACATACAACATTCACACACGAAGTAGAAGATGATGACGATGAAGAAGAATACGAAGAGGTGGAGTAGGGAAAGGGGGATAGACGACTGAGACGCGAGACTGATGCGTGCAAGTGAGAGGGCACTAGGCGAAACGAAAAACCAAACGAACGCGTCGAAATAAATAAAGCAAATGCATACTGTAAGAAAAAGTTAAAAAATTCCTCCGATACAAGAAATGAACAAGTAATAATTATATTAAAAATATTAAAATGTTATATGAAATTCACTAAAATCAGTTATTACAAATAGCTATGTACATATAAAAAAAAGAAGCAAGAAAATAACCCACAAATGTTTCGCACTGTGCAACTACTCCAGCAAGGGTCTCACATAAAAATAACAAGAATAATAATATGAAAAGCGAAATAAAATGAAAGCATACGCAGAGTAGACTGCGAAATTCTTAAGGGTTTGGATTTTTTGGTTTTCTGTGTGTTGACGCTGGAGGGAGTAGAGAGGTGGTTACGACAGAGGACTTTGGCGTAACCCGAAGATGGACATGCAAAAAATATTCAGTGACTTGAAGCACAAAATGTTGGGGGCGAATTCTTGGTTATATATTTTGTATTTTTTTGTTGGTGGTTAAATAGAGTTTATAAGAGGAAGTTGGGGCAAAAAAACGGGTCAATCAGTTTGATAGCAGTAGCAGGAACGGGAAAGCGGGGGTTAACGTCTCATAATCCGCTTAAGATTCAGCGAACATCAGCGGGGCTCACCACGTGCTAAAAGTTTTTTTTCTTGTATTTTTTCTGGTTAGCTGCCAGTTATTCCCTTCGACTGCACGCTGTGAATCTGGATAACATCGCAATCCCCATATCTGCCAGCCCCATGACCTCCCTTCTTCGATTTTGGGTTCATAACCACATGCGAGTGTCAAAATAACGTGAGCGATTTATGCAGGTTAGGTTTTTTTTTAAAGAGAAAGAAAAGAAAAGCTATGCTTACTTTATGTAACATAACACAGTGGTAACATAAGATATGTAATTGCAAATATAAAATAAGAAAACATTATTAATTTTATTTTATATAGAGACAATATCATAATATTTACATGTACAATATGGGTTTGTATTAAAATAAATAATAGAACCTAAGGAGACAGCAGATTTTCATTATTTCAGCCTTTTTTTATTAAGTAATTTTAGGTTCAAGGCTTAAGGGGAGTTTTCCTGTCAGCTACAGTCTTGACGTCATCCTCCTCAACTTACATACATACATTGTATCTATTGTAAGTATACATATACATACATATGTATGCACATATTTGTTAACCCCATGACCCCCATGATTTCATACCCACAACAGCGTGAGATGGTCAAAATAACGTAAGCAAATTTGAAGTCTTAATTCAGTAACCCAAATATTCTTAAGTGAAAACTATTGAAGTTAAAAATATTATAAAAAAGCAGATAATGTATTTTAGGTACATATGTACATACATACATACATATGCATTAATACATTCGTACGTATAAAATAACTTTTATAAGTTTGCTAATCAACGAAATACAAACATATAAATTCACGTATCAAATTTACAATGTCCACTATAGAAAAATTTGCATTGTACTATATACGGGGTGTGACTTGCAAATCGTTTCAAATAAATTATGTATATGTACATACATATGTATCTATGTACATATGTTTGCATTCGGTGCCAGGTTCCGTAGATAAGGTGGGAACGTGATTCCCCTAACCGCAATTGGATGCGATCATTCGCCCCTGCGTCGTCAGCCTCTACGCCCTGCACCCAACACCTCCCTCCTATTTCCTATTTATAACCCCTCGAATTTCCCCCCGGATCCACTAGTTAAACAGCACATGTCTGTTCGTTTCGAGTGTTGTTGTTAATTTTTGTTGATGTGTTTTTATTTAGATTTTTTATTATCGCGCGCGCTCTTTTTTTTCATTTTCGGCTTATCATTTGTCCTACCTCCCGGTTTTTCCCTCTCCCTCCCCAACAATTTGTATTTTTTTTGCCTTAACCCACAATTAAAGTTGATGTGATCTTTGTCCGCAGCGCGGTCAATTCACAGTTAAGCCATATCAACAAAGATGGTTGACCGCGAGAGAAAGGGAGAACAAGAAAGATGTGGAGAGGGAGGTGAAGTAGGAGAATTCGAAAAGCGGGGCGTTACGGTGGTAGAAGAGGGAGAGCAATAAACCTAACCTGAATCTACAACAACTGGTCCTTCTGGTGGGTGACATTGCAGGAGAGAAAAGAAATGAAATAAATAATGAAAAGAAGAAAAGAAAATAAGAAAAAGGGGGAGAGTGAGGGACACAGAGAAGCCGAATAAGCGCAAAGTAGCGCAACTTGCGGTGACAACAACAACAGCAATAAGAATAACAACGACAACTAGAACAACAATCGACAGTTGCTACAACAATGATGTACAGAAGATACCGGTAAAAGTGTACAAAGTAAAATCAAATCGAAGAAGATTATAAAAATAATATAATGAATAATG
Organism: Drosophila eugracilis; assembly: GCF_018153835.1. Classification (NCBI taxonomy): domain Eukaryota; kingdom Metazoa; phylum Arthropoda; class Insecta; order Diptera; family Drosophilidae; genus Drosophila; species Drosophila eugracilis. The sequence continues at coordinate 1,074,794 of NW_024573270.1, forward strand.
AAAATTCTTTAAATGTTAATGATAGTTATTTTTAATTCTATTAAAGAAATATTAATACTTTCAAAAAAATAATATTAATTTTGTGCAAGGGGAAGGAGACCTTTTAACCAGGGTCTGCTGTGCCGTTGGCTTGCCGGTTTTGCGCGCGTAATCGATGCTGCCCATCCCCAACCTTCTTTCCCGCGTCACCCCTTCTGCCATCACTCATCATACATATGTATGTATGTACATATAGAAACCGCTTTACGATCTTGTATTACGTGTTGGCGTTTTGCATGTGGTTGTCTCTCTGTTGTTTTTCCTTTTTGTTTTACTCTGTCTTTATTTGTGCACGGATCGGTTTGCTTCTTGGGCCGACGGAATAATCAAGTCACAGTTCCAGTTCCACCGCCCGGTACACCCCGTAACCCGCTTTTATATCACCACCCCTTCGGTCAGTGGCTCGGCACCCAGCAACAACCAGTTATATATAGACATATCCCCATATACATCTACATATATACACTTATATGTATGTATGTATGTACAAACATACATATGTATGTATACGAACGTATAAGAGGGGAACCGGTTTCCTTTTACTGTCTTGCATATTTTTAGCAACAAGTTGAAAGAGTTGCCTCGCCAAATCGGTACAGTCAAGCCTCCCAAAGCCGAACGTAAAGCTTATACAAACCACAAAAATGTTAATACTGAATTTTAAGGTATGTATTTGATTTCATATTGTTTACTGTAATAACTAAGAAGCTTGTTTATAATTATTCAAAAAGCTATTTAGAATCTAATGTAAGTTCAAGTTGTAGAACTTCGACTGTAGTTGAAGGAGTGATGGTGATGATGGTAGCGGGTGGCTCGAGGGTAAGAAAGAGGCAAACAGTAAAATGATAATGAAAACGTGTAGAAAGATCGACTGCGATCGGCATTCGCTTGTAACAAAACAGTTTTTATTCGCAAAAAAAAAAAATAAGAAGAAAAAGAAAAAAAAACCAAATCGGCAAACAGAAAACAAGAAAAGCAATAAAGAAACCCCTTGCGGCTTTTCTGTTTGGTGGGGGGCAAGTGGGAGAGAGATGGAGAAGTAGACAGCTACAACAGCAATAAAAGCAACAACAGCCACCGCAAACATAGCGCTGCGTCATTGACGTCAACCGACGGCAGCGGCGACGGTGGCGGCGAAAGCGGCGATGCCGCAAAACAATTGCCGGCCATTGTTGTCGTTGTATTTGCAATAGTAGTTGTACTTGGCCGACCCCAGCGGCCCGACGTCGCAGTCAATATTGTTGTTTCACTCACTTTAACCCCAAAAAACTCAAAAAAAGAAAAGGGCATGCACGACTAAAGATAGGGCAGGATCAACATTTTAAATAAACGTAAAACAAATTTTATTCGAACTTTCATTTAGTTAGTGAATTCTATCGTTTAAAATTAATTGGAAACCTTAAAACTAATCAAGTAGGGTATCTCCAGATTAGGTATGCCCTATGGTTTCTTTATTTTTACTCTTAGTCTGTTTTCTTTTATTTTTCTTAACATTTTGTTACATTTGCTTTGCCATTCATATTTCTTTTTGTTTATTGTTGTTTCGAACAACAGGCAGACACTTGTGAGGGGGTTGGGGTGGGGGAGTGCCAAAGGGAGAGGCAAACACAATGGCCACACTTTGACCCTGACTTTTAATGTGTACATTCGCCGTCTCACTTCCCCGTCGCCCTCACCCGACCCCCTCTCTTATGCTAAATTATTGTTATTATTATGAATTGTGTTTCGTTTGTTTCGTTGTTTGTTTGTGTGTTTGTATTTTTGTGGTGGTGCCTGCTAAACACTAAAGTATGATTAATTGACCTGAGGTTGCCCGGCGCACTTTAGCACATATTTCCCAAGACCACGCTACCTCCCCCTCTCACACCATCAACATTTCCCTGCATGGCTAATTTGCCTTGGTAACCAAAGATCATTTTACCAAAGAAGTTATTTTTATACATACATAGTTAGCTTGTGCATTTTCCACCTACAAAAGTGTATTTTTATACACCTGTGGTGATTATTTTAGTAGTTTACTTCGAGAAAATCTTAATATTATTCCCATAACTAAGCCAATAATCGTACGAAATGTAATGCCACGATGAGCTTGTTTTCTTATTCTTAACAAATCTGCAGTTTTGGGATTTTTTTCAAAATTTGATGACCAAATATGGAACGTCATATGTCCCTGAACTCGAAATTTAAATTCTAATCGAATTGCATTCACAGTTTAAAATGCCAAATTTGAGCCATTTTTTGAAAATTTAGATAATGCTACCCCTTATTGAAAATTCGAATAACTTGGCCAATAATGGTCTAAATATGGATTGTAATACCTCGTTGAGCTTGTTTTCTTATTCTTATCAAAACTGCATTCACCGTTTAAAATGTCAAATTTGGCCCATTTGTCGAAAATTTTGATGATGTTAGCCCTTATCAAAAATGGAAACTTTGGTTTTCCCCCATTTTCCCCTCAAAGTGGCAGTATTTTTTTCATAATTAAGCCAATAATGGTCTGAATTTGGAATGTAATACCTCGTTGAGCCTTTTTTCTAATGCCTAACATTTCTGCATTCAAGGTACAAATTTATAAAAATACGAATTTTGGATTGAACTTTAATTTATTTAAAAAGTATTTATTTTTCTAATTGATTTATTACTTTATTGTCCCGAACTGTGTGGCATGCCACGCATGTTTTGCTAACGTATAAGCCGGTCTTTTCTGCATTTAAGCTGTACACGTGGCGCTGGAAAAGCGCTCTAATTGTGGTAAGCTTTTCTTTTGGCAAGGGAGAGAGGAAGGGTGGGAAACTAAGTGCGTCAATGAAATTGCAACCAACGGCTTAATAATTGAGTTGAGCAAGGATTTATAGATTTATAAATATAAATTTGATATTCAGCCTGAAAGTATGCCAATTAACAGTTTCAACAGAAATAGCTGATAATGATAGAACCATCAAGCAGGTGGCGCTATTTATTTCGAAATAAATTATATGGAAACTCAAATGGAAAATACATTTTGGGTTGGATAAAGTATAAATAAAAGAGGGCTAAGGGAAAAACTAATTAAGTGTTAAACACAGATTTAGTAATCCCAAAACCCTATGAAACCATTTCATCCATTTCATATTCCATTAAATATATAGAGATTTAGGTATAGTTTTATTGTTTTAGGTATCCCGAGGTACCCTGTCCATCACCGGGTTTACAACTAGTTTAGTTATGTTTTGGAATTTCGCCAGCCACGCATCACCTTATTGGCCTTCATGAGTGTAATAAATTTGTTCACCGCCTTGACACGCAATTTCCACCAGACCATGAAGCACTGCCTATTCTAGCACTATTCTTGGTCTGCGACGCCTTTTCGAGGATCTTGAAGACTGTTATTGTTGACTTGCTTAATATATCCACCTTATCCTGACCTGTTTTTGATTTAAGTTTAGTTCAATGTTAATAAAAGGATATAGTAAGGTGACTCACCAATCAGCAGGCCATTCAATTCGAACTTGGTCAAGACGAGCTGCTCCTCGCTCCACTGGGAATGAGGGGGAAACCCTCGTTTCTATGATTGGGGATAATATTTTTTTGGTAACCCTCTTTTCGCTTTATAGATGATTTTTGTTTCGCATGACCCTATTGATGACCGTGCCCCTCCTTTTAGTGATCATCTTGCTGGCTCTTGGTGATCAAGTCATCATTGATCTGTCCTTTTCTCGTGACCCTTTTGGTCATTAGTGTATTATTTCGTGTTGAGATCTCTCTTTATAAGATGATCCTTCTCAAGTCCTTTGTAAAGGGTGTCTTTTGTGTAAAATGTTGATACACAGGTGAATGTATGTATGTATTGAGTATACATAGTTACCTTGGCTAAGGTTTACACAAACAATTTTGACAATTTCCGAAAGCTTAAAGTGCGATTTATAGGTCTCATAAAATTACCTTTGTCCTGAAAGTAATTGCCCCTGACGTGTGGGAAACTCGAGAACGGGCAGAGTTTTCCGTTGCTGAGGATTCGCTGCATTCATTAGGAACTGGATAAGATTAGCTATTTCTTCGCGTTTTCTGGCTACTGTGAGGAGGTCGAACCAATTTGACATGTCCTGAATTGGTAGTCTAAAATCTTTGATTGGCTTCCTGAAGAAATGCTCGGCGTATTGAAGCAAATAAAGTCCGCAATCTGTTAGATTCTTCTGAAGGGGCACAGTAACACTTTGCCCTGGCATATTCGTCTCATTAAAGATACGAGGTTCTGCATGAGGATACTTTGCCTTGTACTCGAAGGTTAGATAGCCACGTAATATATTAAAATCAGTTTCATGACGGCCAGCTAGTGAATCAAAGATTAGGATCACTGGTTGTTTTATGGCGGTATCACTGCTCATTGTCTCATACTTTTTATACGGAATCGGATGTATTAGACCGGGATAGCATATGATCGCTAACATCCAATGGGCGTCAACGTTAAATGGTACGATTACGAAATCCTTTTCAAATATATTCACCGTACGAGTCAATTTCTGGACCTTCTCCTGGCGTTCCTTGGCCTTATATCCTCGTACGTACTTCGTCGAAGTTAATATTTTGTGGAAAAATGTACCGAATATATGAGTCTTATACTGGTGGTGCATGGATAGCATATTATTCTTGAGCCATGCGAGATAAAAATCGATAATTATGTCATTTAAATGGGATTCACCACTGAGACAAAGATAATCCTTCATAGTGATGGCTAGGGCACAGGTGCCCTTCGGCGGATACATCAGCAATGTTAGATTCCCTTCAACGGATAGTTGTCTCTCCGATGGATCGGACGATGATGAATCATCTGATCGTCCATTTCTTTCTTTCTGGCCTCTGTCCATATTAATACTCAGTTCTTTCAAAGCACCCTCAGTTTTGCGATTCAACTCGATGGACCGTTCGTCAGCAGAAGTTTTGCCATACATACGGTCATCGAGGTATCTTGGCCGGCTTAACTTTGGGCTCCAGCTCTTTTGAAAATTTGTGGTTTGCTTTATGGATGAAATTATCGCATTGTTATTTCTCGATGAAAATGTACTTTCTGGAGTTTTCTGGCGATCATGATCATTTGGCGCTTGTCTCAATGACTGGAAATGCCGGGAAGTCGATGGTCTCTCATCTGAAAAGTCTGAATCAGTTGAGGTGAGGTCAGCATTCGGATAACGCCGTGAAATCGTGGGTTTCTCATCTAAACATGGTTTCTTGCATTTATAACCATCTATAGCTTGGTCTACCGCCGGAACAAGTCGAGAAGTAGCCGGTTTTTCAACTGGCTGTACTACGATTCCAGGAGGATGTTCATCTCGTCGGAGCATAGTTTGGTAAGAATCACCACTCTTGTCCTTGGTGTATTTGGCTACCCTGTCTTGTCCTTTTACTAGGCTACCATAATTTGTCGATCGACTTATTTGGATAATCTCGTTTCCGTGCGAACCACCATGCCATTGGTGGTTATTCTCGAACCTCTTTAAATTCCAATCCAACCATGGCCACCTGTCCTTTCTACCGGCTCCATCAAGAACATGCAGAGTCTTCTGGCCACCATAGTTTACCCTATTGTTACCAACTTCTTTCAATGAACTCTCATTTTTGCAATTCATATCGAAAAGCCATCCCTCATAAGAAGTTTTGCCATACATACGGTCATCTTGGTATCTTGGCTGGCTTTTCGTTGGGCACCAGCTCTTTTGAATAACTGCCACTTGCTTGGAGAATGAAGTAAACGCATTGCTATTTCCTGATGAAAATGTTCTTTCTGGAGTTTTCTGGCGATCATGAGCATTTGCGTCTTGTCTCAACGACTGTAGATGTTGGGAAGTCGATGGTTGCTCATCTAAACGTGGTTTCTTGAATGTATAATTATCTTCGAGATAACCATAATTATGTCGTTTAACTAGGCTAGTTTCACTTGGTGAACGGCTTATTTTTCTGTCTCCGTGCCCTTGTTGGTTTGTCTCAAACTTCTTTAAATTCCAATCCAACCATGGCCACCTGTCCTTTTTATCGCCTCCATCAAGAACATGCAGATTCTTCTGTCCTCTGTCCATATTAATACTCAGTTCTTTCAAAGCACCCTCAGTTTTGCGATTCAACTCGATGGACCGTTCGTCAGCAGAAGTTTTGCCATACATACGGTCATCTTGGTGTCTTGGCCTGCTTATCTTTGGGCACCACCTCTTTTGAAAATATGTGGTTTGCTTTATGGATGAAATGATCGCATTGCTATTTCTCGATGAAACTGTACTTTCTGGAGTTTTCTGGCGATCATGAGCGTTTGGGGATTGGAAATGCCGAGAAGTCGATGGATTCTCATCTAAACGTGGTTTCTTGTAATTATAACCGTCTTCGAGACAACCATAATTATGCCGTTTTACTAGGCTAGTATCACTTGGTGAACGGCTTGTTTTTCTGTCTCCGTGCCCTTGTTGGTTAGTGTCAAACTTCTTTAAATCCCACTCCAACCATGGGGACTTGTCCCTATTAGCACTTCCATTTCTTTCAAGAATATGCCGATTCTTCTGGTCACCATCTCTATCCCTATTGTTACCAATCTTCTTCATAATTTCATCACGGGCAGCCTGAGCTCGGCGATACAACTCGTGGTTCCGTTGGATACTCATGTTAGTATCTGGTTTATCTTCCGAGGACGAGGAACTGTCCTGGAGAGTTCGAGAACTTTCGATTCGATTTGCTTCTGTGATATGCGTTGAAGACAAGGAACGGTCCCCAAAAGTTCGTTGATTCTTTCTAGTCTTTCGACCAATTTCGCTACCCTTAAATCCATAGTGGGCAGCCTGAGCTTCGCGACGCATCTGGATGGTCTGTGTGTCAGATTGTGGAGTGCCACGGCGTTGCCGATATGAAGGGTTAGCCTTGCACTTCTTCATGTCTTACTCCGATGGCAAGGCACTCTTTTGAGTTCGTGCTAGTCGTTCCTAGTCTTGTCGTGGTCCCTTGGGGAAAGCCTTTTGTTGTGCTGCTTTGCTATTGCAAGGATGTGCTCCTTACCTGATTCTTCTGAAACCTTCTTGCTGTTATTATCAGGATTATCAACAGGCAGAGTGCCAGGGCCTTGGCAATATAAAGGATTCGCCTCGCAGTACTTCTTGTCTTGCTCCGATGACGAGAAACTTTTTAAATATTTTTTTTCTTTTTAATACGTTTGTTGAGAGAGAACTATGCTATGCTAACTATTGATTCTGTGCTGTGATTGACATTGAATGAATGATTTTCCATAGCTTACTGTTCGTTTTTTGTAGAAACGCATTCTATGATGAGGATAAAATTCGACTTTTAGTCTGGAAGTATGTCAATTAAAAGTTTTAACCGAAATAGGTCATACTGATAGAACCTTAAGCAGGTGGCGCTTTTTATTTCGAAATAAATTAAATGGAAAATAAATTTGGGGTTTCAGAAAACATAAATAACTTGTAAGAACTGTTTATGAAAAGAGGACTAAGTGAAAAAGGAAACCGTTTTAAATTCGCATTTTTCTAAAGTATTTTGCAAGATAGGCATATTAGATGGATTATGAATTAATCCAGGCTAATCTGCTAGCTAGACAGACAATATTCGAATAACTAACATACCAATTTACATCGGTATATATCAGCAAATATGCTCATAAACCCTATAAAACCATTTAAAGTAACAGAGAGAGAGATTTAGTAAGCCCAAACCCTATGAAACCATTTTAAATTCCATAAAATATCTAGAAATTTGTAACATTTAGTGTTTTATTGTTTTAGGTATTTCGAGGTACCCTGTCCAAAACCGGGTTTACAACTAGTTTAGTCATATTTTCTTAATACTACAAAAAATTAAATTGTTTTTGTTTTACAAAGCAAAAAAAAAAAAGGAGTAGAAAAAATAACAAAGTATGTGATTGGAAAAAAAGACTGGATGGTCTATGGTAGGGCGGATATTCTCCATATGGCTTCTTGAAATGTTATACAGCAGATGATTGGACACCACTTAGGTGATCCTCACCATAGATGACCGACCTTCACTAGTTCTCAATCTTAGGCATTTCGCACGCCACGCAGCTCCTTGTCTGCCTTCTTGAGGGTAATAAAGTTGTTCAGCGCCTTTACACGCAATTTCGACCAGACCATAAAGTTGCCCAGGCCCAAAATGGTGGCCGCATGCAGAGCAGCTGCCTCCGGGTATAGAACAGTGGCACAGCCCAAGCCCGATGGCAGATTTAAGCTGGACCAAACATCCACCTGCATGTTGTCCGATTTAACAGGTGGGCAATTGATAACCGGATAGTTTGTACTGCCAGAGACGACGGGACCCAAACCATTGGAACGCCCAGCAACGGCCACAAAGATCAGATTATTCATCACCGATTCATATTCCCGGACAATGCGTAACGTCTCCTCGGGTCCCTTGTGGGCGGAACTCACTCGCAGCTCGACATTCAGGCCCAGGGAACGACAACTGGTGGCTATTTTCTCGCTGTGCGAAGTATCAGAAGCACTGCCCATCAGAACGACAACCAGATGATCCTTCTTTGGCACAATATCGGCCAATTGTTCGGCCACCCAAATGAAGTTCCTCTTAACTGTATCCAAGTCACTGGCCGTCACCGATGCCAGATTGCGATACACCTGCTTGTCGACCATCAAACGTTTATCACCGGCTGGCCAAAGGCGCCACGAATCGGAGTCAATAATATCGGCCAACACTATATTGCCATCATCACACACACCAAACTCCACTTTCATGTCGATCAAGGCACAGTTCTTAGTTTGCCACGCCCTCTCAAGGATCTCGAAGACCAATAATGTTGTCCTGCGCATTATATCCACCTCATCCTGACCTGTTTATGATTTGTTTAGTTGAATGTTTATGATAGAATATAGAGAGGTAACTCACCGATCAGCAGGCCATTCAATTCGAACTTGGCCGAGACGAGCTGCTCCTCGCTCCACTGGGGATCATGGTTGGCATCGTCCTTGAAGAAAGTCTCCTGCTTGGGCGGTGAGAATCTAGAAAACGAATTTTTCATTAAATTTATGGGTATTACATTTATTGCTAGTCAGGCACAGGTCATAAAAATAATGAAAGAATATTAATTATTAAACTAACTAGAAGCTTATGCATTCTTTAAACTGTAAACAGGGTTGCCCTAACTACCCAGAAAGTCAGGGTTTTATTAATGAACATAATAATGAAATAGAAAATAGTTTAGTTTAAAATATTCTGTTTAACCCACTGTTGTTACATGCACTGTAACTGCACTACAATATATCAAAACCATAAAAATTTCCTTGGAATGACATCAAATGACAAACGTATTTACAAAGTACATAGATCAACTGGTCTCTGACGAAAATCTGGGTTGAGTTACACAGACCTCACATTTTGATTTTCATGACTTTAGCAATGTTATTATCATAATATATTCTATACCTATATTCTGAGCTTATCAGCGATGTTGTTGACCCTGCCTCAGTGCATCGATTGCAGTTAAAAAATTGTTTACCGCAAACGTTGCCCCAGATAAGAGAGATCGAATCGGTTCGGTTTTCGAACGTATCGATTGATAACCTCCGCCAATAATACCAACCTGTAGCCCTCGGGCACTCCGTCATTGCGCTTAAGGAACGATCCGGTGGCCAGGCGCCGTGTCACCCACTCAATGGGTATCATCTGGCACTTGCGAGCGATGAAAGCCTTCGAGCCGCACTGTTTTACATAGGCGGTGCGAATTCCTAGAAGAAAAAAATGTATATAAAATAAATTATACAAATTAACGAATTAAGGTAAATGTAAACTTTACTTACCAGCCTCGTTAAGCAATCGAAAGACCTGCCCGTTGGTAGTATTTGAGATCTCGGCCTTGCCAGCCAGATCGTGAGCCTTGACACCATCTCCGGCGGTGATACGATCCTTGCTGAGGAGCAGGCAAAGCCCTGGCTGTTCGGGCAGATCGTACACCTGCTTCGTTTTGCCCTCGATGATCACCTTTCCGAGCTTGTAGCCCTCGACTGTTGGGCAAATCATTGTTATATTACTATTTGATTGATTTAAATGTAGGAACTTTGATAATATTTAATCCATATCAAGTCTTCAATAATTTAAATTATTGTGATATTTAATCAAAAGTTGAGTTAATATTATAATCTTGATTTTAATAAAACATCACAACATGTTTTTGGTTCACAAAAATGCAGATGATAAACAACAGAATAATATTATTGTTTTTCGATTATCAGATCAAGTCAATATTTGTTATTTTCACGTTATTTATAAAAACCAAGAATTATGATCAAAGGTTCTAAAGGAATAGAATATATTTAATTTATATAAACTATGATTTTTGCTTATTGCGGAGTATTTTGTAATTTATCAATATAGCATTATTATTAATAATTAATAAACTAAATAATGTAAATGGAATGGCAGTGTAAAAGTGTCGTTTAGAAATCAGAGAATAATCTAAATTCTAGTTTGCTAAGGTTTTGGTTCTGGTGATTGACGACTGTTTATTATAGTCTGGAAAAGGTAGGGAAAATTCCAGTTCAGCAAAAAACTTACTCGATGTGGTTGTTGTGGTTTTGGCGGCGGTGGTGGACATCTCGTTGTGATCGTCTTTCAGTATTGAAATTAAAACCAATTGGCGGCTGCTGTTTTTCACGTGTTGTTGCCCGCTCTGCTTTCTGTTCGTTATTCGCTATGCTTCTGCACTCCTCTACTTGGCTTTGCTTTCCTGTCCCTGTCCCTGTCACACACCCTGGTTATAGTTTCAATTTGTTTTGTTTTTGTGTTTTTTTTTTTTAAATATAGGAACTCCGTTCGTTCGTCTGCGTTGAAGAATCGCTTCAAAGCAACTGAGCGTCAACAGAATCGCCGGCGCGACTTTATGGCTCGATTTTCTTATCGCCGAAACCCGCACCTATACAGGCACAGAGAGATCGCATATGTGTGTAAGAGTGTGTGTGTGCGTAAAGATGTGGGTTTCGGAAACGAGTATATGTACATATGTGTATGTATAATGCTGATCGGTAATACCCTGCGATTTCCAAGTTTTCTCACTTATCTTAAATTTTGTGTTTTTTTTCTTTTTTTTTTTTTTTTTTTTTGGTAATATGTAAAGCTATGCTGTCATGACTCGATTTTTTTATGGGTCTGGTAACCCCTTGTTTAACTTGCACATGTGGGGAAACCCCCGTTTGTATGGTAACCATCTTTACGCCTTATAGGCGGTTATTGTGTCTCATGGTTACTTCCGTCACGTCCTTTTAGTGACCTTGATCCTCGTTTTAGTGATCATCAGTCATCTTCTTGCTGGCTCTTGGTGATCAAGTCATCATTGACCTTTCCCTTTCTTGTGACCCTTTTGGTCATTAGTGTATTAATTCGTGTTGAGATCTCTCTTTATAAGATGATCCTTCTCAAGTCCTTTGTAAAGGGTGTCTTTTGTGTAAAGTGTTGATACACAGGTGTATGTATGTATGTATGTATTGAGTATACATAGTTACCTTGGCTAAGGTTTACACAAACAATTTTGACAATTTCCGAAAGCTTGCAGTGTGATTTATAGGTTTCGTATCACTACTTTCATCCTGAGAATAATCAAACCTTTTTGGTTTGATCACCGCTCCCTGAGCGACGCTTTTTCAGTAATTGGCCGTGCAGTGTGGGAAACTGGAGAACGGGCAGGATCTTTCTTTGCTGAGGATTGGCTTCGTCCATTAGAAACTGGATAAGACAAGCTATTTCCTCTCGTTTCTTGGTTACTGTGAGGAGGTCGAACCAATTTGACATATCCTGAATTGGTAGTCTAAAATCTTTGATTGGCTTCCTGAAGAAATGCTCGGCGTATTGAAGCAAATAAAGTCCGCAATCTGTTAGATTCTTCTGAAGGGGCACAGTGACACTTTGCCCTGGCATATTCGTCTCATTAAAGATACGAGGTTCTGCATGAGGATACTTTGCCTTGTACTCGAAGGTTAGATAGCCACGTAATATATCAAAATCAGTTTCATGACGACCAGCTAGTGAGTCAAAGATGAGGATCACTGGTTGTTTTATGGTATCACTGCTCATTGTCTCATACTTTTTATACGGAATCGGATGTATTAGACCGGGATAGCATATGATCGCTAACATCCAATGGGCGTCAACGTTAAATGGTACGATTACGAAATCCTTTTCAAATATATTCACCGTACGAGTCCATTTCTGGACCTTCTCGTGCCGTTCCTTGGCCTTCTTATGTCCTCGTACGTACTTCGTTGAAGTTAATCTTTTGTGGAAAAATGTACCAAATATATGAGTCTTATACTGGAGGTGCATGGGTAGCTTATCCTTGAGCCATGCGAGATAAAAATCGATAATTATATCATTTAAATAGGATTCATCACTGAGGCAAAGATAATCCTTCATAGTGATGGCTAGGGCACCGGTGCCCTTCGGCGGATACATCAGCAATGTTAGATTCTCTTCAACGGATAGATATATATCCGATGGTTCTCCGTCTTCGTGATTCAAATTTTCCAACTGTCCATCATTGTCGGCATTTTCATCATCACTGCTTAACAAAACCACCTTCTCTTCGTCAATGTCTCTGCTAAGGATCCACTTGCGATTCCTGCGCAGGCGGCTTTGTTCTGCTTTTTCTTCGAGGGTCATTGGCTTACTCGAAGAAGGGTTTTCTGAAAACGATTAAAATAGCAGTTTAACCAATTTGACCATTTAGTCATATAGGTAGCTTACCTGATATAGCATCTTTCGGTAGGTTTGGTGTAGATGTTCCTTCTGTCTTTTTCTTTATGAAAGAAAACGGGTTTTCTTGTGGTTTTTTGCTTCTAGGACCATTTCCGGCTTGGCACAGAGACTGGAAAAGCCGGGATGTAGCTGGTTTTTCTTCTGAAAAGCCATCATTGGTTCGTATCATGCTTTCAGTAGCATTTCCATCTTGTCCCAGCATTGTCTGGTAAGCATCATCACTCTTCGGCTTGGTATATTGGACTATTTTGTCTTCTTGAGAACCAACCGACCGCCGTTTCATTAGGCTACCATCACAAGAGCGGATTCTCTTATACGTATGGCCGGCCTTTTTGTCATCATCTGGATAGCTACGTGCCTGACAATACATCGAGGTCGATGGTTTCTCATCGCTTGTCGAACGAGTTAGCTTCCTGTACTTGTTACTTCTATTTATTTCAGGGAAAAGCCTTGACATCTTTGATTTCTCATGCAATAAGTCTAATTCTTTTCGTTTCTTACGTTTATGTTTATCTATAACTTGGCCCGGATAAAGCTGTGAAATCCTTGGTTTTTCATATTGAAAGTCTGATTCTTTTGGGCTTGAGTCTTGGTCCGAATCCCGAAAAATCCTTGGTTTCTTATCCAAAAAGTCGGACTCTTTCAGTTTCTTGCGTTTAATATTATCTAGGGTTAGGTCTGGACCTGGAAAAAGCCGTGAAATCGTCGGTTTCTCATTTATAAATGGTTTCTGGAACTTATAACCATCTATGGCTTGATCCACAGACGGGAAAAGTAGGGATGTAGATGGTTTTTCCTCTGGACGTACCATGATTTCAGGAGCACGTGCATCTTGTCCCATCATTGTTTGGTAAGAATCGTAACTCTTGCGCTTGGCAAATTTGTCTATCCCATCTTCGAAACAACCATAATGAGATCGTTTTACTAGGCTAGCATCACTTGCCGAACGGCTTCTATTCCTGCATCCGTGCAAATCACCTTGACCTTGGTTGTGAGACTCAAACATCCTCTCTTCTTTAATATATCGAATTCTTTCAACTACACGCCCATTCTGCTGGCCACCATCAATGTCCCTTTTGCCATAAATCTTCTTCAAAAATGCTTGGTTTCGTTTGTAACCATCACTTTGGCTATTATCTTTGTATTTGTAAGAAGAAGAAGAAGAAGATGATTCCAAAGACGAGGAACTGTCCTGGGGAGTCTGTGGATTCTTCTTAGTCTTTTGACCACTATCGCTGTCCTTAAATTCATCATGGGTAGCCTGAGCTTGGCGAAGCATCTGGTTGACCTCTGTGTCATCATGTGGAGTGCTACGTCCTTGGTATTTAGCCTCGTAGTTTTTTCTGACGTGCTCCGATGGTGCGACACTTTTCTGAGGAGTTCGTGGATTTTTCCTTGTCTTCTTCCTGTCCCTTGGGGAACCGCTTCTCTTGTGCTTCTTGCTATTGCTAGGATGTTCTTCCTTATCTGATTTTCCTGAAACTTTCTGGCTGTTATTATTAGGATTAGGATCACCAGCAGCATTATTAGCAGGATTATCATCTGTGGCTTTCTTTGAGGATGGAACGACAAAAACTGGAAATACGTTCAGAGGTGGCTGTATTACATTTTTGCACAGTTTGTTTGTATAATCTGTGTCTTCCCCCAACTTGCCCCAGAGATCATCTTTTGCTAAAACTGTTTTTTTCTGATTCAGCATCTTCTCTAGCTTTTTGCTATTGCTGCGATGTGCTTTTTTGCCCGATGGTTTTGAATCTTGCAATTTTTTATTGTCGCTGGTAGTAGTAGCTACTTGTAGTTCCTCCTCGGCCATTAAAGCCGCCGTAGCAGAATGAGGATTATCTTTTAGCTGCTTCATATGCGTATTCAACATCTCCGCCTGGGGGATTATCTCGCCAGCGCTGCCTTGCAAGGAGAAACCGACAGAGACAACAATATGGATATTACCATGGATATTCGGTATGCAATCAATGATCGTATTCTCATCGAACGGAATGTTCATCTGGGTTAGCAACTCATGTACCGTACATGAAGCTCTTGGCAACGTAAAGGTGACGAAGTACTGCGATCCACCTGCCTGGACCACCATCATCTTGGCGCTCCGCCTATCCTGATTTGGTTCCGTACGATTAATCACCATTTCGTATGATATGATTCTGAAGTTATTGAAGCCGATTTTGAAAATCGCCGCACGATTCCTATCCATTATGTCTTAATATAGATATATATTAATGATGTTTTATTTAGCAATGTAAAACATAAGGTACCGAAACTGAAACTGAAGTTTCGGGAGTCGCGTTGATAAGTTGTCTAGAAAAGTTTTCAATTTTTAATTTTCATAATTTTTTTTATTTAACACTTACCTTCAATGTCAGTGATGATTTTTCAACCTTCTGTGTCTTTAAAATATTTAGTTTCTGTTTTGAAGAGACGCTGTATCCAAATCAGCTGTGCGAGGCCTTATCGATATTGCAGCCTGTAAATATCGATAGTTTTGCTTATCAAACTTGTATGTGTTTTTTAGGGTCTTTTTCTTAAGATATATCGGCTGTTATGTTTTTGAATTTTATTGAATTTTATTGCAAAATCGAAAATAGGAAAAAAAAGTGAAGCCAATAAATGAAAGGCTTACAAATATTTTATAAACATTTTATAATCAAAATCACATCAAAGTTGCTAAAAAATATTTAAAAAAATCAAGGAATTAAATATTTTTGTATAATGTATTTATGTTTGTGCCTATGCATTATTACCCATATAGGCAAGATTTGTAGACATACATTATAGTTTTACGTCCGACTTTTAGTCGTCAGAACTTGAGCGTGTCTCACCACACGGATCGCTCGGTGATAACGACGAAATCAAATGTAAACAAAAATATTTTTTTGTTTTTGATTTTCCTGCCAAGACAGACTTGGCATTATAAAAATAAAAACGCTATCCCCCGCTGCCCGACGCACGTTTTCCGCAGGCCAAAAGGGCTCGATTTCACAATTCACTTTTGTTGCCAAGTGCAAGAAATCGCATCTAAATCAAATCTCTCCCTGGGCTGTCAGCATGTTTGCCAACTATTCAGAGGTTTAATTTATTTTAATATACTGTTTTTGACATGCTTTTCAGGAAGAGGAAATGGACTGAGACGTTTAGATTTATTTAAAGTGCAATAATTACTTATTATGGGATCTAAATATGTTTCAATTTTAAGTCTTAGGTATAGTTATGCATTTTTATATATTCTTTAAATGGTAGATTAATAAGTAATTTAGTTGAATATTACAAGTATATATAAAAAATATTTCATATTATTTGATTTCAATTTGTACTTGTGGTAAATTTAAGAAAATTTAGAAATCTTTCACGCTCTTCCTAATTTTTAAAGTACCTATTCTTAATTATTAAAAAAGAAATAAATAAGTATTAATTTCTTATTTAGCAGAGACATACGCCGAACAATTTTGACACGAGCCAATAGTTTTAAATTACATTACAGTGACAAGCCCGGAATACAAACGATAACCTTAATCTATCGATTAAATCCCGCCCAGTATTTTTTATTAGCGGATGCATACACCTAATAATTTAGAAACGAGCTTATAATATTCCAATATATTACAGTCACAAACCTGGAAAGCTATCGATATACCATAATCTACCGAATAAATACCCGCTCATATGCTCAGTTGCCTCGAAAGTCGCGCGACGCCGGTTAACGGAAATTCTCGCCAAACGCAACGCAACGTCGTTCTCGCGTCGCCGTCGACGTCGGCGTTGTGTCGTTGCCGCAACAACAACGTAAAAAAGCTGAACAAAAAAAATAAATAAAAAAGGAAATAAAAGTGTAATTCCTTTTATTAAAATCTACACTACAACAAAAAAAAAATAAATATATAAAGAAGAGAAGTGAGAACTCATTTGTTTGTGTGCTAGTAAATTCCTCGCTGCGGCAAATTGTATTATATTAAAATTGTTTAATTTAATTGTAACGTTTTGCCCACAACTAAAAGAGGCAGGCGAAGAATGTATTTATTTATGTTTATTTTATGTGTGTGCGCAGTGTTTCTTTTACGTTTATTTTCTTTTATTTTTCCTATTATCCTTGGCGTGTCTGAATCTGTCTCTCTTTCCCATTTTTGCCCGCTCTCTTTGTTCAACCCTCTACCGTTTCTTTTTTTTTTTTTTTGCTTATTTTGTTTTGTGCCAGATGTGTTCAAAAAAGAGTACTCATTAACCCTTGGTGTTTGACATTTGCCAATAAGTTTGCATTTACCCTAATGAAAAATTGTTACATTTTATGATATTCACATATATACAGTCATTTTCTTTTATATTTCATATTTTCTAACATAAGAGCGTCAATCAAGGGTTAATATTATATAGAGAAAACTATAGACAAATGTGACGTTGAATAGGAAAATGGACAATTTCCCGCATAATAAATAGTTTATTTAGCCGCTCATTTAAATCATTCAAATTGAAATTCAATCGCTGGTCAATTTATAGTATCGCGGTATTATAGTATCTTTTAAATAAAACCCATACAAAAACACAATATGGAACGGTAAATTCCCTTAATTTCCTCTCTTTCCCTTCGCGTTTGTTTTGTTTAGTTTTTTCGCCGCTGGGCGCAAATTTAAATTGATTTTTTTCTCCCTCTTCTGGGGCTGCTGTACATACAGCTGAGGTCAAAGGAATAGTACTTTAAGCACGAAAATGAAAAATTATAAGTACAATTTATAGACTGTTAGTGATGAAAAATGTTACTTCCCTACATCAATTTTTTTTAATAGTTAGCAATTTGATGCATGTCCATGCGTGTGTGTCTGTGTGTGTAATGTTGTGGTTTTTTGCATTGTCATGTTAATGTTAGTATTAAAGAAAGGGCAATGCGAGTAGTGGAAAGAATAGAAGAAATGGCGTGCAACAAACTTCCAATCTTCCAATCACCCTTTTGCCCCTCTTTATCACTTTATTAACTTAAAGCGGAGTACGTAAAACAGCACGAATTAACCCTTAAATGCCAACACTTGCGTGAACTGCAGGATAGTTGCTTGATTTAAAAAAGATTCTTCCGCATCACTCCGATTATTAAGTTTACTATAATTACAATATTTCCAAAAAAAAAATTATTACTTACTAATTGGTGTTAAAAATTTGGTTTCTTTTTTACAAAACGTATTGTCAAAAGTTTCCGGTTTATTACGATTTATAAAACGAGAAATAGCTTAAAATAGCTTGATTTCCGAAAATAAAAATAGCCAAGACGATGTTAATGCCTTGACTCGCATCAAGGAACTGAAATATTCTGTTAGATTTATTCAAAACGTATTGTCAAAACGGACTGTCAAAATTTCCAGACTACTATGATTAATAAACCGATTAAAATTAAAATAGTTTCTTTCCCATTTATTCCGAAAATAAGGAAAACCAAAACGATGTTAATGCATTCGATTTACATCCAGAAATATATAACTGGCTTAAACAGTTGAGAGATAACAAATAGTAAATTAATTGAAAAAGTTTCTCTTCCGATTATAAAGCTTTCCGAAAATAAAAATAGGCACGAAGATTTTAATGCATTAATTACTTCAAGGAGATATTAGATTCATTCAATATTCATTTAATATTCAAACAATATTAAAATAGCTTTGCGACGATGTTAATGCTTTCATTCACTTTCAGAAAAATTTTAAAATATTTTAAAATTAAATGGTTAAGTAATAAAACATAAGAAATCCGAAAAGAAGAACACGCAAGACGATGGTAATGCTTTGATTTACTTCAAGCTGAAAAGTTATATTAGATTTATTCAATATTCAAGCCAAGCACTTCATATCCGATAAAACTAGTTTCACTTCCGATTATTCCAAAGAGGAGTTGGCAAGACGATATTAATGCTTTGATTTACTTACTTTGATTTACAGGAACAATAAATATAATGTATTCATTTAAAATTCAAATTGTGATCTTCATATCCGATTAAAAAAAATTTAATTTCCGATTGAAATAGTTCTCCTTCTTATTATTAAGCATCCGGAAAATAAGAGCACGCAAGACGATGTTGATTTAACTCCCTGCAAGAAAAATAGATATGTTGTCGATTTATTCATGTATTTTTTTATTTTTCAATATGCTAAGATCTACAACCCGATCTCATCACTTACGATTGTTAAATCTACTAGAATATATAGACCGATCACTTCACTTCCGATTATTATGGTTACTAGAATTTAAACCCGATTAAAGCTTCAGACTATAAGAACCGATCACTTCACTTCCGATTATTACGGTTACTAGATTCTAAAAACCGATTAAGGCTTTTTATACCCGTTACTCGTAGAGTAAAAGGGTATACTAGATTCGTTGAAAAGTATGTAACAGATAGAAGGAAGCGTTTGCGACCCTATAAAGTATATATATTCTTGATCAGGATCAAAAGCGAAGTCGATTGAGCCATGTCCGTCCGTCCGTCCGTCCGTATAAACGCTGAGATCTCAGGAACTATAACAGATACAAAGTTGAGATTGACCAAGAAGATTCTTGAGGTCCCGGGACAGCGCAAGTTTATTACAGCATCCTGCCACGCCCACTATAACGCCCACAAATCGCAAAAAACTAGAATGGCTGAAATCTCAGGAACTATTGCAGTTAGAAAGTTGAAATTCAGAAAGTATAATCTTTAGATAGCAGCGCATCTTATAGTAGTACTAGTACATCCACCCATACGCCCACAAGGTTCAAAAGACGGTTTTCGGATTTTCTAGAAAAGCTTATATCTCGGTAACTATAAGAGATAGAAAGTTCGGATTAAGCATGTAGGTTTCTATAATGCTCCCAATGCGAATTGTTCTTTTCCGATCAAGCCACGCCCACTCTAACGCCCACAAAACCCGAAAAACAAAAATGCAAAATGCTACACAATTTTGCTTAGGAAATCGTATTAAAGAGATGCGTCTGCATCTTGCCACGAAGATGCATCCGGCCACGCCCACTCTAACGCCCACAAACCGCGGAAAACTGTGGCGTCTATATTATTGTGAATGCCTTCGTTTGATCTTGTATATCTTATTTCTGTTAATATCTATCGATTTACCAAAGATTTTTCAAATTGGAACATTATTTCGCTATTTATAAAGAAATTAAGGTTATAAGGCCTCACATGGGCAGTGACGTCACTATAAGCATACTCAATATACTTCCTCTGACAATAGGTGGCGCCTTGTGAATTTCCACTAGCAAAATAATATTTTAAAATTTTGTAAAACAGTAACGGGTATCTTATAGTCGCGGCACTCGACTATAGCGTTTCCTCTTGTTGAATCTAAAACCGATCACTTCACTTCGGATTTTTTCGTTTACTCGAATCTAAAACCGATCAAGGCTTCAGACTGAGAACCGATCACTTCACTTCCGATTAGTAAGATTACTAGAAACTATAAGCCGATTATGGCTTCTTGAATCTAAAACCGATTACTTCACGCCGATGAAAGACGATGTTAACGCGTCGACGACTCACTTCAAAGAAGTGAAATATCTCGAACGATTCTTTTAGAATGTTTGATCGAAAATTAAACCGCTACTACGACGTATAAAGCGAGCACTTTACTTCCGTTAAAAATAGTTTGACTTCCAATTTTTAGGTTTTCCGACAGTTAGAATAAGCAAGACGATGTTAACGCTTCGACTGACTTTAAGGAAGTGAAATATCTCACACGATTCTTTTAGAATGTCTGATCGAAAATTTCTCGGCTACTACGAACTTAAACCGATCCTTCACTCCCGTTGGAAATAGTTTGACTTCCAAAGCAAAACGATGTTAATGGTTTGACCGACTTCAGTACAATGATATATTTTATGTGATTCCTTTCAATGCCTGATCGCAAAGAATACTACGATATATACAAAATCTTAGTTAGCACCTCTTTAAAATTAGACCTTTAAATGTGTAGAAAAAATTGTTATTTGTAGTCAAAAATCGATGTATCGTAATATATAATTTTGGGATCTTTCTTGCAGCACAACGAGAGGAACAAGGAAGATACCCACACAGAAATCACACCTAAAAGACTGCAATCTGCCTTAACCGGAGGAAAGCCAGAGAAAGTGAAAGTAAAGACATATTTTAGGGGAGGAAGAGAAGGAAAGGGGAAAGTCCGCAGATTGATATCTAAATCGGGAAACATAATCAAAAAAAATCAGCATTGCAATCCGGGATTAACAACAAAATGAGTTCGTTCATCGAGTTGCTGGGACTTTTCCTGCTGCTGATGCTGCCATTTCTCTACGAGACGAATCACATATTTCGTTACTACTTTAAATTCATGATGTACTATGGAATCGTCTCCTTCAACTCAATCGTCCTCATTCCGGCCTTCCTCACCCGACCATGCGATGTTCGCAATCTGTTGTAAGTATTTTGTAATATATATATTTATTAAATTAATCATTCTAATAATATACTATATTGGTAAAGAACTATGACAAATACTTTTTCTATTCTATTTAAGAGTCTTCCATAACTTTGTTCCAACACTTTGATTTAGCTTCGTTCGGACGCTCATCGAAATCAATAAAAATCTCAAGCGACTGATTGTCATGGAACGCAAAACAATTTAAGCTAGAGTCCAAAATACGCAAAACATTTTAAAACCTATCAATGGGCAGTAAAAAAATTAATGCTTTCTCTCTAACATTGTGATGGAAAATAGCATTCTCTTTATATTTGCTGCCCATAAAGATTAACTTGTAAAGTAGTTAGTGTATTACTATAATTATTAAACTATAAAGTTGTTACAAAAAGTTGCTACCATCTTTTTGTAATATTTATTGAACTTTTGATATTAGAAGCTAGAGCCGCTTTCTCACTTATCAAATTAAATATCATTTTATTAATGACATCTGCGAACCCAACCTCTGGTGGTATTACAACTTAATTACCCAGCTAATAATAAACCTTTTCAAGCATTTTTGCTTTACTGCTTTTTAAAATGAACCCATTTACGAGGTGTGTTCAAAAAGTAAGGTGACTCTTCAAATTTCGCGAATTTCAAATTTTTCGATTATCGAAACCTTTTAGAAGTTTTCGAGTTGTGTTCAAAAAGTAAGGTGACTTTTCAAATTTCAAATTTTTCAAATTTTTCGATTATCTTCAGTTTTGGGAACAAGAAAAAGTCACATGGGGCCAAATCCGGTGAATATGGTGGCTGAGGCATTATTGTGGTGTTGTTTTTGGCCAAAAAATCCAAATCCTTTGATCCATATTTTTCGATAGCAAAAAATCGCCGAGCTCGCAAAACAACTTGTAACTTTACGCCTCTCACAACCAAACAAAAGAGGATGTTCCATTGAAACTTGGTACAGATGTTAGGGAAGAGTGTACCAATATAACAAAACAAAAAAATCGATAATCGAAAAATTTGAAATTCGCGAAATTTGAAGAGTCACCTTACTTTTTGAACACACCTCGTATAACTTAATGGCAATTACCTAAATTACCTAAATGTTAAGTAATATTTCAAGCCTGGTTAATTTGTTAATAGTATGATGATATACGAGGTGTGTTCAAAAAGTAAGGTGACTTTTCAAATTTCGCGGGCAACATATTTTCGATTATCGTTTTTTTTGTTTTGTTATATTGGTACACTCTTCCCTAACATCTGTACCAAGTTTCAATGGAACATCCTCTTTTGTTTGGTTGTGAGAGGCGTAAAGGTACAAGTTGTTTTGCGAGCTCGGCGATTTTTTGCTTTTTTCGGTCTTGGCTCGTCTGGGCTCTTCCATTGGGACGATTGGGCTTTGGTTTCGATATCATAACCATATACCCATGATTCGTCACCAGTTATGACCCTTTTGAGTAAATCTGGGTCGTCGTTGACGTCATTCAACAGCTCTTGAGCGATGCTCATGCGACGGTTCTTTTGCTCAAAATTCAGCAATTTCGGAACAAACTTCGCTGACACACGACTCATACCCAAAACGTTTGAAAAAATTTCATGGCACGAGCCAAGCGATATACCGACATCTTCAGCAACTTCTCTGATAGTGATTCGACGATTTTCCAAAACAATTTTCGTCACTGCTTGAACGTTTTCATCAGTTGTTGACGTGCTTGGGCGTCCAGAGCGAGGCTGGTCATTGGCATCTTCCCGGCCATCTTGGAAGAGTTTGTACCACTTGTACACATTTTTTTTACTCAGAACAGTTTCACCGTATGCCACTGTCAACATTTCAAGTGTTTCAGAGCACTTAATTTTATTTTTTACACAAAATTTGATGCAAATCCTTTGATCCATATTTTTCGATAGCAAAAAATCGCCGAGCTCGCAAAACAACTTGTACCTTTACGCCTCTCACAACCAAACAAAAGAGGATGTTCCATTGAAACTTGGTACAGATGTTAGGGAAGAGTGTACCAATATAACAAAACAAAAAAAACGATAATCGAAAATATGTTGCCCGCGAAATTTGAAAAGTCACCTTACTTTTTGAACACACCTCGTATGTCATCATTTCACCTTATATGAAAGGTCTTATTTATTGCAAACGTTTGCCTTATCATTCCCCATGCAAATCCATTCACTTAATGAAACAATTTCCCTCGCCTCCACAGTGACCTGTTAAATTACTTTAGACAATCAATTGGGAAGGATAGCCTCCTCTTTCTCCTCAAATTGCCTGTAAATAATGCATTCTATTGGGCCGACAGTTAGATGGAGTAATTGTTATATCAACCAACTTAATTTTGAACAAAAGATATTGACTGACTGACTGAGCTTATCATGGGCTGATTTCAAAATTCGATTTCGATTCACCTGTCTTCAAGGCAGGTCCTTCTGGGCCCCCAAGGCGACTGCGTCAATGGCACATTCAACTTTAATTGGCTATCAATATTAACAAGGCCTCAAAATGCGAGGGAGGAGAGGACTGCAGGTGTCCGCAATGCACCCAAGGCAAGGTCTTAAGATTGTCCGAAAAACCTGGAAATATTTTCGATTTTTTTTTTCACTGACACAAATTGGCAATGCCTTCTGGCTTAAGGGTTTTTGTAAGCATGAATGGGGAAAAACCTTCAAAACTAGTTAAATGCCAGTTCGTTTTATGATTCTTGGCTATTATGCGTTTTCCTTTAACCCATAAACTGTGCTAGCCATCAATAATTTCAAAGATATCGAGATTTATTGTACGATAAAATTATTTTTATTATGTTTTTTTTTTTTTGTGGTTTGTTACCAATTCCGGTATCTGATATTGAGTTTGTGAGGAAATTTCTTAGTAATTTGCCAAGCGCGATAAGGTTTTAATGGCACACTCATAGATATTTGTGGGCCATGGTGTTTCCTCTATTTTTGATAGCCAAAAACTGATCAAAACTGATTTTTATAGTGATTGAATGATTGAGAAAAATAGAAAGTAAACTAATAATTTCATAAACATAAACTTAAAGAATACATATTTAATATAAGCTTACGGGGTATCGTAAAGTCTTTACAATGCTCAGCTTGTGCTTATTATTGTTCTTTGTGATTTGTAAACTATGGCTCTAGCCTAGGTGTCAGGCCAAGGACGAAGTTTTCGTGGGGAATTGAATGGGATTGTTTGGGTGCCTGAGTGAGTTTTCAGGTGGATAAAAATAATGGGGAATAGGGGCGGCGTTAGCCGGTTGCACGCTAATGGCAAACCCTAAGGGAAAACCAGAATTTCTGTCCCCAATGCGGTTGGGTTTTTGTGTTTTTTTTTTTTATATTTTTTCGGTATGTGGTTAGTGCACTTGCTTGCTAGTGTTTCCAGTCACCTCAACGATTTTCCAGCTACTCAAATAACCAATTTGCATTAGACAACAATGAATATTTAATACCCCGAGAAGGAGGATTACTTAAAAAGTCACGTAGTCGCACATACATATGGCACTTTCAACTTGGATCAATTATGCCTAGCTAACTAACTATTTAATGCAGTTTATCGATCCATTTTGTGTTTTTTTTTGGAGGTGAGAAATAAACCAGAATTGTCCGCAAACAACGAGGGAAAATTACCTCCCTCTGGGGTATCGTTTGAGCTGTAATTACGTGTCCATGACTGTGCCGATTAGCCCATGATGTGGGTTGGATATCATCAGCCATTCGGTGATGGTTAAGGGGGGGTTACAACGAAGAAAAAAAAACCAAAGCTACGCCTCGATGGCTGTCAACTTGATTAAATAATATGAGATTCACAGTTGGCTTTGTTTTGGATTCCAATTAATTACGCCTAATGATCGGTGTGGGAAATGTTTTAACCAGGCAAAGACAGAAAGTACTTAATACACAACCATTTAAGCTGACTTTTATATCAGACTTATAGAACATACATATTTTTTTGATTTCCAAATCCCTGTTGGGTTCATCATTATATCATAGATATGTCATGTCGGTCCGCCTGTCCGTCTGTCCGTCTGGCTGTCCGTATAACATCTATAATCTTGGTAACTTTAAAAGTTTGGATTATTTGTATTGAGTTTCTTCTTGTTCATTATTATAATATAGTATTCCATATTATGGTCATCATAACGGATATACTAGCCTTGTCCGCTCGCGTGTCCGTCCCTCTGTCCGTATGAACGTATCTTTGGAACTATAAGAGTTTAAAAGTTAGGATAAGACCAAAAGAATTTCTTCTCGCTTACTAATTACAACAAATATTATTTTTTGCAGATGGGCGAGCACCTGGTGTCATCGCGTCTCAACATTAATTGGCCTGCGTTGGGAGCTTCGTGGCAAGGAGCATCTGGCCAAGGACCAGGCCTGCATCATTGTGGCCAACCATCAGAGTTCGCTGGATGTACTGGGTAATAATGGATATTCCTCTTTTATAATTCTAAAAAAAATTAATGGAAACTTTCATTTTCAGGCATGTTCAACATCTGGCATGTGATGAACAAATGCACGGTGGTGGCCAAGCGGGAGCTGTTCTACGCCTGGCCCTTTGGCTTAGCCGCCTGGTTGGCTGGTTTAATCTTCATCGATCGTGTGCGAGGCGAGAAGGCGCGCGAGACGCTGAACGATGTTAATCGGCGCATCAAAAAACAGCGTATCAAACTTTGGGTTTTCCCAGAGGGAACGCGTCGCAACACTGGTGAACTGCATCCGTTTAAGAAGGGCGCCTTTCACATGGCCATCGATCAGCAGATACCCATTTTGCCGGTGGTCTTCTCCTCCTACTGTACATTCCTCAACGACAAGAAGAAGATCTTGAATGCAGGACGCATTGTGATCACCACACTGCCGCCAGTTAGTACCGAGGGTCTAACCAAGGACGACATCGATGTGCTAATGGAGCGGGTCCGATCACAGATGATTGAAACCTTCAAGTTAACGTCCGCGGAAGCGTTGCAGCGATACAAACCGCTGAAAAAGAGTGGCGTTTCCATCTCATCATCATCAACGAAAGCAGCATCGGTGGTTTCAGTGGGATCTGCTGCCGTAAACACGCCCGTTACAGATGCTGCCGCAGTGGCAGCCGCTGCTGCTGTGGCCAGTAGCAGTTCGGTGGGATACGGCCAGCCAGCAGGCTATGGAGCCGGAGCCGCTGCAAAGGCCAGTTTGCTCAAAACGCTTTAGAGGATCTAGCAATTTAGTCCACCCACACACACACTCGCATACCCTCATATTCAAAACACCACCAAAACAGCACCTCATTGGCGTAGCTGGAGAAGGGATTTGAAGCTTTAAGCAGCCGCTTGAAAGCAGATAAATAGGCCTATTTGGGATATCGATTTCGATTTCGATCGAAAATCTTAAACTTAGCAATTTTCGTAAACCCCCAGTACAGTATTTAATTTATTTAATTTTACCATGTCAAGTCAAAAGTTTGTTAATTTTACTTTATTTTATTTGTAAATTATAACTAAAGTATTCGGTAAGGTATTTCGTATACTCTACTAAAGGGTATTCAAATTGTTTAGCAGTATTTACAGCTTGACTGGTTTTATTTTAAAGTCGAACATTAAATTAACTTAAGATTTGGCCAATAAAAAAACTAATATAACTTCTTTTATTTGTAAATATCAAAATGCATAATCTAAGGAGATATAAATTTTTCAATTTAAAAAGCCCAAATAGGTCTATTAGCGAAAAGTTTTTAAAATTTCCGAAATCTTAAACTCAAATCAGCTTTCTTTTTATAGATTCTTCAGCACTTGATCACTATTTTCTAACGAAAGAACATTTTCCGGCTACAGTCGACCATACACTCACATCCAACAGTTTGGCACCTACAAAAATGAGTATTAGGAGCAGCAAGACACTAAATTGCGACCCTCGACTGTCAGACTTTATCTTCTTCTTAGGCAACACATACCAAAACTAACAAGAGAAACCAAAAATAAGACCTAAAATCTAACCTACACTAAGCAACAGAAATCTAAGGACTTGTCTAGTAGAGATTTGAGTTTGATCTACTGAAAAGTTTGGTTTAATCCCTAGTTCTTAGTTCTTTTGCTTGTGGAGTGTTAGATTTTTAGATAATTAAACCAAATACCTATACTATATATAAACATAAATTGTGAATGAATAATTTTTCAAATGACATTAGAATATGTAGGCCGAAACGTGGTTGATATGTTTGTACAATCGATCGATCAATGAACCAAGTTTCTAACGTATTTTATTTACTAGACACATTCCCTAACTAGGTTAGGGCTTCCCCTCACTTATCTTTGTATTATCACCTCATGGCATCTAAGGAATTTAAGGGATCTTCAAAAACTAAATACCTAGATGTATATATATATATATATATCAATATATATATGTATATATGTTTATGTATTGTATTCGAAGTACGTACTATATATTGTGAATTGTATACCATCTGTCTGGTAAAAGTGTTAACTTAACTTTGTAAATACGATGCGGTTTACTTTAAAGACAAATCAAAAACTAAAACAGCGATAAGATGATAAAGAAAAGGAAACAATTAAATACAAGTATAATAAATATTTTTTTTCAATAATTCTTTATGATTGTGTTTTTGGCTGTTGGCGGGCAAACCTTTTGTTGAGATTTCCTTCAAAATGAACTTTGTTTAAGTGGAATCTTATCAGAGGTTCTAGTAAAATTACCCACGAATCTATGACGACAATCGAAGATTTTCAACTTTAATTTTATAGTAACTAATATGAGTATTTCTTAAGTTATCAAATGTATTACCTTGTATAATCTTTTCTTAATTTTGATGCTTGTAAATCCATCAGTTTAGAGATTAGTTGGCCCTTTTAACATCTGGCCAGTGATTTGGCAGAATTCTGGTCTATCAGGTTGATTAATAACTTCCTGTTTTATCAGCTGTTGCTCTGCGGCTAACTAATTCTAAGAATATAAGAATAAAGAATACAATGCACAGATGGTTGAAATCTAATCGTTGCTTTTCTTATGCAACCTTTGGTTGGACCAATTTTAAACTGGCAATCGAGATAATGTAGATTAGAAGCGCTCACCTTGAGAGCTGGTCATTGTCCATTGACCTAGATAATATTTGCAAACTCTTTACGATTACCTGATAAGTTTATGATCGATAAAATATCATGTTAACCCTCCCAAAAAAATAACACTTGGTAGATTTTTTTAAGCTATTGTGAAAATATTTGTATATTTTTGTTAAAATTTATCTGGTATTTAGAATTATTATTATTATTATTATTATAAAGTATGCATACATGATTTTGAATTTGCCTCTCATTTGCTAAATTATCTTTAAACTTTTTTATGGCATTTCTTTCTTTGTTTATTATAATTAATATATAGACCTTGTTTTTTTTTTATATTTTGTTGAAGATTTTCCATTAGACGCTCTTTCGTTATAACTTTTGTTTTTGGTTTTTTTTTTTTGGATTACATTGAAAATTGTCAAGTTTAATAGTAGTGGTTGTGTTTTCGGTTTTTGGTTTTTTTGTTGGATTTGTTTTAAGAAATGTAAAATATTACCTGCTCTACAATAATAATTGTTTATCAATAATAAAGATTTAATAATAGTTGCCAGTCTGGAAGGCAGGATATATATAGCCCCCAGGGGGGATATCAAAATGTCAATGCCCGCTCTCTCTCTCTCTCTTTCTATTTGACTTTTCCATTCAGGTCATCTCTTTCACATTC
This sequence comes from Drosophila eugracilis, assembly GCF_018153835.1. NCBI lineage: Eukaryota > Metazoa > Arthropoda > Insecta > Diptera > Drosophilidae > Drosophila > Drosophila eugracilis. Next base: position 1,103,698 of record NW_024573270.1, read on the forward strand.
CCGTTATTCAAATATTAATTTATTTCCTTTCCTGGGAATACTTTTTCAATTTTATTTGGATTTTGTATGGAACTAAGAGAATATATATGTTATATTGTATATCAGATATCGGAATGCTCTATATATCCTGCCTATAGCCCACGTTTTCTTTTTTTTTTTTATTATATAAAAAACCTTTCTTTCGAGGATCTTTCGAGGGTCCCCTCTGCTAAATGGCAAAGCGCTTAAGTTTAGGAAAATGTTTTTCTTTGTTTGTTTTGTTTTTCGGTTGTTTCACAACACTTTCTATCTATTAACTAAAGTGGATAATACAAAAACAAAAGAACAAACTAGAACTAAACCAAAGAAACAGATATAGTTTAGAAATATTTTGTTAAGATTATTATTCGTGTGATTTGTTTCGTTATTAGTTGTTAATTAAAGCCAATTTGCATTTGTTAGTTTGAGTCTATGTTTTAAAAATTTGTTAAGCGCGCTTCGAATCTGCCATTACTCTCTCTTGTCTTTAATTCAAAATTTGTCATTTTTACTTATAAGTTACTTGGATTGATGTATGTATATATATATATATATATATTTTATCTGTTATGGATCATAATTGGTCAGATGTTTGTGGCATATTGAATTGTACATTCAGTTAATTAGTTATTTTTCCCATCTTATTAACATTCTCGCTGAGCTTTACTTCACATTCCCGTCCGATTTTCTACTTGATTTGAAAAGTTTTCATATTCTCTTTTTTTTTTTTTGTTTTCTTTAATTTTTAGTTTAGTAATTCATTTATTATTTACAGTTGCGTTTATGCATTTTTAAAGCAAACATAATTTTCACAGCCGTACTCCACGTTTTTTTCTCGGATTTTTCCGTGTTTTTCTCTTTAAAGTTGTTTTTTATTGTTAAGTTTTTTTTGCTTTTGATGTGCCGTCAAGTGAAAAAAATTTGACCAACTTTTTCCTAGGGCTCGTAATACCCATTATATATTGATTCTATTTAAGTTTGCTGGTCCTGCTATATGTCTAGATTTTCTTTATTTCCTACAATCGTAGAGGGAAGGAGATGGCTTCAGAGGAGTCTTTAGCCTAAAGTTTGAAACGAGATCTAGGGATTTTTCCAACTTTTTTTTTCTACTAAGCTTTGCCAAACCGTTTTAGTTTTTAGTTATTTTTGCTTTTATTTTTTAGTTGATTATGCAATCGATTTGTCCAAAATTAAAACCTTATCGAGCGAGTGAACATAGGAGTTAGTTTTCTTTAGTTATTATTATTAGATCTTTAACAGGTTTACCTTGGGCAATTTTCTTACACAAAACATAGGGGTTTTCCTCTCCATTTTCCCTTCTAGTTAAATTGGTTAACTACTTGTATCTCGATTACATTACCTAATTAATATATATATATATATAGTATATAGAATTTGATTCAATATGATACCGGAGTCTGGGATGTGCGAAGTGAGTTCTTTTTTTATAATAATATTTTAGCCTACGATAAAATTAGCACCAATGCAAGAGTTAATGATTTATTCCGTGTGTCCGTGAGTGTGTTTGTGTTATAATATTTTTGGAAAAAATGTTGCCAAGATATGTGTAATTTACTACCATTTACTAAGATCAAGATCCGCTTTTACATGTTTATATATATATATAATATATATCTCATATATATATAGAAAGAAAATAGAGCTGTCAGGCAGACGATAGAAAATTGTATTATTATCGTTTGAAACGATTTCTTAGATTTAAATTGCCAATTTGTTTTTAAGTTTAAAAAACTGAATAAAATCATTTAAACTAGCCTTGCTTAGACAGCTCTAAAGAAAGTTTATCAGGGAGCTGGATCTAATGCGATGATCTGTGGTGTGCCGGTGAACATTTTAATTGGATTTTACTTTCAAAAAAAAAAAAACCCTATCTTCCTAGCTTCACTAGCTAAACACTAATCAACAATTTCTTTTTGATCCGATACAAAGAGCTATATACTCTTATGTACAATATGCTTACTTAGATTCCCATATCTGTATATATATATATATATATCTGTATATATATATCTTTTACTATAGAGTCTTAGGATCTAGAGACTGTCTTATACGTTTGCTTGATGAGTTTGTTCTGGTTTCTTGGTGTTGCTTACTCATATATATATATATATATCTGTATATATATATAATCTTAGGTAGATGTAAATGTATATGCTATATATCTGGCTCTACCGATTCGATTCGGATCACATTGAAAGTATTTTGAAAAATGTTCTGCAATTATGGTGCCCTTCCATGTTACTTTTCCTTGCTTCTTTTCTGTTTTTCTTTTCTTTGGAAATTATTATTGTATTTTCTTTTTTGTTAAGTCTGGGGATATTAGTGAAAACCTATGCCATTTTGCATCTGCTAAATTAATGTAGATATTACTCTAGATATAGATATATATATATCTTGCTTTTTTTCTGTTCTTTTCTTTTCTTTTTTTTTGGTTTTTAGTCCTCTTATTACACTGTAATAATTTTGGAGTGAGAAGTTCCTACGCTTTTTGAGGAGCAACAAAAATTAGGATTTAGCTGATTTATCTTCGCCTTGAATTGATCGCCTTGCTGATCTCTTGCTATTTGACTTCAAGTAGTTATAAGTTGAGGAAACTGTTGCCCAGGAATCCCAACATTATGGTGGACATGGCTATCGGTGCCAGTTGGACATTCGAGGCTGTACTGTTGCCGGCCAATATCTCGGCCCTCTTTCGCATACGTTCCTATTGACAGATAAAGTAATTTCATATATCATAAATGATTTTAAGTTATATATTTTCATGGGGTTATCACTTACCTGGTACAGTTTGTCCTCGCCGGGCGGATCCAAGCACTCGAACTCACAGCAGCGCTCGCCAACACGAAAGTTTTTGCAAAACTAAAAAAGGAAAATTACGAGTTTTTGATTAAAAAATTATTAAAATAAGATTAATAAGACTACTAACATAGGGCGGATCACAGTAGATGGCCTTGCACCAGAGTGGCTCGGAATGGTAGCAGACACAGAGGCTGCAGACTCCCGGTCCGGGTACATAGAGCATTCCATGGTTGACCTTGTTGCCCTGAAAGTCAACGCAGTCCTCCTCGAGTGCAGCTACAAAAAAAAAATATATATCATTTTCAGATGCCATTAATTATTAAAAATAGTTATATAAATCTATGTGTACTATCTGGTAATGCTCCACTTTAATCCGGCTAGTCAGGCCGGTTGATCCCGCCGGATCATCGACTATCAATTAAGTTGAACTCGGGATCATGAAGCCGCCGAGTCGTTCGAATCGAAAGCCAGATAATACGTGTTTTTTGCGCCGTTTTTTTGCCATTGAACTGATTTTTTATTGTCAGCTGATTTGGTTGCTTGGCTTTTCATGAATGAGTAAAAGGTGTCTTAATTTATAGACTTAAAGTTGGTCTACCTAAGACTAATTTGAACTTCTCTTTTAACTTTTATTAACATTTTTTAGGTTCCCCAAAAGTGTTAGCCTTTCTTATTTAGTACATAAATTACCGCTGCTGGAATGTAATTTTCCGGGTGGCAATAATAATAGGAGACTAACACTGACAGTTGGACATGTGTGGGGACAGACAGCTGGCATTTCCGTAAAGGATGGGGTCAACGAGGGGTGTTCCTCTGTTTTCCCCTGGGGGGTTGCGCTAGGCATTATGTTAGCTTTTCTGCTCGGAGACTCAAAAAAGCTCTGCAACATTGCTGCCCCAACAAGGGAACGCAATTTGTTGCAAGTGACGTAGGCGTTGTGGCTGGGCATTTGTTGCAGGTTCGAAGGTGCCAGTTCGAGACCGAGACCACGAAATTAATGGGTCGCTTTCTACACATCAAATAAATTGGTATTTGTATCCCACATTTGGGAATTATTGTAAAATATAAAAAAATGGTTAATATGTTAAGTTTAAAGCGTTTTATTAACCACTTGGGAATTATAAGCAGTCTTTTCAAAGCTTTAATCCCTTTCCAGAAAAGGAACTTGAGAATTATAAGCAACTTTCTATAAGAAATCATTGCAGTGTTATTGTCAAAGAATGTCTGCCAACATTTTTCGTTCTCTTTTTTTCGAGTTATTTCTCGTTCTGCCAGCTTTTCTTTTCACTTTTTCACTTTTTTTTTGGAAGTTGCAGCATTGGAAAATTTTCAGAGGGGTGCAGAGAGAGAGAGAGAGAGAACGCCATTTGGGCGGAAGCTGCAGTTGTTTGTTGACTTTGTTTGTTTGCCCTGCATCGGTCCATTCGTTCATTTTGCTCTTCCGCCCTTCTTATCCGCGAATTTCCACGATTTTCCGTCATTGCAGCTGCACGTGCTTTTCGTCCTTAATATCTATGTACGAGTATGTACTCATGCCGGGTTTTTTCTTTGCTTTCTTATCCAACTTTCTCTTTTGTTCTTGGCTTTCTCCATTTTATTTGCTTTTCTCACCTTGTCTTTCATTCGCTGCAGTCCTCTTCCTTTCTTTCCTTTTTTTAAGATCGCTGAATAATTAAAAGCAAACGTTCAAGTTTCGTGCGCCAGCTGTCGCCCAAACAATTTAGCTGTGTCCTGGGTCAAAGTTTAGCAGGCCACCGCCTCGCCTCCTCCACCCTGCCACCCACATTTGGCACCCATCCTCTGTTTAACCTTCGCCCTTCTTAGTGGATGCCCCACACTGTGGGAAATAAATTGGGAAGTACCAGATTTCATGAAAATTTTTGAACATTTTCGTAAATTATTAATTTAAAAATTTCTTATCAAGAAAATTAAGGAACATAGTTTTTCGAGATTTCTAAGATTCTAGTTTCGACTTGGAAAAAATTTCATTAACTTAACTTTCTTTACAAATTTTAGTGGCATTTTCTTCAAGTGCCGGAAAATGCATTCCATGGCAGGGCCAGCATTATTTTACAATTATGTTTATTACTTTTTAATGCCTGGCCTTTGGTTTTCTTTTTTTTTTTTTTTTTTTTTTTTTTAATTTCCACCTGAACCGAGCGCTGAGAATCCGGTCGACGGACATGGAGGTTTTCATGGGGATTTTCGTGGGGGGCTTGCGGGGATTTTTTGGGGTGCGTCCAGGGCCGCGACTCACTTATAAATAGCTTTTGTTGTGACATTTTACAAGGTGCCCCTCCAACATTTCAGAAACATCCTGTTCAAGTGTTGTTTTTCACTCTTTTGGCAGCGGGGAATTCATCTGAAACGCGTTTAAATTGGTCTAGTCCTTTGTTCTATTTACGAGTTCAGCAGGAGGAAAATCAATTTCCATCGCTTGAAATGCACCGACTTCGTGACAACTTGCAATTAGACGAAATTAGCATTGAATTTTACAACTCTTTGGAAAATAATTGAAAGGTACGAGGTGGAAGGCAAACTAATTGAGAGAGCTGAAGGGTGACTCCACTCAATTCGTTTTCAATTGCCCAGCAATTGAGTTTAATTTAAATGCTTTGACTCGTTTGATGTTGTAAATATACGTAAATTGATATGCATATATCAAAATATTTGAATTTGAGTTCATGTTTATATGTCAATTGCAATTTGATTTGATTTTGCTGCATTTCGTTGGCAATTTATGCCATTCGTTTGCATTTCTTTGGCATTTCTGTGCGTGTAATCTCATTTTGATTCAGTTTAGTTTTTCTATTTTAATTCAGGGGCAATGTAGAGATGTCTGTAGGTATTTATAGCTGTTGGTCTTAGGGTTAAAGGGTACTTTTTATGCATCGTAGAGTGAAAGGAAGCCTTAGAGGATATATATTTTTGATCAAGATCAATAGTTAATCCACTACTAACACCCTAAGCAGTCTAATCTCTCGATTAATCATTCAAAATTCAGCTTGCCAACAGCAGCAGCAGCAATTCATCAACTATTACAGATTTTAGGTCTTACAAGGGCAGTGACGCCAATTGATAAATACGACTTAGTTCCAGATTCTACCAACAAATGGGTCTTTCAAAATGACAGGTGTCGCTTTCGCCCGTGGTCATATAAACTTTAAAATCAACAAAGTAAATGGAAATCGAGAAATTACAGGTGTCGCTTTCATCTATTGGCAGATTTATGCTGAAATAAACAGAGTAGCAGGCGGCCTCTCGACTATAGCGTTACCCCTTGTTTTTGGTATATTGATTTAATGATATATAGTAATGGGTATAGCAAAGGGATAAAAATTTAAAAAAATGTTAAAAGGAGTCTTACGTTATTATTATTATATTACGTAACTTTTTACATTTCTTAAAGTAGCAGCCGTTTTATCTAATTAATTTAATATTAATCAAGCACTCCTAGTCTATACGATGTCATGTAATATTGGTTCTTGTCTGCACTGATTTGAGTTCTTGGATAAAGAGGAGACAAACATTTGAGAGAGGAGAGAGTAACCGAAGATCTTTGTAACTCTCTTTGGCTTCTGCGGCTTAAAATTGTCATTCACCTGTTCTCAGTCATAATTAGAAGGCCACCCGGACTGCACGCATATAGTAAATTCTCATTGCTCTTAAGAAGTGTTAAGAAAATTGATAAAATAATTGATAAAAAGTGATCGCAGCAGTGTTTTATTAGAGTTTTCATTAATGTTAATCGTTTTCAAAGTAAAGTAATTCATTTTTAATGTCAAAGTGCAAGTTTTGATAAGTGCAAGTGTATGTGTGGGCGTCTACCTGATTCTATGTAAGTATTTCTATTAATTGATATATGCATATATGCAGATATGTATGTATGCAGAAGTGTAGGTGAGAAATTTACGCAGTTGTAAAAGAAACCCAATGGAAAGTTTTGTGGGGAAGGTCAAGGTCAAATGAGATCAATAACTAACTAATTCCAATAAGAACGTTGAGTATTAAGGAAAGTTAAGGGTGAAATGTCTTATACATATATTAATTTCCCTTGATATAAATTTGCGAAACAAAGATAAAGAGGAGTGGGGAAATATGAGAAGTGCAAGCATAGAGGGATCTCTAGAATGTTCCTCTTCCCTCTTTCCCCTCTGCGACGCTAAATTACGTCTTTCAAATTTTAGGTATACTAAGTTTGACTTCGACTTTAATCAGTTCTCCAGATTTTAGGTATACCAAGTTTTTTGGACTTTAATCAGCTCTGCAGATTTTAGGTATACCAGGTTATTGCCCTTCTAGTTTTTAGTCTTTGAGCGTCCCTCACCTAAATTGCAAGCCTATTTTAGTTTTGCTGATAAGAAAGAGAAGTGGGGACAAGGAGGGGTACAAGCATAGAGGGGAACTTTGGAATGTTCTCGTCTCCTCTTTCCCCTCTGCGTTCCTAAATAAGTTCTGCAGATTTTAGGTACACCAAGTTTTTTGGACTTTAATCAGTTGTGCAGATTTTACATAGGTATGCCAGATTTTACAAAGCCCTTCCAGCTTTTAGTCTCTCAGCGTCCGTCATCTAAATTGCAAGCCTACTTTACTTTTGCTGATAAAAGGTGTTAAAAAGAGTTCAAATTATAATTTAAAAAAGTGATCGCAGGTCTTTCTTTTGAGTTTTGTTTAATTTAAAGTGTTTTAATTGTGATTTTAGTTAATTTTGAAAGCCAAAGTGCAAAGGGTGCTCCGCCGGTCAAGTTGTAGGGTATGTGTGGGCGTCATATGCATACACTTACATAAGTCTACATACATACATATATGCAGGTGAAAAATATGCGCAGCTAATTACGCAGTTTGGAATTCGGAACAAGAACAAAAAGAACAAGACGAAAAAATGCGTAATTGGCCTTTCCTTTTGCTTTCATTCCGAGCGATTGAATAGTTTTGATAAAGAGAAGGCAGCCAAAAAATTGAAAGAGGTGAGGAAGGAGAAGATATTGCGAATTACACCTTAAGCCGTAGCCATCTCCCTCTGCCCTTCTCCTCTGTCCCACGACTTTAAAAGCTCTTTGCGAATTTTTGGTCTTACGCTTTTCATTCATAAAGATTGGCTCTCTCAAATTGCAGTGCTAAAAATAGATCAAATTATAGATAAGAGGAGATCGCAGCAATGAGGAGTTATGAGCTTTGTTTGAGCTTTGATGGAGCTTTGCTTTAGATTGCAGGTAGGGCAGGTCAAGGTCCAATAGCCGAAAATTTAAGCAATCCCTAACGGAGCTTTGATTAATAGGGAAGGTTATGATAAATGGCAATGAATTATTGGCTTGCATATAAATTCTGCTAATAATAAATATCTCTCTTTTTTTTTGAAACAGTTTTAATTTAAACATAGCACATGAGAAATCTAAACAAGGAAAATGTCAAACGTAATGCTGAATAATTTTCAAATCCAAGGTGAGCGATCCTAAAGTATGTGATTTTTTGCAGATTCTAATAATGTTACTTTTTTTTCTTTTCAGAGAAAATTGATGTGATTGTATGACATCTGCATACGAAAAGTTAATGTGCGTGGTACGATGTTGCCTTAAGGTGAGTGACCTTAAAATGTGTGATTCTTTATAAATTCTAATGATGTTAAATGCTTTTTTCCAGTGAAATGTGAAAGTGAAAAAGAGAAATGAATGTATGATATCTGCATGTGGGAGTGGTACCATGTTGCCTTAAGGTAAGTGACCCTAAAGTAGTTGATTCTTTGCAAATTCTAATAATGTTTAATGTTTTTTTCTAGTGAAAAGTGAAAGTGAAAAAGTGAAATGAATGTATGATATCTGCATAAGAAAAATCAATCAGCGTGGTACCATGTTGCCCTAAGGTAAGTGACCCTAAATTATGTGATTCTTTGCAAATTCTAATGTTAATTTTGTTTCTTTTCAGTGAAAAGTGAAAGTGAAAAAGTTAAATGCATGTATGATATCTGCATTCGAAAAATACGTGGTACCATGTTGCCCTAAGGTGAGTTACCCTACAATATGTGATTCCTTATAAATTCTAATAATATTTAATGTTTTTTCTAGTGAAAAGTGAAAGTGAAAAAGTGAAATGAATGTCTGATATCTGCATGTGAGCGTGGTACCATGTTGCCCTAAGGTAAGTGACTCAAAAGTATATCCTTCTTTATAAATTCTAATAATTTTAATTTTGTTTCTTTTCAGTGAAAAGTGAAAGTGAAAAAGTGAAATAAATATATGTTATCTACATAAGAAAACTGGATGCCAGCAATCCTCAAGAATCATCTCATCCAAGTAAGAACCTTGAAAAATGTGCAGGACTAAGGTCAGTGATCCTTTTATATTAAATTATTATTATATTTAAGAAATCCAAACAGTACATAAACAAAGCTCTCAGCTACAAGACAAAAACTGTAAAACACTTTAAAAAAACTATAAAGACTAGTTCTAAGAACATTTTCCTACATTTATGGCAAAAATAACTCGTACACTAACCTCTTTCAATTATGAAAGCGATCGTATGTTTAACACATATATAAGCAGATTATTACGCATACGCACTGTATTCGTACTCCGTATACTTATTTACTCGTAAACGAAATCTTTGTTTGCGTAACATCGACTTTAGCCGATTATCGAGCTCAGATCTCGATTGTAAGCCACTGATAAGCTGGTTGCCCATTTTCACGAAAGAAGCCTCTGAATAGCATCAGCTGGCATGGTCTTAGTTAAGTTTTGTTTTATTAATTAATCATGGAAAGTGGGTTAGAACCCCGAACGTGGCACCAGTATCAGAATATTAGGAATACATACTATTATGTTATGTACTGGAATCTAGGACTAGTATAAGGTTATTTTTATTATATAAGCGAAAGAAAACCATTATCAGCCGAGCCATGATTCGGTGCCCCGTGGGACAAGTGAACTTCTCAACTGTACCAAAGGTAGAAAACCATCATCAGCGTTGAATGACATGAAGAAGGTGAGTTACCATAAAGTATTTCCTTCTTTATAAATTCTAATAATGTTAAATGTTTTATTTTCAGTGAAAAACCGTGAAAGGCATATCTGAATTTATGCATAAGAAAAATCGATGTGCGTGGTACCATGTTGCCCTAAGGTGAGTGACTCTAAATTATGTGATTCTTTGCAAATTATAATGTTAATTCTCTTCTTTTCAGTGATAAGTGAAAGTGAAAAAGTGTTATGAATGTATGATATCTGCATTTCTGTGTGGTACCATGTTGCCATAAGGTAAGTAACCCCAGAGTATGTGATTCTTTGCAAATTCTAATGTTATTTTTGTTTGTTCTTCAGTGATAAGTGAAAGTGAAAAAGTGAAATGAATGTATGATATCTGCATGTGAGCGTGGTACCATGTTGCCTTAAGGTGGGTGACCTTAAAGTATGTGATTTTTTGCAAATTCTAATGTTTATTTTCTTTCTTTTCAGTGAAAAGTGAAAAAGTGAAATGAATATCTGATATCTGCATAACAAAAATGGATGTCAACCAATCAAATAATAATCAAAAATCATCAAGAATTATCTCATCAAAGTAAGAACCTTGACTAATATGGAGAACTAAGGTCAGTGATCCTTTTATATTTCTTTTATTTCTATATATTTGTCAAAGACAACCAAACAGTACGTAAAGCTTTCTTAATTACGTGCCAAAAACTAGGAAACTCTGTATTGCAATGATATTATTCCCTATATCCCCATGAAAGGCTAGTTCTAAGAAAAGTTTCCAAAAATACCTTTTACTTTAACCTCTTTCGTGCTTGGCTTGCAAACGGCAAGATTAGCACCAACCTTGGGTATGATAGCGATCGTATGATTAATATAAATATGAGCAGATTATTACGCATCCGCACTGTGTTCGCATGGGTTAAATGGAGCACAAGCCACTAAGTTGTTTGAGATAATCAAAAAATGTACAATAATAGTTTTATGTTTAATAGCAAAAGTAAGGGTTTATTAATATGAAGGCACATTAGCATTTGATTTCCTCAGAATGTTAGGAATTTTTAAGAAATGTTTGAGTTAGTGAGTCAGTGAAAAACGTGAAATGCTTATCTGCATACGAATAATTGATGTGCGTGGTACCATGTTGCCTTAAGGTGAGTTACCATAAAGTATTTGATTCTTTGCAAATTCTAATGTTAATTCTTTTCTTTTCAGTGATAAGTGAAAGTGAAAAAGTGAAATGAATGTATTGCCATAAGGTAACTGACCCCAAAGTATTTGATTCTTAATATATTCTAATAATGATATTTTTGTTTCATTTCAGTGAAAAGTGAAAGTGAAAAAGTGAAATGAATGTAAGATATCTGCATTTCTGAGTGGTACCATGTTGCCCTAAGGTAAGTCACCCCAAACTATGTGATTCTTTGCAAATTATAATGTTAATTCTTTTCTTTTCAGTGAAAAGTGAAAGTGAAAAAGTGTTATGATTGTATGATATCTGCATGTGAGCGTGGTACCATGTTGCCTTAAGGTGAGATACCCCAAACTATGTGATTCTTTGCAAATTCTAATTTTAATTTTCTTTCTTTTCAGTGAAAAAGTGAAATTAATATCTGTATATATATATCGTAACAAAAATGGATGTCAACCAATCAAATAGTAATCAGCAATCCTCAAGAACCAGCTCATCCAAGTAAGAACCTTGAATAATATGCAGGACTAAGGTCAGTGATCCTTTTATATTTCTTTCATTGCTATATATATTTCAAAGAAATCGAAACATCAAATCTTTCTCAATTACGTGCCAAAAACTATGAAACTTTATATCGAAATGATATTATTCCCTATATCCCCATGAAAGACAAGTTCTAAGAACATTTTCCCACATTTATGCCAAAAGTACCTTTTACTTAAACCTCTTTCGTGCTTGGCTTGCCAAACGGCAAAAGTAGCACCAACTTTAGTTATGAAAGCGATCGTATGATATATATGAGCATATTTTTATGCATACGCACTGTGTTCGCATTGGTAAATGAAACACAGGCCACTAAGTTGTTTGAGATAATCAAAACTAACTAACAAAACAACTATTATCAAACAACTATAATCAAAACTAACTAACAAAACAACTATTATTGTAATAGTTCTTAGTTTAATTAAGAATTTATTAAAATTAAGCAAAATTAGTATTAAATTTCTTCAGAATGTTAGGGATTGTTAGGAAATGTTCAAGTTATAAACGCGATAGAATGTTAGTAACTATCAGAATATTACGCGTACGTTTGAATGCATATTATTATGTTATGCACTTGAAGCTATGACTTAGAAAGTGAAAGTGAAAGTGAAAGTGAAATGCATACGAAATATTGATGTGAGTGGTACGATGTTGCCCTAAGGTAAGTGACCCTGAAGTATATGATTCTTTATAAATTCTAAAAATTTTAATTTTGTTTCTTCTCAGTGAAAAGTGAGTGAAAAAGTGAAATGAATGTATGATATCTGCATAAGAAAAATCAATCAGCGTGGTACGATGTTGCCTTAAGGTGAGTGACCGTAAAGTCTGTGATTCTTTATAAATTCTAAAAGTTTAATTTTGTTTCATTTCAGTGATAAGTGAAAGTGAAAAAGTGAAATGATTATATAAAATCAGTATTTGATTTGCTTAGAATGTAAGGGAATGTTTGAGTTATGAAAGCGATAGAATGTATGTAAATATCAGGATATTACGCATACGTAAGGATGCATATTATTATGTTATGCACTGGAAGCTAGGACTTAGAAAGGGATTTCCTCAATCTCAAAGGTTAGTATAGGGTTAGAGAAACCATCATCAGCCGAGCCACGAATCGGTGTTCCGTGGGACAAGTCACCTTCTCAACTCTACCAAAGGTAGAAAACCAGCATCAGCGTTAAATCACATGGAAAAGGTGAGTTACCATAAAGTATTTCCTTCTTTATAAATTATAATGTTAAATGTTATTTTTCCCAGTGAAAAACGTGAAATGCATATCTGCATATCTGCATACGAAAAACTGATGTGCGTGGTACCATGTTGCCCTAAGGTAAGTCACCCTAAATGATATGATTCTTTGCAAATTCTAATGTTAATTTTGTTTCTTTTCAGTGAAAAGTGAAAGTGAAAAAGTGAAATGCATGTATGATGTCTGCATTCGAAAAATACGTGGTACTATGTTGCCCTAAGGTGAGTTACCCTACAGTAAGGGATTCCTTATAAATTCTATTAATATTTAATGTTTTTTCCAGTGAAAAGTGAAAATGAAAAAAAGAAATGAATGTATGATATCTGCATGTGAGAGTGGTACCATGTTGCCCTAAGGTAAGTGATTCTAAAGTATATTCTTCTTTATAATTTCTAATAATTTTAATTTTGTTTCTTTTCAGTGATAAGTGAAAGTGAAAAAGTCAAATTATCTACATAAGACAAATGGATGTCCAATCACAATAATAAGCTGAAATAATAATAAATCTGCGTACAAGAAATCTACACAACGAAAAGTAAGGTCAGTGCCCTTTTATACTTTTTCCCATTATATTATTACTATATATCCTATGAAATGCGAATATTTTGGTCAGCAATTGAATACTTAGCTGTTACTGAACTGAGCAAGTCTAGCTTTAGCCTTTATTTGACTTGCCAAACTGCCAACTTGCCATACTGCCTAAAGCAATTCAAGCTAAATAGAATAGGAACTTTTTTGAATTTAAAACAGATCGTATATATGTACATATCATTTGGTCAGATTTGAAATTTTTTTCCTCAAACTAAAATCGCAATCTAGCAATATATTGATCCGTCAGAAGAAGGCTCTTTCATTTCCGAAAGAAAGTAATTCACGAATTTAAACAGTATCGAACTGCGAGGTAAGTGGCAATGAAATATCTGCTTATAAACAAATTCTAATAACGATAAATTGGCCGAGCTATTGCCGAGCTATGAATCGGTGCCCCGTGGGACGAATTAACATGCCGAGCTATGTAATCGGTGCCCCGTGGGACCATGTCAACTTTAGGCTCATATTGTATAAATATATGAGTTAGCTTGTTGAATGCTAAATTCAATTTTAAATCTTAAATTTTAAATCTTAAATTTCAAATCTTAAATTTCAAATTTTAAATTTTAAATCTTAAATTTTAAATCTTAAACTTTGCTATTTGCTACACCAAATTGATCTATCAAAATTGCATATAATCAAATAAGTTATAATGCAATGAAAACCCAAAAGGAAGCTCGAAGTTTTGTAGCTTCAACCGAGGTAATCTATCTGCCTATAATATAGGAAACTTAAATAGTATCGAACCCCGAGGTATGTGGAAATTAATTGATTAAATTAATTAATAAAAATAAATTCTAATAATGATAAATTTTTCTATTTGCCGAGCTGTGAATCGGTGCCCCGTGGGACAAGTCAACTTTACCTACATTCTACATACATCTACGTACGAGTTATCTACACATCATGAAATCATCAAATCATCAAATCCAACAAAAGTGCGGTCAGTGCCCTTTTATACTTTTTCCATTGCAACACAATATATTATATATTATTGTCCATGAATAGTCAGCCGTTAGTTTAGGGCGTAGGTCGCATCGCATTGCAAGCTAAACTATAAGAAAATTGGCAAATTGGCAAATATGAAAGCAACTCGACCATATATGATATGTACATACGATCAAAAAAATAATGATTAGTTTTGAAATGCCCAACCAATTGACCAAAATTTCGCAAAGCTAGATAGTTGTTGATAGCAAGGCAGGGTTTTCTGTTTCTTTAAATAATATTTATAGATTATATATTTTTGATGAAATATTTATTAAATCTAAAAGCTAACAGTTGATCTTTGTTTTCAATTTCAAATCAGTGGGAAATAGAGAAGGATTTTTAATGTCTATAAGTATTAAAACCTCTTTTCTATATCTAAACGATTTGGATAGGATCAAAGATCTTTTCTGTTTTGGTTTTAAGTACGCCTGAAGTACTTCTTCACTGGAATGTGGGAAGTAACACCTACAAATATCCTTCCATATCTGAATGCTTGTTTAAAGACTTTAAATTGATATTCAATTAATATAAAAAATCGAAATTTGATATCGATTATTTATATAATTAATATTACATGATATTTCTAAACAAGCTAATCAAAGATTTTCCTCTCATATATCTTCCTCTCATATCTTGATTTATCACAAATTTAGTTAATATTATAAAATATGTATAATATTCCCTTTGATTTCCAAGTTGTCAGAGTGAAACCCTAATCAATTTTCAACGGAAATGTGGGAAGTTAACTTTCAATGTCAAACGCCATACGCCATACGCCACACGCCACTTTCCCGAACTTGACGAGAGAAGAAGAATGCTAAAAAGATTTTCCGCTTTTCCTCCTCGTAGCCAATTCAAAATGCTGGCTGGCCAACAACAATGAGCCTCTCTTTTCCAACCCAACAAGGAGAAAAAAAAAACAGAAAACAGAAAAAAAATTAAAATGAAATGCACTGCCACAGTTGCAGCCTTGTGTCGAAGCAGTTCATAAATGCCTAAGCGGCCAAAAGGAAAGTGAAGGAAAATCGGGTGGAGGGGGGAATGTCGGTACAAGAGGGGCGGCAAAGTGGCAGGGTCACGGTGGCATCGTTGAGTGAGTGCAGCCATCAAGTTTTCCACTTTTGCTGCCTGCTTTGTGGCTCTCTTTCGCCACTCTATGCACAGGGCAAAAAATAAATGTATGTATGAAGGATAAGGGGTATAAAATATTATTAATATTTTATGATATTTACTAAATTTGTGAAAAAATATTCAAATCTATAGTTCTGATATTGGGTATATAAGGTTAACTCTTCGATCTTAGATCAACAAATTAGTTTAAAATGCAACTGAACTAAGATAATAATGATTAAGAACTTGAAAGACTTAAAATCAAATCTAAAACTAAGTGGATTTATATCCTAATTTATTACCAATTTTTGATTTTATTATTAGAATTATAACCCTCGTAATCCTCACTTCCCAACCTTTCACTATACACTTATTTTTGATTGGCTTTCTCGTGTTTGGCAATCAATGGCTGTCACTAATGCGAATTTTGCAAAGTGCGGCTAAATGGAAAAGCTTGTGAAAAGCGGCTGAAAGACATTTTGTGGACATTTGTTTTGGCCAAGTTTCGTCTCGGCTGGCGTATTGCTAACGGAAGCGCAGATTATAAAACCATTTTGAATGCCATGGTGCAGTGTAATTAGCCTGGTCACGTCGTCGTTTCTCTCTTTTCCCTTCCCTTTTTCCCCTTTTCGAATGTCTAATGTCACATTTTGCTTTTGCCTCGTGTTTTCCTTTTTTTTTTTCTTTTCACCTCCCTCATTGCCCGTCAACGTGTCGTATGCGTAATGGGCCAAGAGGATTGCTGGTGAGCAGCGTTTAAAACAACGCGGCACGTGGGCTGCCTAGGGTCGAGAGTTTAAAATTATAAGCGGAGAAAGCTTCATTGATTATTATTTGGATAAAACGTCTATAAAAATTGTTTACTTATTTGAATTTTTAATGAAAATTCTATGGAAAAAAGGATTTTTATGTACGAACACAATTTATGTTTATAAATTGTGTGAAATGTCTTTTTGTATTTCTTTTTTTTTCTTTTTTTTTTGTAAAACTTTAATACCGTAAAAAAGTCTATTGATAAATGAATTTAACTATCAGATTAAATGACTGCTCTGGTAATTAAATTTCAAATAAAAATTTTTTGTAAAACACTTATTTGGCTGTAAGGAGCCAAGGATGAGGGCCATTGGCTGACCCTGACTGAATGATTCAGGCCCAAAGATTAGCCGATGGAATGGAATGGATCGATTGGCCATCCATCCATCTATCCGATTGCATCGTTGACCATAATCACCCATTGGGCGATGGCATCTCGATGGCATGGCACACCCAACACTCTTGTCACCACTCAACGGTCGATTGATTGCACCACCAAAGCCATCGTCATCGTCATCACGATGGAAAAATGTAATGTAAACGAGCACCACCAGCCAGGCCGATGTAATTAGCTGAAACGCAACGCTCAGCCATCGATCGGGGCGGTGAGTTTATGTAAGCTAATGCCTAGTGTTAGGACTGGGATATATATTCGGGTTATATAAATATATTAACCCCCTAAGGAATATATATTTGGTTAGGGCAGGGTATTAGCTTCTCGCATTGCTGCTGGTTTGAGATTTCGATTAGGAAGGTTAACATCTTGAAAGTTTTTACTAAATACGAGTATGTTAAAAAATCAGTTTTAAGGTAAAATATTTTAGTTCTCATGATCTAATATTGTTATTTTAACCTTGTTTAGTAAATTATTAATTTCTTAACTAAAATAATGTTCCTCCTCCAACTTTGCATTGCCCGTTTTTACCCCTTTTTAACCCTCTTTCATTCATTGTGCAATTAATTAGACCCTGGCGCCACTAAGTAGGCTATAGAATGGCTCAAGATTGATGGAGAGGATATCGTTCGATATCCATCTTACTCGAGTTGAATCATCAGTATTCAAGTGCCTTTCACATGCTCCCTCGTTCCAGTTCCAGTTTCTTCTTCTATTCTTCTTCCACATTTTCGTTTCTAACATTCAAATTTTTGTGGCACAAGTGGCAGGCAGGGTTAAAACACAGCCGTGTTCGTTGCATGTGCAAAGTCAAGGTTGTATTCCAACTCTTACTAACAACTCAAACTGCTCAATAGAAAAAAGCATACACGGCTGGAAAAAGGAAAAACCCCATTAACATGGCACGAAAAAATGGTTGGAAAATGGAAGTTATGATTCAGTTTTCTATCTTTTTTATCTTTAAGGTTTATGTAGAGATTCTAAAAAAGGAAAATTATTAAGAACTAACTTTTATTTTTGAATAACATTTCCAGGCCTGAATATTTCCTGACCTTTGTTCAAGTTCTAGTGAATAATTTTCTAATTTTTAGAACAGGGAATTTTCCTCACTGCATTTTCACCCTTTTTAGGCAATCTCAAGACTTTTCTCATTCTGCTGGCAATTGTTTATGGCCCGACTCCGACTGGCACATAAAAGAAAAACAGAATCATCAAATTTGATTGAGCATAGGCAAGGTAAAATACAGTGGATAAGCTTTATGAGAAGTAACTGAAAGAAAATTCCCAAGAAAAACTATAATGCCTTGCTAACTTTCAAGCACAAAAATTTTGATTTTGTGATTTAAATTGATTTTATTTTAGGAATTTGCTTGCCATTTAAAACTTAAATTTGCCTACTTGCCCTCTTAATTATTTATTTCTATAGATTTAAAAACTCTTGAGATTAATTTAATAGATTTTCTAGTTAACAAATGGCCTTTCTTCCGAGCACTTAGAAAGTTAAATAATAGATTTGCAAAACTCTTATGATTCTTTGAGGGAATTTTAATAAAACACATAACGACTGACCTTAAAGGCTTGCACTTAGGCAGCTACATTATTGATTTCAAATATATATATGTACATATATAGGCTGTCCCACAGGGGCTAGTGTTCACTGTAATAGGCAGATTTATGGCCGACTCACCGGCGCCTTAGAATGTGGAGTGTTGGTTTTGGTGTTTGCAACCTTCGATATATGCAAATTCCAACAAAAAAAAAGGAAAGGGAAAGAAGGAAAATGGTAAAATATCAAACCGAAGGCATGCTGACATTGTTATGGCAAAATTTCTGACAGGTTTTCTTTATTTTTTCTGTACTAAAAAATTAATTCTCTGCGAAACTTTTGTTATTCTTCTGGATAATCGCGTCATTAGAGGGCATAAAAACTGATTCGATTTCGGGGGCTGAGCCAAAAGACGCCAAAACGCTGCTAACGAGGAAATGCAAATGAATGTGGGTGAAGGGTGGACCTTGGTTAATTTTTTCTTATTTTTATAAATTATATATGACGTTACTTATATGCATCCAAATTTCTGATTTAGCCAGCATATTAGTTTTTTAAAGTTTTTTTTAAGAGAGTCATTTCTTTTTCGGTCAACGTGGCGTATGCTTAATATTAGGACATTTTTTTTTGGAAAGTTCCAAACTTTTTGCTTAAATATTGTGTTTTAATCATAATATTTTCCTAATATTTTTTTTTTATTTTTAAGAACTTTTAAGTTGTTTCTAAAAAATGTATAAAAAATAATCATGAAACTGGAAAAAGTTAATGATTTCTTTTGAGTTTTGAAGGAGTTTCTTTATGGGATATCTGAAAATTCCTTCGTTGAATAATATTTTAAGTGATTTCTCAGAGCTTTTTAGAGTTTTCGCCTCAGAACCTTTCTTTAAACAGTACTTGCCAATCCCTAGCTAATTATTTTTAATTTATAAAGAACCACCCTAAAACATTTGATATACCAGCTAGATAGATAGATAGGGGAAAGGGAAAATGGGCAGGAAAAGTCTACTAGTACATATTAAATGCTAATTACCTGTAAAGGGGCTGAGGCAGCCCAGCAGGCAGAGGGCCAAAATCAGCTGGGCGATTGAGTCAGTTGGCAGCCACATCGACGTCATTGGTGGCAGCCACGCCCCCAGTCGACAGGCCGCCTTTAGGCATTGCAAGTACGATTGTTGTTGTTGTTGTTGTTGGAGCTGGTGCTGGTGCTGCTTCAGCTGCATGTTTGGTGTTGCTGGTGTGCAGCCTCGTTGACGTCGCCATGTCGTTTGGGGCCCATTGATTGTTGTTGCTTTAGTTGCAGTTGCAGTTGCTGCCTCTGCTGCTGCTGCTGCTGCTGCTGTCCTTGTTGTTGTTGCTGCTGCTGCTGATGATATTGCTGTTTTGATTGGTATTGTAGCTGTTGTTGTTGCTGGTATTATTTTTGGGCTTGGTGGGCGCCACGTTGCTGCTTTTGTCATTGTCAGGCGTTGATTTTGAACTTGGCGGCGGCGATGGCTGTGGGAGCTGCACTAGCAGCTAAATGTTGCTTTTGCAGTTGCAGTTGTTTAGTTTTGGTGTTGCAAATATACTTCTTCTTCTTTTTAGTATTCTTGGACTGTCCTTGCACTGCTCGTGTGTGTGCATTTGTTTGTGTTTGTGGAGAAAGGTGATAGATTATTGGAAACATAATCAGTTTGATGTTGTTGTACAGTGGTTATTTTTTATTAAAATATTTTATGGATTATTTTAAAGATGAGAAATATTAACTTAAAATATTTAAATATATTTAAACTTTTTTTGTTCAAGATTTTTTTAATCTTTTAAATAAGCTAAAAATGGTATCTATTATATGCTATTTGATGATTTTTATTCAAAATATCAAGAGATGGAGTTAAACTTTATATAAAAAGTAACTGGTTATGCAAATATTTTAAGGTTTTCATTGGCTGTTGGTAAATTGTGACTTTTAAAGGCAATAATATTCCGACAATTCCCAAAGTTTATTAATGTAATGACTCTTTTTTGAAACAAAATCAAAATGTTAAAAATGTTAAATCAAAAATATCCAGCAAAGGGAAAAAAAACTCCCAATTCCTTAGTTATTATCATAATAATAATATTTACTTGATATACTAAGACTTTAATTCAATTTAAGCAAAGAATATATGTTAAGTTTGATTTAAATTTAAAAGAGTTTACGAAATAATCTTCGACGCATCTTTAAGATTCTGCCCACTGTTCTTTTCTGGTCAAAAAGTTCTTCTGCATTGTGTCGACAGACAGTTTTTGGCAGCAATTTCACCTCTGCCTGTGTGTGTGTGTGTGAATGTGAGTGGCGGCTATGTGTGTGTGTGTTCTTCTTGCAGGGGATGGCGCATTTTCAGTGGGTGGCAGAGTTGGGCGGTGGATCAGCTGTTCGGCGATTCCGTGTTTGGCAGCCGAATTGCTTGTTTACAAAGCTTCCAAGGGGGATTTTTCTTTTTGTCTTTTTTTCTGATGTTATTTTTTTTTTACCACAGATGAACGGATTTTGGCACTTTGTGGTTGCCAAAAACAGAGAATTGCACACACACACACACACCCACACACGCATGCAGCATGCACACACAGACACATTCACACTTACACTGTTAGATTAAGGGGTGTCTTTGATTCGAATCGAAAGAAATTATTTGAATAGCTTTATTTTTCGTATGCCAAGACAGCGACAAATTCGAGTTTCACTTCACGCCGTTTTATGGATTTTCCCTCTTACAAACACACACTCATAGTCACACACACTCACACAAACACACACACACAGACAGTGGGGCACACGCATACGCGCATTGATTTTCCCTTATATATTTTTTTTTTTTGGCTATTTTTGCTATTTTCAAGGCTCTGCTACTTACATATCACGTAAAATGTTTAACTTTGACACCAACAAAATTTCGCACGCAAGCACTAAAAATACTTGAAAAAAAAAGGAATGTAAGGGAAATGTGAAAGCACAACAAACAAATTTCCCAGCCACAGAAGCAGCAGTGGCAGTGGCGGTGGCAGCCGTAGCAGTAGCAACAACAAGAAGGCTAGCCCCCTCTGCTAGATTTCCCTGTTTTATTCGCCACCCGATTTTTCTATTTTCCTAGTCCTTTTTACAACCGACTGTTTGCTGATTGCTTTTTGCCCACCGCCTTTGTTGCCTTTGTTGATTTTGTTGATTTTTTGCTGCCCACTATTGCTGCTGCAGCTGCCGCTGCTGCTGCTGCTGCTGCTGTTGCAAGTGTAAACTTGAAACCGTGCCGAACCACTCTCTCTCAGTCCGCTTTAGAATCCGGGCAAAGATTCTGATTCCGATGCCGATGCCGATTCCGATTCCGTTTCGGATTTCGAATTAGTTTCCGATTCCGGGCAGAACCACCGACTGCAACGTGGGAGAGTCAAGAGCCAACTGACGGCGTCGCTGAGGCTGCGCCCCAACAGATGTTGCTGGCGTACGCAAGTAGCAACATCCACAAAAAGCCAAGTAGCAACACCACTTGGCAACACAACGTGTTGCAAGCTTTTGTTCGATTTGAGTTGGCTTTTTCTAGCTTTTCAAAAACATCTCTGTAGAATTCTTTCGAACCTGCTAAAAGCTTTTCAATTTCTAGACTTAGTCTTTGGACTAAATATTCGTAATCTTGGTTTTAAAACAACTGTAAGCTTTTTGGAAAAGTTAAGCAGCTTTTTCAGGATAAACTCAAGTCTAAGACCAAACTTTTACTAAAATAAGAAAGTTATGTGGAAAAATGTATTGAATTGGAAACAAATATGTTTATTATTTTTATTATATGAACAATGTATCTTCAGATAAAGTCTAGCCATCTTTTTTTTTGATTTCTTTAGTTTGTATAATTTGAAACACTTTTAAATATTGATTTATAAACTAAATTTCTGTAAAATGTTGGGAAAATAGGCTTTAGCCCATCTAAATTAGCGCCATCTAAATGGCAAGTATAAATTTGCTAAGGGAAAGCGCCATCTAGATTTGATCTTTTGCCAATGGAGGGAACTAAGAATATATTCAAATGCATTTTCTTTTTCCAATAAAAAACTCACTAGGCTTTTTTAATAGTTAGTAAAAATTATTTTAAGTTTGGCATCCAAAAAGCGCCATTTATATTTCACCTTAGGCAAGGGAGGTAATTTCGAAGATATTCAATTGCTTTTTCCCTTTTCGAATGAAAAGCCACTAAACTTTTTCTTTAAATGATTTTAAAATGATTTGATATTTGCCAATGGAGGGAACTAAGAAGATATTAAATTGCAATTTCCTTTTCCAATAAAAACCACAAGCCCTTTGTTAAAAAATTCTTTCGAAATGAATTTCAAATAAGCATCTAAATAGCGCCATCTAGATTTGACTTTTGCCCATGAAGGAAACCAATGCAAATGCAATTTCCTTTTTCCAATAATTTTAAAATGAACAGCCAAAAAACGTTATTTAGACTTGATTTGGTCTCCTTTTTCCAATGAAAAGCCAATAAACTTTTTTTTAATAAGTAGTTTGGAAATGATTTTATTTCAATATATTTCATATTCATTCATTAGTTCATATTTTCTGTTTTATACTTTTACACAAAAATACTTGTGTGTGAGTGTGTGTTTGTGTGTGTAAGAGTGTGTCCCTGTGTTCGTCTCGTAGGTATTGTATTGGTAGTTATTGGTGTGTCCTTTAGGAGTGGAGTCCTTTCGTCTGTATGCATATGTGTCGGGTCTGTATAAATGTTGTGTAGTGTAGTGTTTCTTTTTGTATGCCATTAATCTGAGTTTTGGACATAACTAAGTGTTAAATACAAGTTGAGTTATCTCATTTAAATATTTGTTTAATCCATTTAAATGCATTTTCGGAAAAGTTTCATTGAATTTCTCGTTTCTTAGCTGATTTTAGTTTAGTTGACTTTCTTGGGATTTTCCTTGGGCTTGTGACTCAGCGATATTTGATTCTTTATTTTATTCGGTTAGGTTGTGCCAAGAGCTTTTTACATCTATATATGTATTTTTTTTAGGCTTTGTATAGGTGTGTATGTATATATATATATGTATATATAATAACTATTTGTTTACTTCACATAGAATTTGCTCAGCTTTCTCTTTGGTTTGTTGTTTCTATATATAGAATATCTCTTGCAATGAACTGTAGATTTCCTCTGTGTGATGGGTATTATCTTCTTTGTGGGGGGGTTGGGGATTGGGTTGATTTCGTGAGGGAAGGAGGAACTGATATTCAAGTGCTTGGATTTATTTAATTTACACTCAATATACTTCTGCTAGAATTTACCTTGCTGCTGATTTAATATTTCCTGATCCTTACTATTTGATCATCGTTAAGAGTTCACCTACTTTCGGGATTTGTGTGTGTACCTTTTTTGCAGTATCTTTCTGTCTTTCTATCTGCGTGAAGAGATATCCTTAAGATATTCATTCTTTGGGCTTGCTTGCACTCTGATTTGTGATCTCTGTTGTCGCTTACAAATTATAACTATTTGTATATATATATATGATTCTATTTGGTATGTGTATGTATATATATATATATCGATTTCCTTTTATTGACATAAAATTTGAAAATATACTATATAGCAATGTGGATGAACCTCTAGGTTTCGCCAGGGTATCTCTCGGGTTGCCCTCTCTCTTTTAGAAAGACTTGCAACGCTTTGGAGAAGAAAACGAAAAAAAAAAAAAACAGTAGTTCCAGTACACTGAAGAGCAAGCAGCCAGGCTTATATTCGTATATATATATAATAGATCTTATGTGTGTGAGTGTGTAAGGGTATTGAAAGAGCATCTAAGCTTCGGCCTGCCGAAGAATGCTGTTCAAGGATCTCTCTCTAACTATCTACCTCTCTCTCACTTCTCGTTTAAAATTTCGCTTCTCTTTTTGTATATTTAAAATTGTAGTCTTTGTATATAATTATTTTTTCTCGTGTGTATTTCTTGGAGTAAAGGCTTTGTCAGTTGATCGTTTAGGAGGGTCACTAGTAATTACACATTAGTTGCGTTTTAGTTTAGTTTGTAGAAGAATCGCTTTTTACCATTGTGTGTACATAGATGGCGGCCAAGGCTTTTCAGGGGTCAAGCAAAAGGGTTTGGGCTTATCTTCTTTTGGGTTATCGATTGCAGGGTGCAGGGTGTGGTCCATTATCGGTGGTTGGATGCCTTGCCTGGACATTCGATTAATCGACAGACAGTGTCAAAGAGTAGTGGTTCTTCAAGAGGCATTTCCTTCTAAAGTTTTTCTTTTTAATTTGTTTTCTTTTATCAAAAACTAATAAGAAAGCAGTTTTTGTTTAAAAACATCAAGTTTTTGAATCAATTGTAAGCATGATCACACTGTTGCACAGCTCTGCCGGTGTGAAAGGTCACACTGGGTAGATTTCGTTCAATGCTGTTTGAAAGATCAAATTTGATTACTAAAAGAAAACACTGTTTTCACCTTTTTAGGAGGAAAGTACTTTGTTCTTCGAACCAACTTTCTCAATGACAAAGCTGCGTTTGTGTACGTGGGCTTGAGGGAGTGTGTGTGTGCAAGTGTGTGTGTGGTAGGTAGGCTTGTGTTTGTGCGGAAACCGTTTAGGAAGTTTATCTTTAGATTTCTAGTTGTTTTGTCGTCGAGTTTGCTCGAGCTTGTAAGTCACGTAGAAAAGTATAAAGTAAGATGCATACGGTTCCTTTTCCGTTTCTAGCGCTTCATTCTATACCATTCCCACTGTCCCGCTTTACTCTCTTTTTTTTTGTTTGTTGTATATTTTTTGTTAGCTGATATTGCTGATCTCGATCTAGATCGGTAAGTCGACAGGTAGTTGTGGTTTAGACCTACGAGATTGTTACATACGTTGAACTGCATACTAAGACTTTTGTATTTGTATCTGTATCTGTGTCCGTGTCGTTGTGTCTGCGTGTGTGAGTGTTTGTGTGTGTGTGTGGGTGTGTGTTTGTTTGTACATATACTGAATCGTAATCGTATTTGGTATCGCTATCGTTATCGTTTTGCACATACATTTATACATAAATATGTAGCTGCAGGGGTTTACTTCTTGAGGAGTTCAAGGGGCAATTGTTTGGGGTTTTAGTCAAGTTGGTCCAAATTGCTCATATCCTTGTCTAAATATTTGATTAGGTACGAACAAGCATTTGTCTTTGGAACTTGTTATCGCTATCCTCGCTATTCGATCATCTATCGGATCTCATCCGATTCGATTAACTTTTATCATTCTTCCAAGTATACATAATATCATTCAACCAACTTTCGGAAGGGGGAAGCATTTAATTGACTGCCAAAAAGTACGCTAAATATTTACGTGATTGCCGAAAAGCGAACAAGAATGCCCCTGCAATGTGGTGTGGCCTAACTTATCGATAACAAAAACAGCGATATCCTAATGTTTTACAAGGTCAGGCAAAGTTTTTGTATAATTTTTTCGAACAACATAGAAAACATTTTAATAAAATCTAGTTATTATCTTAATAGTTGAACCTTTTTTCATAATCTAAATCGGACTTTATATTAAGAAAATGTTTTTTAAATTGAAAATTGTGATTAGACGCCCTTAATATTTTTGATTTTTAAATGGATATTCACCTATTGTCTGCTTTTTATATTTAAAACAAAATATCTTATTAAAATATTTTTAGATGAAATTTAACAAATTTATCATTTTGAAATATTTTTTGAAATATTTGAAAAGGAAAACTTCCTAATATCTTTTCCGATCCATTGCAAGGACATTTCAATTTTCGGCCTGCCAAATTTTCATCATTCTTGTTAGGTTGCTGGCCAAGAAATGGCTTGCTTTTGCGATTTTTAGTTTGGGCTCTGAACTACTTTAGTTTTTTTATGCTTAAAATTGTTTCAATTTGGTTTTCCAGTTTGTCATTTTCATTTATTTTTTTTATTGTTTTTTTGTTTTTTACATTTTGTAAAACACCTAGAGTTCATTTTTTTATGATTTTTTTTGTAGTTGTAGTATCTTTAAGATAAATATTTATGTATATTTTTATATATATTTTAATGTATATGTATAGTTGGTTTTGTTGGAAAGTTCTTTGTTTTGGTTTTAGTTTTTTAGTTTTCCTTTTTTGTTTTTTTTTCTTTTTGTTGATTTTGTTTAAATTCAAGTTTTAGTCTTTATGTTTTGTCATTCAAACAAGGGAAGTTGGTGGCATGAACAATATATATATATATATATATAAAACGCTGTGATCAGAGGGGGAGAAGACAGGAGTTTTCCTGGGAAATCTCACCCGCACACAGCTGCAATGCAGTACAGTAGTTGTAGTTGTTATAGTTGTAGTTTTTGTAGTTGTTGTAGTATTATAAGGCAACAAATCAATTTGATGTGTTAGCTAATTTAAAGTGTGGTTTTTATTTAGGTTTTCGAGTTCTTACATCTAAGAGTTTTAGCCATCAAGGGTGTTTAGGTTTTAGGTTTTAGGTTTTCGGTTTTTCCTTTAATCTGATAATCATTTTCCATTTCGCTAGTTGATCCTGGGTGCATACCCTGCCTGTCTGTCTGTGAGATGTATGCTCGTATATGTAAGTGTCCTGCTCAGTCTAACACTTCTCAGGAACACTAACAGAAAACTGTTTAAGGTAAGGGAGGGAAAGGGGAAAAGGGTACTGGAAGGTACACACATACATATACACGAATACATTTCGATAAACTTATAATTAGGCAGCTAGTTTCGAAATCTAACTACAGAAAACACACACAACGAGCGGAATGGAGTAGGCGGGTAGACCACCACCACACGCAGAGAATTACTTAGTTGGGTATACACCGATCTGGTTTATGTATATATATATATATATATAACTTACGCACTACAACAAACGTACACACAACTTAGAGAGAAAATGACACGTACACATCTAGGCAAGTATCTAGGTATATATGTATCTCAATACATATATATATATATATATATACTGCAGCTTGCAATTACAATGCACAATTAGTTTTAGTTAAGAGTATTTGCTGCGATTTGCTAGACATTCAAATTTACACCGAATAAATTGTCATCTTAACTCGATTTTATCATTTTCTTCTTCATCGAATTGAACGCTCAATTAGAACGTACGCTTAATTACACACATTCAAAAAAATTTTATAACTCTTTAGCTGTATTTGTATCTGTTTTTGTATCTTTATCTGTTTTTGTATCTTTATCTGTATCCAAGGGCCAGCTTGGTCTTGCCTCATATACATATATATATATAACTTGATTAGTTGCTGCTTCTCTCTTCTATTTTCTCTCCGTGTAATCATATCGTATCATATCGTTTCGTAATTGAATCAAAGTTTCGCCTGCGCCAATCAAAGTTTGCCCTGCAAAGTATGCTATCATTTTGGAGTATGCCTGCCTGCCTGTGTGTGTGTGTGTGTGTGTGCGTGTGTTTGTTTGTATTTAGCTATATTTAACATAATTACATACAGAAATTTACATTGATCATAATTAACTTGGGTTTTTCTTTTTACTCATATTTTCTGCATTTTGCATCTGGGATATGTGAATGCGCAGAGTTGGCCTCAAATCGTTTCGTTTATCGTTTTATCGAATGCAAATTGATATTTAGTTTTTCTCTCATTCGACGGGGATCATCCCTTAGGATTTTCTCATTTTCAAAACCTACACGCCCCCCCTCTCCCACCATCGACCAAACGTTTTTAGCAGCTGCGAGTTGGGCCAGTCGGAAAAATCGTGCATAATCGAAAAGAATTGCAGCTCCCACAGTGCCTTCTAATTAATTTGCTGCCATCAGCTAGCGGCGGCGGCATCATCATCAGCAACAACACCCAGCCCCAGCAGCAACAGCAGCATGCAACATCAACAGCTGCGGCTGCCAAATCCAATTGACTGGCCATGGACGTTGCTCTTGCGGGCATCCCGCTGCAACGACTTTTCTCCCACGTGGAAAAATCGCAACCATTGAATGCAACAACAAAAAAAAAAAGAGCACAAAATACAAACCCAAAAAATGGTAAAACCAAAAAAAAAAAAAAAAACGATAACAGGGAAAATGGCAAGCAACGAGCTACAAGCAAATGGAATTAGGCGACTGGGAGCGCGAATCTACATGGAAATAAACGTGCCACACGACTGGGTCCCTGTTGCATATATGTATGCAACATTGGACGACGAAATGGACGAAATTTGTTTTGCGTAATTAGACGTGAATTTCGCATGAGAATTTCGAAACCGAAGGCCAATGCGCGCGCCAACGTGCCTGTTTTCCTGGACTGGACATTCGTGACATTCAAATCGCATTTGGTTTCGTTGCACGCCAAGTTGCACGGAAATTGATGCTGGCTGGCTGAATCCTGCAGCATTTTACGAGGGAAGTCCTTATGCTAGGTAGGAGGTAAAGCAGAAATAGATTTTCTTGGTATGCAGGGAATGTGGCTTATTGACAAAGTGAATTCTTTGGAAATTTTTAAGTTCCTACATAGATGGATGCTTTTCTCAGGAAAATTCTGTGATATTTATCATTTTAAATGGTTGTTTGGAATGCAAAAAGGAAGGGAAAACATTGTGGTTTTCTAAAAAAATAAAGATTGCCATTGAAATGTTTTCAAAACTGCGTTAAAATATGGAAAAAAGCATGAAAAAGTATGGTAAATCCCAGCTCGTTGCTTATTTTTGTTTTTGAACTTGAAAAATAAATCCTTCTAAGTATGATGCATATACGTATATATTTGTGTGTGGTATGCGTGTGTACATAAATAAAAATACTTAAAAGGTAAACCAAGGGACAAAATAATAATAATAATAATAATAATAATAATAATAATAATAATAATAATAATAATAATAATGATTAAAAAAAAAAAACAAAACAAGAGAGAGTAAAATCTGTGGAAACTTAAACTAAATAGTTACGGACTAAGCTTAAACTTAAACTAGCGCGCGAAAAACGAAAAAATTAACGAAAGCCAACCCCGAGCTGCTGCTTACAGTAGAGGTGAGGAAAAGGGTGAGAGGAGGAGTGTGGAGAGGATAGCATTTTCTGCCCTTTCCCCTACCGCTTAGACATTTTCCGGTTCTGGTAATTTGCGTTCGCAGCAATGGCAGACGAGGGCGTTCAAACGTTGGCCAATTGCCGACCACACGGTCATCGACATGGAGGATACCTCGCAGCTGGACGAGGCGTCTTGTTGCT
Organism: Drosophila eugracilis; assembly: GCF_018153835.1. NCBI lineage: Eukaryota > Metazoa > Arthropoda > Insecta > Diptera > Drosophilidae > Drosophila > Drosophila eugracilis. The sequence goes on from NW_024573270.1 coordinate 1,133,090, forward strand.
GCTGCTGCTGCTGATGATGATGATGATGATGCTGTTGCAGCTGGCGGTGCTCCTCATCGCCCTCATCATCGTCATCCTCGTCCTGCTCATCTTCCCCGTCGACGTCTTCATCGCGGCCATAACCCTTGCCAATGGCTGCTGCTCCTCTTCCTCCTGCTCGTCCTACTGCAGAATCCTCCCTGGTGCTCCCCTGTTGTCAAATCTTTGGGCCCGCCTCTGACGAGGATCCGCTGGCCAGACCTATTTCCACGCTCAAACTGGGCGGTACTCGCTGGGCGGTAACCTCTAATCCGCCGACTAATCCTGCGGTCCCAATGCCACCCGCACTCTGGAGCGTATTGTTGCTGGGATGGCGACTGCTGTCGTTGGAGGAATAACGCATCATGCCAGGAACATCCAGGCTGTAGGCGCGATGGCGCTGATGGGCGTCATTTCCGGTGGTCAAGGTGGTCACAGTACCACCGCCGCTTCCACCTCCTCCTCCAGATTCACCCTTTGCGGGAGATCCCGAACTGTTGGTGATGGTGCAGCACATGCCCGGCTTAATGGCACCTCCTGCACCTCCGGCACCGTCCTGATTTTCACCCAAGCCATTGGCATTGTTGTTAGCCCGTCCTGAACTGGAATTGGAACCGGGACAGGGACTACTACGTGTGCTGCCGAAACGCTTGTTGCCCTTATCGAAGCTGAAGCTAAAGTAATCTGAGAACTGGCGCAGTCTCGATTTCCAGGAACTGCCACCGGCCGAGGGTCCTGCGGCTCCTCCAGAGCCCGATCCTCCAGGTATTCCGGAACCAGCGCGGCCACCGCTACTGGCACTGCTACGTGTACTGCCATTACTGGGCAGGATTTGTTCGGTAACCACCAGGGGCGGCGATATATTGCCATTCGATGAAGTAGCCAATGGCATCGATGGAATGGTCAGTGGGATTTTCTTCTCCTCCTTGCCATTGCCATCGGCCTCACCCTCTGAATCCGCCTCGGTGCGGGCCAATAGCTCTTTCAGTTGACATCCAACTGGATGGTTTGTATTGGCATTGGTGTCTTGGGGAATTCCAACCACTGCTGGACCACCACCGCCGGTGGTTTCCATGCTACTGCGATTGTGACGTCCATAGAAAACATTGCTGTCCGAGATCACTTGTGGCAATCCATCCGACAGGCGGCGATTATTCCCGGCACTGCTATACTGATCCAAGCTGACCGCTCGATTGTTGCCAAAGTGACAGCGATTGTGATAGCCATGGATGTTGCCATAGGAGTTACGGATACGTTGGCCACCGCCACTGCTGCACAGTTCACCGATCATCGAGGGACGCTTCTCGCGTGAGGATTTCCTCGATGTGGAGTGCGAAGACTTGCTACGATTGCTGCTGCCCTCGGTGTCCACTTTGAACTTGGATGTCTTCTCGGCCACCTGGAAAGATAGAGGATTAAAAGGTGGTGTTATGAGAGGTTATATAATCGAGATGGAATGAGTTTTCGGGGTAAACAAGTTCTCCTTATGGTCATACTTACATCCACTTCGGTGGCCGTTTCCGAATCACCGCTCTCACTGCCCTCTGGTAAATCATGGAGCTCCGCTGCCATACCGCCGGGCTCATCTACGGATGTCCTCGAGGCGGACTTTTGCGATGGAATGCTGCGCCGTGACTTAACACTGATCCCGGACCCGGAGCGTGGCATTTGTGGTGAAACGCTTCCGGCTGTATTATTACCACCACCGCCGGAACCGGAACAGCCAGTGCCTCCTGTTCCACCGCCACCGCCACTGCCACCGCCAGAGCCCTGTGAATTGCCCTGGGCCTTGTCCAAGTTCAATTTATCGCTGGCCGCTCCCGGTGTGCTGACCATAGCCGCATTGGAGTCGATGGTACCGCTGTTGCTGTCCGACGTGGCCGATGTATTGCTGTCGGCCACCGATTTGCGAGTCTTTGTCTGGGCATCGTTGAGGCGCCTGAGTTTGTATAAAAAGGAAATGGATTACATAATGAAAGTATGGAAAGATTCCTTAGATTTATGGAATTGGAAATCCTCCTTGAAGATATATAATGCATATGACAGACTATTAATTACCTGTAATACTCCAAAGCAATGCGAACGGGTATGATGATGAGGTCGGTGAGCTCTGGCACCAGTTCGCCCAATGCCTCGAAAAGTGGCAGGAGAACGAGTCCAATGAAACGGACTTGGGAGCCCGGCTTGCTAACCTTGTCCGGATCCATGAAAGGCGTCACCGGCAAACCCTCGGACTTTTCAGCAGCACTCTGGGCAAAGAATTCCTGAAGCAGGCGATCCAGCCAGGGTTCAGCCACGTCCATGGGTCGTGCCTCGTTCGAGATGTCTGCCACCTTGATCAGGATCATGCAGAGCTGACAAAAAAGGAAGGAATCCAAAGGGGATTAGCTATATGCCTTTGATATGGATCTCTCGCTGGCATACCAGATTGATGTGAGCACGGTTGCTATAGTCGAAAACGGGCGTTATCTCCATGAACTGGGTGAGGATCTCATTGTGACGGGCCATGTCAGTGGCCAAAATGCAGCGAATAATGCCCTCGCGAATGTTGCTGCAAACACAAAAAAAAGGATAAAGATCAGAATGATATATTATATATATATATATATATATATATATTTTATAAAATTTCTGAAAATCAAAATGAGTATTCGACAGATTTTTGATTGATTTTGAACTATTAGTTCAGAAAGATCAGATATCTTGACCCTTATTTTAACCTCTTTTGACAAGAAAGCAGCTTTTTCATAAGAAAGCAAAGCTTATTTGTATTTTCTAAAAGCAGTTCGGATGCAATTTTAATTAGGAGCTCATCGATGTATAGCATTTCATCTTTGGAAAATTAGCCAAGTTATGGCCAAAATACTTTAATTTTCGAGGAGAAAATCGTGACTGACTGAATTTAACATTTTCCATAAGGGGTACCAGATTTTTAGCTGTGAATGCAGTTTTCATGGAAATGAAGTATGGCATTCCTTATTCGAACCATTAGTGGGGCTTAGCTGTGAAGAAAATACTGTCATTTTTGTGGGAAAATGAGGAGAACCCCAAATTAGGATTTTTGATCAAAAATGTTGGCGAAAAATGGCAGAAATTTGAAATTTTAAAGTGTGATTGCAGTTCGACTGGAATTTTAATTACGAGTTCAGGGATGAATTAGATTTTTGGCCTTTTGGTAGCTAAAATTCTGATAATTTTTGATGAATAATCAGGATTACGACTTTTCAGCGTATGACTAAAATGAGGAAAAAGGAGTCTTTATTTGCATTCGTTCTAAGGTGCTTGATTACATCCAATCAATTGTGCAGAAAGACTTGAAAACAGATTTTCAGACAAAAAAAACTGAAAAGTTGAACGAATAATGAAAACTCACTGCCTTGGAGTGCATCTTAATTTCGAGCATTTCTCCCCCGGAATCAAGTTGTAACAATTTGGAAAAGTTCTACCCTTTTGTTTTTGCTGAAAATTGGTTTGCCCGCCGGCGGACGGAAAACTCTTCAACTGGAGTCGAGATTGCGCTTTCCCAGGCAACCCCTTTCTCCCCTCCCCCCCACTCCAGAAAAAGATGAGGTGGCTCCTCTCTCACTCTGGTGTGGGGCAACGGAAAGTGTTTACGGGGGAAAACAAGGCCAATGAGAAGTGCTTTTCCACCGGAAAAACAGGCCCAGAGACTGACAAATGCAGCGCGTAAAATATCAAATTGCATTTCGTTTTATTTGAAATTGAGGCAGCCAAGACAAGAGTGTCGGGTGCAGCGAAAGGAAGCAGGGGGAGAGCGGGAAAAGCGAAAAGGAAAAGCGTGCTGGAAATTGAATTTTTCGTGTCAGACTACATTGACGTGGAAACTCCAAACTCCTGGTGGAGAAAATTCAACACTTGCACCTGCCGCATTTAAAGTGCAAATAGAGCAGCGCCGCGTCTGTCGTCTGTCATGACTCCATACTATACAGGAGTATATAGTATATAGTATACGAGTATATATATTTTTATTATTTCCCAATGGAGGCGACATCAAGCGGATTAAGGCAACATTTTGCACAGGGAATTCCGCTGAAAATTGAATGGAAAATTGCAACTCCCATCAATAACTAAACGATTTCTGACATTTTGACGGCTTCAGGTGGCCGCTAAACTGAGTTCTCGGAAATGAAATTAGAGACTCTGATAGTGGCATTACAAATATAAAAGGTTAACTAAAGGATGGTTAAAAATGAAAAGGAATTCATTTCACCATTTAGCTGTCTGGGATTTGGTTTGATAGTAAAGAAAGAAAAGCGAGTGAAAATCGAATTGTAACGCTTTTGGTTTGACTTTTAGTTTTAATCTTGCAGAAGCTAAATTAGACTCTGGAATTCCTAAACCAACTGGTTTAAAAAGGAATGTTTAGATCAAGGTCTTACGTCTTATAATTCAATCTGAAAATCAGCAAAAGTGTTGAAGAAAATCAAGCTGGCTGGCAGGGCAGGTTTTCTTTGGCCCCAAAAATCACTTCAATTAAAGTGTGGCAAGTGCAGTGATTAACCATTGCTGGCTTTAGCCGACTGCCACAGAAGCGGCAAACTCCTTTTGCCTCTTTCGTCATGATGCCATCATGATGATGATGAATTGTGAACAGAGAAAATGGTAAATGGAAAATAGGGAAATGGCAAGGCAAGGCAAGAGGACTACTGCCAGATGAGCAAAAGTTTTTGTGCCGACGAAAAACGGCAACTATTATGCGCTAATTATGACTAAATAATTGCATGAAATGCGCTGAGCGCCAGCCAAAACTCAGCTCGAAACTAATTTGCAAAGCGTCGAGTGCCGAATCTGCCGCCAGCAGATCCTTTGCCTAGCAGACTAATACACTGGGAGAAAATTTAGGATATTTTATAGAATTTTCTAGGTTTATTTTTACAAAATATTTTGGTAAATGAAAGATTTTTGAGGAATTTTTTCATATTTTTAATATTTGAAAAGGGAAAACTAAAATGTGGAGAAGCTATGAAAATATTTTAGTGCTTTCTGTAGAATTTTCTTAGCTTTTCCCTCATATTTTTAAAGAAAATTTTAAGTAATTTCTATTTAAAAGTAAAACTCAAAGAAAATCCTTTACTTTTTTTTAGTGTCTTTTCCAGTTTTTTAGCCTCTGTCGCTTCCGTTCTCTTTGATGATTTATTTTTGGTTCAAGTGAAGAGCAGCAGCAGCTGGTTTTCAAGTTTTTCCAAGACCAACCGCCCCGCCCTCTTTTTAGATTTACCGCCCACATTCGCATATCCTTCATCAGTTTGTTTGTTGAATTTTAATTGAATTTTCATTTTTTGATTCGCAGCCACAGAACCGAACTTCGAACTTCGAATCTATGATAGTTCTGATATAGTTTACATAGTTTACTTACTTACTAGCAGTACTTAATAGTTATAAACAAATGAGAGGAAGACGAAGATAAAAGTCCAATTAGGTGAAAAGGAAAGTTGCAAAGCACTAAATGGGAAAACCTATTTTCCACTCAGTAGCCCCTCTTTTGCAATTTGTAAATGCCTGGCTATTGCCTAATTGCAATGGGATTTCGAGACTGACCAAATAGTATGTGGCAACTAAGCGAAGGTTTTTCCTTAAAGGGAAAACATTTTCCAAAGAAGAGTTTGGGGTTTGTAAGTAAATGCAAATGCTCAGCAAGAAAGTTTTCTGTGAAATATCAAACTCCACTAAGATTAAAAGTAGCTAAGAACTAATAGTGATTAGTAGCTTAGTTTTGCCGGTGTCTGAAATCAAAGTTGTTTAAATTCTTGAATTTTTGCACAATTCAAATCGAACTTGTAATCAATTGAGTAACATAGGTAGTAGGTAGTAGCTCTGTCTCTTTCTTCTTCCTCTGGTCTTCCCTTTCATTCGTTTCCGTGGCATTCTATCTCCTTTTCAGGCAGTGTAAACTTGACTCTCAACATTATTAAAATCGCAATCGCAAAGAGCTTTGCTCACAGTCGCGTACGGTTGGGGCATTACACTGAGAACTATTAAGTATGAAGAAGTTGTTTTTAACAAAAATTATATCAAAAATGAAAAATTAGAAGATATTTAAAGAATGAATATGGATTAAGGTGGGAAAATGTCTTAAGGCTAACTCAAACAGCCAGCTTTGAGGCTCATCTCAGCTTATTCCCACTAAAGAAATCCACAAGATTTGAAACTTAAAGTTTCCTCTGCTAGTTTCTCCCAGTGTATTCTCAGTTTGACTGTGTGCGAAGGGCAAATCATTGAAGGTGGTCGGCTAATTTGGTTTTGCATGGCAAAGTGAGTGAATGCTACGGACGACGAGGGACAGAAGGGGGGCGGGCGAAAGGTAGAGGGGAAGATGATTAATTGATTACGCGTGGGCCCTGATTTAACGGTAAATCCTAAAGCCCAGTGACTTTCGAGAATCGGGCGTAAAATCGGGGAGCCTCTTATCTCCGGTTTCATCTTAATGATTTGGCCTTGCGACGAGCTCATTTACTAAACACGTTTTTCGTTTCCATTGAGGTGGAAATTAAAGTTGCTCTTAGTTAGTCTCGATGTTTAAATATTTGTCATTCGAGACTAAAGTTAGTAAGTCATGAGGATAAGAGGATGACAGATGACAGAAGGCAGAATGCTTTCCTAATCCTTCAACTTGAAATACTTTCATTTCGGATCAAATAAAATCATATTGCAATGGATTTAAGTTAACTTTTAAATCGCCCCTCGCTAAACTGACTGCGACGGAATCGCGTTGAATGTCAGGCGCGGTTATCTATCGTTGGCTTATCAGCAGCCCCGGACTTGGATGCGGACTAGAACTTGGACTTCAGAGAGAGCGTCTCTCAGAGAGGCGAGTCAGTAAACAAACGTCGCTGTAACTGGAAAGTGAGCTTGGAGGCATGGAGCTACCAACGATGATCATCGGATTGGGTGTAATCCTGCTGCTGCTACAGCTCAGTGGATCAGTGAGATCTCAAGACTGTGCCAGGTTACTGGAGAACGACATGGACCTGGAGGAGGCGGCGTGTGAGAATTTCTACCAGCATGCCTGTGGCAATTGGTATGCCAGCACTATGCAAAGGAATCTGGGAGCCCACGATATGCGGACCAAGTGGGTGGCCTCACTAAAGCTCCATCTAATCCATCACCTCGAGACGAGCTCAGCGCAGCACGAATCCGCCGGACAATTGGCCACATTTTATAATAGCTGCCTGTCGAGTGGCCAGTCTGTGAGAGCCTATACAGATGCCATGGCCCGCAGTGGTGCCAACTTTCCGCTGCTGGCCAATAAGGATAATGGTAGTGGTAGTCCCTTCGATTGGGTTCTGGCCAATGCCGCCCTGCGAACCTACGGGGCTCAGGGTCTGTGGAGGCTCTTGGTCCAGGACAATTGGCAATCGGCGGATCAGAGAATCTTCTACATCCTACCACCCACATTTGATCTGCTGGGCAATGATGGCAATGAGATGAATGAGTTTTTCTATGAGCGGTATCTAAAGGGTTTGCTCTTGGAATTGGGTGTACGAGTGCGTAAGGCTGCCCTTTTGGCCAAGCAAATCGTTGGATTCGAGAAGAGTCTGCAAATACTGCGGCCCAATGATGTGGAGCAGACATTGGTGTTGAGGAAGCCACAAAGTCTAAGGGATTTGGAGCAGCAGCTGCCGGGATTGGAGCTGAAGAGGTACTTTGAGACCATACTCCAGGGACTCGATTGGGATCCATCCAGCCTGTTGCTAGTAGCTGACTTGGATTATCTGCATGGCTTAAGGAGATTACTGGCCAGGGATACGACGGATCCAATGATTCTATCCACTTGGTTACTCCTCCAGTTGCCAGCCCACTTCGAATTGCGATTGCATGACGATGAAAAGTTGAGCAGCCAGCGGGATCATTGCCTGGAGCAGTTGAGGAAACTAATGCCAGGCCAACTGGGACGCCTGCAGATGCAATTGGTTTTGGGCGAGAACTATCAGGATGTCTACGATACGTCCATCCAACAGATAGCTGTACTCTTTAGGGATCTCAAACACCAATTCGAGGTGGTTCTGAATGAGACGGAGGTCTTTGAGGATAATGTCGAGACGAGAAATTTGGCTCGGGATAAGTTGCGGGCAATGCGTTTGCTAACGCCACGTCTCCAGGAGCCGGGAACGAATCCTGCAGGAGGACAACCGCCCACTTTGGGTGGTAATTGTGATGAGAATCTAATGCAGCTGTCCCTCAATCAGGCCAAATTGGAATTTCGACAGGTGTTCGGAGAACCAGTGACGTCTGTGCCAGCGGATCCACTATCCGTGAATGCCTACTATCGCCTCAAGTTGAATCGGATTGAATTGCCGTTGGGTCTGATGGCCACGCCCCTTGTCGTCCAACAACAGTGCTCGAAGGTGGACGAAACGATGGCCAAATTGGCCGCCGGTTTGGGTTATATCCTGGCCCACGAAATGGTCCATGCCTTCGACTATGATGGCATTAATTACGATGCCAATGGCCAGCTGGCCAATGGACAATGGCCAGCCAGGGCCATTATACGTTTTGGCCTGCGTGCCGGTTGTTATCTGAGTGGACGGTACAGTAATGCCACGCTAACTATCAACGAGAATATAGCCGATAGCGAAGGTCTACGTTTGGCTCTCGACACGTATCGTCGACGGAATGTTACCAATCACAGTCTGCGGACATTCTTTGTGACCTTTGCCCAGAATTGGTGTGGAACGGCAGCGGCGTCTGCTTTGGGCCAACATGCCGGACACGGCGAAAGGGTTAACAATGTTCTTGGCAATCTGCCGGAATTTGGAGAGACCTTCCAGTGCACGACCACCAGTCGGATGAATCCCGTCGACAAGTGTAGGATTTGGTGATGGGTTCCCACCCAAGGCCCATCTAACTATTTGTATGTTTGTGTTGTGAAAACTATTTGAGTTGGTAATAAATTAGACAAATTAGCGCGGAAATTCGAAAGGAAAAACACTGAGGGAAAATGCTGTTTTCCTTTATGTTTATGTTGGGGAAGATGATAATTCTGCTTTCAAGTTTAAAACTTGGTTTGAGTGTATTTTCTGTTCGTTTTCTTATTAAATGAAATTTTGCCATGGAAAGCGGCAAAGGTTAAGCTAAACGCTAAGGTTTTTGATAAGGAAATTCGATTTTCTAATCAATTTAGTTGTTAATATTTCGAATTTATAGTATCAAAATCAAGCAAAAACTTTATTATCTCTACAATTTATTAGCCTGCTTATGGGAAATTCGGTTTATACTTGAATTGTTATCTGAAAAAATGCCTTTAACTACCACAATATGATTGGCTTTTCACTAGCTGGTTTTGTATTTTCACTTTTTACGAAGTGTTTTCCCTTTTTTCCCTTTTCCCCTCCCTCTGGGAAAATCAAACAAGTTAAGCTTTTTATTTTGTATTCTTCGTGAAATTGGAGTTTCGTTGCAATCAAATAAAATCCAACCGCGTTTTACACGGCTTGTTGTTGTTTGTTATGGCCACGCCCACAGCCACATCATCTGTGACGCCCACATTAACACTCGTACACAGGCGAAAGTGAAGAAGAAGAATGTAACCACAATTTATATATATGTATATATATCTGATATCGGAGATTCTGTTGAGCAGAATGTATGTAGGAAAAAATAGTGGAAAAATCAAGGTTTTACTGTGTTTATGGTAGAGGATTTTCCAAACAAAAAAGAAGGGAAAATCAACCAGAGTGCCAAATGAAAGGATAAACCGGGAGTTTAGCAAGTGGAAAGCGGAAAAATACAGCAGTTTTGGGCTCAATTAAGTCATTGGGATCAGGTTACTATAGCTTTATGTTTGTAGTTGGGAAAAATCGAATTTAATTAGCAATTTAGTTCGATTTTGGGGGTGTAAAAATCTTAAAATTGCGAATAAGAAAGCTAAAAATATTGCATTTCCCTTTAAGAAAGCTTTCTAATTTCCCCAAATTAGTTTGTTACACAAATTAGAAAGAAAGGCATGCCTTTTAGGGAAAAACTTAACTTAAATGGAACAGCTCTCGGGAAAGTTTCCCTATGTCTTAAGTTTACTATATTTGTCTAACTTCTCAGCATTTATGAACAAGAACAGCATTTATTTATTAACATTAATTATCGAACTTATTGGGGCAAGCTGTCAACAGTGACTGCAAGGGTAAACTATTTCCATTTTCGTTAGCCTGAAATGCCTGTTGTTTGTTATCGAAGACGGAGACGAAGGCGGAGACTGCGACGGAGACTGAGACGACTGCGACTCGAAATGAAATAACAATATTTGCTTATTTAGTTGGTTGTTACACGAACAATGCCACAAATTTATGCACATGCCACGTCCAATTGTCTGGCAATAATCATGCTTAATAATCGCAATGACAAAGCGGTGGCTGGTCTTAGGAACTCAGGAATGCTGCCGACAAGACGACACCATTTTCCCACTAGCATTTTCCGATCCGAGTTGATGATGTTTTGATGATGATTATGATGCTGATGCCTGGCATATTGTGTGCATTTTGCCGACAAGTTTTGCCATCAAAAACTCCCAAAAGTATCCAATAGTTTATGCACACAGACAAGCACATTCACACACACACACACACAGTTATAAACTTGCAAAAGGAAAATCAACGCGCGGGGGGTGGTTCGGGTGGTTTAGTTGGTATGTTGTCAAGGGCGCGACTTTCCGTTGATTGCGTTTCTTGTTCATAATGAAGGTTGTCATCGGGACAACGACTACGACTACGACGACTGCGACTGCGACTACGAAGATGATGATGATGAAGCTGCTCCCAGCCTCCGATTTTCCATTTGCCATTTCCCATTTTCCCCATTCCTCATTCCTCACGATTTTCCACACTTTTCCCCCTACTCCCCCCTTCACCCACGCACACATCCGCAAGTCAAAGTCGAGAAAAGCATTTCGCCAGCTAATCCACTTAATTAGTGTTTGTGGAATATTTTCCAATATAAAATGCATGCAATGAATGCAGCAAAAACAACAACATAGAAAAAAAATGTTCGCAGAATAAATGAAATTGCGAGAAAAGCCGTTGGTGTGGGGTGGGCGAATCGGGGGAGGGGGATTTGTTGGAAAAAAATGCTGTTTAAAATGAACGAGGGGGGGGAAAGCCAGTCAGGCGGGGGTCAGTTAAGCGCGGAAAAAGCTTCGCTAAGCCATCAAATAGCTTTATTATATAAAACGTATAATCCGGGGAAAAGCAAACTTCACGCTGCTTTCCCCAGCATTTTCATTAGTTAATCGAACCTAGTTAAAGGCGATTTTATATAATAACTTAAGAAGAAAGCATGATGCGGGAAAACTTGATAAGATAGCGCTGAGGTTTTCTGCTGATGAAATTGAATTTTCCTTTCGTTTTCTTTTCGATTTTTTCAATTTCTAACAATAACTCCTCGAAAAGCCACAGATTAAGTAAATTTGTTTATCGATAACGATAAAATTACAAATATTTGAGATAAATTTCAGTTTAAAAGTCAACTTTAAATGCTAAAGCCAATCTGCTTAATAATTTTAAATATTTTTCCCGAAAGTCCTTGCATACACATCATAAATTTCAAGCGGACAGCTCAAATAAAGGCAACCATTCGGAGATTTATTTTAATTACTCGATAAATCGATTGGAAAAATAGTGGCAATTGTTCGATGGTTTTCAATTGCTCTCGATGTGGGGCAATTTCTCGATTTTCTCGAATTAAGTCAAGTTATAAGCGAGCTGAACGGTGGGATTATGTCGTGTCCGGGCCAATTACAGCTTAATCTTCATTCCATTGCAAGTCCGACTGCATATTGTAAGCAGGCAGGGAGCGGGGGAAACTCGGAGGGAAAAACCAGGAAAACCGTGAATGAAACAACAACAACAACAACAACAACAACGGCAACAAGGACATTTGGTGTAGTGAACACTACGCTTCTCCTTTTGTTTCAACTTTTCCTCTTTTTTTTTTTTACTTTTGCGCGATACTTATTTTTAGTACCCTAAGAAATGGGCTGTTTATAAGGGTATATAGGTTTTCTTTAGAGCAGTGAAAAGGTGTTCTTAAGGGTATAAAATAATTATATTTTTAATTATTGGAAGTGACTTAGAGTAGGGGAAAAAGTGAGCAAATAATTCAACAAATTAGAAAACTTTTAAGCAGATTTTCAGGCTTTGAGACAGCCGATTTACTTTCTTGCTTGCGATTTTGGAAAACATTTGAAAACATTTCCAGATACAAAAACTAAAAAACACAATTTAATAACAAGATCTATGTTTAATTTAGATTTTAATAAGAGAATTTTCCAAAAGAGATATAACCACCGATCGATTCCCCCCAGAATTTTCTTGCTCTTTAAATACCAAATCGATGGATTTTGCAGTCGTGCCTTGGCATGGATTTCAGGTTGGGTCCGGACACAATGGGTGTATGGGTGTAGGTCAAGTGGGGTAGTAGCTGCTGATGACTGGTAGCTAGTGGGTGATGGGTGGTGGGTGGTAGTGCAGCTGGTAGCTGTTAATTACCACGGCAATGGGGCGAGCGTTTAATGCAATGCCATTTGGTACGTGCCGCGCATAAAGTGGATGCTCTCTCTCGGCAATTAATTGACCCAACCGAACGAACCACCCAGCCAAATCCCCGTCAAATGGGATCTTAAATCGAGTTGTAAAAAAAAAGAAAGGAAAACTAGTTAAACTCACTTGAAGGTGTCGCGGCTAAAGTTCTTGAATATATTGCATTCGGGATGCTCCAGCAGGCGGAAAGCTATCGAACAATGATGGTTCTCCAGCGGTGAGATGTCATTGTATCTGCAATAGAATCGGGTTATATATCTCTATATATATAAACTGTATAATGAAATGGGTAAACCCACCTGAGAGCCAGCTCGGTGCGGGCATTGATCTGGTAGATATTGTTGTAGCCAGGATGGTCGAGGTCGTGGCAAATGCAGGACACCAGCAGGATCAGACACTCCAGGTCGCCGAGGCGGCTCAATAGATTTGCCTGGCGGGTTATGGCATACATCTGTAAAGAGGAGATTTGGTAGAAGCATTAGTTTTTGTAGAGGAAATTGAAAGAAGAAAGTTATATTTGTATTTACTACAAAGATTTTATCATTTTGAAAGGGAAAAAGTTAAAGTTTTTCCCATCTTAATGACTTATATATTTCATTTTCTAATCCGAGTCATTAAACAGCTTTTTTTCGTTCACCTTCGGGTTGGGTAAACCAACCATTAAATCCCTCAAAGTATCCACTAACGAAGCATCATCGATCTCTGACCATTTATCTTGATGCGGCAATTAGTCTTAAAGCCTTAAAGCTTCTTGGTAGTTTTCTTTTTTTTTTTTGTTTTACTTTTATTTTCCGAACACATTTCATCCGATCCGCTGTCGATAGCTTGTTCTTGTTCCTTGAGAACGTTAACGTCTGGTCCTGTCGCACCTCAAAACTCTTTCTCCCTTCTTTGTGGCAACTTAATTTGTCTGCTGCGAAACCTTTGCAATTGCCAGGTGGAAGGACTTTCCCCCCTTAACTGAAAGTCCTTTCCTGCCAACTCTTAAAACCTTCTACATTTTATACCCTTTATGTAGAGTTGGGGAAGAAAATAGTATAGTATATTGGGAATAGGGTATATAACAGGAGTGAAAAAAGTCTTTTTTGTATAATTTTCTTTTGGTTTTTATAAATATTAAAGTTGGAACTTTAGTTCTTAACCAGATTTACTGATATACTCGTTAAGACTAGTTAAGCAAACCGCACAAAAATCCCAAACTCAAAGCAAAGGCAGTTGCCGCTTAAAAGTATGCAACAGTTTCTTTCAAAAATCGAAAGCCACTCCAAAAACATAATTTGGGTGAGTTATAAAGACGAAATCATTGTAATAACCAAACCCTAGTATGGAAGACCAGGGTATTTCGAAATCGTATCCCTTGACTCTCCTTCGAGAGCTCCCTGTCGTGTCCTTTTGGTCCTGCGAAAAAGCGTTGGCTGCAAATGAAGATGACTAGGCGGCGGCGGAGACCCTCAAGGAATTTCAACAGCGTTCAATTGAAGCTCTTCGAAATGCGAAAGCAGCGCAAACTTTACTCAGCTCTTTGCACTAAAGTTGCAAAAGAGTGGGGAGGTTGCTGCAGGGGGTGTGTGTGTGCGCCTCCTAAGAGGTGAGTCTTTGGGGTCTCTGGTCGTAAAAGTTGTTGCACAACTTTCGCCGCCATTGCGTTTACTTTGGCATTAAGTGCGAGTGAAAAGGGTGGGGTGGGGATCGAAATTGAGAAAGAGCGAAGAGGGCTAGCCGATAGATATATATATATATATAGAGAGGGATATGGTGTGAAAACGAAATCTCTCTGGGGGAAAGGTAGGTAGGAGGGTGGAGCAGAAGCAGGCGGATGGCGCTATAAATTTATGCAAATGCAAATGCTGTTTGCGTTTCGAATTTCGCAAGTTTATCTAAATTCATTGTCAACAAACAGACGCAGACAACTAGCCAGCAACGAACCAAGCCCCCCCTCCTCTCGAAAAACTCGCCCTCCCCTCCCATCCAACCCACTCTCAAGGGTGAAGAGTTGGGTTGCTGCATTTTCTGCTTGTTGGAAAACTTTTCAGCGGACAAAAATACACCAAGGAAATCAACTGCAGCGTCAGATGAAAAGTGCAGCCAATGGAAATTAGTCAAAGTGTTTGGTCACGCCCCCTCTCAGGGGGCAAGGCGATGGGTTTGCAAGAGGCAAGGAGAAGGAGGAGAAGGGCGGCTTCTGTTCAATAATTTAAATTTACGCCCTTGCCAGTGCCTTAATGCCCGGTTTTTGTTGGCCTGTTTGTAGGTTGAGCGAAAGCCGCTTAACGGCTTGACTGTCATGTCCTGCAAACGGCTTTTAGGTCCATGCACGCACACAAACACACATACTAGCGAAGGCAAATTACACGCACTATAAGCACTAACAACTACTTACAGTTGCGGTTAGCAAAAACTATAGAATGGTTAGCAGTTCTTTAAAAAAATCATTTTTCATTATAGAAAGGAACTTGTTTTTGTTATAAATAATGACTAAAATGTAGAATTTATTCCACTAAATTCTTGATTTATATATGCTCAAGAATAAAGGTTATTAATAACCTTTAAAACTGTAAACATATTTCTAGTTTCTCAGACTAGTATAACTCCTATTTGCGGCACCGCTGCTGTGCTGATGTACAAAACCGTAGCCTATGCAAATGGGCAGCCCCCATTGAATTGTTAAATACGCAGCAACGCATATGGATCGCTGAAAAGCTATAAAAATGGAAAGAGAGTGGAGGGGAAGCTAGCCGGAGGTCGAAACTCAAACATTCTGCAATCGATTCATGTCCCATATTTTTAAATACGAATCTATATAGCAGAGTGAGTGCCAGGAATGCCAAAGAGCGAGCTTGGCAGTCTTAATATGAATAAAAATATTAGGCACAGCTTTTCGTTTGGAGTCAAAAAAAGTCAAAATAAAAACTATAAAACTATATAACTCTTACAGGGATTTTGTATATGGAAAGATAAATACAGCAAAAAAATAATACAGAAGAAGGTTAAATTGGTAAAATGAGGCAGCTTAAGGAATGTTAACTTGGGGAACTTGAGGAATTTTATTTGAAATAAATGTAATATTATTCATAAATATAAAGAAGATGAAAAGCACAGAAGATACAGGAATTATAAAGAGTGTATAAGGTCTGCTTCTATATTGAATTTAAGTTTATGAAATTTTAAAATAAATTCAAATTTTGGTTTTAATGGAGTTATTAGTACCTACTTCAGTCAGCCTTCAGTCAGTGTGCTTTACACTCAAAGAAAAGAAAAAGAATAGAAGAAAAATTCAGGTGCATAGATCGTGGAACCAATGGCGTGGACAACGCGGACGATGATGTTTGTGTATTATGACCCTGGGTTTTCTGCTTTTCCTCTTCATTTTTTTGTGTCTGCCACATAATACGGTTTATGGCAAACATATTTAACAGCAACAACATCAACAACAATAACAACAACAACGGCTGAAAAATAATAATGCGATTGTCATAGTTGCGCTTGTGGCAGCAATTTTGCAATGGGGCAACCGTGCGTATACTTGATGCGCCTCGACTATCTGACTTTTTCTCGTCCTTTTGTCGTCTTTGGCGCTGTCCCCCCTACTCGCCCGCTTGCTTCTACCCGCATATTGTTGACTTTAACTTGCAGAGTCTGTGCCATTGTTGCCACGCCACGCCCATGCCCGGTCTCCCCCTTTTAACCGCCCTTTACCTGTTAGTCTTTGTGTTGCCTGGAAAAATAATTTATTAAAGTTTCGTTTCGCTTTTTTTTTTATGTTTTCTACGAGTATGTATGTGTGTGTGTGTGTGTGTCTTTGTCTTAGTTTCCTTTAAAAAGTTGAGCCACAGTGAAGCTCGACTAAGTGCAGCTCTCTTTATAGGAAACTTTGACAATGCATTTTAATTTATTTCAGTTTATATTTATGTTAGGGAAAAAGCTAAATAAGAACTCAAAAAAATAGTGCGGAATATTTTATGCAAATAGAGCTGCTTTTTCAGGGAAGAGGAAGGTTACGAAAAAGGGATATCCTATATGGAAAGTTGAGGCTAAATATAAGATTTCTGTGTCTATTAATAAATGATAGATAAAGTAATAAAGAAAAGAAAAGAGAAACACAAATCCCAAACTAATTAACCTTTAAGCTTGGAGTTAGGGAATACCTAACTTATATACCCCAAAGCCTATGAATAATAATAGGGTATATATGTATTGTGGGGAGGAGGGAGAGTGGAAAAAGTGGAAGGAACTTGCAGCGAGAAGATGCAACAACACCCGGCAAACTTTCATTTGCCAAAAATGTAGGTTAAAAAAAATTGTTCCGCTGGCACTTGAGCAGCCAAGTGGGTCGCCGTTCTAAGTGCTCGGTGGGTGGGTCGTTCTTTTTAGTTACTTTCTTTCATTCTGTCTGTTTTTTTTTATTTTTTTTTTTCGACAATACTGGGTGAGTGACCAGTCTTGCTTTCCTTCTCTGGCCTGGCATTTCCATGGCCAAAGTGTTGCTATTTAAAAAACAAAGAGGAAACGAGAAAGAGAAACAAATTCTTTGTATCTTTCGTATCTTGTATCTTGGGCGGCGTATCTTGGCAGCTAAAAATAGGTCCTGCTCTAAGCCACATTCGCATACAGTCCCGTACATTCACACGTGTATTTCCTCTGTAAACGTGTGTGTGTGTGTGTGTGGTGTGTGTGTGTTTATGTGAACGTTTTTTTGGGTGGATTGCCCTTTGGCGCTTTAGTTTATTTTTGCATTGCATACAACTGGGCGCCGCTTATTGTGTATGTGAGCAGACACACACACACACAGAGATACAGATATAGAAATACTTATGTTCTGCCTTATAAAAATTCCCACATTATATCGATTGCCAGTTCTACACACATTTACAATGTGGGCTTATAAGGCCATATGGAGAGTATCTCTGCATATATTATATTATTTGTTCAACGGCTACGTTCAAGTATTTTATTAATAATTTCCGACACAATTGTGAGTGAGGGGGGTGATGTAGGGTGAAACATATATTATATCACAACTTGTACATGGCCCGAGGAAAGGCCATTAAGAAACGAATACAGCGCATATCCAATTTCACTGCAAAACAATACAAGTTCTGCTCGGAGATAAATTCTTAAGATAAAATCACAGCTGTTTGAGATTTATGATACTTTATACATTATACATTATATGTATATTATATAATGCCTTCTTTGAAAAGAATGTAAAAAGATCAATAGCCGAATCGATTAGGTTGAAGTCCGTTGGTATGTCCGTTGGTATGTCCGTTTGTTATTCTGTCTTTCTGTCCGTATGTCGATACATCTTTCTGTTCGTCTGTTTGTCCATCTTTCTGCCCGTCTTCTTGGTCGTCCGTTTGTCCGTTTGTTAGTCCATCCATTTCTGTCCGTGTGTCGATCCATCTTTCTGCTTGTCTTTTTGTCCGTCGTCTGTCCGTTTGTTAGTCCGTCTTCCTCTACGTATGCCAGTCCATCTTTTTGTACGTTTGTTTGCTCGTCTGTTTGTCCGTTTAGTAAGTCCGTTTGTCTGTCGATCTTTTTGTCCGTTCAGTCTGTCCGTTTGTCTTAAAATCTGTTTGTCCGTCTGCTGTCTATCTGCCTTTCTGTCCCTCTTTTTGTCCGTATAAACTTTACGATCTCAGAAACTATATCACTAACTCTTACTTAAATAATAAAAATTGTAAAACCAAAAGAAAAAAAAAGGAGAACAACAAGAAAACTTACCATTTGGGCAACGCAGAAGCAGTGACGAAAATTGTGGAAGGGCACCTCGTTGTAGTGCTTGTAGACCTCGTAGAGCCATTCGCGCAAAGTGTCCACCGGAATGCTGAACTTCTCGATGAATCCCAGCTCAACAAACATCGTTTGCATGAGATGGATGACATCGGCATCGCCCCACTCGTATGAATCGAAGGCCGGCAGGCGCAGGGCGGCCCTCACCTCCTCCGAGAAGGTCGTATCACAAATTTCCAGGAAGCGTCGCTTCACCTCCTGATGCTTTGGTAGACTGCTTTTACGATGCGGCGGGCCCAGTGGTCGTTTTGAGAGACCTTTAAAGAAGGTATAGAAAGGAGGATTAGTAGGGAGTTCGGTTAACTAGAGGGATCTTAAAACTAGATAAAAGGAAACTTAGTATATTCGATGAGGTGGTTATAGGAAATGATTATACCAAAACTTGATCTTTCTTGACCCATTTCTTATGATTTAACACTTTTAACTAAAGTAGTTCCTTTAACTACTGATTTTCCGACTTATTTCCGTTCGAAAATTTCCCATTTTTTCACTCCTTGATTATACTTTCCCGGCCAACTTATTTGATTTTTTGCCCCAGACAGACAGACTGAAGTCGAGTGGAAATCTGTCGAGGTGTGCTCCTCGATGGTTTCGATGGTTCAATAAATAAATCAGGCAGTCGAAACAGGAAATACGGTCTGACGGTTCGACCGTTGGCAATTTGGATTATTGCAAATAAAGCGGAGGAGGAGTGCCACAGGCAAATCCAAGTCCAAATCCTGCTTTCAGCTCTCAGCTCCCTGTTACCATCAACCATCTACCATCTACAGATTCAAATCCAAATCCAAATCCAAATCGAAATCCACTTGCCGGGCTTGAATATGAACGGAAATACATTGGCCTGGTCTAAACCGGTGGCACACAGCTTCCTCTTCTTCTTCCCCTTCCCCTTCCTCTGGCTATGGCTATGGCTCTTGCCCTTCTCATTTTCCTCCTTCTGAGGTTTTCCACATTTTTGTCCTCACTCCCTCTGCCATGCTTTTCTCTCTTTCGTTTTTTGTTTTTATTTCAACGCCATAGGCGGGAAATTAAATTTTCAATCGGTGGCACGCTTCAATGGCTGAAAATGAAGCAACGAGTGGTGCCACAGATAGTTCATCTTCACAGGCGGAAGCTGCCGCTCGACCGCCCTCGGGGCCAGGTGTGCGATCCAGGAAAAGTTGAAATGTTTTGCCTCAATTTAGCTTGCAAATGAATCAAAACATTTTATGATTGCGGGCGGGCTGCCCCACCCTTGAGAGGGAAATGAACTAGCCTTCATGTTTTTTTTTTCGGCTGCCTAATGAAGTTGGCCAGCACAGTCCACCTTTTTTTTGGGCCAAAGCAGGTCAGGCTCGGTATCACTAGTTGTATCGAAATTGTGGTAATTCATCAACATATTCAAAAGCCAAGTTAGTTGATTAAAACTATAAATTAAAGTTGGCTATCATGTTGGAAATATCTGAAGTAGTTCTGTGGCATATTAGCCAATGTTATTGTTAAGTTTCTTGATCTAAAGCCTCCCTTTTAAGCCATCAAATCCAAGAACATGCAATTTGAATTTATTGGGAATTTAGGCAGAGTGACGTTCCAGAGTGATTTTCAAATTGCTTCCTTCCCATTTGGGGCGACAAAGGAAAATTCCCATCAAAGGACATTCCTGGACGGCCTCTCTTTCATTTGTCGTATTTCCAATTTTGAGGGCCCAGTCAGCCAGTCAGTCAGTCAGCCAGTCAGTCAGTAGTCGGTAGTCAGTGAATCCATAGATTCCATGGGTTTCTTCCTCTATATCCCATACATGGATCGGTCTTTTCTGAGGACAAGGGACAACACACAGCTTCCTGATTCCTGCCTACTTTTCGAGCTGGTTACGGCTGGGGTTACCAGTTACGGAATGAGGAAGGAGGCGGCTCTCATCCTTCAACCCTCCATAGAATTTGCAAAGATCTCATTGTAATGAGAGCTGACTTTTCCGACAGTTTTCCACTCTCGCTTCGCTTTTCCTTTTCTGGAGGTCTGGAGGTTTTCCTCTATTCGTTTTCACCCACATCACAAGCGGTGCCACTCTTCGAAATTTGATTAAAACGGTTCCCTTTGAAGTGCAGCCCCCCTCCGTGTCACTGCCACTGCCACACAGATACACACACACACACACACATAGCAGAAGCACACAAAGTAGTGGCTCTGCCACGAGACCCGCCCCTCGCCATCACCGCTGATGGCCGCCCACATGTGCTGCAAGCCAAACACTTTGCGGGCAACGGTTATAATTAATTTACTGCCACTTACAATTTTTAATTAAGCCGCCGTCGCGTTTCTGATATGCTGTACGGCATAGACCAAGTGCACTGAGAGAAATTAGGGGAATGTAAGGGAAGGGAAGAAAGTTATGGACTAATGTTGATGATTTTAGATTTTAGAATAGTTGAGTTGGCATTAAGGATTTCCAAGGAAAGAGGCTTTAATTTTAATATTTATGTTTAGTTTATGCAATAATTTATTATTTTCTATGATTATTTTTCTGATTTTCCTAATTAAAATTATACTTAATTTGCTTTTTATATTTACTAGTATTTATTTAATGACTTTCTTTGCTTGATTTTATTACCATTTTTAACACATTCAAAGTTCTTTTTTAATAAAATTAATATTAAAACTCCTTAAAAACAAATCCATAAGCTAGTTAAGCCCCCTTGATTTCCCAGAGTGTCATTTTTGTTTGCCCGCCTCTCTATTTGCACACGCTTATTGCCCCGCCCACAGAAAGCGAAAGTGGAAGAAGAAAGTGGCTTGGTGAAAGGGTGGACAGGCAGGGCAGAGCAGAGCATCTGCTAAGGGGGGGCTAAGGGGTAATGAAAGGTTGCTTCGTTATTAACTGACAGATTGATTTACAATTGAGAGAGGGAGGCAGGGAGGCAGGGAGGCAGGGAGGCAGGGAGGCAGGGAGGTCAGGAAAATAGATGGCTAGTGAAACTCCAACCTGCAGCCGATAATTATACGCGATGAGCGATTCGGTTGGAAAATTCTATTGACGAATAAATGCCATTGCCAAAGGGGGAGAAAAGGGGGTGAAAAGTAAAACAGAAAAAACAAAAAACACCCAACAGAGTAATGAGAGATTTGATTTGGTAATTCAATCGGCTAATTGGACTTCTGCTCGACGGCTAATTGTGAATTTAGAAGAGCCAATAAACAGTTAATTGGCCAAAGATAGCCGGAGGAGGGGCTAATACAAAACTGCAGTGCTAAATGGAAGGGATTTATCAATATCAAATGTTGATTTTCCAGATATTAAATGAGAGGAACAGAGATTATATTCTCCCCCCTAGCCCTACTCTGTGCAAACAAACAGGAAGTGAAATTAAATTAAATTTCTTTTTCAATATCCGGAACTCTTTCACAATTTTTGCATGCGGCAGGTGACAGGTTGATCGATGAGTTCTGCCAGAGACTTATCCCGAAAATCCTTTTCCTCCTCCCACAGAGGACACAAGGCACAAGGCGGAGTGTCCTTTCAATGCAACTTTGATGCATCGGAATATGCTGCAAGAATGAAATTTGAAAATGTCACTGGGCTTTCCTCTTATTTCCTCTTGCATTTCCCTTTCTGCTTTCGCTTTTCCGCTTTTCCTTTACCCGCTGACAGTCGTCACAGATGCAAAAATAAAAATAAGCTGTCAATTATGATATTTCCCACTCACCCACACACACACACATACACACAGAGAGAGGGAGGGTAGGTGGCAAAGTCAATCAATGATTGATTGGAAATGTGACAATGCATATTGATAGTTCGGGGCAATTTGCAGTTGATTAGCAATCAAAGTAATTGTGGCAAGTGCAAGGCAAATTCTGTGGCAAGTTCTGTGGGAAAAAAAAGCTATCTTTTTTTTATATCCTTTTTGTTTTTGTCTTTTCGAGAGACAGGAAGGGGGATACAAGGACATCAGTTTCGTTTGCCAATTTGCTGGCAGGACGACAGACCGCAGCACAGAGGGGACTTGATAAATGAACTCGATATTTTGTACCGGGGCCGAGTTGGGCAATAAAATTTGCTGCCAAATATTGCAATTGTTGCAGTAGTCGTCCTTTTTTGGCCAGTTCTTTTTTAACCTCCTTCTTCTCACATTGCGCATACGCCATGTGGCAGCTGCACACACCGACCACTGGTGTGCCCCACACCTCTTGATGGTCATTTATCAGACTGACGCCGCTCTCTTTGCAGTTTTCGGTCAACTGACGCACATTCTCCTGGCCCAAGAACCATAATTCAATTGTTTTTACTTCGGTTTCGAGGGGGGAGGGTTTTCCTCCGTAGGAGTGAGTTGAGTATTCAGTGGTTACCAATATACATCCTGATCTCTATCCCTATCCTGCTGCTCTAGCTCCTGCTCCTGTCCAATGGCCAATTGAATTTCATGGCCAGCGCTAAGCGAAGCGACAGCTTGAATTATGCTTTGATGCATAATCGATGCCATCTGACAGTTGAGCGAGCTGCTGATCCTTGGGAAAAATACCGCTGTTCGTCCAAAAATACAAAACTGTCATCGTGGTGGAGGCAAACGGTTCTAGATGGGTGGATGGATGTTTGTGTTTTTCGCCCCCACTGCTGTTTTGCAAAAACTGAGAAAATGTCCAGGTGAAAATGCATCGCATGAATTCATAATGAACAATGGTCGATGGGTATGGGTTGGGCATTTCCGTGAACCTAATAAATATTCAATTTGATGGGAATGAAATTAGATGGAAGTCGGTATGGTACGAGTATGGTATGCATACGAATATGATTATCGTTTGGCAAACAATTTAAGCAAGTTTTTCCGGCTTTTCATGGCTGCTTTGGCATGGCTAGAAGGGGTTTTCTGGTTGAGTCTTGGGAGTCTAGGAAGATATTACTCTGTTTTTATTGGGATTTTTAGGGATAAGTTTGGGCATTTTGTATCGTTATAATATTATAAAAAAGATGTAAGAGTACATAGCTTAAGATTACTTAAGATTAGAATTCTTTAGTTACTATTTAACCTCCTTAAAAAGTGAAAGTTTCTTAAGATTTCCAACTGGAAAAACGTGAAAAGCTAGCTGACTTTCTTCTTCTTATTTTAGAAATCCTAGAATATAAATCAATGCTGTGTGAAAGGGACAAAACTGAACCCCCCGCCCTTGACTACCATCGAATGCCATTAATTATGGAACCGTTTGACGGGGGGAGGGCGGATAATTTCACGCCTAGAAGTATGCAATAAAATATGAGTACAGCCCATCTTTGACACAATAGCAGGGAAAACAGCAAACGGAGGGGATGGAAAATAAGAGGGGGGAGGGGTGAAAAAATAAACAGGGCGATGGAAAAAAAGGCAAACCAAAAAAAAAAAAGGCTGTTGATTATGGCCGCATTATGTGTACAAGCTGTCGTATCAAATGTTCCTTTTTTTTCTCTATCGTTTTTTTCTTCTTCTTCTCTTGGGCTTCTCTACAGTGTCCTTTGTCCTTTTGACCCTCCGTCCGTCTCCTGCCCTGCCCTTTTCGTGGCGCTGCTTAGCCTAATGACCCCCCCGCTGCGTTGTCTAATTAATTAATGGATTGTAATTAATTATTTAACACAATGCTCCCGGAGTCGTGCGTACGTGTTCTACAAGCCTCAATTTTTACGAGGCAGAAGGGGCGGCAGTTTCATCTATTTGGTCTCTAATACTCACTCCCTACTCCCTCCCTACTCCCTCCCTACTCCCTCCCTGCTCCACCTCCATTCAATATGCATGTTAAACGCACAACAAATGACAAATTTTGGGCACAATGCGACACGTCGACAGTCCAGAGAGTTGGCCAAAATGTGTATGGAAGTGCGGAGGCGGGTATAAATTAGAGGGCGGGGCCAATGGCAAGAAACAGATTAGGAGAGGATGCAAATAAGAAGTGCGAGATTAATGACGACGAGAGTATGCCTGCTGCCTGCCTACCCAGTCGGTTTTTTTCCCATCTACTGCCGGGACTTGATGAGCTCAAAATAATTCACTGAAAAGGATCAGCCAGGAGTGTATTAACTTTTTTTTCTCAGTGTGCTTTCCTCAATCTGCAGGCATTAATGATTAAAAGGTTGTTTCTTTGGTAATTCTTTATATTGCGGTCTTAGTTTAGTCAGGTTGTAAGGCTAAATGTTGGTGGTGGGTGATTCCTTAATCAACTTCTAGTTTAATTCTTGCTATTTACTAACTTTCTGAGCTATTTTTAAAGTGTTCTTTCTACATTCTTGGCATATATGCAGCCATATATATAGATAAAGATATTGATATATATTGATTTCCCACTAATGGTGACCAATCTGTTTGCTTTTCCTGCCACCAAACACTCGAAAATGTATGGGAAAGGAATCAGAGCAGAGGGCAGAGGAGAGCAGCACAGCGCACGCATGATATATGAGTGGAATATACGCTGGCATAACTGTTAGTAGCTTGAAGGCAACGTTTGCAGAGGGTTATAGCCAAAAGACAAGTTTCAATTAGGGGCTAACACACCTACACACAGAGACACACACAGAGAGAGCGAGAGCGAGATAGGGAGGGAAAGACCATGAAATTGGCAATCGTAGTTGGGCTGCTGATTCGTTTCCTTTTTAGCCGAAACATTTCTGCTTCAGCTTCACCTGCTACTGTTTGTCCATCAATTTGGCTCACCACCTGTCTTGCCAATACGCATGAATGTGTGAGTGCTGCGTGTAAGTGAGGGGGAGTGTAGAGCATGTATGAGCGTAGAAATACACTGCCATTGAAAGGGTAACTTTGATGGGGTTTTTTTGGTTTTTTAACAGATTATTATTATAGATTTTTGGATTTGGTTAATATAAGTAAAATTTTATACTATTACTTAGTTATTTTTGTTAGTTTAAAATATATTAATCGTAGGTTTTATAGCTAGAATGCTGCCCGAAAGTAAAGGGTATTCCCTGAAAAAAAAAAAGGATCGACCAACTTTCGATACTCTCCGCTGGCTGTTCGAACCACAAAACGGTTTTAATGGCCCAACCGCAGCCGAAATGGTTTTGCAGTCTGCAGCTAGCGAATTGGCTGGCTGTGGATTGTCGTTGGATTGGCGTGCAACGTGTCGTATGCGTAATGCGCGTATGCGTTTTTCACGCAACACGCTACTCGTCATGCGCTATTCTCACCATGCAACGGCAAATAGTAGTAGTAGTAGTGGTAGTCGTCATAGCATTGCAATCATAATTGCTAATACAAGGTGAAAGCAACCTGGCCAGGGCAGGCTATAAATAAATACCATGAGGAGTATAGGCCAGGTCAAAATGCTATGGCCTATAAATAGCCAAAGGGGCTGTTCCCAACAGCCCAACTCTTCATGATAAGGGCCGTTGGCCGTTTATGAGGGATCAACGGATCGGACGACATTAGCAGAAGGCCAGCAAACCAGCAAACCAACAAACCAACAAACAAACAAACAAACGGACGAGCAAACATACGATAAAGTGGCAGCACCAACATCAGATATTAATTACACGTCAACGGAGGTCAATTAAAAATTTGTGGCCGATTAAATGGGTGACACGGGGCCAGGTCACGACATGGCCATGACGGGGGTCATGTAATGGCCAGGGATGTCACACAGGACGACGAGGCAGAATCTTGTATGGCCTAAAAGGTCGTGGGGCCAGCTAGCTAGCTAGCTATGGTAGGCGATTTATCTGGTAATTTGGGGACAGGGGACAGGTCAGTTCTGGTTATATGTTTTCCAAATGGAAAGTGGGCGGGGACAGGCTGGATGATGATGGGTTAAACATTAAGCAAGGCGGTCATAACATGTCATTGGGTTAATAAATTATAAAGGAAGACTTTAGAAAGGCGTAATAGGAAGGGGGAAAGTCTATCTTGAGAAAAGATAAGGCTGGGTTTGGGTTTTAAATTTCTAAATAAATTGCTTAGGGAAGTACTTTCTTTATATCTTTTTTGGCTTTGATTTAAGCCATGATTATGGCTCTTCATTTAGTCTCTATCTTAACTAATTCGCATTAAATTATAGCCCCCAACCTATGCTTAAATTACCCAACTAATTACACAATTTACAGCCGCCAAGTTCCTCTCTGATTACAATCTTTGCTTTCAAAATCACTTTCTTTTTCTTTCCTTTTGATTTATCGTTGAGCTTTTCCTTTGGAAAATGTGTGATTTACATTGCCATCGATTGGGCTTCGAGCGAGTGCGAGTGCGAGTGTCATTCGCAGCATTCGCATCCTTGGGATTCCTGGCGAGCATTTTCCTTGCTTTCCTTGCTTTTCTTTTTTTTTCACAGAATATTTTGCATTCCTCGGCTTACGGTCGCCTCGCTCTTTGTTTTTCTTTGTAAATATTCAATTGACTTGTGTAAATTGCTCTTGGCCGGGCTAATACATTTTACATGCCTGTCATTATTTACTTTTCGGTATATATATACGATATATATATATATACTCGTACGATGCCAAAAGGAATTGAAATTGAGGTGCTTTTTGAGGGTCTTTTGGCCCTTCGACCCCAGGCTGGTGATGAAGTGCATTATAACTGATTAAATTTGCACGGCGGTTGTGCCAGGGATCTCTCAGATATATATATTGTTATATATATCTCAGATATATATCCTATATATATACAGTTAACACTGATTGATATGTGCCGCCTGCCGCCTGCTCGTTCTGCCCTTCGCTGTGTATGTTTTTCACATTTAGTGAGATTAAACGCTTTCTGCTGTTTAAATGAGTTTAGAGGGCGCTCAAACGGCCAGCTTCTGCAGTTTTCCCTCGCGTTTTTCACTTATACACAGAGCGAGAGAGATGGTTGACATTTTCCGGTTAGCCTCAGACTTTTCCGTCCCTTTGTTTTGTAAATGAATGGCTTTGTGAGAATAAAGTTGGGAATTAAATCCCTTTTTTGGCGGAAAAGTCATTGCAAATTTGTATTCTTGGGAAATATTAGATTGTCTTTTGAGGAAATTTATACTTTGAAGGAGGAAATGCCCTAATTTTAAGTTCATTTTTCTCACAAATTTCCCTGTAAAACTAAACCAAATCTTAAGATTGCTTTAGACTTCGCCTTGTCAAGGCCAAAGATTTTGTTTTTTTTTCCCAGCAATTTTCGTGGCACATCCTTGCCCTTGGTCTCAAATCGAATTTCATGCAAATAAACGTATTAGAAGTCCCCGAATGGGTGGAGTTTGTGGGTGGTGGGCGATGTGGGGAACCAATTTAATTGCTTTAACTGTCAGTAAATGAATTATTGAGGCTCTGCCGGGAGGAAGTCGCTTGTGCAGTCAACTTTTGACAGCTGTCAAAATTTCGTGTTGCGCCATCGGGGGAGGTGGTTGGCGAAAAACAAAAAAAAAACCGTTTGTTTTATTAAATACTTTTTGCTTCCTATTTTTCACGCTCCCCAAATCCCAATTTAAGCTGAGAAATTAGAGCACATTACATGGGTTGAGTAGGCAAGGGAATATCGGTTGGATAATATAGTATATATATCCCATCCTATCCCATCCTATCCCTTTTGTGTCTTGCCTGCTGCCTGCTGCCTGCTGCCTGCTCATCAAAGTCAATTTGCTTGTTGATTTTTGCTTATTTGCGCATCTAAATGGATTTTTATCGCAATGTTTTGCAATGTCCTTCCGGCGGCAATCAATACACATGAGAGGGCGTGGCCCGGCCCTAATTTCCACAGATTTCTCGTTCTCATTTTCGTTCTCGTTTTTGGCATTATTATTATTATTTCAGTTTCTCTGGTTGTGTGTATGCCTGGGTTCCGGGCATGATGATGATTGGTAAATCCTTCGTCAGCAGTTAATAAAAACAAAGTGGAGTTGTCAGGGCGAAGGGCTGCTGTATTGGCCAGGCTAACCAGTCCAAGGATATCCAAGTGGCCCGGGAGATATATACTTTTGTGTCAAAAGAGTCGAAAAGTTGATGACCGACCCCCCCGGCTTACTTGTATGTGACTGACTAAATGCTGGCATTATGGTGCTCATCTCGTGTCATAGGGATTTATGAACTCAGTTTTTAGCTGACGGGCTAGAAAGTCAACTATGTTTTTGGGTAAAGATGATGTTCTTGAAGGTTTTCGGTAAAAAATAGTCTGTTATCTTAGATATTGAAACTATTCTTTAGATACTATAAGTACTTGGTAAAATCTTTAAACTTTTTAGTAACTTTTAAGGGATTTTGGTGTACATTTTTCCAACTTTTTTTCAAATTTCTGTACAAAAATTACAAAAAATATTTGGAAATCAACATTTTTGCTTAACAATTAAGAAAGATTGCTTAAATATTAAAACAAAACATTGCTAAGTACACGTTTTTAGTTCTCCCACATAAGCCTAAATAAATCGATAGACAAAATCGATAAAAAAAGGTTAAATAAAGGTATTTTGAGCTAATTTTGTATAGTTGTAGTTGTCTCCTTTAAATCAAATATATGAATTAAGTAAAAATATTTTGTTTTTAATTTAATTTAACTTTAAAGCCAAGTTTAAGTTCCTTCTAAACCATCTCTAACTTAGTGATGGCACTGCCTTGCAGCATATGTTATCGATAACTTTGGTTTGGGCTTACAATCATCTGCATATTGTTGCCGCCTTTCTTTCACCTTTCACCATTCGCACTTTCACTTCAGTTTCTCTTGTCTCTGTTTGCGGGTGTGTGTGCTGGTGTGTGTGAGGGTGTGTGTTTGCCTCTGTTTGCGTATGCAAGGTAATTGGCAACGTATTGACTTGCCCTCTGGCACTGTGCGAAACGGGGGCGTTAGGTAGCTCGAGGGGGCGTGGCAGGGCAGCAGTAAATTAAAAAAAAGAAGAAGAAGAAAAAATACATAAGCCAACGCAGCAAGCGCTTGAAATTCGTTGGGTTTCCATTGCTTCATTCCCGATTTTCAGCGCTTCTGGTGCAGAAATTGGAAGAAAAAAACAGCGAATGAAAATACAATGCCCCTGAAAGCACACACACACACACACACACAACAAAGCACACATCTATATGGAAAATGCCAGTGGCGTAAATACCTGCAACAACAACAACAACAACAAAAATCAAATTTGATTTCTCATCGTTTCGCGTTTGGCTCCTCTTTTTTCCCTTCGATTTATTTTTTTTTTTTGTTATTTAAATTTTTGCCCTTGACAGCAACCGCTAAACGAATTTCAAAACTCGATTTAAAGGTTGTTAATTAATCGTATGTGTATTAGAAAGGCTAAGCAGCAAGTTTTTATCTTGACTTAAAACGATTAGAAAGAAGGAAGGTTTAGGGAAAAATGTTTGCAAGTTTAAATGAAGAAAGTTTAAAGGATCGACTAAAAATGTTTTGAGATGTCAAAGAATAAAGTTAAGGATGGAAATTTATTGAGTTATCGAAAGGAAATCAATCACATTTTATATACCATAGTAGAGCCAAGGAAAAGGTTTAAGAAATATTAACTAAAGTTATTTTGTGACTTTGTCTTTGTTTTAGAAATAGTTCATAGTCCTAATCTAGTTAGTTACTCTCTCTAACTAAACTTCTAACCTAAAGATACTTCCCCTGAATCGCTTCATTTATGCATCAAACCTAAACCTAAATTTGAGTTCTGTTTTTCGGGTTGCTCAACATTCCGCAGTTTTCCTTTTCGATTTTCTTGGCTTCTTTTCTTGCTTTCTGAATAATTGCCAAAGGACTTGGCTGAACGAGGCAATCCAGTTAACAGCTGTGGGGAAAACGCAGAAAAATGGGGAAGAAGAGAGCGGGCCAGAAGAGGTCTGTGTTTGCCCAGAGCTTTTAATTAATATACTAAAACGATTTTATTGGCTGTCTTAAGAAGGGGAGGGCAAGGGTAGGGTAAGGACAGGGCAAAAGGTGAGGAACGTTGCGAAAATTTAAATTCAAAACCGTTTGCCGAGCACCTGAAGTTGCGACCGCAAATAATTTTTGCCATTGACATCTTCAAAGTGTCTAACAGGATATTTTCCTTCTTTTTTTTTTTGAGAGAGAGGTAAGAGGTTTTCTTTTGCGAGACAAAATCAAGGGAAGAAAGAAGGTAAAGGGGAGAGCAAGGCAAGGCAAGGCAAGGCAAACTGGCAATTGGCAGCTGCTGCGAAAAGTTTGAAAAAACCGGGTGGAAATATGTTAATTTCCCAGCCCAGCCCAGGCAAACCATATTTTGACTCACTTTTTTAGCATAGCAGATTCATAATCCTTTTTGATTGATATCAATCAAGGAGATGCCTTTGGTTGGGAAGAGATAAATCTATGTATATATATATATTTGCATTTTTATTTGTATATAAACATTGTCTATTTCTGTGAGGAGTTGTCAAGGCTGTTGGATTTTCCTTTTGCCAGATGGAAATATAAGTGGCTGGGTCTGGGACTGGGACTGGGCTTGGGACTGGGCTTGGGACTGGGCTTGAGACTGGGCTTGGGTGTTTTTAATTATTTACATTTACCTAGGCAACGGAAGCGAATTTCAAGTTTTATTGCGGCTTTTCCTTATTGCTTCTGCTCGGCTTGGCTTTCTTGTTTGTTTTTTGATTCTTTTTTTTTGTTTTTTTGTTTTTTTCCACCTTTCAGTTCAGTTTTATTTTGTAGGTTTTTGTGTTTTGAATTCCATTTCATTTTCAAGGGAGAGGAGTAGAGGGGAGACTAAGGTTGGTGTTGCCATGACATCGGCATGGAGTGAATGGTAATTAAAATGTGTGGCTGAAAAATGGACAGTGGAAAATGTGAAAAAAAGAAGAGTGTGGAGTCCCTACCCCCCGCTCCTCCTCCATCACGAAAAATTCCATGCTGATAAAGAGGAATGCTTTGAGCCAGCCAAGTGGTGGACGGACTCTGATCTCTCAACTTGTCAGAGGGGGGAAGTGCAGGCAGAAAGTTTTCATTTATCTAGTGGATTACCCAGAATGACATTTATTACTGCAGCAGCATCCCTACTGGCATAGCTTTATTTTCTGATGCGTAGGTATTTTCCTTTTAGTTTTTGCTTTTGTCAATTCGTTTGTGACGGAGTTTTCTTTTTTACCAGGAAATGTCCAGGTTTAAGATTGAAATGAAAACTTTTGCTGGTTTTGTCCTAGGGAAATGGTGATTAGGATTAGGATTGGTGAAAGGGATAAACTTAAGGTGAATTTATGTAATGTAAATTAAACTATTTAAAACCTTAAATTATATAGAAGTGTATCTTGTATCTGCCTTTAAAGGCTCTCTTATCCTGAGATGCTTTTTTGTTGACTTTAAGCCAAAAATGAGAAAAGTTTTTCTGCTGCCTCATCTGACCAATACATACATATCTGTATCTGTATTTGTATCTCCCATCTGAACGTGACTACATGTCAAATGTTTTAGTTCAAACATCCAGACACCCACACACCCACCTACCCACTTACCCACCTACCCATACTCACACACACGTGCATATATAGTTGCATTAAATTGGTATAAAATAAACAACACGTATAAATTACAGCACCAACAACAATACATCATGTGTGTGTATGAGTGTATAAGTGTTTTTGTCTTTGAATATGTGTGTGTGTCTGTATGTGTGTGTGTGTTTATGAATAAAACAAAAACCCAAGAAAAGAACAGAAAAAAAGAAAGCGAAATGATAATAAATAAAATTTGTTGTATTCGCCATGAGAAATGTGGCAGGTAAGGGAATGAGAAGGCACGATCCACACACTCCACACATGACAAGGCAATAAAAGAGAGAGGGAGATGGCGGGGGGTGGTGGGGAAAAGGTAGGATGGAGGGTGGAGGGTGGACGGGAGGTGCGTGTGCATAACATAAATACTCACTTTACGCATATTACAAGGCACAAATATTAAAAATAACTGACATTTGGGGCCGCGCTCTTCCGTTTATGAATACGCCTGTGGGTAAACTTGAGACCCCCCGCCCAAATCGAACAATGACAAAGTATACTCAAAGGACTTGTTCACGAAAGGATTTCTTTGGCTAATTAGAAAACCAAATACATTCATTTTGAATATTTTTATAGATTTCTTTCGAAACCATTTTGTACTTTCTGTTTGATAAACAAACTATTTCAAGCCACATGAAGAATCCCAGCATAAGAGGGGGGGGGAGGTAGTGGTGGTGGAGACACACCAATCTTCCGATTAAAATACAAAAGATATTTCAGCCATAAGAGTAAAGAACAAAGACTTTGTGCAAACTCTGCCAGTGTCAGATTTAATTCTCTTTGTGCCGAGAATGGCATCTGGAAAATTGACATAATTATTTATCTAGCCAGCCAGCCAGCCCAGCTTCGTTTGTTGCACATTCTCCTCCTCCTCCTCCTTCTCCTCGTCTTCCTCTTCTAGTTGCAAGTGTCGACTGCAAAACGATGTCTCTGTATCTCTACTTTCCCTCGGTCTGTCTCCTCTTTTTGTGTGTTCTCACTTTCCTGACTCTCTCTCTCTTTTGGCCTTTGGCAACGGATTTTCAACTTTGTTTTTTTTCACCCTTCTTTGGGTAAAAAGTTTGCTCATTTTTCAGAAATAATTCAAGTTAAATGCCTGTTTATCAACAGTCAAACAAGGGACGATTTTTTAAGGGGGCAAAGTATAACTCGCCCACCCACGAAAAAGTTGATTTTTGTTTGGCAAGTTTAGAGCTTTAAGCATCGCGCACAAACACCTTTATGTATAAGTATATTATTATGGCACGTACATACAATATATGTATAAGAGGGGGTGTGTGTGTGTGCGTGCTCTAGTTTTTTCCATATTTTTCTCGCCTTTCTTGCGGTGGCTGTTGTTGGTTTTATTTTGTCGCAGCCGCCGAAATTCCCACGTTTGCCCTCTTAAGTATGCAACACTTTATTGCTCATTAAAATGATTGCTTAAACACGGATACGAAACAAACACACACACACACACAAGGATATATGCATGTATGTTTTAACACACACATAGGAAGGTGATTTAACTTTTTTGGAAAAGTATATTAAATTTGGATTTGTATTTTGAACAAAAATTCCAACCTTAAAAAGGATATTCTAACTCAGTGATAAATCGATGATTCCGATTGACTTGGTAATAGATATTTCCCGCTTAACATTCAATTACCTTTCAATCGCAAACGGATTAGCCTTATTGAATCTAATCAGGGCAATCCTCGAATCGAATTCAAACATGATTGATGGCATTTAAAAAGTCGAATCAATCGAATGTGCCAGAGGGAGCGGAGCCTATGTTTTAGCATTGCTCTATTATAATATTGTCTGTCATCGGCTGCCTGATTTACCAGCATGTACCTATTGGTCCGCCAGTCTGTCAATCTGTCAATCTGTCAATCTGTCAATATATTGCCAATATACGCCTTCGCAGTTTCCATGCTGTAACTGTCTCTCTGTGTGTCTGTGTGTCTCTCTCTCTATCTGTGTGTGTGTAAGTTGGGATGAGCAGAAGATGGAAATGATGGAGGATGGCTAATACGCTTAATAGACAAGTTAGACGAAATTCCAACACAATTGCTTGTTAACAGATTCAATTTTGTGTGATTTATTTTTTTGCAGAATTTTGTTTTGAGGAAGATTTTTGATTAAGTAAATGGATTAAGTTTTTGATTTTCAACTGGAATTATTTTTTAAAATATTAAAAAAGAGAAATTTAAGGCAGTTCTTAGAGATTTTGCCTCTTCACTAAGCTTGCAAATGATTTCCATAAAACTTTCGCGACTTTGTCAGTTTGTCGTGCTCAGAAGTTGTCTCCTTGCGTGCACTTTAATTTGGCAATAACCCCCCTGCACCCGTTCAAGTGGCGCCACCTGTCTTTGAGAGAAGAACCCAACCCCTCCCCTTCTTGCCAACCCTTACCACGACAAGCAAGAAGTTATTATAATTAATGGGACAAGAAAAAGTTTCGGGCACCGCAAAATTTGCTCTAGTCTGGCGCAGAAATTTCAATTAGGCGACGACCTCGCTTCATTAGCATGCGGAATATATATATCTGAATAGTAGAATATATATATTTATATATAGAAAAT
Organism: Drosophila eugracilis; assembly: GCF_018153835.1. Classification (NCBI taxonomy): domain Eukaryota; kingdom Metazoa; phylum Arthropoda; class Insecta; order Diptera; family Drosophilidae; genus Drosophila; species Drosophila eugracilis. The sequence continues at coordinate 1,167,418 of NW_024573270.1, forward strand.
GCAGTGACACGTGCAGCAGGGGAGTTGAAAGAGAAATGAATTAAATTCCACCTTTTGTTGGGCAAATATTATCCACTCGCTGGAAGTTGAGAAGAGAGAGAGAAGGAGATGGAGGGAAATGGAAAACCTTCGGCATTCAAAAAACTGCCTTTGCGAAATGTCAAGTGCAGGCAGGCGCATGATGATGATGATGATGATGCAGTTAGTTCATCAACTGAAAGGAGACGACATCATTCCATCATCTGGCCGAATTTTGATTTGATTTCGAACTTCTGACTTTCCTTGCCCAGCTGCAGGAAGGACATCGCCTTCGGGCGTTGGGGGGAGACGTGTCCTTGGCTAGTCAATCGTTTTGATTTGCCAAACACTTTATCACTTAATGTTCGTTTGTGGCAATTTATTCTTTGTACACCAGTTTATCTAGACAGCGATATATAGATGCACTGAAGGAAAATGAGGAGTAACTATGGCTAACATTTTGCATTATTTATTAACTTGTCTTATCTTCTTTTGATTGTTATCACTGTTTCAACTTCTTGTTAAAGTTAATCAAAGTGTAGAACTCCATGGCCTTTTTCTCAGTGCATATACGTGTCCAGACCTTCCCCCCTCTTATGGTACGAATCTATCTGTCGGCTGTCCTGCTTTCTTCTTTGGCTTTGTGGCTTCGTGGCTTCTTGCCTTCGACTGTGGCTACTACCCGGCTCTTGTTAAGTGAAACAATTGAATTGTTAACTGAACAATAAAGTATTTTATTATTATTAGATTTTTGCTCTTGGCAACCCCTCCCGCCTCCCACCTTCCGCCTCCTCCGCCCACCAAACAAGCAACAATCCCATTGCCATTTGCCTTTTGTCACATCTCGCTTTGCGGTCTCTGGCATTTTCTCATGATTTTTGGCCCCGACTTTACGTCTTTCCGTCTTTCCGTCGACTTTCGACTTTCCCCGCAACCGGTGCCCTTTACTACTTTCCCTTATCCAAAAAGTCTTAAGTGCCCTTCGAGTCTGATATGGCTCTTGGCCGCTTTTTGGCTTGCCTTACGAGGCGACTGTCTCGAGTAGATTTCCGACATATTTCCCGGACTCCTGTTATATGTCATTTGTATTATGTTGAGGCGCTTTTCATTCACCGCCTGCCCGCGCCCCTCTCTCTCTTCCATTCCCGTTTGGACATTTTGTTCCTTTTTCCTGGTTCCCCTTTGTTGGCTTTTGATTCAGTATTGCCAAAGCCATTTAGGTTTTTGAATTTATGACCATTTTGCGTTTTGTGACTCTCCCCTGCTCTCCCCCCCTTCTCCCTTCTCAAATGCTCCTCGCAATTTATGATTCTTGGCCTTTTGGCGCGCACCCTCTACTCAGTGTCTCGGCTGCTTTTGATTTACGATCCGCAAATATAGGAGGCCAAATGAATGAATGGCCGAAGGAAAAGGCCAACAGCAAAGGAAGGCAAAGGTAGTAGCCGGGCAGGGCAGGGCAGGGCAGCAGCCAATGTTGGCATCCAGAAATCAAAGTCTGCGCCCATTTGTCTCCTGGTGTTGGCTGGCCCAGTGTTGGGCACGCACGACGGGGCCATAAATAGTGTTGCAAAAGGGCAAAGAAGAAATTAAATGGGAAAACAAGTGTGTTGAAGGGTATTTATGTTTAAGAAGGGGAAGGTAAAGCAAAGTGACAAATGTTAAATGAGTTTTGAAGATTTATTTTTCTCAGCTAAAAAGTGCTGGCCATGAAATTCCTAGAAATGAGTTAAAATAGATCAAAGATTGACATCACTTCGGAAACAGATAACCTTTCTTAGCTACTTGAAAAGATTAAAGGAGAATCCACAGTTAAATATTTCCTGGAAAATGGGGTGGAAAAATCGTAGCAGCCAATTGAACGGAAACGGAAGGCAATCAACAGGCGACCAAAAGTGGGCCAAACATTGCGGCAGGCCGTCAGCAATTTAATTGAAATGTTTAAAATGCGACAGTGTGGAAAAATGCCAGAAGAGGCAGCCACACCACACTCTATTCCACACACACACACACACACACAGATACACAATCGGTGGGCGGGTGAAACCTGCTTATAAGTATGGTAAGTGAACTGCAAGGACGAATGGCAAGCCAGAGAAGGAGAAGAAGAAAAGCGGCGAAAATTCAAAAATAAAGTGCAAGGAGGCAGCGGCGGCTAAAAAAAAACAAAAATAGAATAGAAGGAAAGGCTAAGGAAAACGTGGCGTCGATACAAAGACAACTTTCTTAATGCCATTCAACAAAGTTGTGATAGTTTTTGTGCACTGAAAGAAAGGGTTACTGTAAATGGTAAATAACGTAAAGATCTAACTTTATTAACTTATATTAACGCATGAGAATGCAGCATGAAAAGTTATATTTATGAAATTTCTAAAGCTTCTTTGTCTGTCTTTTATCTAAGTGCAAGCTGCAGTGGCAGCTTTTGTTGTCTTATAGTTTTTTATTGTCCTCAGCAGGACGCAGGCTGAGGCAGGCACATAAAGTGTGGATTGCCGTTAAAGGCCACAGGCGTTGAAGCAATCAAGAGGCCATCATGGCAAGCAAAGAACGTAAAGAAAGTCACACGAAAATTGAAACTTTTGATGAGCTCGACAAGAGGGGGGGAGTAGAGATCAGAGTAGGGTATCAGTCAGTATCAGTAGGGTCTTGCCAATAATATTTAGAGCACGTCCTTGTCTTATTTATAATAATCTATATAGTTTCTATATTATATATTGCATGTTGAGGAAACCCAATCAACTGCTAATCCAGCTGCAATCATAAGATATTCATTGGCTAGCTTTATGCATTTATGCTGGAAAATGTGGAATGAATGTGGAAATGCTTGAATGTTGAATGTTGAATGTTGTTTCCTGCTTCCTGAATTAAATATTTCACATGGCCGTCACAGACGGCTGCTTTTTGCCCGCACCACACACCCACACACATAGTTTTCCGGTTGGAAAAGCCAATGGCCTAAGCCCCCTTTGCATTTGTGTGTGCGCAGCGTTTTGAAATGATTTTTCCATTTTCCATTTCGTTCATTCCCGTCCATTGTAGTTGCATTTAAATTTGTCCATTTGATTCCATCCCATTGTTGCATTTGCTCATGCCTCATTTGAGGCGATTACACACACAGCGAACAAAAAAAAAGTAAAGAAAATAGGGGATAGGGAGGCGGGGAGAAAGTACAATGCAGACCGGAAATGGAAGTGGGTGCTTTGGGGTGGGTGTTCTGGTCAGAGGCCAAAGTACTTGCTCGGATCGTAACATCAATTATTTCTGGGAATATTCTGAAATTAGTTTGCTAAACAGGGAACTGGCTTAAGTTTTAGTTTAGCAATGGGATTTAAAAAGGAAAAGAAGTTTATAAAGCGGCATCGGTGGGAATCGGTAGTTTAAGGTGCAGCCCAAAAGTATGCAATATTTATTGCTAGCTACAATCTCTCCTCATTGTGAACATTTTTGTTTTTGGTTTATAGGAAAGACAGAAAGCTTCTTTCATGTTTCTAATCAAAGATAAAAGTAATCTATACTAATTGATCGTTTAATAGATACCTAAATATTAATAAATTGTCTTATATATGTAGAATCGATCTACTCACATAGCCAATTCATGCGCTCCGTGTACTCCACTTTACGCTTAAGGTCCTTGACCAAAGCGCGAAAGTCATCGTCGTTGAAGTGGCACTGGATGATCGTGTTGTTCAGCTGCAGGATGCTGTACTCGTTGTTGCCGTTGTTCCCATTATTCCCATTCCCGTTGCCATTATTCGATGCTGCAACGATGGCATCCCGTGCCCCATTCAATGCATTCGATTCAATATCTGTGGCACTGGCCCGCATTTTAATGCCACCGCCAATGGCAGCTGAACTTAGGGCTGTCGTTGCCACATCACCATCCACATTGCTGCAGGATTTACTTAGGATAATGGTGGCACGATTGGCAATCGAATTGGCTGCCAATAAATGCTCACCGGCGGCACCGCAACTGCCGCGATGAAAGGGCAAAGCTTTCCCACAATTGTTGTTCTTCAGCGTGATGCAGTGCAGCTGATTCTGGATGGCGGCCTGGACCGCTGAGCAATCGCTGGCACGACGACGTCGCGGATTATCGCTGCCATCGGGCAGCATTGTGGTGGGTTGCAAGTGGGTGCTGGTTGTTGTGGTGGTTATGTTATCGCTCGATGTCGCCGGCTGTTCAATGCCAACGGATGGCGTTGTGGTTGTTGTTGCAGCTACTGTTGCTGCTGCTGCTGCTGTTGCTGTTGCAGTTGCTGCAGGATTCGACATGTTGTTGTTGTTGTTCTGTATGCTATTGCAATTGTTATTGTTATTGTTGTTATTGGTGATCCTCTGCTGCTGCTCCTGTTCCTGATGATGATGACGATGCCTGATTACGGTCAAATTGCTGCGATGATCCTGTTCCTCGTAAAACTGGATGAGCAGCTCCTCGAGCAGATTGATATTGTTGGAGCAAAAGGATTGCGAGGCAGAGGCCGAGACCGAAACGGAACCGGAAACGGTGGCCGTGCCGCTAATGGTGGAACTGCTCGAGGATTTCCGGCGTACAGTGGCCGTGGTGGTGGTGGTTACAGCAATCGCCGGCGGTGGTGGCTCCTCTTCAATATCCTGCTGATTCGTCAATATCTCTTCCTGCTCCTGCTCCTCCTCCTCCTCCTGCTCGAGCTCTTCCTGATCCGGTTCGTGCTCCTGATGATCCTCCTCCAGCTCACTGCTGCGACTCCTACTGCTGACCGCCTCTAAGCTTATGCTGCTGCTGCCGCAGGCACAATCGATGGCCGCCAGAGGACCGGCAATTGCCGCTGTTGCCGCGGCCAAAACAATAGCCCGCTGGTGTTCCTTGCCAGGATCGAAGATCGAGTGACGCAGCAGGATCTCCTGCAGTTGGCGTCTCTGTCGGCGGGCACTGTACGGATTCACCAGTCGGAAATCTCCGTAGAACTTTGACAGGCAGCGTACACGCGATGCAATATAGCCGATTTTACGCAACAATCGGACGTCCGCCTGCTGCAGCTGCAGTTGCAACTGTTGCTGCTGCTGCTGCTGCTGCTGATGTTGATTGCTGCTGCGCTGCAGCAAGGCTGCATTGCCGACGCCGCCGCTGCTGCTGGTGCTGCCGCCACTTGGCGATGTGCCTTCCTGGGCGGTCGTCTGGCAATCGATCTCGATATACTCGCACTCCTCGCTATCCTCGCTCTCCACGGGACTGCTGTCCTCGATGTCGCTATTGATGGCGGTGGTGGTGGTGGTGGTGTTGGCGGTGGCAAGTGTTGCAAGTGTGGCAAGTGTTGCTGTTGCCGCTGTTGTCGCCGTACCGCTGGCTATAACCGTCGTGGTTGTGGTCGTCGCATGGATATCGCTTTCGGTTATTGTTGTTGTTATTATCGTCAGAGTTTCGAGGGTTTCCTCGTCGCTGCTGCTAGTTGTTGTTGTTGTTGTTGTTGCTGCTGCAGTTGCTGCTGTAGATGTTGTTGCTGCTGCACTGCTGCTGCCGCGTCGACTGCTACTGCTGCTGCAGCCGCTGTCCTGGTACATTTATAAGCAACCCTTGCTAACCGGTTTTCCAACTCTGTTTTCTACTCTCCTTTTTGTCTTTTTTCTGTGTGTGTTTTTCTTTTTGGCTGCCGCTGCTGCAGTTGGTTTTCCCCGGGGGCTTTTCCAGGACTTTTCCCCCCTTGCTGTCTTAATTGTTACGGCCTGCGATTACTTTTATATTTCTTCCCTATTCGTATTTGATTTGCTGCATAAATTAATTTTCACTTTGAAGGAGTGGAGATTTGGGTGGGGGGAGGAGAATTCTTCTTCTTCTTTCTTACTTTCTTTCTTATTTTTTTTTTACGAGGCTGGCGCCGTTTTTATGACCGTTGTTTCCGTTTTGTTACTTGCAATTTGCTTTTTTGATGTTTATGCCACGCCAGCAAAGTTATGCAAATTTCCCGCCGCGCTCCCCTGGCGTTGAGCAAAATATCGCGTATACGTATCGCGCATACGCTCCGTATGCCGGCGTATGCCCCCTATACTCTTCGCCTGGAAAATCAAATCAATTCAATGGAAAAGTTGCCGCCACTCGCATTTTATTTTTTTGGCATGTCAACCGATTCGTTTTCGCTTTCGCTTTTCCTATTTTCCGTACGCCGTTCACCGTTCACCATTCGCCGTTCGCCTTTCGCCTTTCGCCGTTTGCCTTTTCCCGCTGTTGTCATTTGTGTTTTACATTTTATTGTGTTTTAATTTGCATTATTCAGCCGTTTGTTGTCCTGCTCTTTTCTCTTTTCTCCTTGCTCCTCCTCTTTTCGTTTCCACCTCTTCCCTTGCCTTGGGCGTTACTTTCGTTTCCGCTTCCGCTTTTGTTCTTGTTTTTTTGGTTGGGTTGGGAGCACTGGCAAAATCTGTAAAGGAAAACAATAAATGTAGGTCTATGAGTCTCCAGTTGGTATTAAGCCAAAGAACAGAGGTCTAATGGGCCGTAAGGAAAGTGCTTCCTATGACGTTGCAGAAATCAGATGACAGATGTAAGGTGTTAATTTTGGGAAAATTAAAGGGAATTTATAATGGCTAAAGGGTAAATTAATTAGTATTTGGAAGTAGAAAGGTCTTATGTTAGTTAAATTAGTAATTTTTCGCAGATTTTCCAGGCCAATTCTTAAACATTCCTTTTAGCTTGCCTACTTTTTAGCGTAAAATTAAATGCCAAATGCCAAATCCTAAAGGCGGCAACTTCACGAAATGAATCTAAATGAAAAGCCAATAAATGCCTTATCAATTATTTCGGACCACAGAAAGCCTTCAAACTTGATTGCCCCAATAAATGTTGTTAGGTTAAACGACATAATAGTAAGGAATTTCGAAATTTCTACATGTGTGTTGAAAATGAATTTTCAATGATTGAATCAAAAGAAAATTCCAAATAAAAAGAAAACTTTGATTGTTCTCCTTTTAATCCTTGATTTATCTTCAAGGATTTGGTACTTTGGACGAGTTTAATTAATACAAAATCAATCAGGCGAATGGTCAAGGAAAAATCAAGAGAGGAAAATACAAGGAGCAGCAAATAAACAAATGGATAAATAGGAAAACTGCAGCAGCAGCAGCAGTCACACACACACACTCACACACACACTCTCACACAACAATGTAAATATTTTATGAAATATTTTTACTACTTGCTCGGCACTCTACGTTCTGTTTTCTGTTGTGACAATCGATTGCAGTTTGCAGTTTGACAATGTGTGAGTGTATGAGTGTGTGCTTTGTGAGTGTTTGTGTGATGAAAGTTGGGCGGGTAAGAGTGGGTGGATAGGTGGTGGCTTGGAACAAGGTGATTTTGGGGTTGGGGGGTTGGGTTGGACTGGCGGTGGCCACTCGACAATCCCAATAAGCAGACGTGCTCGACCGCAGAGACAAAGGCGTTGCCCACTGGCGGTCAACCTTGCAACCCACTGACTGGGTGGTCGTTGGCTGGCTAGGTGGTTAGTTTGAGTGGGTGGTCGCTGGGTAAACACCGGGCAATTGCACAAAGCACCACGGCAGGCTGGTCAGCAGTAGCAGCAGCAGCGGCAGCAACTGTCGCCGACGTTGACAATGACAGCAAATGTCAAACAGTCTTTTCCACTTGCACCATCACCACCCACATATGGTGTAGAGGAACTAACCAAGAATCATCTAACCACCCACCGCCTGGCCCATTAAGTGCAATGCCGCCATCTCGCTCTCCCTCTGTTCATCTGTCAATCAGTTTATCTGTCTCTTTTGTTTGTCCGCCAGCAACTCGTGTGCAACTTGCACAATGCACCGCACCAAGACAAAGGGCTGCCACATGGCCAGGGATTGGGTTGGAAGTTTTCCACCAACCACCACTCGACACTCGACGGCTTAAAAGGATTGCGAAATGGTCAAGGGTGGGTGGTTGGTGTTGGTAGAAACTATCAAATCGAAAAGATTCCGCTGAATTTAGCCATTTCCGTGGGCCACATTAGAGGCCCACATTCATTTTGTGGCCAACTTCCTGGAACTGTTTACTCAACTCAAGCTCAAAGCGAAAGTTTTAATCAACAAGAATGATTAACACAATCAATGAGTTTTCCATTTCAAAATGAGTCAAATTTTCAATTAGCAGGGTTAAAATAGATTTCGGATAGATGAAAAATGTGAAAGAGGAAAGTTAAAGCTGTGGAAAGCTTTTAAGTTGATTGAATCCTTAAAGGAGCATATAAAATCCTTATTATTTATTATATTTTCTTTTAGTTTTCCAAACTTTAATTGAACGAATTTGATAGCCAAACGCTGTGCTTATAAATTCTTAATTTCCATTTTTTATTGCCACCCCAAAAGCTGGCTAACTGGCTGGCTGGCTGGCTGGCGTGTTAAATTCTTAATTTCCACTTGTACTTTTGCTAGTTTCACACCAAAGCCTCGTTTCCTTTTTAAAAAAAAGGATCTGCGACTCACACACATACATACACACACACATACACATACAGAGCTACCTATACACTTACAGTAATATATACCGAAATGGATTTTTCCAAATTCCGAACGCATTGCGAACAGCTAACGTGGCGTATCCGTTCGTGCGTTTCTGGTATGCTGACGATTCCGGCACGACAGGAAGTGGGGAAAAATGGGGGAAGAACTTGGGAGTGCTGAGGGTGCTGTTGGTTTTGGTTTTTCGGAAAAGGGAAAGGAGGAGGGGGGGAGGGGGGAAGACAGGCAGGTGCTCTCTGTTTTTCAAGAGGCCAAGAAAACGTCGAAAACGCTTCAAAAGATTCAACTTTGTTGCATCTAATTATGGCCAATTTGATTAGGGCTCATAAACAAACAAGGCCAAACACACACACACTTACACTTACACACCATATACACTTGGGTGTGGGCACTCCCCTACCCCAACACACGCATACACACACACACACAAGTGCCAATATGGAGCCGCAGGTGGCGCAATTGCCGACGCTGTCATGGCTGACAAAACGCAAACGCAAACAGAAACCGCCGCCGCGGCCTTGTCCCAAAACCCTCGCCAAAAAACAAAAAACAAAAAAACCGAAAACCTCCACCCCCCACCCACGAAGCCAAGCTTCTCACCTCCTCTCACCCTCTGGAAGTACCCAAAAACCCAACCCCCAGACTGTATCGAAGACAACCACTAACTGTTGAATGGTGGCAACAGTTTCTGGCCAACATATTCGCTGAATTTCATTTCAGCCAAAGCAGCAGCCAGCCCAGCAAAATGACAAATAAAATAGTTTTAATACGCCAAGGCCTTGGCCCTAATTCGTAGGCGATATAGTGGGTCATTTTTCGGGACTACATATGCTGGATCTGGATAGATACATTTTTAAAAATATCAAAATGAATATATAATATCATAAAAGGGCTAACAGTTAAGTTCTTTGGTAATTTTGTGTGGCAAAAAAGTAAACATTTTTGGCCCTAAAATCAAGATCAGAACTTCTGGCACAAATTTATGATGTTTTCCCTTTCTTTTTTGTTAAACCTTCTCTAGAAATGATCTCAGATCAGCTAAATAACTGACTGTTTTTGGATATATGAAAAGGCCTACTATTTTATTTCTATCGCTTTTTGATCGAAATTTGGTAAAACAATTTTTCAAAATTTTTTGCATTTTTTACAAGGGGCAACAACATCGTCTATTTTGGCAAAAAAAATCAAATATTATATAATTTTTAACATTTTTAACCTTGAATGCAGTTATTTAGGAACTTAAATCACGAGCTTGGCGAGGTATTACATTCAAAACTTGGACTTTGGCTTAGTTATGGCAATAATTCTGCCACTTTTAAGGGTAAATTGGGGAATCAAAAAGCATGATTAATAAATAATAATAATAATAATTAATAAACCAAAAATCACATTTTTTATAAGGGGTAACATTATCAAAGTTAGCAAAAAAAAAAAAAAAATGGAAAAAAATTTACTTTTTTAACTGTGAATTCAGTTAAGATGGAATTTTAATGACGAGTTCATTGATGTAGGGCTTTCCATCTTTGGACTACTTTTAGCTAAGTTATGGACAGAGTACTGTCATTTTCAAGGGGAAAATAGGGAAAATCCGAATTTAACATTTTCGCTAAGGGGTAACATCGTCTTTTTTTTTGAGAAAAATTACAAAATTTTTACAAATTTAACATTGAATGCAGATTTGTTAAAAATTAGAAAACAAGCTCAACATTTCAAAATCGGACCATTATTGGCTTAGTTATGGGAATAATATTGTCACTTTGAGAGGAAGATCGGGGAAAACCAAAATTCGCATTCTTGATAAGGGGTACCATCATCAAAACTTTCGAGAAATTGAAAAAATTTGACATTTTAAACTGTGAATGCAGTTTTGATAAGATCAAGAAAACAAGCTCAACGAGGTATTACAATCCATATTTGGACCATTATTGGCCAAGTTATGAACAAAATACTGTCGAGTTTGGAGGCTCCAAAATTCGTATTTTCAATAAGGGGTAGCATCATCTAAATTTTCGAAAAATTGCTCAAATTTGGCATTTTAAACTGTGAATGCAGTTCGATTGGAATTTAAATTACGAGTTCAGCGACATAGGGCATTCCATATTTGGTCCATTATTGGGTTTGCTATGGGAATAATATTGTCACTTTGAGGGGAAAATTGGGGAAAACCAAAATTCGCATTTTTAACAAGGGCTACTTACTTATAAAATTTTTCAAAAACTTGCTAAAATTGTACTTTTTCAACAAAGAATGTAGAAATGTAAGGAATTATAAAACAAGCTCAACGACGTATTACATTCCCAATACGGACCATTATTGGCTTGGTTAAGGGAAGAATACTGTCATTTCGAGGGAAAAATTGGGGAAAACCAAAATTCGCATTCTTGCTAAGGGGTAACATCATCAAATCTAGCTAAATTGAATATTTTTAGGTGGGGATACCAATCGACTCTAAATTCCCAATCAAACTTCGATGTATGACATTCTGTGTTTGGATTATTAGTCTTAGTCGCAAAAAAGTCTTGCGGTATTTTCGCATTTTCGTTTTGACTTGAATCGCATTATTGTTACCAATTTTATGAACAATTGAAAATTCAATAAAAATACCGCAAGACTTCTTTGACAACCTATTATTTTTTTACAATTTTTATGGACAAAATTCCAACTATTTTTGCCCAGCAAATCAGAATCATGGTTTCTAACCAAAATGAGGATATTTCTAATGATTTTTCCTCATAACTTCTCTCAGCTTAAAAAGCTGACTGGTATAGATAGATAGAGTTTTGGAAAACCAACTTCCTGGCAAATATATCTAAAAAATAACCACACAGTTCTCATTGAAGGGAAAAATAAACAAATAAAAACGACAATTATAGCCTTATTTAGGCAATTGTTTTCCCACTTTTGTGTGCTGTGTTTAGCAGTTGTTTTGGCCCAAAACAATGGCAAATAAATCAAGAGACCGAAAGAGCTTATGGCAAACATCATATATTTGGGCATTATTTAATGGCAAATGGACAGCAGCGAGTGCTGCGGCCATTAATAAATGAACTAATTTAAATAATTCAAAAGCCCGCCGTTGTTTATGGCCTGAAAATGAATTTGTTATGGATTTTTGTTTGATTGTTTTTTGGTTTTTTTCTCATGCAAGCATTGACTTATCATGGAAAATGGAAAACGCGCAGGGCGTTGGGAAAATAAATAAAATCAAATTTGTGCCGCCAAAGGGCGACAAATTTGGCGAGCAGATGTTGTTGTTCTGCGTTGTCCCTGGCCATGATGTCCTGCAGCGTAGTGTTCTCTGTATTTATTTTTTATTTTTTTCTTTGCATCCTTTAAATGCATCAAAATGTGCAGCCTACTTTTAGGCCTTCACCCGCTTTTCTGCTTTGCGCCTCCTCTTCGATCCTTCTCCTCCCAGCAACAGCAACAACAACAACAACGGCAAAACAATACAGAAAAGGGAAATACAAAACACACACACACACACACACACAGGCTGCAACAACGACAGCGACACACATTTTGCGGTTGATATGAATATCGATTCGACCCGTTAACTGTGCCAGCTTGCCGCCCCCTTTTCTCTTCGCCCCCTACCCCTCCACCCCCTATTTTCAGCCCTGGTATGTAAACTAGAACTTTGTATAAATTTATGTGCACAACAATGTTTATGTTGTTGAATAAACGAGCAGTTTTGCATGCGGCGAACGCCAGGACCACTTGTTCCCCTCCGCCCATCTCACTTACTCTGTGTGTATCTGTGTGAGTGAGTATTTGTATGTGTGTGTGTGTGTGTGGCTCTGTGTCTGTGTAATGGCAGGATGCAACATGAAAATGGCGTGTGGCTAGCAACGTTTTATTTGCTCGTTCTGCTGGGTCCGTTTCTGCCTTTTCCCCTTCTCCCCGTCTCCCCTTTCTCGCCTTCTCTCTCGCTCTCAACTCCACATTTTGCCGCACTCCTTTTTAGCTTTGCATGTGTATTGGTTGCACTTTAAATAGAAATATGCCACACACACACACACACACACACGCACACACTTATGGGCAGTGAAAACATTCAATTTGAGTACGGAAATCGCTTAACAGCCCTAAATAATGGTCAATATAGTCGTATCTGGGCCTCTACTAGCTCTACTTTCTTTTCGTTTTATACTCGTACTTTCACCTCTTCCTTCCCCTTTTTCCCTTTCTCCTTTTACCCAGTAAACCTAATTAAGCGCAATCCCCAACATTCAGCATTTGGGCCAACAGATTTTTAGCACTAGAAAGGGGTAACACACAGATTCACTCTTGTATGTAGAGATGGGCTAGGAAAGTGGGAATGGGTATCTTTCAGCTTTACAAAGTTATATTTTGGGGCAAATATTTCGAAAGTTTAGGAAAATTTCAAACATTTTTCAAATCGAACACAAAAAAACTGAATTTTTTTGAAAACTTGCCTATATATTTTGGCATCACAGCAACCGGAAATTGAGGAAGCTATCAGTTGGCTGGCCAATGGCCAACATCCAGACACAATGTCTGATCCTTTGATTTAATGGAGCCCTCACACACACACGCACACACACACTGAGAGATATATGGAGGCACATACTTACGAGCGTTCAATCAAACTAAGCGCAAACAAGCCTAGAGACATGAGAAAGGACGAGAGGACTAAAGGACGGCAGGACGACAGGACAACAGGACGACGAAAGAGCGGAAAACCAAGCCAACGAAGCGTACGAAAATAAACAAAAGCGTGGGAAGTCTCAGGGCTTAACCAGCGTGTGCAAGCGAGATGGGGGCTAAGACTTGTTGTATATGAAAGAGAGAGAGAGAGAGATGGCAAGAGGTGTTGGGTTATGGCCGCCAGGACACCTAACACACACACACACGCACGCACACACACTCACAAGCTGAGAGAACTTACTTAAGCGAGTGATTTTCAGATTTTCCGCTTGGGCTTTTGAGTGCGTGTGTGTGCGTGAGTGAGTGTCTGTGTGTGAGTGTCCCCAAGTGCTTTAGTGTGCGTGAGGAGGGGCCCATTGTGATTTTAATTTTTATTGCTTGTCAGAGAAAGGCCGATCGTGGCAATGGAAATTGCAGGGAAATGGCAGAGAAAATGTTTAGTAACTACAAAGAGGGCTAAGAACTATCGTTAAGTTTCTGAAATTTAGTAATCCAAACTATATATTACCTAACTATATATTATACTAAAAAAGTCACATCAGCCCTTAAGTTCAACTTCAAGATATGTAAATAACCTTTGGGCATTTGTCCTTTATTTGTATTCATATTCGGCGCGTGTCTGTGTGGTTGACTGAGTGTCCTCTGTGTGGGTGGGTGGGTGAGTTAGTGTGTGTGTGTGTGTGTGTGTGTGTGTTGGTTACCTTGGTGCTAGTTTGGAATCATTCATCATTCCCGGACAACATAGTTGTAAATAATGTTACCCACAAGGATTCCTCTCGGCGATTATTATGGCGATAAATCAAAGGCAAGAAGCAACCTTCTCTGCTTTCTTTCTGGCCACCTTTCCTTGCCTTTTGTCTTCGTTCTAACCCACCTTTCTCTCTTCCCTTTTTCCCTTTTTGTTTGTTCTTTTCCCCACCAACCAGTTTCTGTGACAATATTCCTCACCTATGGCCACGCGTTTTGTTTGTTTTTTGGCCTGAGGCAGGGCGCGGGTGCACCCCCTCTGGCCATGGATGTGGGAATATGCAAATTACTGTTGGTCCAGGGAGTGACTGAATGACTGAGTGACCAACTGACTAACTGACGTCAGGACGATTGCCATTGCTATTAAGCTGGCCATGTGCAAGCAAAGCCCTCTGTGGGCCAATCTATAAATAAGTTTAGCAAACAACAAGAGCGCGTTGGAAAACTTCAATCTACATCCGCCAACGATATGGAAATGAGGGGTCGGTTGTGTCTATGCCAGTATGGGTGGGTAGGTGTGTGTGTGTGTGTTTGTGGGTTATACAAAGGTGCACGGGAAGAAATAATGTAAATTTTTGATGTATAATATCATAAATCTATGAATTATAGTGAAATATTCTTTTAAATTCCTTTAAATATTCACCTTTTTGAGGGGTTTGGTTTTGTGTTTTTCTTATAAAAACCTATAAACTGCACTTTTAACTAGAATTTTCCTAGCAGTGCACTTGTCCTACAGGATAAAGTCTCCTTGGCGTGGGACTAACCATTATGAGTTTAACCCACTACTCATATTTCCACTTCCTTTCTGTACAATCAGCAGCTAGGAAAACAGAATTAGCCAAAAGTTGGGGTTTTCCACAGCTTTCGTTGATGAAAATTATAAACAGAAAGCATTTTAACTTTTATTTAGCAGCTTGATTAGCTTTATAAGTTTCTTAAGTTTTCTCTTAAATACGTTTTTAGTAAAGATTTCTCAAGGGAAACCTATCAAGACTCTTGTAATCGAAATGCAAGAAGCACAAAGAAGTGTAACTTCCTTAACTGCAAGGGAAACTCTCACCTGATTCTCGCCCCATTTCCGCACAGAAACCTTTCTCCAGCCAACAAAGAGGACTCCCAACACTTTTGCTCATTCAATATTGAATGCATTTCTAACTAATTCAGGTAAATCTCCTCGCAAACTTTCAATTAAATAAAAGCAGTATTAATCAAAAGTTGCCACTGAGGGGTGAAAAAAGGGGGGCAACCTGGCAACCTGCAAGACAGATGGCCGGAGATGACAGGTAAGCAGTTTGCTTTTGTGTGTGTGAAGGGGGGAAGGGGGAAGAGGAGGAGGAGGAGGGTCCACACACGTGTGCAAATAACAATAATCAGGACACGCACACACACACTCGCACACTCGGTGTCAACGGACAAAACAAATGATGATAACTGCGAGTCAAATGAAATGTCCAACAGAAGAGAGAAAAAACCAAGGAAAAACCAGGAAAAAAAGGAAAAACTATAGCAAAAAAACGAACCAAAATGAGGCAAAAAAAAAATAAAAATAAAAATAACAGCATGGAATCGAGCAGCCAGAAAATAAAGACAATATTTGTCAAGCACACTTGCACACACACACACACACACATACATGCACACAGAGAATGAAAGATAAACTGTGGAAAAAGGGTGAGAAAGGAATGGACACGGAAATGGAACCCAAACCCAAACCCCATTCGGAAAAACCCAATTCCTGAGACCAAAAGAACCCGCAATTGACAATTGTGAAGCCGTAAAGATGCAGATGATTCTGCACTGAGCGAAAACTATCAAGCTAAGAGAGATTTTTACAAGCTATTAGCTGGATTCTATAGCCAACGATATCTCAATAAACGTAAAGATGATTCAGATCGAGGATTTATAATCTTCATAGGGATATCTTTATAATCCTTAAGCGATTCTCAAACAATTTTTCAATCATTTTGAACTTGCCACACTACTCACCCTCCTAAGAAAAACCCAAATGGATCGAATCGAGCCAAAGCCAGAAACTGTTGGAAAAGGCAAGTTGGGAAATGTTGGGGAAAACCGAGGCTGCGGATGGGGTTAAAAACATATTTGCCAAGGACGAAGGACGTTGGTCCGGACGTTGTAACCGCCGAGCAAACAGTCGGCCTAATCAAAAGTCACAAACACACTCAAACACACACATACACCCATACACCCATACACACCCAGAAATCAGACACAGACAAGCGCACAACGTCTTGGCCAGAAAGCAAGTCAAGTCAACAAAAAGCAAACTATTTGTTTGCCAGCCTGCGTTGTGCTTGTGTGTGTGTGTGTGTGCTGTTTTCACTCAACCAGCCAGCTACCCCTAGCAGCTACACCCAGCCACCCCTGGCCACCCCATTTTCCGCCCAATTTTCCCTGTCAGCCAATTTGACAGTTAGCAGTTACAACATAGTTACAGCCATCCAAACACAGACTCAAACACACACACACACACACACAAATAGATGCAAATGCAAGTGTACACAAGATGCCTGCCTGGCTGCGTGTGTGTTAGTGAAATTGCTGGCAATTTAAATTATTGTTTAGGCCATAATACAAGGCATTGTTTAAGGGGGGGGCTATGGGATATACGATCAGATCGAATTGCCAGGCTTAGAGTTGAGGCTAATATAAGTTATATACTTGCTTGGGATTCATATGTCCGCTTCATCGAAGCGAAGTAACATTGTGCCACGAAGAGAATGGGTTCTATCTTAATATCTCACTCGGACTTAAATTGCTAATCGCACAAAGACCAATTATGTGTCTGTTTTGCAGGTGCATAAATAATCTCTCACCTCTCATTGAGTCTCGCTTGTTGTGGGTTAATTAAGTTGTTAGGGTTAAGCAATTGTTAAGGTAAACTAAAAGAGTTATCTTCGCTTTAGTCCATAGATTGGGGAATTCCTTGTAAGTACTTGTTTTCTTTGCATACTTTTAGGCAGTTCATTTAAAGGGACCTGCCAAAGTAAATGCATAACTTTGAGGAATATTTTTGGAAAAGTAAAAGCTATTTCTTAGCAAATGGCAGTAAAAGGAAATATATAAAGTATATTTGTGTAAAAACACAGATCTTCATATCATAATAATGTTTAATTTGCAAATACTTTCCCTACCCCAAAACTCCTCTTCCCTTCAAAAATATGAAACTTGAAAAGCATCTTCCATTTTGATTATGCAACACTGGCTCACGCGCAAAAAACCAAAAATGAATTTCCATTGAAATCGTTCAGGTGTAAAAAGAACAAATTTGTTATTTTATGTGAGGCCAAAGCCGAGACAAAAGGACGAGACAAAAAGAGAGAGAGAGCTGGAAAAAAGAAAAACCAGCAGAAGCAATGATTCATTCAAAAGAGATTGAAATTGAGGAGGAGGATGCGAAGGATGAGTCTGTCTGTGTGTGGGCTGGGAAATATGGCAATAAATAATATTTTTTTTTGTATCAATTTGTCAGAGAAAACTCCCACGTCCAGAGAGAGAGATAGAGAGATAGAGAGAACATCACAGAGCACACGCAGGACATGCAGGACATTCAGGACACATGCAGCTGACAGTTAATGGTCTAATGAAATGTCTTTGGGTTATCGCAGCTGTTTACCTGGCTGACCGAATCAGGGCTTTCAGCCACGTTAAGCTGCCAGCTAAGTCCCGAACAATGTCCTTGCTATATGTCCTTTCACCACCGCTACGGCAGTTCACCTACACCCACTACAGTTTGTGTGCATCGCAATTAATTGACCCGCGTGCGTGGGCTATTTTTGTCACTAGGACAAAAACTTTAAAACTTTATACTCCTACAAAAGATTGATTTTCCATATTTTTCGGGAAATATTCAAGATATTTTCTCCTTATACTTAAAACTCAAAACAAAAGTTCTGGCAAGTTGAAGACGACTTCCTGAACTTTTCTCTCTGTGTCCTTTTGTGCAACTGTGCGGGTGACTGAGTGCAGGACAAACTCCACGACAAACACATATACACCCACACAGAGAGATACGCATACAGATAACCATGCAGGGAGGGGGAGGGGTAGATTTTCGCAGGACTATTTACAACTACAGCTACAAGAAGTGACAGCTGCAGCTGCAGCAGGACATCGGAACTCAAGTTGTGGCACTTGCAGATGATAACCGGCAATTGCGGTGGATAACTGGGATAATCGCACCGCTTGCACGGAATTCTGAATGAGATGTGGAGGATGTGGATAAGGATGTGGATGTGAATGTGGATGTGGATGAGGCTGGGCTAGATCAATAACAATAAGTCCTTTGCATTTTAAAATTGTCAACCAGCGACATTTCCAATTAAAATGCTTTATGGACGGCGGAGGCGGCGGCGGCCACACCCCTTTGAAGTTGCATTTCGCTGAAGCTATTTGTTTAATCTACCCGTAAATATGTATAAAATATTATACATTTGATAAAGGAGAGAGCGGAAAAAGAACAGCAATGGGAAAATCAATATCAATATCAATATGCCAGCCACTTGCAGGCGCGGAAAAATGCAAAAATTGTTGAATTCGCGAAACATATAGCGGAGATATATATTATATATCGGAATATCGGAATATATATATATATATATATATTTGCACAATTCACAAAATGGGGAAAGCCAATTAAATTGGCCAAGAGAGCTGTGACGAAGACAAGAACAAATTTGCATAACTGATTAAAAACTTTCCCCCCCCGCTTTGCCTCAACCGGTGAAAGGTGGAGAGCGCGGTGCGGGATGGGTGTTTGGGTGATGATGGGAGGAAAAGTCAAAGTGTGAACACAAATCCAATGCCCAACTTTAAGCACTTTGCCAAGGGACTCAAAACTCAAACTGAAATTCAATTATTAATTTAACTTTTCATTGAATTTCCACCATCCCATCGCTCTTGCCGCCGCCCCCCTCTCTGCCTGCCTTATTCTTTCCCCCCTCTTTCTAGCCATTGTTCAATCTATCAATCTAAGCCTTTGGCCAACTAAAAGGAAGGCTAACTGGCTTATTATTAATTTGCAGTTGAACTTGCCTCTGACTCGATTATAATCTAAGTTAGGTCAGGCCAGGGCTGAGAGTTTCCCAGTAAGAGTAAATTGAGGGATAAACGGTTGTTAGTTTATCTAGTAAGGATGGTTGGTTTATGTTTTAGATTTATGAGGAATATTAATCTATATTTAATAGGTCAAAATTAGTCTTCATAACTAGAGAAAAGATCTTCTTCTTGGCTGTCTTTTGTCCTTTTAAGTCCTTCTCACATCTTAACAAGCAGAATCGTTTGAGAATCGTTTGAGAGACCCTTATCCTATAATTTTCCATAATTCCCATCGTTTTGTAAACCTTTTAACACCTTTTTGAATAAGCAAAAAGAGAAAACCAAACACAGAACAAAAGCTGGAAAGGCCAATCAAAGGCCAAGAGGTGAAAATTGAATGCGCTTTTGAGCTTATTAAAAATCAAATTCCCTGGCAGTGATTGAATTGACCGTTGACTGAGAGCTCTGAAGAGGAAGTCCGGGTGGAATCCTCTTAGCTGGCAAAGCTACGCAAAATGCAATAAAATCGATTAATGCCATGAGCAAAGCGGCTCGGAAATCACAAAATATATATATAGTATAAACCCATTCTAGCTATAGATCTAACCAAAACCAACCAACCAACCAACCATCTGCAGGAACATCATCATTGCAGGACGACTTCCTGGCTGCCTGGCTGCCTGCCTGCCTGGCTGGCTGTCTTCTCTGCTTGTGTAATCCAAAACCAAATCCCCGCTAAAAAATGCATTGTTCGCTATTAGCGGAAATAATCGGAGGATAACTGAAGGGAATGGGTTCTACGTTTTGAGATATATATATATGATTTTATATAGCAGCAGCCCAAGGCCCTGTAAACCACTAAGCTTTAGTTTGTGCCTCTAGAAGAGAGAGAGGGGTAACTAGACTGGCGGATTAATTTAAAGTATGGCCAAGACGAGACTTGGCAATGGCAAAAGGTCGGCTTACAGAAATGGCAAAACGCATTTAAAGCCAAAATCAGTGATAAGTTGGTTTTAGGAACTAACACTCCCAGCACAGGTACAGAGAGAGCTAAACAAGTTTTCCACGTTGCTAACACAATTTGCAAACCAAAAAAAAAAAAAAAGGAAAACCCAACCAGCAGCACCCACATTCTCTGTAAAGTGGCCCAAAAAGTTGGCAATTAAATCTGCTTACGGAATGGCCACAAGCAAATCTCAGTTTTTTGGCAAGTTTTTACAATTGCACTAAAAAGTCCTTAAAAATCCTTAAAAAAAAAGAAAGTTGCAACATTGGAAAGGTGCTTCTTTAGCACTTGGATTAATTTGGCTTTGGGAATGAGTTTTCGGGATAAAGTTATATGGAAATGTGATGTGATTTTTAGTGCACTTTTCCGAATGAAAAACGATTTGTTTGTTAGGAAAACTAAATACTTAATGAAATCATAAAGTTTCTAAGCTTCGGGGTTAGTATTTTCTGTCCTAAAAACTTGTTAACTTGAAGAGATTTACTGATTATAAAATCAAATAACTGCTAAGTTCTTATAGTTTTCCTCTTTCTCTTAATTCTAAGCTAGTTAGTTAGCAGGAAAGTCATTTAGTAACCTGAAAAATAGTTATAAAGGGAATCATAGGGGATTCTATAGCCACTAGTAACTCCCTCAGATCGCTTTCTATAGCTTATCCTACAAACTAGAACTCCCACCTTCGTTCTAAAACCAAACTTTCCTTTCCTTTTCTCTCTCTCTTGGCATAGTATCTGAAATCTGTGGTGGTAAATCGATAGAGAGATTAAATGTCTCCATGCTGCCGCCCAGGCACTTGACGGATTCATTGCCCGCTCGTGTCAGCCACTTGTACTTGTCCTTGTAGTTGTTGTAGTCCTTTACTTGTCCTGTCGCCCACAAGGACTAGGCTGAGTGAGGGAGAGATATGCAGAAAGAAAAGGAAAGGGGAAGATTGATAGAGAGGGAGGGAGGGATGAAGGCTTGAAGGAGTCTATGACTCAATCCTGATGTCGACGGCTGTGGCGATGTTTAAACAGAAAGCAGTTAAAAACACTAAGCAATGTGGCCAGAAGGTCACTGAGAAAAAAACTTATTGAATTGGGAAAGTTAAAAAAAAAAAACGAATTTTTAATCGAAAGATGTTAATTTTTAGAGATTTTGTAGGAAATTTTTTAGAAAAATTTAATAAAAACTATCAATAAAATAATTTTAAACTTTAAAATGGAAGTTTTTGGTAATAAAAATAAAATCTTAAAAGCTTTACTAAAATATTAACAGTTTTAAAAAGTTAGTATTCTTATCTTTCACTTTAAAAAAGTTTAAAAATCTTTAATAAACGCTTTTTAGAAACTTTTTTAGCTTAAATAATAAATATTTATTAAAAAAAAAGGTTTAAAAAATCTCAAAACAGACTTCTTAGACTCTTTAAAGAAAGAAATACTTTCAAAAATTCAAATTTCCTTTGCAAGCAGATTAGTTTCATAGTTCACCCTCTTTTTCTCTCAGTGTAAGGGGTAGAAAAAATAGTGATAGCAGCGACGTTGGCGTTGGCAAATGAAGGCGGATGAGGAGTCGCATAACGAGGCAGGAGATGAACAGCAGTTGCAGCCATAAAAAGGCAACCCGCCATGTTGTAACAGTTGTAAGCTGACAATGACAACGACAGAGATGGCTTGTGTGGAAGAGAGACAGATAGCAGTAGGGAAACAGAAAGAGATGGCTGCTAAAGAAAGCGACGTAGACGAGGCACGCACAACAGCAACAACAACAACAACAACAACAACAACGGGCAGTGAGTGCAAAATGTAATTGAATTTCTGTTGACAGATTTTAACGCACAATATCCTGCAGCGACATTGTCGCAAAGGGCGATGAAAAAAAGAAAAAAAAAAGAAAAGAAAAAGGGAAAAAATAATAACGAAAAAATACAGAAAAGGAGGAGCAAAGGATAAGCACGGCGAATAAGTTTACCGAAAACCGAAAATAAAAATCGCAAGAGCGTGAAAATTACACGGAAAATGGCAAGGGAAGAAGGAAGAAAAAAAGAGAAAATCAAAAATCACAACAGAAACGTGTGCAACGCTGGAAACTCAATATAGATTCCTCTATAGACTCGATCCGGGGGGGTGGTGGTGGGTGGTCAACATCCAAGCTTTATACACTTTGTTTGCCATCAATAAATATTGCATATTGCCAGATTTCTCTTCTGCAAGCTGCAAGCTGCACGCTTTTCCCCATTTTCCATTCAATTATGGAACAACAAAAGATCGGCAAAGGCATAAAAATAGCTGCCGCCCCGCGGGCTTAACCATATTAAGAGTGGAAAAAAACATTCATAAAACTGTTTGTTTAAAAAATATTTTAAACTTAAAAAATAGAGGAGGAAAACTATCAAGGAAAAACTGAGTGTAAAAATGAGTTTAAATTGAACATAAAACGTGGTCAAGGGAAATGCTTGTTAAGTTTTCATTGCATTAGCCAGGGCAGGGAGTTACTCAGATTGGGTCAAGCTGATGATTAATGTTTAATTTGTAAATAATTAAATAGAATTATGCTCTTGATAAGATTAAAATGAAGTTCTGTTTATGAAATTAATCACAAATAGTTTTGCAGCTTAAAAAATCAACCAAAAGGGAAGATGCTTTCTCTCTTCTTAAAACCTTTAACTAAATCCATCTCTATAACCATTCTTCTCTCAACATTTTTAACAACTTTCAGTTAAAAATAAACCTTATCATGGAAAACTATTAATAACTACTGGAAAATCTGTTACATTTCCAGCAATTAAAACTTGAAAACTGCATTATTTTTAAATGTTTTCCACTGGCCTGGCCCTGTCGTGTAGTTTTTTCAGCCCAAAAAAACTTTGTAAGAGGAGGAGTAGTGGGGAGGGGCACATGGAAATGACAAAAGTTTTCCAGGCTTGTTTCTCACTTCCGATTTTTCCTCTTCATCTTGATTTTCCCAACAAAAATACACTTGCCAAAAGTTATGCAATTCAATTATGTCCTTTTGATTGTTTTACAGTTGGGTGGGGGGGATGGCCAAAAAAAAAACGTAAAATGAAATGAATACTTTGCGTCTTTGCCATCCTCCATTTAACTTGATGAGACACGCACACACCCACACCCAACCCCCCTACTTGTGTGCTGTAGGAAAACGATTTTCCATGTAGCCCAGCCCAGCGCTTTTCTTTTGGGCGAGCACACAAGTTTTTATGTTGTCCTGTAATAACAGACATGGAAACTGGTTGACTGGCTGGCTGGCTGGGCTGATTGACTGATTGATGAACTGACTAACTGAGCCACAGGCAAATTGCGAAAACACTCTTAATGTGCTTACATGGAAAATCAATTCGCTGCGAGACGTCAAGAGCACCCAAAAAAAAAAAAAAAAAAAACGAGAAACCAGCAGCACTAAAAGTTATAGTTCAATCGAGGCGAAAAGGATTTCTAGTAGTGCGTGTTGGCACTGAGAGAAAATTGATAGTTTGCCAGCTGAGATAAGGTTAAGAAAGTTAAGTTTTAGATTGAAATCAGAAGTAGTATCAATATTTTTGAACTTATTTTTCCCAGTGCCTTTGCACTTTGGTTTCGGGCTCGGGAAAATGTATGGTTTGGCTTTAAGGTTGGTGAAAATTCAACGCAGCAGGAGACTTCAATCGATGATGCGCCTTCAATTTCGTTTCTGTTTGGGAATGGGAAAAACCGCACAGACTTTAAAGGCCAAATGGGAGAAGAGCAGAGCAGAGGTGGTATGTGGGTACGTGGTAGGGGGTAGAGGATAGAGGATAGAGGGTATAGAAACTGCCAGAGGGGCAGAGCTCAGCTGGATGCAAACGACAAACCACTTTGACCCGAAGGAGCCGCAAATGTGTGTGTGATGTGATGTGCCATAAATGTGGCACCAACAACAGCGGCGGGCTGTCAGTGAAAAGCGAATGCAATCGAGACACTAGAGGGGATTCCATTCAATTGCAGATTTCACTTTTTTGTTTTGTTTTTTAAAAATTATAAAAAAATTGTTAAAAAATATATAAAAAATGTATAAAGTTAATCAGTTGTTTATTTGATTTTCCGTTAGTTTTTCCCTCATTTGCATGGCGCATTACACATTCCGATGACTGTAATGGCGGAATGGCAAATCAGATTTTAAATTTGATTTCTCAATTATGCTAATGGGAAAGTTTCATAGCAAAAAAAAATGACAGGAAAAATATGCCAGTTTTTAGCAGATAGATTTCACAGTTAATTGCATGTGAATGATGATTAAAAAATATTTTTTAAATTATATATATTATTTTTTAACGTATTAATTTATGCAAATATTAAAAATGAGAGTTTGCTAAGTTTATTTTAGAAATTATTCAGAATTTTATTTAGCTAAGCTAATTAAAAATGTTTAGCAAATTCGAATGAATAAAAAAAGTTATTAAATAGTTAAATCATTATTTAACATTAAGTTTATGTTAAAAAAAAAACAAAAAACATCTCTCTAAAAGACAACTCAATCTTAAGACTTCCACTCCATCTGACTTTGCTGATGAATATTTCTTGTTTGAAAATTTTATAGATAAAGGAAAACTTTGCCAAGTGGTTGTGGCTATGAAAAGAAGTGGTTGGAGTCCAAGGCCTTTTTCCAACCTCTTAGCGCGTGTGTGTGTGTGTGTGTGTGTGGCACTTGAGTAAGGTCAGTTTAAGCGTCTGGGGAAATGGTTATCCTTATTGCATACTTTGGCAACAATGTGTGCGTGTTTTATGCCTGGATACGAGCCAAATTTGGTATAAGAAGTCGCATATCAGTTGCCTTGGAGCTATGGTCGTCCAGCTCTCGAAAGATAATCCCAAATCATACTTAAATTTGTATTCATTTTAAAGGAAAAATGAAGTTGAAAGTTTAAGGCAGCTTACTATATGATTTCTATAAGGAAAAATGATTTCCTTGGCCATAAAATAATGATTTTATGATATTTATGCAACATTTTAAGTTTTCTTTTGGCTTTTCCAATAATGAAAATAGAAATAAGCCCCCTGCTGAATGCTGAAATGGCAACTATTCAACCTTTTGATTGCCCTAAAAATAGAACCAAGACTGTGGTGGCATATTGCTCTGTGAAGCTTCAGGTATTGTATATAAAAAGAAAACTTCTTCAGCTTAAAAAACCAACAACAAAGAGAGGGAGGGGGGTGGGTGGCAGGGTAGCAAGAACAACAACATTCTGTCTCGACTTTGGACCCCCCCTTCTTTATGGAGGCAATTAAAATTCGCTTACTTGCTGAACATTCGCGAGGAGAATATGCATAAATGAAATCAAGTGGATGGAATGAAATGTCTACAACGAGCGTTTAAATACAAGCATTTTCATTTTCCCGGGGCTAATAATAAAGGAATTTCACCCAATGAGGAGTTTTATTAAATTCTCTTTTTTTCGCTTATAGAGGAAAATGTGATATGATATGATAGCTTTTCTTTTTTTTTCGAAATTTAACGAAAGATTTTCGGTCTTCGTTGCGAAAATGCAGAGTAGAATAGAAGCGCCACCACCAGCCTGGCCTGCTGCGTGTATTACTTTGTGAAATTTCTGGCTGGATTTTTACCTCCATACAATTCCAATTTCATGTGAGTGGGTGGCACTGTGTCTCTGTGTGTGTGTGTTTGTGTGTGTGGGAGTAGCATTTATAAGCCACAAAAGAAATAAAAAAGGACGAAAGGCCTTAAGACCGTTTCAAGTTGCTGAATGTGTGTTTCCCTCTTTCTTTTTCCCCCGTCTTTGCCTTGGCTCTGCTTCACTTTTGTATATGTCCGTTTGAATTAATATTACAATGTCCTTAAGGTTTATTTGGCTTGATATTCCTTTTTATCTTTGTATTTGCCGGGCGGGCCTTTGTCGGTTTCTGATTCAGATTCTGATTCTGATTCTGATTCCCCGATTCCGATTCGTTTTCGCTTTTGGCTGTTTGATATTTATGCTTTCTTGGCTTTCTTGGCTTCTTGGCTCGCATTGTTGTTGTTGTTGTTGTTGTTTCTTATTCCGTTGGCATATTAAAAATTCATACAAATGTAAAACGAAAATCCTCAAGACAATCATAAAAAAAACAGCGAAGGCAAGCAAAAGGGTTTTCAGTCTCTTTTTTTTTGCTCCTTTTTTTTGGATTCAGTGGGAGTTGCAAAAAAGAGACCAAAAGACGCTTGCAAATAAAAATGAAATATAATTTCAGCTTGCAAATCCACGTGTCCTGCTGTCTTTTTTTGCTGTGTGATTGTATGAGTGAGCTAAATCAAAGCTGCTGCCCCGCAGAAAGCTGCTTAAAAAAGGCGTGCATTCGCTTGGCCCAAAAAAGTAGGCAACACTTTTCGCCTGACGCAATACGCACACACTGCGTATGCGTGATATTTCTCGTGTGCACAAATTATGCTGAATACAAAAAAAAACGAGAGAAAATAACCTTCTGCTGTGGAAATGAAATATCCTGATGTCTTCTTAGGGGACCCACAGTCCGTATCGAAGTGCATTTTTTAACCGAATAATAAATGAGACTCGGTGGATGTTCCATATTTTGTTAGATAAAACTGAATGGTGGCTAAATAAATCCATGAATTAGGTTAAGAATATATAGACTATTGTAGCTTTTTTAAGGAAACTCAAAAGAAACTTATACGAAAGTGCTGATGGAGTGCAAGAAAGAAGGCTAATTTTGTAGAATTTTAACATTTTATCCAACCGTCGATTATAGCTTTTATTTTTACCCTCAAATCATAATGATATATTCTCATTTCACTCGAAGTTAACTTACATATATACCCAGTGTCACATAATGTTCATGTAACGCACTGTACTGACTGGCAACGAGTCGTATGCGTGATTATGTGAAACGATTTTCATGCCCACTTGGCGACGAACGTGCCAAGCGTTTTGGCTATTGATCTCTGGCTTTTCCCAGCCGCCCTTCATTTGCCCCTCCCTTCCTCTTTTTTGTTTTTCACTGCGCTCGGTCGAGAGGAGAGCGCTCATAAAAATTCTAAAAACAATAAACGTCAATTTTTGCTTGGCAGCTAATTCGGGGGAAAGCTGCTGCCTGCGGGCAGCATAAAGTGGCCTTCCACGGGAAATCTGTTGGATGGGTAGGCTAGGAAGGAAGAGGGAGGTCTGAAGGTTGGTTGGTTCTTTTCGGTCTGAAGGATAAGCGTCGGATGTTTAACTAGGTTGACACTTCATCCAGCCCCGAAGCCCTAACGATTCTTCATACTTGCGCTGCTGTTATTTGTCTTCCTCCTTGAATCGCTCACCACTGCTTGCTTACCTGTAAGGAAAATAAAAGCAGAAAAGTTCGAAAGCTTAATTAGATTTATTATATCAACTGGAAATTTCATAAGAAAGTCAAATTACTTTTTCAGGCATGAATATTAGGCTTGGCAAATTGCAATCGGGAATTTCCCCTTAAATACCTTTTAAGCGACATTAAAACTGACCTTTTGGTTATCAAAACAAATCCTTTTCTTGGTAAAATATATATTATTAAAGTCACAGAGCCATAAAATTGCACATTACACAATGGTAGTTAACAAACAAATTGCGTTTTTGTCAGTCCGTATTAAAAATAACAATAAATACGAGCACGAAATGCCTGCACTGAGTGCGGGATAAATTAATTTATAGATACAATTACGGCAATTATCGTTGGCAGAAAGAAGGCATACGATTGGGTCCATGCAATAAATAAATCAAAAACATATTGCCAACATATATATATATATAATCTATCTATATATATATATATACGAATGTGTATCAATTAAGGTGGAAAATAAAATCAATTTATTTATTTATTTAGTGGGCAATCGCATGTAAAATGCATATGAGGCTATGCGCCTGGATTTGTGTTTGTGTTTTCATTTATTATTTATTTACTCCCCCATTGCTATGGCCCCAGAGCCAGATCCAGAGACAGAGACAGAGCGCCCAACCCGAAACCAATTTAACATTGGCAGAGGATTTTCTTTCCTCGCCACTTTAGTCCTGTTTGCACACTGCACCCACACCTAATTAATGCGAGTCCTTGTACAGCGCGCAGTGCAGGTTTTTCAACTTACCAACTTACCATCCCGCCCAATAAAACAAATGGGTTAAGCGAGGGGATAGCTAATGGGGGAGGAAGGTTAAATCGTTGCAGGACAGGTAACTATTGAATGGACGAGGAAAAACTACTACTGCTTGCGACTAAGCCATGACTAAGAACGGCGGAATGGGTAGTAAATTGGATGAAAAATTGATTCAAGGGGTCGGTCGGTGGGTCGGTTGGTCGGTCGGTCGGTTGGTTGGTTGGTCAATTTAAAATCGTTTTATGTCAATAGTTGTTATATGATAATTGCACCATGATTTCAGCTAATTTTCCCTTTGCCCCATCATTAAGCCATTAAACTGGGCTTCCCTTTTTCGATTTTTAGTTATGGATGGGCACATTTTGATAAGGTAATTGGGATGAAGTGTTAAGGAAATGCTTCTTAATCGATCTTTTTAGATAAATCTCGTATTTGTAATCATGTTTTCACGGATAAAAACCCACATAAAGCTTAACAATCAAGAAAATCAAATGGCATTTATTGTCTTATTTCCACCATAAACGAAATCATCAAGTGAAAATCTACGTCCGCCCGAAATCAAATCAGTTTTCTATGTTTTTCTTTTCGGTTTTTCCTTCAACCATTTTGCTGCGCTCAATTAGTTTTGTTAAAGCTTTCAATTTACACACAATTTTTGGAGGGGGCGATGTTCGGGCCAATGGCAAATGGAAATCTCTGAATATAAAAAGGGGCGTGGCTGGAAAAGCTGGTGTCGTGCGGGTAGGGGGTAGAGTAGAGTAGAGTAGAGTCGCCAAGCCTGTGCCTGCCGTTCGTCTGTACAACATAATTAAGTTTAATTGACAACCGCTGACTGTTTGATTGGCTTCACTTGTTGTTGTCGTTCTTCTTCTTCTTCTTCTTCTTCTTATTGCTCTTCATTGCTTGTTGTTTTATTTTCATTTTATTGTTGCTACTGTTGTTGTACTTCTCCTTGACTGACTGAGTGACTGCCTCCACATTTGTGCCACTTGGCCAGGCTCAACAATGACTACCAGCGGCCCCTCTCTCTCATTATGTATATAATTTTCATTTAACATAAACATATACACATATGTATATTCATCATATTAAGTACAATATGCAATTGTTGATGCGGTCACACGGGGCGTATGCTTAATGTGCACGCCACTGAATGGAAATTATGAATGGAGATGAGGGAGGTAGGAACAAGGGGGAAGGAAAAGACAGCACTCAATAAATCATTCGGAATGAGCTTTGAGCTGCACGTTAATCACACAGACAGCACCGCCACCGTACAGTCCGTCACATAACAATAAAGCTGATGAGCGGGTCTTGTGTACAAAAAATTTCGATAAAAAATTATAAAATATAACCATTTAGATATTTGTTATTATTAAAAAAAAAGGTTTTTAGTCAAGTATTTAGTAAAATCTTGAAACTTCTGGCCACTGGTTTAAGGTCCAGAAAGCCTTTGCTTTGCCCTCAAATCTGGCATTTGTGTTTAATCAATTAAACTGGATAATCGGGCGATTCCTAATGGAAATCCACTAGATTTGGTGCTCGATATGTTAGTCCTCTGCCCTGCCCTTGCCCACACACATCCCCCCCTTGGGGAAAACCAAACAGGATTCCGAGGCGAGGCCATGTCTTCTGATGAATCAAGCGAACTCGTTGCGCTGACAGACGGAACATTGTTGAATGTGGCGGAACACCAACACCAAACAGAACACCAACACTGCCGCCGCCACCATCACCGAACCAAGAACCAAGAACCGAGCAGAAAACTTTGAAATGGATTAAATGACAGAGTGGGAGTGCGACTTGGGAGGAGAATTGGGAGGAGACTTGGGCCAAGCCCACAGTTCAATGGACGATTTTCATTTTGCTTGCGGTAGACAAAAGTTTTCTCCTCTTTTATATCAAAGTTGCGACATAAGGGCGGGAATAAGCCGGGGGCTAAATGGTAGTTATACCACCAAGCTTTGCTCTCTCTCTCTTTCTATACATTACCGCTAACGAGAAATATCAACTGTTAAATTGCAGCAAAATGGCACAAAGCGATGGTGGTATGGTATGTACAAGGACTGAAGGGAAAGAAGGGAAAATCAGGCAGGAAAAAAGTGCGACAGTCAGCGAAATGAAAATAAATAAATAAGAATAAGTTATAATCAGAAAGAAAGTTGAAGAAAATGGGTAGTTAAGGATAGGTTTAAAAAAGAATTTAAGTCTTTTAAGGAGAAGCTGGATTTACATAGTTAAATATTATTACTAAAACCCCAAAACTAAAATCAAGTTAAAAATAAATTGGTCTTTTCATAGCATACTTTTGGGAGTCAAGGAAGTTGCTCTTTAAGACTCCCCTTTGTATATTCCCCTAAAACTAAAAAAAAAAGAAATATCCCTTTGATGGATGTAAAAGAATTAACTTTGCTTGAACGTCTGCTGGTCTTTTAAGGTCTTTTAAGTTCTTTTAAGTTCTTCCTAAAAGCCAATATACCCAGCAACTTTACGAGCGTAATGAGTGTATAAAAATAAAACTTGTCTACAAGTTTCGTGTAGATTTTCATTAGCCACGGCAATGGCAAAAAAGAAAGAAAAAAAAACCAAAAAGAATAATATCGAAATGAAAACAGACGGTTGGCGGTTGATGGTTGTCGGTTGTCGGTTGTCGGTTGTCGGTTGACGGTTGGATTCAACCTACCTGTTGCCATGAAAGTAATCGAAGTTCATTCTTTACTCTCTCCAGCTGCGGGTCACGAATAAATTCAGGCATTTAAGTTGCTCACGCGATTTGGCAGCAATAATAACAAAAGGAGGCGAAAGTCCGCCAGCGACAATGATGTGTAAGGCAGCAGCCCCAATAGCCCACCCTCTCAGTCCACGGGGCGTATGCGTGTTACAGAAATAAAAATGGCTGCTTTACTACATACACATACTACTACCAGGACATATGTGTGTGTGTTTGCCATAGCTTCATTATGATGGCGTCGTTAGGTCTATTAAATTTCCCTTTGTTACACTCGCCCCAACGTCTTTTGGATTGTTCTCCATAATTTTAGTTACGTATAAAAGAGTCGCAGTTGGGTCCTTGAACTTCACGCAAGTTGGATTTTTAGTGCCGTTCCAACAGTTTGATCTAAATAGCGTTTATTTTTAGATAAAAAATGTTTGTGTTTGGGGTTTCTATTTGAATTTAGTTAGAAAATTAGACATTAATTTGGTAAGATATTAGAGTTTGGCAAGAAAAGGGTTTAGTTTTTGTGTGGGAAAACATGAGTTTTACCCTTTTGTTTAATAATTTTGAAAGAAAGATTTATATAACAACTCAAGAAAGTTCATTGCCCAGTTAAGAAGTTTCTAAGAATAGTATCTCGGCTAACCTTCAGCTATATATTCCCAATCCAAAAAACCCAAAACTTGCAGTCACCCCAAGTTGAAAAACAAAAGTTGCCCATTTAATAAATTAAACTGAAACGTAAGAAATGTAATTTTAAATATAAAAAGAAAACTGCAGGGAAAGTTGGAATAAGAAGAGCAAACACTACGATTGCCAATGGGAAAAACTTTGTTTTGCAGTCACTTTTTCCGAACAAACATTAGCCGGGGAAATCTAGAAATCTCTTTACTTCCTTGGTAGGTGCTAACCACCACATTGGCTAGCCTGAGTATAGCCTGAGTATAGCCTGAGCTTGTTGTCCTTTCGGCCTCGCCTGCTTAACGGCTTATGTGGCAAAGTCGCTAAAAACTTGAAAACTCGCGGCAATGCCATCTAAAATTAATGCGGCATGACCTTTTCACCAAGCCAAACAAGTTGGTACCGAAAAACTTTTGTTGGCCAAAAGAGGAGAAGGAGTCTTCGGTGAGGAAAGAAAAGGACGCAGGGGAGAGGTGGAGTTGAAGAAGAAAAGCTGATGAAACAAATGGTTGAGCCAAGCCGAGAACTACCTGAACTTTGGAGCCATTGATCTGGTGGAAAATGGGAAACGGGAAAAGGGAAACGGGAAGGAGGAGCCTGACTGACTGGTCGTGGCCATTTAATGAGCACATAATTGGCTTGTTGCATATTTTATCGCTTAATTGCCGCACATCGGTTGCGGAGATAGTCGACATCATTCACCACCCACTTGAACAGACAACGAGGCAGCCAACCAGACAACCAGCCAACCAGCCAACCAGCCACCCATCACCTGCCAAGTATTCTCCTTAATTATGCCAAAAGCAGCACTGAGAACAAAGTTCGGGCCAGCTAACTGAAGGGCAGATGTCTTTCAAGATAAAGAATTTGGAAAAGTTAGAAAGAATCGACTTCGACTTTTCACCTTCTACCTAAGGAAATGCATTTCCTAAACACTTTCCTTTACATCCACATTATTTCCAGTGCATTATTTAATCAAAAACGCTACTGCTTGCGGCTTTTGCTGGCGAAAAAGTTGAGCCTTCTTCCTGCCAGGAGATTAATTGACTTTGTCTGCTAAGCAGTTTCCACACTCGAAGGCCCTTGCCTTTATTTCTCAATTAAATAAATCATCAAAATCAAGATT